>NC_133324.1:263431605-264631605 GCF_042186555.1 Aquarana catesbeiana
GTATAGCCAGATTAGGTTCACTTTGACTTTCTATTTTTCAAGCTTGTCCAAGGTCAGTGACTCAGAATGTATTAGTGCCAAAGAGAGCTAAGCAATTAGCATTCTCAGAAGGAGGTCAGTGGTGACAACCTTCTTATTTTTCTTAGTACACATTTCATTTGAAGTGGGTATCAGGACACAAAGGAAATTCCTCTTTTTCTCCACTCAATTCACACTGACCCACACAACTACATAATTTTTTTTTTAGCTCCCCTTTAATGTAAATTGTTGTTGTCTTGACAAAATATGCATGTAAACTTTCTGTAAAGTTGTTACCGATATGCTCAAAATTTTTGTAACATTTTAAATATAGTTAGTTAGATAATTTAGAACATTATTTATGCAAACCTATTTTCCAGTCACTTATCGCTATTGCTTCAAACATTGGTTCCATCTTGAAATTATAGTGGTATTAAACCCAAAATCAAAATGTATTATATTGCGGCTTACCAATCATTAGATTTGATATGGCTACATTAGACAGATGTACTAGCAGATTTAGATAAACTAACAAATTGAGGGCTACCCTGAGATTTCTGTTTACAGGTACATTATGTTGTATTATTGTCATCCAAACATGCAGTGTCATTGGCCACTAAGTGCAGTGCTTCAATTTGACATAGTGTTCCTAAGATCTAGCAGAAGCTACCACTTTACTAACAGCAATCACTGCAATTGTAGGCAGCATAACCAAAAAAACTTGAGGACATTAGTCCAAATTAGATTAAGGAGTAGGTTAAGTATTCCTGTTTTATGTTATCTTTTTGTTTTCCTTAAAAGGTTAAAGTGGAACTAAACAAAATAAGAAAAAAAAAGCCATTTACATTCAGTGGGTGCCAATAGGTCACCAACACATCCAGCTCAATTAGAAATTTACTCCTGTGCTGTTGCTTGTGTTTTTTTTATTATTACTTTGACTGGTTACCTTTTAAATAAACACATTACGCTATGATATTTCTCTGGGGTTTTTACATACTCTTCTAAATGAATGAGAATTGATACTAGTGAAACCATCAAGCTGGGAGACATTGGAATCTCTATGGTGAAGATCTGAAAATACGGCCATAGGGTTTACCTCACAAGACATGTAAGTGGCTTTTTCAGCCACTTATATCTGGTGAGTGTACACTTCACCTGGGCACATGGATAAGCACTTATTTATATTTAAAGAGAAAACAGTTATCACATTATTAATCACAAGAGCACAGTGATTTAAGACTGTTTGGTCACCTTATCTGTTATTGACCTTAAATATACATCATTTTTAAGTAAAACATTTTTTTTAGAATATTTTTTGAATATTGTATAACAAGTTACTGGCACCAATATAAGGGAGAGCTAGCACCTGCCTTTGAATTTTTATTAAGTTACAGATGTTATACACTTTTAAGGGGCTGCTGGAGTTATCTGGTTATGCACACAGATTGATTGCATAGATTAAAGCAGTGTTTCTCAACTCCAGTCCTCAAGGCGCCTCAACAGGTCATGTTTTCAGGATTTCCCTCAGATGAAACGGCTGTGGTAATTATTAAGGCAGTGAAACTAATCAAATCACCTGTGCAAAAAAATGGAAATCCTGAAAACATGACCGATTGGGGCGCCTTGAGGACTGGAGTTGAGAAACACTGGAGTTGAGAAAAAGTCGATTAAAGTGATTGTAAACGATCACCTTGTAAAACAACCCATTCATTTTAATATAGAAATGAAAGGCAAAACATTTTTGTGTAGATATATAATTAAAAAAAACTTTACAAATACCTTCATTCCCTTTTTTGTAAGTGATCACATTCCCTCTGTTCTCAGATGCATAAGAGCTGGGGGGGAGTAGAGGCCGCAGCACACTGGGTTTCCCAGTGAATGGCTTTGCCGCGGGGGCGAGTCAAGACAAGTCTTATCATTGGAGGAGTGTGCACTGAGTTCCCAGCACAGCTAGAGAACTGACCACATTGTGCTCACCTGCTTAGTGTGGTCAGTTTTTAATTGGAAAGCAAGAGGACTAGCAGGAACACCAGGGATTTCACACAAAGGAAACAATACAAAGAGAACAGGATACTTTTTCATACAAGTACATGGTAAAGCAGACACCTATTAGGAATATGAAGTGTTGGGGTAACAAATGCTTTAAGGAAAGCACCTTCAGATTGGTTTACATAAAGTCGAACTAAAGGCAAAAGTTTTTATTTTTCATACCGCTTAGGGTAAGGGAAGGATAGGATTCCCTGACAACAAAATCCATGTTTTTTTTCCGATGGATGTTGGCTAAAACTTGTCTTGCATACACACGGTCACACAAAGTTGGTTGGAAATTCTGCATGACAAGAACGCGGTGAGGTACAACACGTACGACGAGCCGAGAAAAATTAAGTTCAATAGCCAGTGCTGCTCTTCAGCTTGATTCGAGCATTTGTGCAACTTTGTGCGTCGGAATTGTTTACACACGATTGGAATTTCTGACAACGGATTTTGTTGTCGGAAATTTTGAGAACCAGCTCTCAAATTTTGTGTGACCAATTGGTGAAATTCCGATGGAAAATGTCCGATGGAGCCTACACACAGTCAGAATTTCCGACAACAAGCTCCTATCAAACATTTTCCGTCGGAAAATCCTATCATGTGTACAGGGCATAAGTGTACTTTCTCTCTGGTGCTTCCTTCCTCTGTTATCAGCATGAGTCACTTCTGACAAGTTCTTCGACACATGAGATAACATGAGCTTGAGAATGGGGGGTGCTTAGAGGGAGATAAGCATGGAGCTTGTCTATTCAGAATACAGCTCTGCATGTTCCTTCATTCCTCTACCTAGGTTGAAAGCGGGGGGGGGGGGGGGGGCTGTCCCTTTTCTCCAATCAGCTCTCTCACAGTATAAATGCAGTCTCTCCACCCTGCCCTATGTACTGCTGAAAGATGAAGAAAGATTTTTTTTACACGATCTGCACTTTTGAATGAGTGTAGAAAGGGAAGACAGCAGATATATAAGTAAAACATACTGTATATAGAATGATTTGTTTAATCTCTGTGTATCATCTGAAGCTATTCACTTCACTGGGTATATGTGAGGGTTTACTTCCACTTTAATATGTTGAATCACATTATTTCAACAAGATATTTACTAAATACTATAACACATTGTTGATTGACCATACCAAGAATAAACAGTACATTCTTAAGTTTATTTAGAAATAATAAAACAAATGTTGCTTATGCGTTTGATTCGAAACAGATATATGTAGAGTATGTATAAGACTTAGCATTTTGAAAATTGGCACTTAAATACCAATAGCAAGCACATTCTTCTAGCAAGGTAATGTATGGCTACCATAATCACAATGCATCTGAGATGCAAATGAGCTACATTTATTCTACTGTGTATTTCACAATGTCAGTGCACCAAGAGTAAATGCAAATATTTGCATATACATTAAAAATGTGAAAGGAGTTTTACTTGATATATTAGAAATATGTTTTCTACTGATTCTATATCAGTGGAAAATGCTGTGTTTACTGCACTCCCATAACTCATCCTAACTGGTCTGTACACTTTTACTGTAATATAATGTATGGCAGAGACATCGAGTGATGTCATCCTACCCTTGCAGGGCTAAAGCTAAAATACAAATAAGAAGGGAGGGAGCAGAGGGGGTGTATTGAGTAAAATGAGCTTAACCAAGTGTCAGCCTAATCTGTCCAACCTCTATCTCATGTGTCTGTTGATGTAACAGCAAGCCAGTTCTCAGATGCCAATGCTTTCACTGAAAACAACTTTAGTGTGTTAACTAGCTTATTTCAACCTCTTTTGGTTTTGGTGTATCACACTTCGTTCACTCAACTGAAACAGACAATGACATAAAATTAATACATCAGTTTAAAAGTGAGAATTTACTGAAATGAACTATCAGTTCTAAGCCAGATTTGTAGAAGATAATGGTCATGCTCCTCTGATCTTACAGATTTGTAATCAGAATGATGTGTCTAAATAATAACATATATGACAAGAAACTAGCCAAGTAACTTGGCATGAAACAGGCAAGATTTAGTACACCAAAATAGTTTTTATTGATGCTGAATGATGATGATGAATTATGATGATGCTAAATGGTGTTCTATTTACAGTATATTTCATAAAGGCTTTTTTGAGAAATGCGCAGGATATTTAAGAAAAAGGAGCAGCATCATAGAAATACAAAAACAAAGTTAGAGCTTACAAAACCAACAGTGTGACACTAGCAGCTGTATCAACTTCTTATGACATATTTGTTTGTCAACCAATAATATGAGGTGACAGCAAACAGCCACATATAAAAGAAACAGAAACAAAAAAAAAGAAGAGAAAAGGGCAAAGAACAGAAAAGAAAAATAACCAAGACAGTGAAAGACCCTCCTGAGTGGAGTCAGTGTCGTATCAACAGTTATCCTGACCTCTATACCTCTATTATGGTATTTAAGTGTGAATGTTTGCTTCAGCATCCCATTATTCCAAGGGCCCCCTCTGGAGCTAGGTTGAAGTTATGTGGTAGGATAGACCCAGTGTATACAAAGAAAGACCCGTTGACATCCTACCCTTTGTGGAGGGTCACAAACTACTGGGGTAGCTAACACAGTATGCCTCCGTTGAAATACAATATGGTAAACCAGACCAGGAATGGAGTAAATTAAAAAAAAGGGGGGGAACTAGCAAGAAAAAAGGGGAATAGAGGGACAGTAATAGAGTGGGGGGGCAAGGAACTCCCCTCGCCCAATGCAATGCATCCCATTGTAGCTCCCTAATTGGGCTATTGTCTCCTGATATGACCTGATCCACTGGTCCCAATTTAGAGGAGAAATTGAGGTTTATGCACAAAAGTATGACTCTTGGATGAAAGTTGTGAAAATTTTGTGTCATAAGTATAATACTAAAGATAGTGAAACAAACCAAATCACAAAGAAAATCTTAAGGTACATAAATACCAATTAGAAGAACTGGCTCAGATTATTCTTATTCCCAAGACCCCTCAGTCCAGCTAGCTCCCTATTAAACAATCTTTTCTTCAAATGTTGCAGCTTTAAGTAGTGGAATCTCTGCTCCACACAGTATGGTGTTTCTCACTATTATTACCACTCAGCTTGTGAGTTATAAGCAGATATATACAGTGTTTTAATGCAATATCTATTTCTGTCCAGGTCTATAAAGTACACTTATGCCTTGGCCATGCAGGGCAAAACAACAGGTTCACTTGAGTGTGGGCCCTACCAGCTCAGCAAATATATCCACACTTTGCTGCACTCACTGTTGAGGATGAAGAGAGAAAGCTTTGGGTAAGGATTGTGTCAGCAGTGATCCAGCTTTTGATTCCATAATTGACACCATTAAAGAAAATAATTAAAGTGGTTGTAAACCTCAGACATGATATAAAATATGAACAAAGCATATTCCTCTATAGTGTGTACTTGTCTCAATCCAGAGCACTAAGCGTTATTTATGTCTGCTCCTTCATTGTTCTGCTATCAGTATAAATCACTCCTAACAAGTTTTCCTGACACCAAGAGAAAAATGGTGACAGGGGAGGGACCTCCAGCTGATTGATAGCCTCAGCTCTCTTCCTATGTGCTGTGTGAAGGGGGGTGTGTCTGTTCCCTCTAATCAGCTCTCAGAGCTCTCCTCACTGAGCCCTGCAGAGTGTAACTTCAGTAATCTGCCCTGTTTGTTTTCTGAATTCCCACACAGATTTTTAAAATCAGCACTTTAAATGGATGTAGATAAGAGGACACCACAGATAAACAGGTACAACTTATGTAGGAGGCTTTGTTTCATCTCTGACTGAGGCCAGTCACTTGACTGGGTATATGGAAGGGTTTACAACCTCTTTAAACAATTTCAAGGTAAAAGTAAGGAAGTCCTCTTGTCCTGGTTGTCATACAGGGTCACTAGACTGAAAATGATAACAATGTCGATGATAATTGTGATAATAATGATGATTCTTATGATATCACCTAACTTGTAACCATAGTCAATGGGGGAGATTTACTAAAACTGGAGCACTCAGAATCTGGTGCAGCTCTGCATGGTAGCCAATCAGTTTCTAACTTTAGCTTGTTCAATTAAGCTTTGATAATAAAACCTTGAAAGCTGAATGGTTTCTGTACAGAGCTGGTTTTAGCAAATCCTCCCTAATGTCTTGACGCCTGAATCCTGTACTTTGTCTTGCAGAAGACAAATTGTGCTGTACTCTTTAACACACACTATTAGGGCCACCCAAGGATCATAAGACCGTGCTTGGATGTTTTGCCAAAGCATCTGAGTAAGACATACTCTTTTTGAAATTGTTTTTAATGTGCTCAGCAAACAGCCAAATGCATTTACACCCATATAGATCTTTGTTGGTGAAGGAGGTCCCGGCTGAGCTGAGCGCAACCCATTGCATCAGGCATTGGGTGGCCTCTTAAATGGCCTGCAACACAAACCAATATTATCAGACTTTTTCCTAATCTCTTAAGACATATAATAATTGCTCCCCTAGTATATTGTTTTTTAATGTTTTAAAAACAAAAATGGAATCATGATAGCAGAACATTTATCTCACCTGCTCTGTATTCACACTGAGACAAAGCTCTAATTCATCTTTTCCCTTTCCCAAATATGAAGAGTACTCTGAAGTCACAGTAAGTGTCCTCCTCAGCCTTCTTCATATCTAATTGGAGCTCCTTTGTTAGAAACTAATTAAGCTGCATTGTCTGAGTATGCACAGCTTCCATAACAGCAGGTCTAGGACAAACAAAACAGATTGATATTGTATATACATGAAAAGAAATGGAACACTTTAACATCATCAAATTGTTTTACCATTTAAAGTCTGATCACTTTTTGTTTGAAATTTTCTATATGCTGCAAAGGTTTGCTATAAATACTAGAACACAAATTATGCCTTTATTTGTGTGCCACCTACTATCATTTTCTATTGTTTGATCACTTTTTTGTGGGTTTCAATAGACATGATGTATATCTATTTCTTCACGCTGTTGTTCTGCAAACAATGTTTTTTTCTTTCTCAAGAATTTGTTCTTTACACCTTTAATTAATATGCCCCTAACCCCTTAACATGGCAACTTTGTACCCCTGTAGACACTGAACAAATGTGTATTCTGTACTGCTGCACTGTTTTCTCAGTAACCAGAGGAGCAGGAGGGTGATGGTAATCAAAAATGTACAATAAAAAAAAAATCATCTTAGTCAGTCCTAGAGGTTGCACCTTTATTTATATTCTCATCTTACCTTGTAGTCAGGTGCCACTCTTTTCTTTTGGGCTGTCAATACATCTAACTATATTCAAAAAAAAAAAGAAGACCTCTCACCTAGCAGTAAAAAGTGTCGCTGGTTCGGATCCCAACCACGACACTACCTGCCTGTAGTTTGCATGTTCTCCCTGTGCCTGCGTGGGTTTCCTCCGGGTACTCCGGTTTCCTCCCACACTCCAAAGACATGCTGGTAGGTTAATTGGCTTCTGTCCAAAATTGGCTCTAGTATATGAATGTGAGTTTGGGACCTTGGATTGTGGGCTCCTTGAGGATAGGGTGCGATGTATGTGTGGATCGCTGTGTAAATTGACGGCGCTATATGGGTACCTTAAATAAATAGGGATAATTGTAGACATGCAACCACACTCATTCAGGTTGAACTATGCATGCCAATAGTATCTAATGTTCAAATGGCAAGAAACAATTATTTCATAAACTAGGGTGAAAATTAGTGCAAGAGGAAAAGAAAATATGAAACAGGGCATCTGCTTACTTGTGGCAGCTGCCTCGTTTTTGCTCTAATTTTAATGTGTCCAATTATTATACAGTAAGCCCTGGTTCCCACCAGTGTGGCTTTGTAGTTATGCTATTAAGTGGTAGAACCTCTGCGCTACTAAATAAACGTGCTAAAAAAATCAAAAGAGTGCAAAATCATGAAAGTGATGCTGCAAAATCAATAGTGCTCACTGAATCACCATAAGAATAAATGTTGTAAATAAGATTTCACGCAAACACATAAAGTGAATAATAATTAATAAGTGTTGGCTGATAAGCCACGTGAATGATGTACAACCAATAAAAACATTATTAAAAGTGTCCAATAGTGATACAATAAAGAGTGAAGGCTTCTAATTTCCAGTTAGACAATGCAGTGATAAATCAGCTGGATGATATGCTTCCACATATACTCAGTGGTCAAATAAATTCCTTCCCTTTATAAAAGGTCTCCCATTGCCCTTACCTTAAAGGGCTTAAGATAAAGCCTTAGTGTAGATAGAAGGTGATGGTCTAGGAGTAGCTCCATCGCTAGCCATCGCATACAACACTACACACTGCTTTGACCCAGAAGTGCTGTTAGTGTGAACCGGAAGCTTTGCACCAGATGACGGCGTTCCGCCGCCATCTTTGTTTGTCACCGCCCCACACTGTATCCACAGTATGCATGTTTTTATTCACCGTTTGGAAAGTGTTTTCCTTTTTGATTTAATAAAAAATTTTATAAACGAACTACACCATTGGGAGCCCCCTTGTTCTTTTTTCCCCACTCGGTTGGACTGGAGCCCATGATCCTGAATTGCCCTTAACCAGAAGGGGCTAAAGCATCTACTCACCAGGAACCACAACCAGTGGATACCTCCCAACTACTCCTAGACCATCACCTTCTATCTACACTAAGGCTTTATCTTAAGCCCTTTAAGGTAAGGGCAATGGGAGACCTTTTATAAAGGGAAGGAATTTATTTGACCACTGAGTATATGTGGAAGCCTATCATCCAGCTGATTTATCACTGCATTGTCTAACTGGAAATTAGAAGCCTTCACTCTTTATTGTATCACTATTGGACACTTTTAATAATGTTTTTATTGGTTGTACATCATTCACGTGGCTTATCAGCCAACACTTATTAATTATTATTCACTTTATGTGTTTGCGCGAAATCTTATTTACAACATTTGTAGTTGTGCTACTTCAGCGCAATTTCAAAGCCAACTATCAATGCAATTTTAACCATTTCAATTACCCCTCTTCCTGCCCAGGCCATCTTTCAGGTTTCAGCACTGTCACACTTTGAATGATAATTGCACGCTCATGCAGCACTGTACCCATATTAAATTTCTATCATTTTCACACAAATAGAGCTTTCTTTTGGTGGTATTTAATCACCACTGGGTTTTTCATTTTTTGTCTAAATAAACAAAAAAATGGCCAAAAATTTTGAAAAAAAAAATTTGGTTTTCTTTGTTTTTGCAAATAAATAATAATTCTTTATACATTTAGGCCAAATTTTATACTGCTACCCAAATCAGTGTATATTATTTAGTCTGTAGGAAAGTTATAGAGTCAAAAACTATGGTATATATCAGAACATTGATCAATCCTGATGTACTGATGGCCTATCTCATTTCTTCAGGCACAAAAATGCCTGGACAGATACAGATGGCGCATTTTTTGAAGTTGTATTTTTTGTAACTTTTTTGGAAAATGAAGGGAAAAAAAGTTTTATTTTTTTCCCTTCATTTTCCGAAAAAGTGACAAAAGTTCACGGTAGGGACCCCAGTGGCCTCACCTTCTGTGGCATTGACAGAGCTGAGGGGCATTGGAGAGGAGGTAACCTCAAGCAAGCTATTTTTCGTAATGAGACCCAGTGGATCCATCGTTTAAAAATGATGAGCCCCCGAGGGTTAAACATTGAATTGGATCTGAACTGTTTCCTGTCGAATTTTTAGAACAATATACTTGATGTGATTGTAGCCGTATTAGTGCAATTGTGACAGAGAAAATTGAGTATTGTCTGTTGAATTTTTTTTTTTGCACTAACATACAATTTTTCAGGACAAGCTTTCGGGATATGTCCCCTTCTTCAAGGTCCAAGCAGTACTGCAAATCTGGGGGTCATCGCCATTTGGTGAGTGGGGACACGTGTGGGGGTGGCATTTCTGCACCTTAAAATTCCTGGAGCGTCTGTGGTCCATTGCACTTCAAAAGATTTTTCCCATTGCGGATCAGAATATTCAGCACATTTATTTGGACTTTATTTACATGTTTTTTGCTTTGTATATTCACACCTGCACTCATCTACACTTGGTCACACATGTTTAATAACATTTGCGAGCGCCACTTTTCCTGTATTCCACTTGCTTCCACCCATAGTGTCAGGAGTATACAGCTCAGCATCACAGGACAGAGTATATAGCTCAGCCTCACAGATCAGGGTATATAGCTCAGCCTCACAGATCAGGGTATATAGCTCAGCCTCACAAATCAGGCTATATAGCTCAGCATGACACAGATCAGGGTATATAGCATTACAGATCAGGGAATACAGCTCAGCCTCACAGATCAGGGTATATAGCATTACAGAACAGGGTATATAGTATAACAGATCAGGGTAGCTCAGCCTCACAGATCAGGGCATATAGCATCACTGTTGGAAGGCAACATGGTTTAATAACATATTTTTGGAGTTTTCTTTTTGGTTGATACCACCAGGTGACTTAAGTTGGAAGTTGAAAGTTGACCCAGCAGGGTGTCGATTCATACCTCGGGCAGGGGGGGTATGGGAACAGAAGCTTGGCTCCTGACCAACTGGTGTGATAAGATTGAAATCCTTGATTAACACTTTGCAAGCAAGCTTCAAAGAGAACAATGGCTGCCAAGATGACTACATAAAATCAAAGGGCTAGCTATCACTGAAGATGACCCAGGTCACATAGTAATGATTCATGGATGAATACTGCCCCTAGAGGCCACTACAGCATGACGGACAGAGAAATAATATTAAAGAGGGACAGCCTCTTAACTATTTTGGATTGGACAGAAGACTAGATGGGCTGGCAATGGGTTGGTGTCTTGGCGGTGTACGAATGGGGTTTAAAACTGCACACAGAATGGAAAAATCTCTCTCTGGCCTCTCTTGCTTCTATTAGTCTCTGGCTATCTTGATTCTGTTAGTCTCATGGCTCCCTCTTGCCATTTTAAGCCCAGCTGATGAGACAATATCTAGGGGACAACCTTACGTAATGTATCATTCATGTTTTTGTATTTTATATGCTCTGTAATATTTTCCTTTAGTGTTATTATGTTAGCATTTCCTATTTTCTTGTGGGAAATAAATAAGACGTTGTTTTATTAAGCAGTGTGGTTATTTTCATAGCTAACCTTATATCATTGTACTATTAACAGTAACATTATCAGAGTTTTAATAGACTAGATAACTATAGAAATAGACAAGTTAATATGTATATGAAATAAATAGAGGGAATCCATAACCACCTTATATTTATTTCCATAGTTTATTTCAATCACAGATCAGGGTAGCTCAGCCTCACAGATAAAGGTATATAGCATCACAGATCAGGGTAGCTCATTCTCACAGATCAGGGTATATAGTATCACAGATCAGGGTATATAGCATCACAGATCAGGGTAGCTCAGCCTCACAGATCAGGGTATATAGCATCACAGATCAGGGTATATAGCATCACAGATCAAGGTAGCTCTGCCTCACAGATCAGGTTATATAGCCTCACAGATCAGGGTATATAGCATCACAGATCAGGGTAGCTCAGCCTCACAGAACAGAGTATATAGCATCACAGATCAGGGTATATAGCATCCCAGATCAGGTTAGCTCAGCCTCACAGATCAGAGTTTATAGCATCACAGATCAGGGTAGCTCAGCCTTATACTTTACTTACTCCTGAAAACTGTACTCTTTATGCTTTTTACATTCTCAGCAATAATCGTCCTTAGTAAAAAATATCTGAATAGCTGCAGATCTCCTCAATATCCCCATATCATGTCACCTACAGATTTGCAGGGACCCCACAAAGTTGTAAAGTGCTAGGCATTGCTGATCTGGGGAATATGCCCCTGGGCTCAGACCAAATGTCCCCCATGTTTTGGATACAGCGTAAAAGGATTAGAACCCATGTCAGGTTTTAACTGATATATAGTGCCAGTGACCACGATTTCACCAGACAGGAAGTGAGGGAAAATCTCTAACAGTTAAATGGATAGAAATACAGGTTTACTGTGTAGGGAAACTAGCTAGAACCACTGTTTTTTTCTGTCCACAAATAACTTAAAAAAGATTTTGGCTGGACATACATTTTAACTCTCACACTTCACTTTTAAATACCACCACGTTTACTACTGTTTTTAGGACAGGCAACACAGAAAATGTTTTAAAGTTTACAATATGTTAGCCCTAAATAAAATGAGTTGTTCTGAGTTTTACCGCATTGCACAAAGGGAACCAAGGGAACTTGATGATTAGACGAGAGAAAACACAGAGCAGACCTCATCAGCGAGCTCTTGCTCCTTTGCTATCCATATGTTGCTTTATATATTGCAGATGTGTTTGGTTTACAAAACTGGATGATCAGAGACGTTGCTTTAGCAGGTAAGACAGTCTACATTCACACGGTCAGACAGGGGTGACCAAGGGCGGCTGCCAGTAAAGCCTCGTACACACGATCGTTTTTTCCGACGAGAAATGTGCAATGAGAGGTTGTTGGTGGAAAATCCGACCGCTTGCATGCTCCATCGGACAATTGTTGTCAGATTTTCCATGGGCAAATGTTGGATAGCAGGTTTTAAAATTTTCCTCCGACAAATGTCTGTTGTCGGTTTTTCCGAGCGTGTGTACACAAGTCCGTCGGACAAAAGTACAAAGTACAAACATGCTCGGAAGCAAGGACGAGCCAGAAGTGATCGGTCTTGTAAACTAGCGTTCGTAATGGAGAATTAACATTCGTAACCTGGCAAATTATGAAATGTTGAAATGCAGCGCACATTCTATTCTTCTTTAATGGGATAATAATGAAGCTGCTTTGCTGGTGATACTGATGGAGTTATTGCAAACTAATTTTCAAAGGCTTTTTTTCTAGTGATATCAAGAATAATATTATTATGCTTTTTTTTTTATTTGGGCAAGTTACCACAACACCATTATCCCGTAGTTTTTAAGATCAAAGATACAATTATGTTGGTGTCCCTTGTTAGTTTTACACTGTATTTTTTTTAAATGTGACTGCCTACTCCCAAACTGTCATTTGAAGTAAAACACATAGCAAAGTAATATTTGCCACCAATTTATTTTTTATTGTGCATTAAAAAAAGAAAACAAATAAAATTAGACATGCTATCTGCCAATAGAACTTAACCAAAAAGTGCATTCTATGCATCCAAAAATATAGAAAATATACCAAATCAAATCATTATTATTCAACCAAAAAATAAAATAAAAGCCTCATGCATGTGTCCTGCTTCTTAATATAAGGGGCCAACAATGCCAAGAGTTGGTGAAAGCAGGGGTCCGCAACATGTCTGGTTGACGAACAGCCGTTCAGAAACAAACTGAAAAGCACAAAATGAAAAGCGCGAACTGAAAAGCGCGAACTGAAAAGCGCGAAATGAAAAGCGTGAAAGGAAAATCACAAAATCAAAAGCGCAAATCAACACTCACCAAACTTCTACTAACACGAAATTAGCAGAAGGATCCCAAAGGGTGGCGTTAAAGAGCTGCAAAAACACGTAGTAGGTCACTACGTTCGTGTTTGTTGGCCAACAATTCCTTGCCGTTTGTATGCAAGACAAAATCCAGGCACACGCCTTCGGACAAAAGTCTGAGGTTTTGTCTGCGGAAAAATCGATCGTGTGTACCAGGTTTAAGAATCAGTAGATTCTTGCCTTCGGATCTAAAGGCTTACTGCCCACACTGTGTACTCTGTACAAATCAATGGACAGCTGTGTCGTTGTTTGCATGTAACCACTCATCTGAGCGGTTACATGTGTATAGAGCCTTCAACCATTCTGGACGCAGACATAGTGCATCCAGGGTTTGCAGAGTTCTGGCCCTGCGCAAACTGACTGCAGCTAATTGGACAGTTTGTATGTGGACATAGTAGAGTGTTGCTGTGTCCAAAGGCTGGTTTAGATGCCCATGAACGCAGCAGACTATCAGCATCCATGTGGCTGTGTGAAAATAGCCTGGGTTTATGCATATCTTTTTCAAGTATATTTTTAGCTGTCTGGCAGAACTTATGCTTTAATGAGAGCTAGAAACTACATTATAAAGATAAAAAGTCCCCATGAGGATTTTAGAGAATATTATCTCGGAATGATCTAAAGAACTTTTTTTTAATTGCATTAAAGAAGTGTCATTCTTTCATATTATTCAACTGGGGATGTTAAAATGATTGCAAAACCAAGGAAGTATGAGCTCAGACATAATCTGATTAATTTAAATATGATATTTTACAAAAAATATTTAATCCCACACTGACTAACTGACTACCTTTCCCATTAACACTCCCCATCTAATAATCTATGCCAAGTTTGTTTTAAATTGTTAACGCTGAATACTAGGCAAGTATTAAAAAAACATAATTTAATTCAGTTATGCGTTGAGAAAGTATCCTTAAATATTTTTGCATACAGCTAGCATAATTGGTATCTTCTCTTGCAGAGCAAGGCTGCTCTGCAAGGCTCAAGGCTGACCTCCCTCTCCGGGCAGTTCACAGGGATGAATTGAGGTTGCTGCTGCTCCATCAATGTGCAGACACAGTCTGACAAGTGTTCCTAGACCAGAGTGTATTGCTGTACTGCAGTATAGTTTACAGTATGAGCAGCCTGAATGTACCCAAGTTGATCGATCAATCAATTTGGGTATAGCCAGCCTGACAGATTTTACATGCAATAATCGCTAGTGGCTGTTATAGCTGCTAGCAATAAGCTCTGTGTTCTCCTGACAGGGATGGCTCCCCCCCCCGCTGGAAAAACACAATGGCTCTGTGGGAGGGATTACCCTGACAACACTGTCTGTGTTGATGGGGAAATCGAGTGATTTTCATTCCTGCAATCATTCTGTCTATGGCCAGTCTTAGCAAGAACTCAGGAAGTACATGGCCTGCTTGTGCTGTCTGTCAGGAGTGTCTGGGTCAAACAGAAGAATTATAATTCCTTTACCAGACACAGTAAAACAGTTCATGGTTCCGTTTGTCCAGGATATATATGTAGCGCACTACCCCCGTAGGAGCTGCTGGTAGTTCATTCTTTTCTGTAGTTTGGTTCCGTTACCCCCTTCTTTGCACAGATTGACACAGCAGACAGTTCAGAACATTTAAAAATCAAACTTTATTCTTTTCTGGCACTTATTGCAGCACTGTGATACAGAGTCACTCTGAATAACTCTTACAGATATGGCATTAAGTGAAGTAAGTCCTGAAAAAACATAGTCCAGATCATACAGAGCCACTCTGAATAACTCTTAACCTGCACTTACTTCCAGTTACACTTTGCAGCTCCCTTCCTCCTGTTTGTTGCTACTTCCCGACCGCACAGCACTCCCAAGTATCCCTAAAGAACGTTACTCTGAATAAAGTTCTTTAGGCCTAATGATTGGATTTCTCCGGGGTATTAATTCTCTAAGACCCAACTCCTTGCACAGACTTCTTTATTGACCCGCACTCCAACACTCTTTTTAAGGTATTGATGTTCTAAGGCCGAAGATCTGTATCTCCTCCAGGACCCGCATTTTAACACCTTTAAGTCTGTTGAAAGTACTGTTTCCCTGGGTTTCCACTCACTTGTACTCTTGATCGATCGTCCATGTTTGCCACGGAGGGTCAATCACCCAGTCTACCTCCTGTTAGTAATAGCAACTTCCTCCTGTTTGCTCCTCCATCTCTACTCCCCGCATGGCACGTTCCCCTCCTCAGAAGGGAGAGCGCCCAAGCTGCACCAGCCCCTACATGCTGTCTTCTTCTCTTCTTCCAAAAATAATAACCTATAGGAGCATGTGTCCTTTGCTTTTATAGCAGTCCCGCTTATGCCCAAGCAAAACAATGATTGGTCCAGAGAGTTCTCCAAAAACTATCTGCCACTCTTCTCCTTTTCTTCCACCCACTTTCCAGAACATTTCAGGGAAAGTGAGGGAAATCTTACAGGGCAGAGTGTAGGTGGCCACACCTTCCTCTATTCTAACAAACCTCCCAACCACATTAGACAACCAGCTTACACCAACAGGGTAAAACACTGGCAATTTTACCTGACACTAATCCTAACTGAATACTTTAGCACACACCTAAGTAGGTGGGTGCTACATATAGACGTCTACTCTCTCAGGAACAAAGACTCCCTGTTATGGAAGTTAAAGCTTTATTTACCAAATGTGTTAAAACAAGTATATAGGGCTATTGTTCTGAGAATTTGTCTTTGTGTTCAAGCATATAAGATTAGTAAGTTATCACAGGTAGGAAAAACATCACATAAAAAGTGCATCAATTTTACACAAAATACAATACAACCAATAAACTGTAAATATTATATCCAGAAAGAAAACAACCGGCCGACATTCGGCCCGTTCAACAGAGGCTGGCCGAATGGCTGGCCTCTGTCGAATGTGCATGTTGGAAAACCAGCATCTGATCGTCATCCAATCAGCACTGGCAGCCATTGGCTGTGGGTGCTGACTGGTGTTTTCTGGCGGGGGTCAGTCCCCCCGTCAGAACGCATAAGCTTAGTGGTGAGATTTCTGTATTAATGTCACCTAGTTAGTACAGCAAGCTCCTCAGTTTTTTTTCCGTTCATCCCTCTGGATTGTGTGTAGGGATGAGCTCCATGTTTGGGTCAAACATAGGTTCGACTCGAACATCAGGTGTTGGTGTAGATGGAGAGATAGCTTGATTTAGATTAGGCAGGCAGGTTATTCAGTTAGTGGCAGTGTATTTGATATATATATATATATATATATATATATATATATATATATATATATATATGTATATGTATATGTATATATATATATATATATATATATATATACACACACACAGTCTTGTATATATTGTATACTGTGTACACCACCAGGAAAGTAGTAGCAACTGCACTACGGCTGCACTGTATTGTGTACTGTGTACACCACCAGAAAGGCAGTAGCAACTGCACTATGGCTGCACTGTATTGTGTACTATGTACACCACCAGAAAGGTAGTAGCAACTGCATTACGGTTGCACTGTATTATGTACTGTGTACACCACCAGAAAAGTAGTAGCAACTGCACTACGGTTGCAATGTATTGTGTACACCACCAGAACAGTAGTAGCAACTGCACTACGGCTGCACTGTATTGTGTAATGTGTACACCAACAGAAAAATAGTAGCAACTGCACTACGGCTGCACTGTATTGTGTACTGTGTACACCACCAGAAAAGTAGTAGCAACTGTACTATGGCTGCACTATATTGTGTACTGTGTACACCACCAGAATAGTAGTAGCAACTGCACTACGGTTGCACTGTATTGTGTACTGTGTACACCACCAGAACAGTAGTAGCAACTGCACTACAGCTGCACTGTATTGTGTACTGTGCACACCACCAGAAAAGTAGTAGAAACTGCACTACGGTTGCATTGTATTGTGTACAGCACCAGAAAAGTAGTAGCAACTGCACTGTATTGTGTACTGTGTACACCACCAGAAAGGTAGTAGCTGCTATCAGTACACCTCCATCTGATTTTAGCAGGCAAATTTCCCCACCCCAGTTGCT
Source organism: Aquarana catesbeiana (assembly GCF_042186555.1). Taxonomy (NCBI): domain Eukaryota; kingdom Metazoa; phylum Chordata; class Amphibia; order Anura; family Ranidae; genus Aquarana; species Aquarana catesbeiana. The sequence goes on from NC_133324.1 coordinate 263,449,190, forward strand.
AAACCGTAAAAAAGAAATTAGGTCCCGGCCGTCCACATGCTCAGGGTCTGAAAGCTAGCTTGGCCAAATTGGTAGCACTGCAACTGCTGCCTTTTCAGCTGGTAGACTCTGCCCCCTTTCGTGAATTTGTGGAATGTGCTGTACCTCAGTGTCAGGTTCCAAAACGCCATTTCTTTTAATGGAAGGCCATTTCGGCTCTCTACTGGCATGAGGAAGGCAATGTTTTGGCCTCGTTGGACAGGGCGGTCAGCAGTAAGGTGCATATTACTGCTGACTCATGGTCTAGCAGGCAAGGGCAGGGACGTTACCTTTCCTTCACGCAGCACTGGGTAACTGCTGGCAGCTGGGAAGATGCAGGACAGGGTTCAGTATTGTTGGAGTTTGTTCCATCACCACGCCTCCAAAATGCTAGTGGTGATTCTGCCACAGCTCTCTCCTCCACCCCCTCCTCTTCTTCTTCTTTCTCTATGGCCTCTTCTGCAGATTTGTCCTCTGAACCAGTGGTGTTCCATAAGCATTCAAGGGCCTACGCAAGCGCTCAGGCAAAAAGATGCCATGCGGTGCTTGAGGTGATCTGCTTAGGGGACAGGAGCCACAGTGGGGAAGAGATTCTGTCAGCTCTCCAGGGGCAGGCTCAGAGGTGGTTGATGCCACACCAGCTTCAGCCAGGAATGGTTGTATGCAACAATGGCACCAACCTTCTCTCCGCCCTCCGACAGGGACACTTGACCCATGTCCCAAGTTTGGCACACATCATGAATTTGGTGGTGCAGCATTTCTTGGGCAGGTACCAAGGCTTACAGGATCTCCTGAGGCAGGCCGGAAAGGTCTGTGGTAATTTCCACCGGTCATACAATGCCAGTGCTCAGCTGGCTGACATTCAAAGGAAATGTAACCAGCCCACCAACCGCCTCATTTGTGACATGCCCACCAGGTGGAACTCAACGTTGCCAATGCTGCAGCGGCTGCACATGCAGCAGAGGGCCATCAATGAGTACCTGTGTGAGTATGGCACCAGGACAGGGTCAGGGGAGCTTGGCTTCTTTTTGCCACACCAGTGGCTACTGATCAAGGATGCATGCACTGTCCTGTCACCATTTGAGGAGGCCACGAGGATGGTGAGCAGCGACAATGCGTGCATCAGTGATATTGTCCCGCTTGTCTTCCTGTTGCAGCACACGCTTCGTGGAATAATGGACAGGGCACTTGAGGCAGAACAGCGGGAGGAAGAGGAGGACTTCTTTACCTCTCAAGGCCCCCTTAGTGACCCAGAGGACTCAGAATCGAATGCCTCTGCAAACTTACGCTGCTTGCCTGATTCTGCAAAGCCTGCGAAAGGACCCTAGGATTTGTGCTATCAAGGAGAGGGATCATTACTGGCTTGCAACCCTTCTTGATCCATGTTACAAGGGTAAGGTTGCAGAACTCATCCTGCCTTTGCAGAGGAAGCAGAGGATGAAACATCTTCAGGAGGCCTTGAAGAAAGGTTTGTGCAACACATTTCCAGACCCTGGGAGGTTACAATTTCCTGGTGCTGGACAATGTGTTGCTGAGGGTTCCTTCAGTCAGTGTCAATATTTCAGTCCTCAGCGCCAAGGTCTGATCGGTTCAAGCAACCATCGCCAGCATCTGCATTACATGGTGCAGCAATATCTAGGGGCAAGAGCAGACTTGGAGACCTTTCCAACAGACCATCTACTGGGTTACTGAGTCTTGAGGATGGACCACTGGCCAGAACTTGCTCAATATACAACTGAGCTACTGGACTGTCCTGCATCCAGCGTTCTTTCTGGATGCATATTCAGTGCTGCTGGATGGTTTGTAACGATCATAGAGTGCGCCTGTCCACAGAAGTCCACAGAAGAGTGTAAAGCAATCTTCTTATTTTTGGGATGTGTGATGGAATGAGACGTGTTAGTACCTTCTTTTTAAAGAAAGCTTTAATGTGCAACACACTGATTAGAGTGAGAGCTTTTTGATTGCTTTAATCTCTATTCATAAACTTGATCAATCTAAACAGATATTGTTCAAGTAAGACGGAGATCTGATAATGACCTGGCCTCCCTGTACTCAGACCAATTAAGTAGATCAACTGTACCACTTTACACAGTGAAAATAAACATTAGCCTAGCAGTTGCTTGGAAAGCTGGCAGGTTTGTGTAATCATTATGATAAAATTAACTAGGCATTGCAAAATCAGGTATACAGTAATTTTTTGTCAGATAAGATGAAAAGATATTGTATGCATTGCAAGATATGCAAGCCAAATATCTAAAACATAAATAGTGTATGTATAGCCAAACTTTTTTCTTGTCACTGAGGCAGAAAGTGATGGGAAACCCAACATTTCTGAGTTGTCACCAGAACAAGTGATGAGATGAAATCATTTAACAGGGAACTCTGTGGAACCCTTTTTCCAATGAAAGCTGTGGGCGGAGATTGCTTGTAATTTCATGTAATGTCTCCAAGAAAGGAAGTGAAGGGAAATCTTCCTGAATAAGCACAGAAAGCAAAAAATAAATGGACTTGACTTGATCTTGTTTCAGTGGTGTCAAAACAGTTAATACAACAAAACAAAAACAAAACACTCAAATATGAATGCATAACATGAACATAATAATCCAAAAAATGTTCATAAGAGTCCATTTAAGCAATAGAGGCTGAGTGAAGAAAAACAGATTAATTAGATGAATGAACATCAATCTAAGGTGCTTATGCAAAGCAAAATCCAAAAGGAATGCTTCACCTTGTGATGTCACCAACAGTAAAGTCAGGATGTGCTTTTACCCCAAATAGTGGACCCTCTATTATAGAAGGTCCGATAGGCATTTGGATATCCCAGCTGTAGTATATCCACGGAAGATACAGTGTGGATGGTGTGCGCCTCACAAGCCATTCCTCCTGCACTGAGCTCAGATCATCCGGTTAACCCAGCGATACCAAAAATAAACAAGGGGCTCCAATAGTGTAAAAACCTTCTTACAGGTGTTTAATTAAATGGTAATGCACTTGAACAAATGTCCAAAGACAGTGCACAGAGATTTAAAAACAACAGCAAATGGTACTGATAAAACAAATGTGATGACAGGTCTGTGTATTCTCTGCCTGACTGGTTTCTTTGCAAATGGACTTCTTCCGGGGCATGAAGAACACTTCCTATGACCGCTATAAGTATCCAATACAACTAGCCAAGTCTCGTTCTCTCTGACAAACTTGCCGTTCAAAAATTCGTGACCAAGCCTCACGATGAGTGCACTAAAGCAACTCCAAGCCTCACTATGAGTGCACTAAAGCAACTCCAAGCCTCAGACACAGGACCAAACACAGATCAATGTGTAATGCTAATAGCACCGGCCATGACGTCCCCGTGACTCTGATGTCCCCATAGATGAAAAAAAGGAAAACTGATGAAAAATGTATTGTCAAAACTAAAAAATAAATAAAATATAAGTAATAGGGCATAGCTGGTGTTATGAACACCATACATTTACTAAAAAATGACAACAATTGCCCTTTCTTAAAGGGGACTTAACTCCTAAATAAATTCAAAAGTTATAGCAAAAGTTAAATACATGTCAATATAAAAAGCATTGGCTAAAACTAGTGAATAAAGTGTGAGGTCACCTGAGTCCAGGTGACAGATGCACCCCGTTGGGATCTGGACTGCACCGCATGGTAGTGGACCCTACGGCTGACTGCTGCAGATGGAGCTCTAGGTAATACAGGAAAGTAGGTACTCTGTAGTACCAACACGGATGACGCTGGGAGCTAGAACATGAGATTTCCCAGGGCGCGGAATCTAAGAGCCAGTGGGTGTTCACCAGAGGCCCCTAGTGATGGGGATGGATTTAACTGCAGTCTTGCTCCAGGTCACAACCCCTAGGGCCTCCCAGCTCAAACTCACGGTAGACTACAGGGAGGTAGAGAGGAAGCAGCAGACTGCGACAACAAAGGATAGTCAGGAGATAGCCAAGATCAGGTGTAGAACACACAGCAAGTAGCACATGGAAGCCAAACACACAAAATTGATCAGCAGGGCTGGCTTGCAGTGCAGGGGTTAACATAGAGTTCCCTGATAGGGGCCGGGGTGGAGCCATGCTTTGAGGAGAGATTACTTAAGCAGCCAGGTGAAAGTGGCTGGCCTCTTAAGCTGAACAAATGGAGAGGTAAGCTGACAGGTATAGGTATTATTTTAAAAGCAGTTGAAATCCCAATCCACATTTAAACCATGTGGAATATAACTTTTAAGGGTATATATCCACTTGGTCTCCAAAACAGTTAAAGCCCAACTCCAGGATACTTAAAGTATAAGTAAACCCCCTATCGTTTTCAGCCAAGGAAGTTGTCATCTTTGCCTCTGTTTAATCTACAACTGTCATGATGCTGCAAATGTGATCAGTTTAGACACCAGCCACTGGATGGTTTGACAGTTTGGTTGAGAGCACGAACAATGAGAGTGTTACATTTCCGGCACGTGCCGGAAATGAAACTGTTTTATGGATGGGTTTAAATTCCGCTTTAAATATTGTCCCTTGCCCATTTAGGTATACTCTATGGGACATGGAATAAAAAAATCACTTACCCAATCCTCCATGCTGCTAGACTGGTCCCCACATCATCTTCTCCGCTGTGCTCCAGTGGTCTAAGGTCAACGCCAATGCAGCCCTGCATTGAACATGATGACCTTAAGGGTCAGTTCACAGCTGGAGTGTAGGGGAGTGCCATCTTCTGGGAGAGTGGAGGCTGAACTAAGTTAAACTGCAAAAAGTATCCCCTATACCTAAAAGTAACCCCCACTTTAAGGATATTTTTTAAGTTTCTAAGAGCTGGGCTTTAATGGTACAAGTGGATTTCATCCATAGTTGCACTCAGCTCTCAACCTCATCAACTTTTCACATTGTATACAACACTGCCAGGCTATTCCCCCATGCCAGATGTCTGATATACCTAAAAAAAAGTTGCAATTGCTTCCTAATGTTTATAATTGAATTTAAATGATGTCTTAGAAAAAGAAGCAGCCAAGGTTTCTATTGAATGTAAGTTAATTTTAAGTTAACCTTCTCTGATACAGTTTTGGCCCTGAAGCATTTTCAAAACTATAATGTTCATGGTTTATTCATTTAACAAAACAATTAAGTATATATTGTTTTAGCTCAGAAAAGGCCAAATAACGCTGCCAATAGCAATAGGCCAATTTGTCCTGCGCTTTAAAATGAACAAAGTTATTTGAATCTGTATTTAAAGATACACACACAATCTTATTTTGAGGCTTGCAATTTTCCAATAACCTCTACTGCTTCCATTTGCTTATCCATAAAAGCAGTTGTGAATACATTTCTTCATTGTTTCAATAAATGTCAACAGGGCCAACAAACAATTCAGTTTTTCGTGATCCATTATGGTTAGTAATATTCCATATCGCAATGTGTTTGTCTGAGCAAGCGAACAGAGATTGATAAAGGCAGAAGCCATTAAAATGCTGACACTATTGGTCCTGTATGCATGGACAATCTATCATCCTCAATGAAATTGCTTGTGTGGTGAGAATGCAAATGTTACAATTTAAGTGGAAATTTATTAACATGCATTTAGCACAGATATCATTTGTTAGCCTATGAAATACACAGTGGCTTTCTCTCCTTGTCTGTCCCCAACCAAGTCTAACACAGTGTTCTGTCCTTGCTGCAAAGTAATCCAAGCAAATTCCTTTCAATTTAGAGTGGAAAATCTACCACGTGCTGACTTTTAATGAGCCTTTGATCATCAGCAAATTGAAAACAATAGGGAGAAATAAACAGGCATTAAAAGTGTCACATCAGTCCTAATAATAATTTATAATTTATAATTTGTTGATAGCTCTACCAAGTAAGGTGTGTTAACAGATTTCTAAGCTTAAGCACGAAAAATCTACCCCCATAGATGTATACTTCTTTTTAATAAAAAATATGTCTTTAATCAGCCTCTGCCCTGTGGGATAGTACTTGTTTGAAAAAAAAAATATGTTCCTCAAAAAATGGAAGTCTCTTTATGAAATAAGAATACAGTTACAGTATGTATTTTTTTTTGTCATACAAACATATTTTTCAAGTGCACTTTGAGAAAGCGTGATCATCACAAGAGAAAAGATTTTTTATTGTTTTAGCCTTTGCATGCTGCTAAAAAAGGAGACTGTTATCTGGAGAATTTTACAGTCAGTGCAACACACAATGTTTGCAACTTTGCAAGTGGTAACCAAGATATGAGTATTTTTTTTTGTGATAGTGAGAATAGCGCTGTTTTGGAGTTCCTTAGAACTGTAATGGAAGTAGTCATTCTTTTGCTCTCTCTCTCGGGTAGACATCCGCAAACAGATAGTGAGTCCACACAGCAGCTTAACTTTGAAATGTTTTCTCCAATAGTGACCGCGCTAGTGGAAAAACAAATATGTGAAAGTAGTGAGCTGCTAGCATGCCATGAGATATTGAGCCTAGCCGCGTACGGGACCCCGAAAACCAAGCACCGCCTTCAGGATTTCTAAGGGCGTAAATTTTTTTCACTCCTCACTACCTATCACAGTTTTGGAGGCCATGGAATGCCCAGATGGCACAAACTCCCCCAAATTACCCCATTTTGGAAAGTAGACACCCCAAGCTATTTGCTGAGAGGTATGGTGAGTATTTTGCAGCTCTTGCTTTTTGTCACAAAGTTTTGAAAATTGAAAAAAGAAAAAAAAATACATTTTTTTTTCCTTTCTTCATTTTCAAAAACAAATGAGAGCTGCAAAATACTCACCATGCCTCTCAGCAAATAGCGGGTCATTTGGAGGGGTTTTGTGCTATCTTGGCATTTTATGGCCTTCGAAACTATGATAGGTAGTGAGGAGTGAAATAAAAAATTTACACCCTTAGAAATCCCGAATAAGCTCTTTTTTTTAACTGTGGTGGTGAAATCACCTCCTACAGCGCTGGAGTCACAGCTTTATGTATCGTGGGAGCAAACGCTGTTGCTGTCAAGTTAAAAAAATCTGCGCTGCAGCTGAATGGCGTACCTGAAAACAAAAAAATGATTAACAATAAAACACAATAAAACATTGCAGAATAGAATACAGTAAAAAAGAGCAGAACAATAGAGAGAAAGAATAGAGAGAGAGAGAACAATAAAACGACAACTATTTTTTTTTTTTAATTATTTTATTTATTTTTTTTTTGTGTTTTTTTCCATTTTTAGTTGTAACTGTAACTGTAGTGGTTCGGTTCCAGGTTCAGGTCTCTCAAAATGCAATGGCATCTTGGGAGACCCTGTGACAGTGTGTCCTAGTCTGTGCAGTGCTGTACCCTATGCTAAAACTCCACTAGTGTATGGTGTTCAAAACATTCACTGATGCAAAGACCAGGATTGTCAAGACAGGAGGGATAAAAATAACGGGTTTCATGCCTATATCCGCACTTTATACAGACACAACATTTTCTTTGGGGGGCTTGTTGGCTAGGGGTACTAGGGAGGACATACAGAAAATGCCTCTCATGCAGCCAGTTTACTGCATTTGGATTGGGATGGTGAGGTGAAGCACAATCTGGAAACAGAAGGGCTGCGATGATCTCTTCCTGGAATTTAAGGAAGGATCCAGTCCATCCTGAAGCTCTGTATAGCAAATGAGCGTTCAGCAAAGCCAATTGAAATAAGTATACAGACACTTTTTTGTACCAGCGTCTGGCCTTATGGGCAATTAGGTACGACGCCAACAACTGGTCGTTGAGGTCCACCCCTCCCATATTTTGGTTATATTCGTGGACACAGAGGGGTTTCTCCACAACACCAGTCACCGTAGGTGTCTGCGTGAAGGGAGGACAGAACGAAAACATTCTTATTATCCCTCCACTTCACAGTGAGCAAATTATCACACTTGAAGCAGGCTCTCTCCCCCAGCCTAAGATGGGAATCTACAAGCCGCGGTGTCATATACGCCAATCTGATGATCAAACAAGTGACTAAAAAGTGTAATAATTGTCCAGGTACAAGTGGTACCCCTTTCCGAATAAGGGTGACATCAAGTCCCACACAATCTTGCCAGCGCTCACTATGTAATCTGTGCAGTTCTCCGGCTCTATGTGACTATCTCTTCCCTCGTAAACCTTAAAACTATATGTATAGCCTGTGGCCCTGTCACAGAGCTTATACATTTTGACCCCGTATCTGACACGCTTGCTGGGAAGATACTGTTTAAAAGACAAGTGGCCAGAAAATTTAATCAGGGACTCATCAACACAGACAACTTGATCAGGAGTAAACAAGGCTGCAAAACGTTGGTTGAAGTGGTTTACGAGGGGCCGAATTTTGTAGAGCCTATCATATCCAGGGTTTCCACGAGGACCACAGAGTTCATTATCGTTGAAGTGCATGAACTGCAAGATCTGCTCGTATCGTGCCCTGGCCATGGAGGCAGAAAACAGGGGCATATGGTAAATTGGGTCAATGGACCAATATGACTGCAACATACTCATTTTAATTATGCCCATGTCAAGGGATAGGCCCAGAAAGGTCTTAAATTCAGAAACCGTAATTGGTTTCCAATCTCTGGCAAGGGACAACTGGGGATTAGCGGTGATGAATTGACCAGCATACAAATTACTTTGGTCCATAATAGATCTATAGAGATCTTCCGTCAAAAACAGCAAATAAAAATCAAGTGACGTAAAATCAACTGTTTCCACCTGAATTCCGGGTTGGCCAGTGAATGGGGGAAGTACGGGTGCTGCAGAAGTGGTGGGCTCCCAATCAGGATTTGCAAATTCTCCAGGAAGGACACTATGGGCATGACAGGCCTGTCTTTGTCTTCTTGGTGACAGCAGGACACTACTTGTGCTTGCCACCTCGCCAGCTTGAACTGCACTTATGGGACTCGCTACGTCACCACGTGATACTGCAGTGATGGATGCATGACCAGGGTGTACTAGGCCTCTGGTGCTTGCCAGTTCACAAGAAGGATGAGCGGCACTACTACTTCTCTGCTCTATTCTTCTTTTGCTCAACAACAGCAGAAGAAGAATGGGGTCGGGTACGCCTGACCTTGGCAGGGACCACAATCCGCCATCAGAGCTATCTGTCATGGAGCCACTGTCATCTACAGGATCGTTATAAGAGAACTGCCATTGCGCTCTGGGTGCACTTGCACACGCACGCGCATAGAGAATTCTGCCGATCGCAGATGCGCCAATGTGCGTGCGCAGAGCAGTATGCGCATTCGCAGGAGCACGTCCACGCTTCCCTTAGGCGCCAGACAGCCTATTTAGGGGCGCACCCACTTCTGACAGTTGCTGACAGATCTTCAGCTGTTCCTGTACCCGTATCCTGTTGTTGTTACCTGCCTGTTACCTGTTGCTGAACATTGGCTATCCCTGACCTTGCTGCTGGACTCTCCTGTACTTCTGGTTATCGGTTCCTGATCTTGGCTTCCTATTTGACCCTGCTCCTGCCTGATGACTTGGTACCTTGCTGCCCGCCTGCTACTGAACCCGGCTATCCTTGTGACTACGCTCCTGTCTGATGTTTTCCTCTACTCTGCAACCCGAGTATCTGCATCTTTGTTCCAGCGACCTGCTGCGATTTTCTGCCTTCCATCATCTGCTTCAGGCCTCCGGGGCTACATCTGCAGGTACTCGTGTTCCTCCAGTCTCTTGGTTCCTTCTGTCATTTCAGACTCCGACCAGGTACCTGACAGTATCTGTCAGGCAACAATGGAGTCTGAAAGGGAGGCCTCTTCTTTTGAGGACATTTGCCAAACAATCTTTGCACTATTCCATACAGTACAGAGTCTCCAAACCAATCTGAAACCGGATGGAAGATCAGCTTCTGAACCAGCTGGACGTCTCCCTTACCTCCACTTCTCTTGTAGTTATGAGTTCTGCCATGCAAACAGACTTTAGCCTGCTTTGTGAGACCATCATTCCTCCTGAACCCAGAGTGCCGTTGCCTGAACACTTTTCCAGGAATCGCAAACAGTTTCAAACGCAGAAACGCCTGTGAACTGTATTTTTCCTTGTTACCCCGAACTTTCTCTTCTGAAGGCATTAAATTGGGATTCATCATCACTTTGTTACTAAATGAACCCCTTTCCTGAGCTCATCATCTTCGGGAACAACATGACCCGGCTTTGACGACTACCGACTCCTTCTTCTCTGCCATGTCCCAGCTGTATGCAGATCCCTTCCTCCAGCAGACCGCAGAATCCACACTCGGCAGACTCCAGCAAGGCCTAAGGTCTGTCGAGGACTATGTGTCAAAATTTTGTGTTCTGAGTACAGACACTCAGTGGAATAGGGCTGCTCTCCACCATCAATTTTGTCTCTGACTTTCTGATATGTTAAAAGATGAACTTGCCCGTGTGGGGGGTACCCACATCTTGCCTTGCCTTCCCGGCTATCCTTGTGACTACGCTCCTGTCTGATGCTTGGCTCTACTCTGCAACCCGAGTATCTGCATCTTCATTCCAGCGACCTGCTGCGACTTTTTGCCTTCCTAGAGACGCATCATCTGCTTCAGGCCTCCGAGGCTACATCTTCAGGCACTCATGTTCCTCCAGTCCCTTGGTTCCTTCTGTCTCCACTCTCAGCGGGTCCAGGGCCGGACATACAAGAGAGGCTGACCTCGTCATTTCAGACTCAGATCAGGTACGTGACAATCATATTATGAGCCTGAATCTGACAAATGAGTGACTTCCTCTTCACTATCTGTCATGCTCAGAAACGTGTAGGCGTCTTCACTAGTGCCATTTTGGGCTCTAAATTTACTGGTACACTAGTGAGACTCACAGGAAAAAAAGCTCCTAGACTGTCAGCAACTGTATCAAACGCTACCAAAAATACTGTTAGCGATCGCAGGGATCAGGCCTGACTCTGTGAATGCTGCAGTTATGTGTTTAGTGTTTTGTAAGTCACAGTGATCGATCGATCGATACTGCACTTTGGTGGGCTGGGCTGGGCGGAGGGGCAAAATGCAGGTGCTAGCAGGTATCTGGTCTGATCCCACTAACACTGCATTTTTGGGAAACCTAAACTGCTGGGGACACTAGTATAGATCTGATCAGATCAGATAGTGATCTGTTCAGACACTATACTACTAAGGGAGGCATATGGTGCGTGCGTGGGTGTTAGCAGTACTGGCACTGGTCTGACGCTGCTTGGGGCAACACAGACCCTGACTGACCCTAAAACCTAACTGATATCACCTGCCAGGCGATGAGGGGGTTAAACCTTTATGGGTAATAAACGGTGGGTGCCCCTGACGCTATAAAAAACAAACAAACTAACAGCGTCACCCGTAACACTTATACGGCTATCACTGGTGACAGGGGGTGAAAGGGTTAACTAGGGGGCAATCAGGGGGTTAAACCTTTATTAGGGGGGGTTAGGGGAGTACCCTAGACCTAAAGGGGCCTACCACTAACTGCCCTAACACTTTTTACAGTCACAAATAACACCAAATCACCAAAGCAGTAATCAGTAAAAAAATGAACACTGCAATCGGTGACACTGTGACTGGGGGTGCAGGGGGGTGATTGGGGGGTGATTTGTGTGCCTATGTGTACTGGTGTTAGTGGTCTGTTGGTGTAACTCACTTTTCATGTGAAAAAGGAAGCACGAGGAGAGATTACATCACTTCTTCTGACCTGTGTTTACAGTTCACAGGCAGAGGAAAAAGCCCATTCATCAGGAGCGATTGCGAGGGGGTGGCCGTGAATCGGTGGCCTCCCCCTCAGCACGGATCACTCCTGGAACTAAGCTGGGGGGATGCAGGGATGTACAGGTACGCCCCAAGGCCTGCCTGTGCCATTCTGTCACCGCATATCGTCAGGCGGCTGTCGGCAAGTGGTTAAGGACACAAAAAATTACATTTACAAAACATTCTGGTAAAACAGTGCTGCAGAAAAGCACTTTCTCAAGTAGAAAGACACACTTGGGGGGGTCCTTTTCAGTAAATGTAAATATCACAACAGGCTCTAACTGATGAGTTTTGTCATAGATGACATCTTCTGGGACACTGTTGTGACATCATCAGGTTTACTGATGTCATCGTGCATCATGCCACTATGCATTACATGACTTCTCTATAATTTGAGAGTCATGTTTGTCTGGTAAGCATCTCTGTGTGTTTTTGGTGGAGGAGGCACCTGTGATGTGAGATGCACACAAAGAGGATGTTATTAACCCTTTCATGACTAAGCCTATTTCTGGTAAGTGAAGGGTTAGTGTGTGGGTGTGGCGCTGTCCTAATTCATAGAATACTTGGTAGATCGTGTGTAGCCAAATCCCATATGTAAAGTCGCATATAAAGTATAGACCAAAATTGCAAATAAAAAATTCAACGAAAATAAAACCAAACATAAAACAGCAAAGTGACCCCCTTTGGAGTGTATAGGTGTAACGTTGTCCTAGTGGGGAAAAAAGTGGAGAAAATGGAAAAAAATTGAAACAATGGAAGAAATCGCATAAAGGACTGCTGCCTCCACAGATGTGATTTCCACCAAGGTGGAAAAAACAGAAGGTAAGTGAAGGGTTAGTGTGTGGGTGTGGCGCTGTCCTAATTCATAGAAATACTTGGTAAATCATGTGTAGCCAAATCCCATATGTAAAGTCGCATATAAAGTATAGACCAAAATTGTAAATAAAAAATTCAACGAAAATAAAACCAAACATAAAACAGCAAAGTGACCCCCTTTGGAGTGTGTAGGTGTAACGTTGTCCTAGTTTAAAAAATACTTTATAAGTCGTGTGTAGCCAAATCCCACGTGTAAAGTCGCATGTAAATTATAAACAAAATATAAACAAAATCGCATATAGCAAATTTAACGGCTAGGTTGGCCCCCTTTGAATTGGGGGAGGGAGAAGGGGAACAGGGGATGAAATAAAAAAATGACTTTAGCCAAAACTATTCCATCCGCATAAAAACCCCATATAGTGATTGATTTAAAAGACTTTGACAAACATAACATTGCTGAATAATTAAATCGTGACTAGTGCTCAGTGCAACTTAAGTGAAAAACTTGACATCTTTGTAAAACAAGGCAGGTATTTGTATTAATCTTGGTGACCAGGTGCTCGTGTCTTGTGATCATATGGACACTCACCAGCTTCTTTAACCCCTGTGGGGGTAATGCGCAGTCACAGTGTATGCCACTGTGCGGCAATCCACAGGCTGTTTCTGGGTCACAGTGACGTTTTAGGCAGCTTCTTTAACTCCTGCGGGGGTAATGCGCAGTCACAGTGTATGCCACTGTGCGGCAATCCACAGGCTGTTTCTGGGTCATGGTGACGTTTTAGGCATAAGTGAAGAAAGAGGAGATTCCATAGCGTAAAACCATAAAACAGTCTTTATTGAATGCAGATGACAGAATGGTACTCATATTTAAGCAGTTTATAATAGGCAACCAAATGTCATCAAAACAGGAGAGCGTCAGATTTAAGTTGGTGATCCTCTGGGAGATGATGCAAAAGCGTCAAAATAGGCCACGCCCTACGCGTTTCGTCATAGGGATGCTCCAGTTGACATCCCTATGACGAAACGCGTAGGGCGTGGCCTATTTTGACGCTTTTACATCATCTTCCAGAGGATCACCAACTTAAATCTGACGCTCTCCTGTTTTGATGACATTTGGTTGCCTATTATAAACTCCTTAAATGTGAGTACCATTCTGTCATCTGCATTCAATAAAGAGTGTTTTATGGTTTTACGCTATGGAATCTCCTCTTTCTTCTCTTATGCCTAAAACGTCACCGTGACCCAGAAACAGCCTGTGGATTGCCGCACAGTGGCATACACTGTGACTGCGCATTACCCCCGCAGGGGTTAAGGAAGTCGGTGAGTGTCCGCATGATCACAAGACACGAGCACCTGGTCACCAAGATTAATACAAATACCTGCCTTGTTTTACAAAGATGTCAAGTTTTTCACTTAAGTTGCACTGAGCACTAGTCACGAATTAACCTATGTAATTATTCAGCAATGTTATGTTTGTCAAAGACTTTTAAATCAATCACTGTATGGGGTTTTTATGCGGATGGAATAGTTTTGGCTAAAGTCATTTTTTTATTTCATCCCCTGTTCCCCTTCCCCCTCCCCCAATTTAAAGGGGGCCAACCTAGCCGTTAAATTTGCTATATACGATTTTATTTATATTTTGTTTATAATTTACATGCGACTTTACATGTGGGATTTGGCTACACACGACTTATAAAGTATTTTTTAAACTAGGATAACGTTACACCTACACACTGCAAAGGGGGTCACTTTGCTGTTTTATGTTTGGTTTTATTTTCGTTGAATTTTTTATTTACAATTTTGGTCTATACTTTATATGCGACTTTACATATGGGATTTGGCTACGCACGATTTACCAAGTATTTCTATAAATTAGGACAGCGCCACACCCACACACTAACCCTTCACTAAGCCTATTTTTGCGAGTTAAAATCCGAATTTTTTGCTAGAAAATTACTTAGAACCCCAAACATTATATATATATTTTTAGCAGAGAATCTAGAGAATAAAATGGTGATTGTTGCAATATTTTATGTCACACTGTATTTGCTCAGCAGTCTTTCAAATGCAACTTTTTAGGAAAAAAGACATTTTCATTAATTGAAAAAAAAATAAACAGTAAAGTTAGCCCAATTTTTTTGTATAATGTGAAAGATGATGTTACGCCGAGTAAATAGATACCCAACATGTCATGCTTTGAAATTGCGCACACTAGTGGAATGGCGACAAACTACGGAACCTAAAAATCTCCATAAGCGGCGCTTTAAAAAACAATAACGGTTACCAAGTTAGAGTTACAGTGGAGGTCTAGTGCTAGAATTATTGCACTCACTCTGACGATCGTGGCGCTACCTCAAAATTATGATTTGAAAACCGTTTACATATGCCGGCTCGAGCTATTTATTTTATTTATTTTTATTTTTTTACATTGTTACTTTAACAAAAAAAAGTAATAGGTAGTGACAGGTAATCTTTATGGAGGGATCAGGAGTCTAAAAGACCCCAAATCCCTCCTCTTGCACCTTAAAGTATTCAGATTGCCAAAAACGGTGATTCTGAATACTGTATTTTTTTTTAAATGGCGCCATTGACAGCCGAGTAAACTGGAAGTGACGTTGTGACATCACTTCCGTGTTTACAAAAAGAAGACTGGAACAAAGCCATTTCCAGCTTCGTTCCAGTCTTACTCTAGCCGGCGGAAGTGCCGGATCGTGTCTCGGGTCTCCCGGTGGGACGGGATGCCCGGGAAGAGCGAGGGAAGATGGCGGGAGGGGGGGGGGCCCGTCGCCCCTTCAGTATAATAGCCAAGTGGCTTTCACCTTTCATCGTACGCTCGGCGGGAAGGAGTTAAAGCACTGAGCACTTTTATATGGACATTTTTTTTTTTAATACCTTTATTTCATTTTAAAAAGATATATATTTTACAACATCTATATGTATTCCAAAAATTTCAAACAAACTTCTTTCACATTGTCAACATCTATAAATATAGTCTATATCTTTTACATTTCATACATACCTCTAACAACCTTCTATACACTCTCACTACTATCATATGCCAATCTTACTTACTCCTTTGGCTGCTGCCAGTCATTATTTATCCACTTAGCTTTCATTCCTATCCACGGTTGCATGTGCATTATTCCATATGTCTCATATCTTATGATATTTTTGTATCCCTCCTCTATGCTCATACATTATTTTCTCGTAGGGTATCACTCGATTAACTGTTTTCATCCATTGGTTTACTGAAAGTGGTTCCATCTGCATCCACCTTACCGCTATTTGCTTCCTTGCCAAAAATAATGTTTCTTGCAGTAAGATTTTAGTATATCTAGGCCATATCTTGTCTTCCAATAGTCCCAACAGTATAAAAATATGAGTACAGCACTAGATAAGTACCACAAGTAATACAATTGTGTATAATAACAATTATAAAATTATGGAATTGTACAATTATATATAATATACAACAAGTGCAAGTTGTGCCAATTAAAAGTCAATAGAAATGAGATTCAAGTGCAATGAAAACTAATAATCTAAAAGTCCATAAAAAATGAATCAAATAGACAGTGCATAGCTGAAACCCAAAACCACAAAAAAATTGTGAAAAAATAATGAAAAAAATTGTGAGTGGTGATATCCAGATAGGAAATATTCAATGCGAGACCCTGGGTCTGAACTTTCACCGCCAGTGCTGCCCGTCACCTGAGAGTAAACAGTGGAGGCTTACCATAAAACCTGCGACCGCCCTTATTCAGGGGGGTCAGTACAGGCTTAGTAGATCAATCAGGAGACACAGGAACACTGTTGGGAACTCCTTAACTTCCTTCCAAGATAGCCGGTCAGCAATAGTGAAGAGCATCTAAACGGCGCATTCCCAGGAGACCATCCCTTTCCTTCTGTGTTCACCTTTAGAGTTAGTCTCAACAGGCATACCTCCACATTGCATGGGATGTATTTGCCCACCACATTCAACAGCTTTCCTATTACCTGGTTCCAATATCTTAAAGTGTGGTCGCAGTTCCACATTAAATGTAGGAAATCTGCTCCCTCTTGATTACATCTCAGGCAGTTCAATGTAGCACTATGCCCCATTCCAAATAGTCTACTTGGGCTAAGATATATCTGATGCGTCATATATAATTGAATTAATCTATTAGCTGCTGATGAGACTGTTAGATGTATAGAGCATATCTCCTCCCACTTCTCATCTGTCATATTCAGAATAATCATCTGCCATTTATCTCTTACTCTCAATGGGCTACTGCCTATTTTAGCCTGCATTAGATGTGCATATTATATAGATATTAGTCCCTTAGGGCCATGTGACCTAAGTAATCCAATAAGGGGAAATCGAAATATCTTAGGGTTCTGGTTACCTAGTTGTGACTGTAGCACATGACAAAGCTGTAAGTATTTATAAAAAATGTTATATGAGATATCATGCTGTTTACACAGATATTCAAATGAGTGTAATGTTCTATAGTTATATAGTTATATAACTGTGTCATTGTGACTATTCCCTTCCATTTCCAGAACTTGCAGTCAATGAATATCTTTAACTGCTCCAAGTTTAGGTTGTTCAGTATATCCCAGCACTTTTTTGTTTCTCTCCATACTGATCGTGCCAGAGTTAATATGGGGATTTTTAACCCTGGTAATCTTGCTGCCTGTGCCTCTAGTCCCACTAAAAGTTCATCTACCTCTAAGATCTTAAGCAAGCACCACTCCACTCCCTCTCCCTGCTCTTGAGCTATCCACTTCTGCAGGTGCTTCAATTGGCCCGCTAAATAATATAGGTAAATATGCGACAGAGCCACACCTGCCGTAGCTTTAGGTCGTTGCAATGTTGTTAGTTTTAATTTACATCTTCCATTAGCCCATATGAATTTTATAAACTGGGAGTTCAGTTTGTTAAATATTACTTTAGGTATTACTGGTGAATGTGAGAACACATATAAGCATTTAGGGACTAGTATACTTTTAATCAAATTTTTTCTTTCTACTACTGATAACGGCATTTTAGACCATATCCCAAATTTATATTTAATGTGCCCTGTTAGAGGATATACATTAGCTTTCAATGCCTCCTTCGCTTCTGAGGTAATATAAATTCCCAAATACTTAAAGGACTGTACTATTTTTAATGGAGGCTCTTCCCCCCGTCTCCCATCTGTATTTCCTGTCTTAATGGCATCAGTGCAGATTTCTGCCAATTTATCTTCAGGCCAGAGAACTCTCCAAATGTCTCTATTATCTTCATGGCTTAATTTAATGTACTCTGAGCATCCGACATATATAATATGATGTCGTCTGCATACAATCCAGTACACTCAGTTTTTTCCCCTAGAGTAATTCCCTTGTATTACTTTGACTGCCTGAATCTTAATGCTAAAGCTTCTATCGCTATGGCAAACAATTGTGGAGATAGGTGACATCCTTGTCTAGTCCCTCTATACAGTTTTACAGGGGGTGATAGCATACCATTAACCAGCAAATTTGTCCATGGCTGTTTATATAATATACCTACCCATTTTTCAAATCTTTCTCCAAATCCAAATCTTTTCATTGTCACTCTTAGAAACAGCCACTCTATAGAGTCAAGTGCTCTAGCCGTATCCAAGGATGCCAATGCAGATGTATTTGGAATATGCTCTTTTAACTGTGCTACTATTTGCATTCTTCTTATATTAATTTATGTTGATTTCCCTGGAATAAATCCTGTTTGATCATTATGAATAATAGAGGTAATAAGCATATTTAACCTTTTTTGCAAGAATTTTGGCTAGGATCTTATAATCTATATTTAATAGTGAGATTGGTGTCAGAAACCATGAAATCAAAAGTGCTAATTTTAAAGGCTTATATGCAAGTTATTGTCATAAAAAGTGTTTGGGGACCTGGGTCCTGCCCCAGGGGACAGGGATCAATGTAAAAAAAAGGTTTTAAAAACTGACGTTTTTTCGGGAGCAGTGATTTTAATAATGCTTAATGTGAAACAATAAAAGTGTAATATGCCTTTAAATTTCGTACCTGGGGGGTGTCTATAGTATGCCTGTGAAGGGGCGCATGTTTCCTGTGTTTAGAACAGTCTGACAGCAAAATGACATTTCAAAGGAAAAAAAGTCATTCAAAACTACTCGCTGCTATTAATGAATTGCCGGTCCGACAATACACATAAAAGTTCATTGATAAAAATGGCATGGGAATTCCCCACAGAAGAACTCCGAACCAAAATTTAAAAAAAAATGACGTGGGGGGTCCCCCTAAATTCCATACCAGGCCGTTCAGGTCTGGTATGGATTTTAAGGGGAACCCCGGACAAAATTTTTAAAAAAATGGCGTGGGGTCCCCCTCAAAATCTATACCAGACCCTTCAGGTCTGGTATGGATTTTGAGGGGAACCCCGCGCCAAAATTTAAAAAAAAAACGGCGTGGGGTCCCCCCAAAAATCCATACCAGACCCTTATCTGAGCACGCAACCTGGCAGGCCGCAGGAAAAGAGGGGGGAAGAGAAAGTGCCCCCCCTCCTGAACCGTACCAGGCCACATGCCCTCAACATTGGGAGGGTGCTTTGGGGTAGCCCCCCAAAACACCTTGTCCCCATGTTGATGAGGACAAGGGCCTCATCCCCACAACCCTGGCCGGTGGTTGTGGGGGTCTGCGGGCAGGGGGCTTATCGGAATCTGGAAGAACCTTTAACAAGGGGACCCCCAGATCCAGGCCCTCCCCCCTGTGTGAAATGGTAAGGGGGTACAAAAGTACCCCTACCATTTCACAAAACAACTGTCAAAAATGTTAAAAATGACAAGAGAGTTTTTGACAATTCTTTATTTAAATGCTTCTTCTTTCTTCTTTTTTCTATCTTCCTTCGGTTTCTTCCTCCATCTTCTTCTTCTTCTGGTTCTTCTGGTTCTTCCTCCGGTGTTCTCGTTCGGCATCTTCCTCCGTGGCATCGGCGTCTTCTTCCCTTCTTCTCCTCGGGCCGCTCCCCATCCATGATGGCATGGAGGGAGGATCCCGCTGTGTGACGCTTCTCTCTTCATCTTCTTCTCTTCATCTTCTTGTCTTCATCTTCTTTTCGGCTCGCTTCGCATCCATGATGGCATGGAGGGAGGCTCCCGCTGTGTGACACTTATCCTCTTCTGACGATTCTTAAATAACGGGGAGGCAGGTCCACCCGGTGACCCCGCCCCCCTCTGACGCACAGTGACTTGACGGGACTTCCCTGTGGCGTCACAGGGAATACCACAGGGGAGTCCCGTCAAGTCCCCGTGTGTCAAAGGGGGGCGGGGTCACAGGGTGTCCCCGCCCCCCATTATTTAAGAACTGTCAGAAGAGGAGAAGCATCACACAGTGGGAGCCTCCCTCCATGCCATCATGGATGCGGAGCGGTCCAAAAAGAACATGAAGAAAGAAGCGTCACACAGCGGGAGCCTCCCTCCATGCCATCATGGATGCGGAGCGGCCCGGAGAAGAAGGGAAGAAGACGCCGACGCTGCGGAGGAAGATGCCGGACGAGAACACCAGAGGAAGAACCAGAAGAACCAGAAGAAGAAGAAGATGGAGGAAGAAACCGAAGGAAGATAGAAGAAAGAAGAAAGAAGATAGAAGAAAGAAGAAGTATTTAAATAAAGAATTGTTAAAAACTGTCTATTGTCATTTTTAACATTTTTGACACTTTTTTATTGAAATGGTAGGGGTACAAGTACCACCTTATCATTTCACACAGGGGGGAGGGCCGGGATCTAGGGGTCCCCTTGTTAAAGGGGGCATCCAGATTCCGATAAGCCTCCTGCCCGCAGACCCCCACAACCACCGGCCAGGGTTGTGGGGATGAGGCCCTTGTCCTCATCAACATGGGGACAAGGTGTTTTGGGGGGCTACCCCAAAGCACCCTCCCAATGTTGAGGGCATGTGGCCTGGTATGGTTCAGGAGGAGGGGCGCTTTCTCGTCCCCCCTCTTTTCCTGCGGCTTGCCAGGTTGCGTGCTCGGATAAGGGTCTGGTATGGATTTTTGGGGGGACCCCACGCCATTTTTAAAAAAAAATTTGGCGCGGGGTTCCCCTTAAAATCCATACCAGACCTGAAGGGCCTGGTATGGAATTTAGGGGGACCCCCACGTCATTTTTTTTTTAAATTTTGGTTCGGGGTTCCCCTGTGGGGAATTCCCTTGCCGTTTTTATCAATGAACTTTTATGTGTATTGTCGGACCGGCAATTCATTAATAGCCGCGAGTATTTTAATTGACTTTTTTTCCTTTGAAATGTCATTTTGCTGTCAGACTGTTCAAAACACGGGAAACTTGCGCCCCTTAACAGGCATACTATAGACACCCCCCAGGTATGAAATTTAAAGGAATATTAAACTTTTATTGTTTCACATTAAGCATTATTAAAATCACTGCTCCCGAAAAAACTGCAGTTTTTAAAACTTTTTTTGCATTGATCCATGTCCCCTGGGGCAGGACCCAGGTCCCCAAACACTTTTTATGACAATACCATGAATATAAGCCTTTAAAATTAGCACTTTTGAGTTCTCCCATAGACTCTTAAAGGGTGTTCCGCGGCATTCGAATTTGCCGCGAACACCGCAAATTGTTCGCTGTTCGGCGAACTTGCAAACACCCGTTGTTTGAGTCGAACATAAGATTGACTCGAACTCGAAGCTCATCCCTAGCAGAGATACTCCATGCACAAAGGCCTCTGTATACACTCTGGATAAAATAGGTACTATAATATCTATGTATCTTAAATATACCTCTAAGGGTATACCATCTGGACCTGGCGATTTCCCGGTTGCCATCTGTGAGATAGCCTCTCTCACTTCCTTCTCAGCAATCTCTTCTTCAACAAAAAATATGTGAAAAGTTGCGCTACAAGTGAGTCAAAGAGAAATCGAGTACAAATCAGCAGCTAGCATTAACAACGTAATAAGTTGCTTAAGAAGAAAAAAGAAATATGGGGCGTGGCCTGACTCTGCATGGCGTAGGACGCATCTTCCCTGAGCTCCGGCAACTACTCCTGAATTTACTAGCATCCTGCGACTCTCCGGCAGGATTGCACCCCCAGATTGGTGCGGGAGGGTACCCCTGTTTCGTGACAACATGTCTCCGCCGAAATCCCAAAAAGCAGCGGCGGCCAAGCTCGCACAATACCGCCGACAGGACGGAGAAGAAGGGGAGGAAGATGGTGGCGCTGAGAGAGAGGCAGGAGGTGCGAGGGACATGGATAGATTGCTTGAAGCCATCACACTGTGCCGTACTTCCCTCACTGCGCAAATAGAGGGAGTTAAAATTGACATCTCTTTAATCAGGCAAGATTTCCAAAAACTGAGGGAAAGGGTCAGAGAAACTCGAGAGACTCGAATCACTGCAGCTGAAGACACCATCCCGCCATTACAAGCAGGATCAGACCGTATGCAGCGACAAATTACCCAGCTCATGGCTAAACAGGACGAAATGGAGAACCG
Organism: Aquarana catesbeiana; assembly: GCF_042186555.1. Taxonomy (NCBI): domain Eukaryota; kingdom Metazoa; phylum Chordata; class Amphibia; order Anura; family Ranidae; genus Aquarana; species Aquarana catesbeiana. The sequence continues at coordinate 263,471,177 of NC_133324.1, forward strand.
GCTGCGGAGATGTAACATCCGCCTCGTCTGTCTCCCTGAGGAGGGGGGAAGGTAAGGGTTCAACCACTTACCTAGAACAGCTGCTTGTGAACACATATGGCCGCAATGCTTTCTCCCCATTGCTGATGGTTGAGAGGGCATATCGCATCATGCCTGCGAGACTCCCCCCCCCCCCCCCCGGGGGCTCCCCCCCGCACCTTTATTGCAAAACTTTTAAATTATAAGGATCGGGATACTGCTCTAAGGATAGCCAGAGAGAAGGGTAATATCCCCATTGGCAATAATAAAGTGGCGATCTTCCCTGATTTTTCTGCTGAAATACAGAAACGTCGCCAGGGATTCATGGAAGAGAAGCAGATGCTGCACACTCATCATCTGAAATATTCTATGCTGTTTCCAGCCCGCCTGAGAGTTGAAAGTGGTGATCGAGTCCTCTTTTTTGAAGACCCTCTGGAGGTCACCTTATGGATAGAAAGCAGGATGGCTCCCGCTAGAGCTGAATGAGCAAGTACATGAAGTGCTGAGAAGTGAGATACCACTAAATTCTCTTCTCGTTGCACTGCACCTCTATAACCTTATTTTTTGCCTGTTACACGGCCATTAAAAGCCCATCCTAAGCTGACATCCAACTCAGAACTCACTGTATTGAAACATGGAGGCCTGAGAAATCCATCCAAATTGATGGCCACGAGGCCTGTAGTGTTGGCACAGAACGGGGAGAGTGCAGTCCAGCAACTGTTTTATACCACAAATTGTGCGTCGACCCATTTTGCTTTACTACCCCTCCCCCACGGGGGAATTCCTCTTTTCATACTTCTATTTTTTTCCCCACTTGAAAGCCGGAGATGGGGGGATATGTTTGTCCTGCGAATCGCATGCATAGTGCAGCAAATTTTTGCTCCGTTAACCACTGGGACTCATTATTATTACGCTGACATCAGAAAGCATTGTGATTGGACTTCTACACCCTGTAACACCATCCAGAGACATGAGACTCAGCCTCATTCCACACAACGATACAAGATCGGATGCTCATACCATACCCAGAGGCTGAGATTATTTTGTCCCTTTTTTTCTTCCTCTTGCTTATATGTCTAAAAGCGTTGTTGTTCCCAGTTGGTAGTTTACCAAAGTTTAGGGATGATGCCCGCACATGTTGGGGTGGGTGCAGGGCAGGGAGGGGGGAGGGGGATTTTACACTGTTATTTTTGCAAGTCCGAAGTGCAATGATAATGCTACAGAAAGAGACAAAGCGAATATGCAAATATATTGAATGGTTGTCATATACATGGTTAGTCTTATTTGTGATTCTAATGTCATCCATGTTTTGGGCCTCACATGATTTCCTGATGGACAGAGTAATAATAGCTCTTATTGAGAGGGGTTATTTTCCTAATGCACTGGTATGGCATCTATAAAATTCCTTACATGGAATGTAAGGGGTCTACGTGAGAAAATTAAGTGTTCAGTAGCCCTTTCATTCCTTAAAAAACAAAGGGCAGACATCATTGCTTTGGTGGAGACACACATAGAGGGCCAGCTCCAGATGGCTCTCCGCAGACCATGGGTGGGATGGGCGTATCATTCCACTCACACAACCCATGCAAGAGGGGTCTCAATTTTAATAGCCAAATCAGTGCATTTCGAGATGTGTGAAGTACTTACAGACCCACAGGGACAGTACGTATTTATACATGCCAAGCTATACGGCGAACCGTTTCTTCTCATGGCTTGTTACATACCCCCCCCCCGTTTTGCATAACTGTAGTAATGGAGGGACTCACCTTCATGGCCCATCACCCCAATATACCAGTGGTATGGATGGGGGACTTCAATACCATCCTACGACCCGCCCTTGACAGACTTCAAACTACACAGAAAACAGGAACAGGTACTGAAGAGACAAAATTCTCAAAACTAGTTTCCACCTTCCAATTAATAGACAGATGGCGTCACAAATTTCCACACGCAAAGGCCTATTCATGCTTCTCCTCCACCTACAACTCCATGTCTCTAATCGACTTTATCTTTATGTCAAGTATCTTAACGCCACGACTCCTACATACCGCTTTCTGCCCAAGATTATTGTCAGACCACAGTCCATATTGGGCCTCCCTAAGTATTCCTGTAGACAAGCCTATGAGGCCCTGGCGCCTAAACCCGTTCTGGCTGTCCCTAACGCCGGTAGATAATGAACTTCAAAATCTTTGGGAACAATACTTTTTAGAAAATGATCAAAAGGCATCTATTTCAGCAATTTGGGACTCCTTTAAAGCATATGCCCACACAACCGTGTCATCATTTATAAACAAAATCAAGACGGATTCTGCTGGTGTCTTTGATAGGGCGGTAATGGAATTAACCTCCACAGAACAGGAATATGCCACCAATCCCACTCCAGAAATAGCAGCCCGCCTTAAAATGCAATCCAGAGTAGTGACTCAACTTCAATACACAAAAGCCAGACAAAAACTCTTTTTCACTAAACAAAGGCTATTCGAGCATGGAAGAAAAAGCGGGTAGGCTTCTAGCGTATCTGGTACACAGCGAGGACAGACCCCCTGTGGTCACCTTACATGGGCCAGAGGGCCAGCAGATTACTGATCCACATAGTGTAACAACTAGGTTCAGGGAATTCTTCGCTGATCTATAGAAGACCACAACTGCAGACTCCACAGAGTTGAGAAAGCAGTTCTTCCGTGATATAACTCTCCCCCAATCCCACTCCAGAAATAGCAGCCCGCCTTAAAATGCAATCCAGAGTAGTGACTCAACTTCAATACACAAAAGCCAGACGAAAACTCTTTTTCAATAAACAAAGGCTATTCGAGCATGGAAGAAAAAGCGGGTAGGCTTCTAGCGTATCTGGTACACAGCGAGGACAGACCCCCTGTTGTCACCTTACATGGGCCAGAGGGCCAGCAGATTACTGATCCACATAGTGTAACAACTAGGTTCAGGGAATTCTTCGCTGATCTATAGAAGACCACAACTGCAGACTCCACAGAGTTGAGAAAGCAGTTCTTCCGTGATATAACTCTCCCCCAATAGACAAGTGAACAAATTGACCTCCTTGAGGCACCCTTGAATACAGATGAAATAGCTACCGCTATGGCGGGTTTTGCCAGATCTAAATCCCCAGGCTCGGATGGTCTTCCAATCGAATTTTATTCCCAGTTCAGTGAACTAATTACCCCCAAACTACTCACACTGTATAATCACTTATTTGAGACTTTCACTCTTTCACCCTCTATGAGAGAGGCCATAATAGTTCTCATCCCCAAACCGGTTAAAGACTCAGGCTACCCAGAATCATATCGCCCCATCTCCTGCTCCAAATAGATATAAAAATCCTAGCCAAAGTACTATCTCTGAGACTAAATCAAGTCATCCTTTCATTGATACATGCAGATCAGGCGGGATTTATGCCAGGCTGCAACACATCTTTTAACCTACGTAAATTATATATCAATTTACAAGCCACACATGTAGAAGTTGGATCCTGGGTGGTATTAACTCTAGATACGGCAAAGGCATTTGATTCTGTGGAGTGGGAGTATCTGTGGAGCTGCCTGGAAGGATATGGCTTTGGACCTAAGTTTATCAAATGGGTACAGCTATATCAGTCGCCCACGGCCAAAGTGGTAGCTAATGGTTGGCCCTCTGAGCAGTTCGACCTCATCAGAGGCACAAGGCAGGGCTGCCCCTATCGCCACTTCTATATGCCTTAGCCGCAGAACCCTTGGCCATATCCATCTGGGCTAATCCAGAAATAAGGGGACTGAGATTGGGCACCCTGACGGAAAAAATTAGTATGTACGCGGACGATACACTGCTATATTTATAGGATTCTGGCCCCTTCCTGCGAACGGCATTACAGACAATCGAGCAAATTGGGACCTTTTCCAGCCTGAAAATTAACTGGGAAAAGTCCCAGATATTACCGATAGACAGCTTTCCACCGACCAAGTCACAGGCCAATTTACCGCTCCAACGGGTCAGCACCATAAAATACCTGGGGATAAGTGTGTCCAAAATGCCAGCAGACTATATTCATTTAAATATAGAACCTCTAATATCCCATGTAAAATCCAAACTCAGGACTTGGGCTTGCTTGCCACTAGGGGTATGGGGCTGTATAAATCTAATCAAAATGATTCTCCTACCTAAAATATTATTCGTAATTTGGCACACCCCAATATATTTGCCTCTGAAATACTTCAAATCTATTGAGGCCCTCCTTAAACCCTTTGTCTGGGGGTCTAACAGACATAAACTGGCATGGCAGGCGCTTAAAAACCCAACTGATCTTGGAGTCCCCGTATTACCAGATTTTAACCTATACTATATTGCGTCCCAATTGTCCCAACTTTATCATGTAGACAAGACAGACAGTGACAGGTTTCTCCAACTTATTTGTCCCAAGTGGGCTAGACGAACCAGAGATCCAATATATGCAATAGTGACAGATCCCGGCAGTATAGAACCACGGAGCAATAAAAAAACTTTATTATATCATTATAGAAGAATATGGGATCTTGCATCTACCAAATTGGAGAATTCCCAATTTAATGAATACACCCCATTATGGCATAATAAAAACAGGTCCGAACTATTGCAACTGTCAGATGTAGACCTTTGGACCACTTGCGGCATCCTTTACTTGCATCAACTTACCACAAATGGAACTCTCAAATCCTTTAATATGCTTAAAGAAGAATTCATACTCCCAAATTACATGATGTTCAGATTTTTACAAGTCAAACATGCGGTTCAAATGCAATTTCCAATATCCCCTCCCCAACCCACTCCAAATGTCATCATGGCGATAGTTAAAAACACGGACCCCCAAAAACTAACATCGGCATTCTACAACATAGTTATCACCCCGATGGCCACTAAACTGGCATACGGACTCCAGCCCCGCTGGGAAAGAGCAATAGGATCTATAGAGGATGAGGAATGGGAGGAGGCCATGGAATCTTGCAAGGTAGTATCACCCAAACTCTCTGATAGATTGACCCAAATCTACATACTCCATCAAGCATACCTCATCCCACTTAGAGTGGCTAGATATAGGAGCTCCCAGTCCACTATGTGTCAGATGTGTGGGAAAGAGACAGGCACATTCATTCACTTACTGTGGCCGTGCCCCAAAATACAAGGTCTATGGACACAAGTGGTGACATTCCAACATGACAATATGGGCTCTCCAGTAACACTAGACCCCAAAACATGCCTTATCGGGATACTACCTGACTCTATTGACAAATACACTAAGACGTTTATGCACGAGACGCTATTTCTAGCACGGAAAACAATAGCCAGAAAATGGATGAGACCCTTACCCCCAAGGCTTTCGGACTGGAAGGTGGAAATAAATAATTCCTTACCATACAAAAAATTCATATATACTAATAGAGGGTGCCCCACGAAATACAACAAAATCTGGGATAGATGGTTACAAGAATCGGATACCTGCTCATAGTACAACCTGAACATCGCACAATAGATCGATATTAAGTCATAGATTGCTAATCCTATAGGAACTATGAACGAAACGCATGGTCACACTATGGAACAATTCTTTATCTTGTACCCAAACAGAACATGTAAACATAACTATAGATTTCATTGTTATTTACATACCTTCATGACATGTTTTGTACCCTGAACAGTATGTTATAACATGTATGCACTATGGACAAATTAATAAAAACTTTTTTTTGTTGATAAAAAAAAAAAGAAGAAGAAAAAAGAAATATAAAATGCAGAGCTTTTGGAACCTCGGCCCCCCAGGATCACCTATGGGAGTGGACGTTCAACTAGTGAGTCAAAAATGGTGAAAATAGTGGTATAATAAACACTGAGAGTAATATGTGCATAAATACTGACAAGAAGACTCATATGTGTGTAACATAAACGCATGAGAAAATCACATGTGCAAGTGATATACAAATTAAAAATAAAAATGATAATAAATCTATGGTAAACAAAGAGCATGTCTAAGAGCTTCTCTTTGTGGTGCTGTATAGTCTATTCAGAAAAAATATTTTGAAAGATGTTTCTTCTGATGTTGACAAATATGAGGAAGCAGACTTCTCCATGCAGTAACCACAGGTGTGTATATGGGACAACAGAGGGAATGGATACTCTTACCTTAAAGACTGCGTCCACATCAGACAGAATGGATGATGGATACCTCACCTTGGGGACAACCGCTGGCAGGTAACCTCAAACTGGATTGGGCTGACAAGAGTTTGTAGTCCTCACACTGACATCACACCAACATCCAATCAGCAGTTTAGGAGGCAGCCTAAGGCTTGGAGCGCAAACACCGGCCGTAGGGCTGTGCGATGATGTCATATGGCGGCAGCATGTGGACGTGACCTTGTGACAGCGGCTCCCTTCTGGCCAAAATGTCTCGAACGAACTTTGATTGGTTGCAGTGTTCCGAACGGACCCCGATTGACCCCGAGATCCATTCCCTCTGTTGTCCCATATACACACCTGTGGTTACTGCATGGAGAAGTCTGCTTCCTCATATTTGTCAACATCAGAAGAAACACCTTTCAAAATATTTTTTCTGAATAGATAATACAACACCACACAGAAAAGCTCTTAGACGTGCTCTTTGTTTACCATAGATTTATTATCATTTTTATTTTTAGTTTGTATATCACTTGCACATGTGATTTTCTCATGCGTTTATGTTACACACATATGAGTCTTCTAGTCAGTATTTATGCACATATTACTCTCAGTGTTTATTTGTATACCACTATTTTCACTATTTTTTGACTCACTAGTTGAACGTCCATTCCCATAGGTGATCCTGGGGGCCGAGGTTCCAAAAGCAGTGCATTTTATATTTCTTTTTTAATCTCTTCTTCAAGCATTAAGATCTGTTCTTCCATAAGTTCAGGAAACTCCAAATCATTAAGATATTTCTCAATATCTTCCTCTGCACACATCAAAGTTGATGTTTACATTGTAACATAGTATTCATAAAATCTTTCTATTATTTCCTCTACCATATAAACCTCTTCTCCACTACTACTTTTTATTTTTGAGATTACTGAGGAGGGAGTCTTTAGAAGTGCTAATACCTTACTTGGCTGTTCTCTCTTTTTAAAATTCTGCTGTTTTTGAAAAAAAAGTTTACGTTTGGCATTAGCCATCAGGTGGTTTTTACACTGACGAGTAAGGTTTTCCCATTTTTGCTGATTCAAATTTGAACTGTTAACTATAAATTCTGCTTCTGCTCGGGCGTATGCCCACTCTAGCTCTTCCTTCTTTCTCTTATTGCCTATTATTCTGTTTTATATATGAGATCGTGGATTTCAGGGCTCTCCTTAACCCCTTCCCCACCGGCGCAAGCCGATGTACATCCGCAGAATGGCATGGCTGGACAAATGGACTTACAGGTACGTCCATTTGAATTTCCCGCTATGCCATTGCGTGCGTGCTGGCCGGGAGCTCCGTGAGTCGGGTCACGGGTCCCGCGAACTCGATCACCGTGGGGAAACCCGCGATTGCCTCACGGAGAGGACGAACGCGGAGATGCTGATGTAAACAGCATCTCCCCGTTCTGCCTAGTGACAAATATCACTGATCTCTGCTCCCTGTCATCGGGAGCAGTGATCAGTGTAGTGACACTGCTAGCCCATCCCCCCTACAGTTAGTAATCACTCCCTAGTACTGACCTAACCCCTCCCCGCCCCCTAGTGGTTAACCCCTTCACTGCCAGTGTCATTTACACAGGAATCAGTGCATTTTTATAGCACTGATTGCTGTATAAATGACAATGGTCCCAAAAATGTGTCAAAAATGTCCGACATGTCCGCCATAATGTCGCAGTCACAATAAAAATCGCTAATCGACGCCATTATTAGTAAGAAAAAAATTATTAATAAAAATGCCATAAAACTATCCCCTATTTTGTAAATGCTATAACTTTTGTGCAAACCAATCAATAAACGCTTATTGTGATTTTTTTTTACCAAAAATATGTAGAAGAATACGATCGGCCTAAACTAAGGAAAAAAAATTTTTTTTAGAAAATTTTTGGGGGAAATTTATTATAGCACAATGTAAAAAATGCTTTTTTTCAAAATTGTCGCTCTTATTTTGTTTATAGCGTAAAAAATAAAAATCACAGATCAAATACCACCAAAAGAAAGCTCTATTTGTGGGGGAAAAAAGGACATCAATTTTGTTTGGGAGACACGTCGCACGACCGCGCAATTGTCAGTTAAAGCGATGCAGTGCCGAATCGCAAAAAACGATCTGGTAAGGAAGGGGGTAAAATCTTCCGGGGCTGAATCAGTTAAGTATGCCTTAAAAGTGTCCCATAAATTCCCATCCATCTGTGCCTCTCTATGGGCCTGAAGGAATATCTCCAGTTGTTTCGGTATACAATCATTAGCTCCTATCTGCAACAACCAGTAGGGGTGCACTCTTAATCCTAAGCATTTTTCCATAGGGCTTATTAACAGCTTACATACCATAGGTGAGTGGTCGGATGCTCCCCTGGGGAGATAGACTACTGAGTCTACTAATGATATTATTTTCTCATTCCCCAATTATATCTACTCATTAAACCTCCTTGACAAACTTCCCAAATTTACTCTGTCCACCCACTTGATCCCTAGGGAGCTTTCCATGTTTATCTATAACTGGATTCATTAACATATTAAAATCCCCCATGCATATAACATATGCCTCTGGATATTGTGCCATAAATATCACTGCTTCTTTTATTACTTTCATATTACCCGGAGGTGGATTATACAGTCCTATAATCACAAATGGTAATGAGTACAGTCTAGCATATACAAATATATATCTCCCCTCTGGGTCTCTTTTTACCAGCATACATTCCCAGGATACCGTCTGGTGTACAATTAAGGTAAATCCCCTCGAATAAGTTGTATAGTACGCATGGTCTAACCACTGAACCCATGTTTTTTTTTAACTGATGAGAATGCTCTTTTATCATATGTGTTTCCTGTAAGCATATTATTTTGGCCTTACGTATAACATCAAATACTTGAGTCCGTTTCACTGCTGTCCCTAGGCCTCTTACATTCCATGTCAATACTGCACACTGCTTACCCATATCCGGCCTTTCCTATGTTTAAGCTATTCTTTAATCCTCTTGTCAATAAGCGCCCCTTCCTTCTACCTTTAGGGACTAGTTTTCCTTGGTGATACTCAGCAGCAGTCCTTATATTTGGTATATTATCATCTTTTAAATGTATACACTTCATTCTTACCATCTATCCTACCTCACTCATACACCAACAATTTAAAATTATTATCAGGGCATTGCCACCATACAGCACTATCTTGTATGGAAGCAATATGTAGTGTTCTCAGCCTATCTGGCTCTGAGAGACCCAAAAAATATTTCTCAGCTAACTTTACATATCTTTCAATATACTTCTTTTCAGTGGTGGCTGGTGCTCAAATTTTTTTTAGTGGGGGGGCGCAAAAAATTTTTGAAAAAAAATCATCAATTGCAGCCACTGTGCCATCAAATGCTGCCACTGTGCCCTCAAACGCTGCCACTGTGGCCATCAAACACTGCCACTGTGCCCAAACTCTGCCACTGTGCCCTCAAACACTGCCACTGTGCCCATCAAATGCTGTCACTGTGCCCATCAAACTCTGCCACTGTGCCCGCTAAACGCTGCCAGTGTGCCCATCATATGCTGCCAGTGTGCCCATCATATGCTGCCAGTGTCTTCATCAAATGCTACCAGTCTGCCCATCAAACAGGGCCAGTGTGCCCATCATATGCTCCGAGTGTGCCCATCAAATGCTGCCAGTGTCCCTCCTGGGACACCCCGCTCACACCCCCCCTGAAGATGGATCGCAGGACACACCGCTGGCACCCCACCATGCGAGTGGATCACAGGACAAAAATGCTCACACCCCCCCGCAAGTGGATCGCGGGACACAACGCTGACACAAGCCCCCACCCCCCGTGAGTGGTGGATCACGGGACACAACGCTGACACAACCCCCCCCGTGGATGGATCGGCGCTTACCTTGTCCTCTTCTCCGGAGTCTCCTCTCGCTTCCTCTGTCCCACTTCCGCCAAAGCGCTGAGCATCCAATAGGGATGCCTGGTGCTTTGGTCAATCAGGAAACAGGTCTCACTGACCTGCCTCCTGATTGGTGGGGATGCAACGCAGTGTGAAAATAGCAAATATTCATTCGCTATGGTCACACAATTGGGTGAGATCAGGGCGCACTCTCTGCTCCCCCCAGCCCACCCTTTTTTGAAGCCTATTGGAGCCTCAGACACTAATCAGGTGCTTATAAAAATACCCCCCTCCCGCCCCGCTATAGAAATCCATTCGTCCGGCATCCTGAAAGGGGCCGGGCGCATGGATAGGGAGGCAGCAGCAGGGATTGGGGGGCGGGGCCTGTGCACCAACAATGCAGGGGCCGCCACTGCTTTTCTTCTATTTCTCAAGGGTAGAGTTTGGGCAAGTCTATATCCATATACGCCCAATGTGTTTATCTACTTCCCATGTGATACCTTTTATGAATGCATATTCCATACTCGCTGTGTATAACTCATATATTATCAAATCTTTTGCACATCCAAAGCCACAAAGAAAAAATAAATAAAAATAAAAAGTTCTGTGTAGTCACCTTAAAATGCATGTGCATGTGTAGTCACCTAAAAAAAAAAAAAAAAAAAATGACTCCATTAATACAGCAGCATGTTGTGTGCCCACAGCAAGGACACTGCATTCTGTGTGCAAGGACAAATTACTGATGTTTGCTAATAGACGCCATCAACATCAATCACTTGCCTGCTCCAGCTATCTAACATAAGATCATTTTGATCATCTACATCAAGTGGATTTGAATGTTTGGCTGCTGATTGAGGATAAACACCTTCAGTCTCTAGGAGTACCTGGCCTGACCAGGCATCGGAGGTGCTGGGAGGATCAAAGGCCCTGGCTGGGTATTAGCCACAAGCTCTAATGCTTGTGCAGCAGTGGATGTGGTGGTGGATTCACACTGTCCCATAAAGTCACAGGAGACAGTCACTGTATTGTGTTGTTACAATCGCTCACTTATTTTTCCTTTGGAGGACTTTTCAGGACTGTTTATTTATTAGATATTATACATCATTCAGTATAAAATATTTTTTATTGTTTTATCATTTTTATGTTTTGGACTTTTTTTGGCACATTTATTCACTTGCACTTTTTTGGTTTCATATGCCAATTTCATCATTTCTTTAGATATATGGTTTGTGAGTGCAGCTCCTTATGTTTTTTTATTTAGATGAAGAAAAGTGTCTGTTTGAGTACCAGCCAGAGGATGGGTACCAGAGCAATGGCGGCAGTATGGATGGGTGTAAGGAAGCGGTTTCACATGGTAGTATTCCCAGTATTACTTCTGTCTCAGGATCTGTCGCATCTGAGTCAGTATCATCCCCCCTCTCCAGCAGCCAGGGTCATCTCAGGAGGAGGTTGAGGAAAATAGTGGATTGCTACAGGCCATGGAGGTAATGGAATCTCTCTTGAGTGGCAGAGAGTTTAAACTTTCCACCAACTTGTCAGATGAACATGAAGAGGAGGATGTCGTCACTTGGTCTTTAATGCCGCGTACACACGGTCGGAATTTCCGATGGGAAATGTTCGATGTGAGCTTGTTTTAAGGAAAGTCTAACAGTGTGTATGCTCCATCGGACATTTTCTGTTGGAATTTCCGCTCACAAATGTTTCAGAGCAGGTTCTCAAATTTTCCGACAAAAAACTTTGTTGTCAGAAAGTCCGAGCATGTGTACACAAGTCCAACGCACCGAATTCCATGCATGCTTGGATTCAAGTACGAGACGGAAGCGCTTGGTCTTGTAAAACTAGCGTTCGTAATGGAGATAGCACATTCGTCACGCTGTAAATTTTGTAATTTTTCAATGCAGCGCATTCTCTTCTTCTTTATAATGCTAGAATATTGAAGTTGCTTTGCTGCTGATATTCACACAGAGTTCTGACAAACGGATTTCTTCTTATTTCTCGTGATCTCATGAATAATCTTTGTTTTTGTTTATATTTTTTTTTTTTTTTTGCAAGATCTCCAGAATAATCTTTTTTTTTAAAGTGATCTACTTTTTTTTTTCTCAAGATCTCCTGAAAAACATTTTACATTTATTTTATAGTGATCTCAATAATATTTTTTTTTGTCTTGTGTCAAGTTACCACAACACCATTATTATCTTGTATTTATTAACCTCAAAGAGGTTGGTTGGTTTTGGTGTCCCTTGTTAATTTGACATTGTATTTTTGAAATGTACTTGCCTGCTCACAAACAAACTGCCCTTTTTTAAGTAAAACACATAGCTAATTATTTGTCCAAACAAAAATTTTAAACTTATTAGGGGTCCAAACAAAATAAAGAGGAAGGCAACGCTGGAGAAACAGTTGGAATTGGTGAAGCCTTTGCACCCCAGGGCAGACATCAATTATTTGACCGGCAAAATTGGTAGCCTGAGGAGTCCATTTAATAGGGTGCACAATACGGTCCAGGACTCTGAGAGATCGGGAGCAGCAGCAGATGACATGTATGACCTGAGGCTGGGGTCTTACAACAGCCTGCATCTTTTGCCAGACCACACTAAACCCAGGCCATCACTCTTAACACTTCTTTGTATGCTTCCTTTCAGGCTGTAGATGTGGTGTTGGAGGTGTTGCTGGAGGTGGTCAAGGAGTCATATGGTCCAACTCACAGACGTGGCTTTTATTGGTGAGTTGGCCCCTCACCCCCTTATTTAGGGCCTGAAATATGACCTCCTCACAGATGAGGCATTGGCCCTCCTCCATTACTTGAATTTTACTGGCCGTCATACACGCAAAGGACTCCTGGACACTAGGGGTGGTTGTGAGGACCGCAGTAGCCTGCTGAATCAAACTCCTCCACCCGGGATTCTGTCAGTCTCCTGGACACAGCCACCTCCTGGCTGCCACTTTCCACAGTCTTACTGGTGTATGAAAATAGGACATAGTTTTCGATTTTTGGTCATCAATCACCCACAATTTTGAGCTCAGGACTGTTGCAAATTGAATGTTAACAAATAGAAAAGACAATCATTCTGACCCCAGCATTTTTCATTCTTGTCCCAATAATTTTTGGCTACTACTGTCTATTAATATGTAAACCACTTTGTTAAATCAGAAATGAGTGATCAATAATAACATCTAGTTAGCATTATACATTTTTTGATAAGAAATATATTGAACAATGCTATACCTGTCTCAAGCTGGGCTCCTCCACATCTTCTTCCTGGGTGGAAGGCCCAGGTTGTACATCTGAAGTCTCATCTGAGGTGGAAGGAAGAGTGAGAGAAAGGGTTGAGAGTGATGGCCTGGGTTCACTCTGGTCTAACAAAAACCACAGTCTGTCGTAGTACCAGAGCCTGGGGACATAAACGTCATCTGCTGCTGCTCCTGATCTCATGGAATCCTGGACCTTTTTGTGCTCCCTATTATATGTGCTCCTCAGGCCACCAATTTTGCACTTCAAATAATTGATGTCTGCCTTGGGAATCACTGGCTTCACCAATCCCAACAGTTGATCCAGCGCTGCCTTCCTCTTTAGTTTGTTGTTATAAAATTGGTGTTTCACTTGCCACAGACAGGGCAGCTCCCTGTACTTATCAATAAAGTTGGGGAGGAAGTCATTGTCATTAAATGTATCCATTTTCTCTGCAAGACACAACACAAGACAAACCCTAATGTCAGGCTAAACTCTCCTAATCTTGTCCCAATATTGGCCTCAATCTATAAGCAGTATAGGCCACTAACCATTGATGCTCCAAGTTAAAATTGTACCTTTGTTTGCACAATCGGTACTTACACTATTCCGTCCTCCACTCACAGATCGTACTTACGACACACGCGTGTTATGCTTTATCTACACTGCGCATGCGTGAAGCTCTGCCCCTGACCTTCTTTCTATTGTATTCCCCACCCCTTCTCTTTCGGAGCAGTGGGAGAGCACATGGCGGAGAGACAACAGGTGCGTGATAATAGCAGCAACGACGAGGAAAGCCCAGAGCCAGAAACGTCCCTATCCAGGAGGAGATTTAAGGTCTCAAATATGTCCTTTGCAGAGATGGTGGAGATGTTGGACATCTTGAAGAGGGCCGACTATGATGGGACGTATGCACCATACAGCAACCCAAATGTGAGAAAGGCCAAGATCATGACTAAAGTTGTGAGAAGTCTGGGGTACGATGATCCAAGGAGCAACTGAGGAAACGCTGGTTAGACCTCAACTTGAGGGAGCAGGATCAGTACAGAAGCATCAAGAGAGTGCTGCAAAAAAGTATTTTGTTGTGTGTTACTATTATTATTATTACTTTCATGCTGGTACATGTGCTTTTATTTACTGTTGTACAGTTTAAAATGGCAAGTTTCAGGTTCGTGGGCACAGTAATCGTTTGTATTCATCATCAGTATTCATCATATTAATCATTGTTCGTTCGACCACTAATACAATGTTTTTGGCAGATGCAGATTAACTACATTTGTTCATGCCTATTTGTATTAAAAGAAGTTTATTACATTGTTGTCTAGATGGGTTTGTAACTAGAATGAAATGAAAACTTGATTCAGTGTAAGGAGAGGACACTCAGCAGCTGTTTACACATCTGGACGCAGAAGCACTAGTGTGGGACACCAGAACACCATTTTTAGGGGGTCCCACACAGGTGCTCTAGTGGATACTAGGGGTCTCTCCCTTTAAGAAAGGGAAAAAATCATGTCTTCAGCTTGGAACTCTGCCAAAACAGACAATTGTACGTCACTTTCAAGCAATGTTTCATATTCCTTTTTCTTGCCTCAAATATCTGTGTGCTAAGTATACCTTTTTTTTAATTCACATAAGGGAGAAAAGAATCAGAACATCTGAGGACACCAAGAACCCCACACCTCCTAAAGAAGTGGAATTCCCCACACACCCTGAAGAAGATGTGGAGGGAGGAGAGGTTCAGGAAGCGGGCAAAATAGTGACCACAACAGGTCAGTGTCTGAGGCCACAGCTTCAGGTAATAGATGTATGCATGCATATTTATAATACATGGCATGCTTTTTTTATTTTTAGGTGATGTGAATGTTGTGGAAGAAGAAACTTATTTCAACAGTGCAAGTGCACAGATCCTCATCGGGGAGATAATGGTGTGCAATTGGGAATTAGAAAAGATCAAGGAAAACATCAATGATATTGAAAAAAGACTCAACAACATCATTGATGTTTTAGGAAGAATCTAAAACATATAAACATTTTGACAGTTTGTTGTTATATTTTTAATTTTTTTTAAAGTTTATAAGTAATTTGAAAGCCAAATTTTGAGGATGCACACAGTGTGTCAACATGTGCTATCTGCCATCATGGGATATCAATGTACGCGTTTTGTGGGTGCAACCCCTTCCTCACAAATAAAGTAGATCAGAGGAAGGGGTCGCACCCCCAAAACACATCCATTGATCCCCCATGATGGGAGCTAGCACATGTTGACATTAGGCATGAGATCGGGCGGGAAATCTACATTTTGACTCCCAATTTGAGTGCATCTTCAAAATTTGGCTTTTACAGGGGTTCACCCCATCTGATGAAGGCAAGATTAACACAGTTTGGACATACTAATGTCACATATTGCCTTCAATTTATCAAAGTTGAACTATGTAAGTTCCTGAGTTGTGTATGTTATGGTTTTAAACATGCCTGTTTAACCAAAAAAAGCTAAATATACTGTCACACATAAATGTTACAAAACCAATGTTGGTTTGTTAAAAAACCCTTTTCTAAAGCACATGTGAATGTGCATGGAGTAAAATGTTTTATACTCAACAATGTGTGGCTTCTTCTTTCAATGCTCATTACCAGTTTTTGGAGTAAGTTGGTGTAGTTATAGTGACAATTGGGGTATTTACTAAATGCAAATCCACTCTGCACTACAAGTGCACTTTCAGTGCAGTTTTAGTGCACTTCAAGTGCACTTGCAGTGCACTTGTAATGCAAAGTGGATTTGCCTTTAGTAAATAACCCCCACAGCGCTCTAAAATTTGCCCCAATCAGTCCATTTTAGGGACTCAAAGCAATTAATTCATGGAGCTGAAAAGGATGATTATTTTTATCATTAATGCATTACATACATTAGCAACAAAAACAATGTGTGTGTGTAGCAGACCCACAACATAATAGTTAGCTGAAAAAGAGATTGTCACCTCAAATAAATTACGTTTGCACTATTGAAGAAAATGACCTAAAATAAAAGGACATTGGAGAACCGAGGAGACAGCTAAAAGAAACAAAAGCAGTAAATCAAATGAAATAGGAGAACAGTTTATAAAAAAAAAATATTTTTCCATCATTAGATTTTTATTGATTTTTGCAAAGAGTATATAACAATACAATGTGCACATTGTATATTGGGTACAGTACAATCGTTTAGTTGTGTACAAAGAAACATATTATCTGGATAGTGTTATAACATATAGCAGAGAACTGTCATAATACCGCTTCCGATATCGGAGATTAATTATGGTCTGAGTAGCACCACCCCAGGTGCCCTGATGGGAACACTTTTCACCCGGGGGGGTGGCACTCTGTGTGGACAGTCTCCGGTTTGTATATATCATAGGTAAAATAGAGTCTATAAACAGAAGCAGTAGGAATATGCAAGAGAGGGGAAAGAAAAAAGATCTTATCAAGAAAAGGCGGTAACGCTATGTTGCTTATCATGAAAATAAGAAAGGTTTCTGGATCATCAGGTGAATGGTTATGAAAGGAATGATGCAGCTCCGGTCCACAACTCCCATGGCCTCCATTTATATTTCACAGTGTGTGTGAGGCCTGAACTAGAGGCCATCATCATTTCAAAGCTGTAGTGGAGGTTTACCGTATCTAGAGTATGTTCAACGGAGGGGGCAGCATCCGTTTTCCATAGTCTTGCGATACATAATCTTGCAGCTAACAGGATATGGGTCACTGTGTGTCTGTAAGGTGTAGGTATTGTTTCAATAGTGAGGTTCAGCACAGCTAGATCAGGTGATGGGTGTAAATTTTGGTGTATAACGTCAGATATTATTTGGAAGATCTTGTTCCAGTAGTTACGCAAACGTGGGCATGTCCAGAAGATGTGAAGGAGATCACCCCTGACTGAACACCCGCGCCAGCATTGATCACTAATAGAAGGATTGAATTTAGCAATTCTGGATGGGGTTAAGTACCACCTGAGATGTATTTTTTGGGTGTTTTCCCAGAGCGTGGCGCATTTTGTGGATTTATAGATTGACTGGATCGCTTTTTGCCATTGGTGTTCCGAGTAGGTCTGACCTAAGTCATGTTCCCAGTGAATATGTGGGGGTGTCTTGTTAAACTGCTGTTTCTGGTGTAGGATATTATAGAATAGGGATATTCCCTTGCGTTTGGGGATGGAGGACGTTAGAAAATCCCATGCTTTAGGATGTATAGTGTATAACTGAAGGTGGGAGTTTTTAAGGCAGTGCGTGATTCGGAGGTAGGTGAAGAGTTCTGTTTGGGGTAGGTTATATTCTTGTTTCAAGAGGGTAAAAGACTTGGGTTTGTCTTTGAGTAGAATGTGTTGTATGTTTCGGATACCGTTCTTGGTCCAGTGGTTTAAATTTAAGTCTGGAGAGAGGTGATGGAGAGCTTCAATAGGGATAGGAGTGGGGGGAGTGTCGGGTGTAACACCGCTGTTGTGTATTAGTTTTTTCCATGCTGAGGTTGCCGCCACCATGGTGGGAGGTGTTGCCGTCGACAGTTTTGGACCCCAGGGTGCGCTCATCAACCAAGATTGTAGGTTTGGGCGAAGCAGGTGGGAATGTTCTATTGAGCTCCAGAGTTTGGTAGGTTTTGTATTGAACCACTCGCCGAGCTGGTCTAGTATTGCTGCTGTGTGATAGTCTTCGAAGTCTATTGTCCCTGAACCTCCCGCCAGTCTGTGATTTCTAAGTGTCGAATGTGCGCATCTAGGTCTGGATTCATTCCATATGGTTTTGTTAAGTATGGTTTGCAATGATTTAAAGTAGTATTTAGGTAGGGGTATGGGTAGAGTTCTGAATAGGTATAGGATTTGGGGCAGGTGTAGCATTTTGAATGCAGCCAGCCTACCAGACCAAGAAAGGTTGTGTTTGGTTATGGTCTGTGCATCTATTTTTAAGGTGGCGAGGAGAGGTTTGAAATTGGCTGCAAATAGGTGTTTAACTGATTTCGTGAGGTGGATTCCTAAGTATGGGATGCTTTGGTCGGCCCAAGCAAAGGGGAATTGTGCTTGTAGCAGGTTTCGAGAAGTAGCGTCCAGTTTAAGGTCTAGAATATGGGACTTAGTTACGTTAAGCTTGTAGTATGATACGCGACCGAACCAGTCCAATAATTTTTGGGCTTCAGGAAGGGAGGAATTTGGATTGGTGAGCACTAGTATGACATCGTCAGCAAAGAGGCTGATTTTATGTGACGTATTCCTTATTGTGACTCCTGTGAGTAGGGGGTTTGAGCGAACATGTTCCGCGAGTGGCTCTATGAGCATGTCAAAAATTAGTGGGGACAATGGACAACCCTGGCGAGTGCCATTTGTGATGTGAAAGGTTTGTGAAAGCATATCTGCGGAGTATACCTTCGCAGTTGGGACAGTATATAGAGCTAAGATAGCGTTGTATATGAGACCTTTAAATCCGAGTTTAGTTAGTACTGCTCTGAGGTATGACCAGTGTACTCTATCGAACGCCTTCTCTGCGTCCAAAGAGAGGAGCAGAGAAGGCGTTCCACTGGACTCAATATGGTGTATTATGTTTACCATCCTTCTTGTGGCATCAGGGGCTTGCCTGCCTCTAATGAACCCTGATTGGTCTGTGTGTATGAGATCAGGCATAACAGCCATAAGGCGTCTGGCAATCGTTTTGGCATATATTTTTACGTCAAGATTCAATAGGGAGATAGGGCGGTAGTTTTGGGGGGAGGTAGGAGCTTTACCTGGTTTCGGGATAGTAATGATAAGAGCGTTTAGTGATTCATCAGGGAATGTTGAGGAGGAGGCAGCAATGTTGAAGAATTCTGTCATTTGGGGAAGTAAGTGTCTAGAAAACCTTTTATAGTATTCTCCCGTGAGACCATCTGGTCCTGGGGCTTTGCCCGTTGGTAGGGAGGATATCGTATCAAGAATTTCCCTGTCTGAGAATGGTTCGTTGAGGGAGGTCAGTTGAGAGTCAGTCAGCTTTGGTAGTTTAACCACCTCAATACTGGGCACTTTCACCCCCTTCCTTCCCAGACCAATTTTCAGCTTTCAGTGCTCTCTCACTTTGAATGACAATTACTCAGTCATGCTACACTGTACCCAAATGAAATTTTTATCATTTTGTTCACACAAATAGAGCTTTCTTTTGGTGGTATTTATTCACCACTTCATTTTTTATTTTTTGTGATATAAGCGAAAAAAGAGCGAATATTTTGAAAAAAAAACAAAATTTTCTACTTTCTCTTTTAAAAGAAACCAAAAAAATTTAATTTTGTCGAAAATTTAGGCAAAAATGTATTCTACCACATGTCTTTGGTAAAAAAAATCCTGATAATTGTATGATCATTGGTTTGTGTGAAAGTTATAGAGTCTACAAGCCATGCTACGCATTATTGAAAATGTATCAATCCTAATGCACTGATGGCCTAATGCACTGATCTCATTTCTTGAGGCCCTAAAATGTCAGGACAGTACAATAACCCCCCAAAAGACCCCTTTTTGGAAAGAAGACAGTCTGAGGTATTTAGTAAGAGGCATAGTGAATTTTTTGAAGTTGAAATTTTTTCCCCACAATGCTTTGGAAAATTAAGAAATATAGATTTTTTTTTTTTCTTCACTAAATTGTCATATTTACAAGTTATTTCTCACACACGGTGCAGGCATAATTGCAATTACACCCCAAAATACATTATGCTATTCGTCCTGAGTATGGCGATACCCCATGTGTGAGACTTTTCCACAGCCTGGCCACATACAGAGGCCCAACATCCATATAGCACCATCAGGCGTTCTAAAGGCATAAATTACACATTTCATTTTCTGAGTACCTATCACATTTTTGAAGGCCCTGGAGCACCAGGACAATGGAATTACCCACAAAATGACCCCATTTTGGAAAGAAAACAACACAATGTATATTCTATGAGGCATACTGAGTCTTTTGAACATGTCATTTCTTCCCACAAGTTTTTGGAAAATGTGGAAAGAAAATGAAAACCTATTTTTTTCTCACAAAGTTGTCAATTTAGAAGATCTTTCTAACACATAGCATGTACATAGCCAAAATGACACCCCAAAATACATTCTGCTATTCGTCCTGAGGATGGCGATACCCCATGTGTGAGACTTTTCCACAGCCTGGCCACATACAGAGGCCCAACATCCATATAGCACCATCAGGCGTTCTAAAGGCATAAATTACACATTTCATTTTCTGAGTACCTATCACATTTTTGAAGGCCCTGGAGCACCAGGACAATGGAATTACCCACAAAATGACCCCATTTTGGAAAGAAAACAACACAATGTATATTCTATGAGGCATACTGAGTCTTTTGAACATGTCATTTCTTCCCACAAGTTTTTGGAAAATGTGGAAAGAAAATGAAAACCTATTTTTTTCTCACAAAGTTGTCAATTTAGAAGATCTTTCTAACACATAGCATGTACATAGCCAAAATGACACCCCAAAATACATTCTGCTATTCGTCCTGAGAATGGCGATACCCCATGTGTGAGACTTTTCCACAGCCTGGCCACATACAGAGACCCAACATCCATATAGCACCATCAGGCGTTCTAAAGGCATAAATTACACATTTCATTTCCTGAGTACCTATCACATTTTTGAAGGCCCTGGAGCATCAGGACAATGGAATTACCCACAAAATGACCCCATTTTGGAAAGAAAACAACCCAATGTATATTCTATGAGGCATACTGAGTCTTTTGAACATGTCATTTCTTTCCACAAGTTTTTGGAAATAGTGGAAAGAAAATGAAAACCTATTTTTTTCTCACAAAGTTGTCAATTTAGAAGATCTTTCTAACACATAGCATGTACATAGCCAAAATGACACCCCAAAATACATTCTGCTATTCGTCCTGAGTATGGTGATACCCCATGTGTGAGACTTTTCCACAGCCTGGCCACATACAGAGGCCCAACATCCATATAGCACCATCAGGCGTTCTAAAGGCATAAATTACACATTTCATTTCCTGAGTACCTATCACATTTTTGAAGGCCCTGGAGCACCAGGACAATGGAATTACCCTCAAAATGACCCCATTTTGGAAAGAAAACAACCCAATGTATATTCTATGAGGCATAATGAGTCTTTTGAACATGTCATTTCTTTCCACAAGTTTTTGGAAAATGTGGAAAGAAAATGAAAACCTATTTTTTTCTCACAAAATTGTCAATTTAGAAGATCTTTCTAACACATAGCATGTACATAGCCAAAATGACACCCCAAAATACATTCTGCTACTCGTCCTGAGTGTGACGATACCCCATGTGTGAGACTTTTCCACAGCCTGGCCACATACAGAGGCCCAACATCCATATAGCACCATCAGGCGTTCTAAAGGCATAAATTACACATTTCATTTCCTGAGTACCTATCACATTTTTGAAGGCCCTGGAGCACCAGGACAATGGAATTACCCACAAAATGACCCCATTTTGGAAAGAAAACAACCCAATGTATATTCTATGAGGCATAATGAGTCTTTTTAACATGTAATTTCTTTCCACAAGTTTTTGGAAAATGTGGAAAGAAAATGAAAACCTATTTTTTTTCTCACAAAGTTGTCAATTTAGAAGATCTTTCTTACACATAGCATGTACATAGCCAAAATGACATCCCAAAATACATTCTGCCACTCGTCCTGAGTATGGCGATACCCCATGTGTGAGACTTTTCCACTACCTGGCCACATACAGAGGCCCAACATGCAAGTAGCACCTCCAGGCTTCTAACACATAGCATGTACACACCAAGAATTACACCCCAAAATACATTCTGCTGAGCAAAAGGTAAAAAAAAAAGCTCACCTGTGGTTTTAGCAGGCAGGAATACCGTTCCAGAGCAGCCAAAGCATTTGTCCAGATAGCCAAAGGAAATGTCCAGGAATTGTCCAGGCAGCAGACAGATATGGAAAAGTATGAACATGGTTCAGTACAGTCCAAGGTTTAGCAGGCAGTTCAGGTAACAGGCATAGGCATGGCCAGTCCAGGTGGTAGGCAAAGGCATGGCAAGGTCATGTGGCAGGCAAATGCATGGCAAGGTCATGTGGCAGGCAAAAGGCATGGCCAGTTCAGGTGGCAGCAGGCAGCACTTTGTACATTGGGCCTTGGTCAGGTAAGACCTGAGGACAGGGGTAGAGGCTTCTTCCCACCCAAATCTCTACGAAGCCTCCGAGTCTCCAGACCCTAATCCGAGAAAACTAAAAACCCGGAGAAAAATGTTTTCTCCACTCGGAAAACCTTTTCTGGAGCCCCTCACATATGTGAGACCCCTGTGCTGTACAGTGGCAGGGCAAATGATCAGTTCAGGAGGCAGGCAAAAATCATGGTCATTTAACAGTCCGGGTCAATTCACGTTGAAGGCAGAAAGATGTTTGGCAGAGGCATAGTCGTTAACAGTCCGGGTCAATTTACGTTGAAGGCAGAAACATGTTTGGCAGAGGCATAGTCGTTAACAGTCCGGGTCATTCACAGAAATGGCAGATAGTGGAAAAAAATCACCTTCACTGTACTAATAGTGTAGTGAAGTATGATAGCTCCGATAGCATGTTCCAATACAGAGCCCTGGCTCGGAGGGACATTCGGGACAGTAGTATCGGGTGTCACGGCGAATTCCTCTACTTGCACATACACGACATTTTTTTTGGGGTTTGCGACCTGTTTGGGTAAGAGGGAGGATTTCGGGAAAGTGCCTTTCATGGAGTCTGGCTAACGCATCGGAGCGAATTAGTTGAGGGGCTTGGCCTTGGGGATAGAGAAGGGCTGTGAAAACTTCTTCTTGGAATTTTAGATAGGGTAGGGAACTTTGGGTGCACTTAGAAAAAATGATATAGGAATTAAATAGGGCAAGTTGCATCAAATAAATGGCGACTTTCTTGTACCAAAATAGTGATCTCCTGGTGGCCAAGTAGGGCTGCATCATCTGGTCGTTCATATCCACCCCCCCCATGTATAGGTTGTACTCATGCACACATTTTGGCTTCTGTATGGGGCCTCCTCTTCTCTGAAGTTCCACCAAGGTGTCGTCATGTATTGTTGAAAGGATGTAGACATCTCTTTTTTTATCTCTCCACTTCACCGCTAGTACTTCTTCAGTTCGCATACTGGCCATTTCACCCTTCCTTAATTTCTTGGTGACCAATCTTTGTGGGAAGCCTTTGCGGTTGGTCCGTGCTGTCCCACAGGCCACAGTGTTCTTCAGGTACAAATGGCGGAAAAGTGGGAGACTAGTGTAGAAATTGTCTACGTAAAGGTGGTAACCTTTCCCAAGTAATGGTTGGATCAGCTGCCAGACAATTTTGCCACTTGTTCCCATGTAGGTAGGGCACCCAGGGGGGTTTAGCTGTCTGTCTTTTCCCTCATAAATCATAAAATCATATGTGTAACCCGTGGCCCTGTCACACACCTTATAAAATTTTACCCCACGTCTGGCTCTTTTACTGGGGAGGTATTGTTTTATTCCCAGTCTTCCGGTGAAGTGCACCAGGGATTCATCCACACATATGTTTCTATCAGGGGTAAACATCTCCTTGAAGCTGGCGCAAAAAAAATTGATTAGGGGCCGAATTTTGAATAACTTATCGTAACTGGGATGATTTCGAGGGAGGCATTGGGCATTGTTATTGAAGTGTAAAAATCTCATGATCATCTCATAACGGGTTCTGGGCATAAATGACGAATAGATCGGCATGTGGTGGATAGGTTGGGTAGACCAGTAGGAATGGAGTTCATTTTTTTTTGTCAGCCCCATGTTGAGGGTTAGGCCAAGGAAAATTTTAAATTCTTCTACGGTGAGGGGTTTCCAAACAAAAGGACGGGCATATGAGGAACTGGGATTGTTGGCTATGTGTTGGCTGGCGTATAGATTACATTGCTCCACAATGTAGGTTAGGAGTTCATTGGTAAAAAATAAATGAAAATAATAAAGTGGGGTTACATTTTCCGTCTGCATCTGAGGGCCTGGCTGGGCTGTGAAAAGGGGTATTACAGGTTCTACTGATGTATCGGGCAGCCATGTTGGATACAGTAGAACATCTGGGAGGCTAGTATGGGCACTGCCTCGTTGATGGGATCCGTTGCTAGCATCTGGCCTATCTTCTAGGAAGGTTGCAGAAGTGCTGGTGGATGCCCGC
This sequence comes from Aquarana catesbeiana, assembly GCF_042186555.1. Taxonomy (NCBI): domain Eukaryota; kingdom Metazoa; phylum Chordata; class Amphibia; order Anura; family Ranidae; genus Aquarana; species Aquarana catesbeiana. The sequence continues at coordinate 263,495,625 of NC_133324.1, forward strand.
CTATCCCGAAGTGCTGCGCTGCTGGTGGATGCCTGCTGGTGGATGCCCTGGAGTGCTGCGCTACTGGTGGATGCCTGCATGTCATCCTGGAGTGCTGGGCTGCTGGTGGATGCCTGCATATCATCCTGGAGTGCTGCGCTGCTGGTGGATGCCTGCTGGTGGATGCCCTGGAGTGCTGCGCTGCTGGTGAATGCCTCCTCCTGCTCATTTCTCCTGATTCTCCTTGTTAGGATTGTATCTTCCTCTGTTTCCAACTCGGAGCCACTGCTTTCCACTGGCTCATAGTCACTATCCGAGTCTGACGGAGAGAATTCCCCGCTACTCTCGTCCGACATACTCTGGAGTATTTGGAGAGCCTCCTCTGCGCTGTAAGACCTTTTTGTCATGTTGGCAGGCAGATGTGTCAGATGGCAGGCGGCAGATGTGCCAGATGGTGGGCGGCTGTGCCAGATGGTGGGTGGCAGATGTGCCTGATCGTGGGCAGATGGCGGCTGGCAGATGTGCCTAATGGCGGGCGGGCAGATGTGCCTGATGATGGTGGGCGGCTGATGTGTCAGCTGTTGACGGGCTGATGTGTCAGCTGATGACGGGCTGATGTGTCAGCTGATGACGGTGTCAGATGGCGGGCGACAGATGTGCCTGATGGCGGGCGGCAGATGTGCCTGATGACTGGCGGGCAGATGTGCCTGATGACTGGCGGGCAGATGTGCCTGATGACTGGCGGGCAGATGTGCCTGATGACTGGCGGGCAGATGTGCCTGATGGCAGGCGGGCAGATGTGCCTGATGGCAGGCGGGCAGATGTGCCTGATGGCAGGCGGGCAGATGTGCCTGATGACTGGCGGGCAGATGTGCCTGATGGCAGGCAGGCAGATGTGCCTGATGATGGTGGGCAGCTGATGTGTCAGCTGTTGACGGGCTGATGTGTCAGCTGATGACGGGCTGATGTGTTAGCTGTTGACGGTGTCAGATGTGCCTGATGGCGGGCGGCAGATGTGCCTGATGGCGGGCGGCAGATGTGCCTGATGACTGGCGGGCAGATGTGCCTGATGACTGGCGGGCAGATGTGCCTGATGACTGGCGGGCAGATGTGCCTGATGACTGGCGGGCAGATGTGCCTGATGACTGGCGGGCAGATGTGCCTGATGGCAGGCGGGCAGATGTGCCTGATGGCGGGCAGATGTGCCTGATGGCAGGCGGGCAGATGTGCCTGATGACGACGGGCTGATGTGCCGGCTGTTGGCGGACAGATGTGCCCGCTGTTGGCGGACAGATGTGCCAGTTGTTGACGGGCAGATGTTCACTGACAGGTGTTTTCACTGTTTGGGGACACTGTGTTTTGGGGACACTGTGTTTTGGGGACACTGTGTTTTGGGGACACTAGCTGGGTGATCAGTGGGTAAACAGCAGACAAACAGCTTTATTACTCACTGATCTCCTGGCTGCAGCACAGATCTCTCTTCCTCTCCTCACTGACAGGCTCTGTGTGAGGAGAGGAAGAGATGAGAGCAGTTACTACGCTCTCTATTTACATTACATGACGACTGTGATTGGACACAGTCGTCATGTGATCAGGAGGGCCAATCACAGGGCCCTCCTGTGTTGTGCTGTCTCTGGGGGACACAGGCAGATCGGGATCGCGCCGCTGCGCGGGCACGTGGCGGCGCGATCTCCTGTCATCTGCCACCCCCTCCCCCTTGTTTACTATACGATGGCTGTGATTACACACAGCCATCGTGCGGATCAGGAGGGCAAATCACATTGCCCTCCTGCCGCTCTGAGATGCGGCGTGTCCGAGTGACACGCGCGCATCGGGATTGCGCGGCTGCGCGGGAGCGCGCCCGCGTGATCCCGCTCCTTCTGAAGGACGTTCGGGAACGTCCAGTCAGAAGGAGGGAGCTCCCACCCGGCCGTATATGTGCAGTGGCCGGGTGGGAAGTGGTTAATTTGTTGAAGAAAGTTGTTGATATCTTCATGGGATGGTTGGTAAGTAGCGTGGTCATGTTTGATGTTGTAGAGCTTACTATAGTAGTCGCTGAATGCGTTCGCTATGTCCTGGGGGTTAGTCAGAGTGTCGGTTGAGTGTGGGTAGGATAATGTCGTGATTTTGGATTTGATCCTTCGTCCTTTGATGCGTTGCGCTAGTCTTTTACCTGCTTTATTGGACGTGGAGTATGTGGTAGCTTTAAGCTTACGCTGGATTAGTTCATAGGAGTGGAGAAGAAGTGAGCGCAGGTCACGTCTTAGGGTCAATAATTGGGCTTGGGTGTTCGGGTCAGGGTTAGTCTTATGTTGGGATTCAAGAGTCGCAATTTGGGAGGTAAGGGTGTCTATTTGCTGCGTCCTCTTCTTTTTACACACAGAGCTCAGTTTCATGACAATACCTCTGATAACCGCTTTGTGCGCGTTCCACACCGTCACGGGATCCCCCACTGACCCTTTGTTTAAATCAAAATAATCACTTATATGTTTTTCTATATCTAAGGAGTAGGTGGGGTGCTGTAAGATATAATTGTTCGCTCGCCAGAGGAACGTATTCCGCTGGGGCGGCATGTCGTTGATGGAAATAGAGATTGGGGCGTGGTCTGACCACGTCACGGTGTGGATTACAGATGCGCTGATGTTTTGTAGTAGCCATTTGTCTGTGAGGAACAAATCAATCCTAGAATAGGAAGTGTGGCGGGGGGAAAAATAGGTAAAATCTTTTTCGGACCCATGATGGCATCTCCACACGTCAAACATGTCGTGTGACGTGAGGAGCCGCCCCAGGGGTGACTCTCTTCTTTTCGCAGGAGAAGTAGTGTCCATATGAATATCGGGAACTAAGTTGAAGTCTCCGCAGACTATCAAGTGTCCCTTGTATTCCGCTCTAACCTTAGTGAAGGCTTTCTTCAGGAAACTGATCTGGCGGGTGTTGGGGGCGTAGATATTCATTAAGGTATAACTCACTTTGTTGAGGGTGAAGGATAGAATGAGATATCTACCGTTGGGGTCAGAGGTTTGTTGTAGCAGTTGGAAGTCCAGTCCTTGTTTGATCGCTATGAGAACTCCTCTTTTCTTGGAGCTATAAGTGGCATGGTATATTTGGGGGTACTGCCGATTATGACAAAGGGTTGTTGCCGCAGGGAGCAGGTGGGTTTCTTGGACACAGAGGATGTCACAGTCCAATTTTGCCGCAGTGTGCCATAGAGAATGCCGTTTTGCCGGGTGGTTGAGGCCCTTGGCATTGAGGGACACAATGTTGCAGGGCATGATCAAGGGATGTTGGGTGGAGTGTGTTTAGTGTAGAAGAGTCACTTACAGTTAGTTGCTTGTAGCTTGCAGGATGTTGGCGATGGTGTCGTGGTTAAGTTGCTGGATGGATGGTCACTTGCGTTGTGTTGGAGATCTGTACCGGAAGCCGCAGGAGGGAGCTGGAGGAAGGCAACAAATTAAAAGGCTGGAAGAACCAACAATTAGAACAAGAATTGGTAATAGATTTAACTTTCTACTGCAATCTCGCTGTATAGGAAACGTGGCGGCGTAAATAACAAAGAGCTTATGAGAAGCTATGCCGCAGTTGGGGGAAAACAGTTAGTGTTCAAAAGGAAAGAAATAGAACAATTAGGAACATTGCTCAAGACAGCGAGGGAGAAATGAGCTGTAGATATTATGGCCCAACTTATTCAGGTATTCGTGTGGGTACGGTGGATCTTGGGGTTCTGGTTGTTGCGCCTGTGGGAAGAATTTCGTTGTGGCAGAGGGGAGATCCCGTCCGTTGGGGGATCCAGGATGATGCCCCATTCGTGGAGAAGGTGCAGCCCCTTCATTAGGTCATTGACAGCGTGGGTAGTGCCATTTTTCAGGATGAGGATGGTCGCTGGATATCTCCATTTATATGGGATTTTATGGTTGGAGAGGCCTTTTGTGATGGGATTTAGCTTCCTCCTCATTTGCAGGGTGAACTTGGAAAGATCTGGAAAGATCTGTATTGCCTCGTAGGGTCTGGGCAGGGGAGCTTTGGCTCTGGCTTCTGACATCATTTTTTCTTTTATGTGGAAAAAATGAATTCGCATGAGTACGTCTCTTGGTACTGATGCTGCTAGATGAGACGGTTTGGCGATCCTGTGAATTCTATCGATGACGATATCTCTGGGAGCTGCGTCGGGTAAAATAGTGTGTATGAGGTCCTTGGCATATTTGGGAAGATCATTCGGGGGTATGGACTCAGGGACCCCTCGCAGTTTGACGTTGTTACGTCGAGAGCGATCTTCCAAATCGGCCAGCTTGGCCCGGACCCAGTGCTGCTCATCTTTAATGTCATCTACCGCATCTATAATGTCATTCACTGTGGCTGTGCATTCTGTCATTCCCCTTTCCATATTAGAGATTCTATTGTCCATAGAGTGCATCTCTGTGGAGATTTTACTGAATAGGGAAGATAAATCTGTCATCAGAGAGGTTTGTAGGGACATCAGCATCTCTTTTAGGGTTGTGTCTATTACTGGCTGGCCTGAGGTGGGGAAAGATGCCATGGAGTTATGCAGCGCCTGGTTAGACTGAAAGGGGTTGAAGGCTTGGGCCTGTACTGCAGCGCTGGTATGAGGAGAATGTGATTGCGGTATATCCATCCGCATCCGAGCTTTAGCAGGGCTGGAAGTGAGGGGATCAGATCCAGGGTCCTGGGTAGGGGATAGAGGCAGAGGAGCCGTGCCCATTTCACTGTGGATGGCGTCAGGGAGGTCTGTGTAAGCCTCACTGGTGTCTGTCAGGCCGCCGGCGCCATCTTGGATAGTACTGACCTTGTCCTGAGGAAACAGGAACGTAGTGAGTTTTCTGATTCCCCTCTCTCCCATCCGTTTGCGGGACATTGTCGGTCGGCACTGCGGGAAGCTGTGTAGAGATTTTGGGGTGAATCGGTCCGGTCTGTCAGGCGTAATTCGTTCCGGTGTACTCCCTCGCTGTGGAGCTATGAGGTTAAGCAGCCATCTTCAGCGCCGGCTAGCCACGCCCCCCCATAAAAAAAAAATATTTAAAACCTGTTTTAGACATTGTCTGGTACCCGCAACATGGCTTGAAATCGAACGGCTGGTCAGAACGAACTGACAGAATGCACTGAAAATCAGGAAGGACCTGAGAAGAATGATCTGAAAATCAGAAACGAGCGTACAAGAACGCACTGAAAAACAGATACAAACTATTAAATAGAATGCACTGAAAGACAGGAATGAACTGACAACACTGAAGAACAGATACGAACCCACAAGCACAAACTGACAAGCAGTAAAGAACTGAAAAGCATGAGGCTGAAAAGCACGAATCGTCTCTCACCAAACTTCTACTAACACAAGATAAACACGAGATTAGCAGAAGGAGCCTAAAGGGTGGTGCACTGGCCATTGAACTTCCTTTTTATAGTCCCTTCGTATGTGTTGTACGTCACCACGTTCTGGACATTCGGAATTTCCGACAACATTTGTGTGACCGTGTGTATGCAAGTTTGAGCCAACATCCTTCGGAAAAAAACCTGCGGTTTTGTTGTCGGAATGTCCGATCGTGTGTACGCGGCATAAGGGAGACAGTTGTGGAAAAGCTACCATTTGCTAAGTCTGATCAAGATGGCGGAAGTGCTGAAATGCCTGCAGATGGAGGACATGCTGGAAATTTTTCAGTTCAGGAAAATGCTGGTGAGGGAGTGGTTGTGGAAAATATCTCTGCGTGTGGAGGATGTTCCTGTGAATGCTACTAATACAGATAAAGAAGTTCCTGCTGGCTGTGAGAATGATGAGCAGGAGTCCCGCATGGACACTAAGACTGCAGAGCAGACATGCTGAGTGAACACTAAGACAGCAGATGTTTTTCTGAACAAAGGACTTTACCTGATAATGGAACTGCTGAAAATTGTGGTATTTCTGGGAGTATGGTGAGCAGGACTACCGTCCCAGAGGGTAGGATAAAGGATCAGGTAGTGGGTAATTTGCCAAACCTAAATTCAGAGGTTCCTGTCCCAGGTAGGAGCTATGCTAGGGCTGTGTCAGTACAAAGTCATGCTAAGTGGATGATATTGTTTTTATGTCATATTGTATATCTTCTTCATGTTATGCACTTCTGACTGTTTAGCCAATTCCCCGACTCAATTTCAGAGGGGATATTTTAGCTTTCTTAATAAATATCTGTTTTTATGCTGACATTCATCTGGTAAAGAAGGAGTAGAGGCGCAACCCCTCCTTCTGGCCTCTTGCCATGGGGTGGCAGGATCTGCACCTGATCAAAATCTATGGGCCCAGAAAAAGTGGGACAGGAAATTCCTCTTGATGAAGATCAAACCTTTTCTTTTTACAGCCTGGCAAAGTGTCCTCAGTGGTGATTTCAACACCATCACTAGGATTGAGAACAGGAAAGGTACTGGAGCCAGGCTGGACTGTGATGGCCTTTTTAAAAACAAAACAGCTAGACAGGTCTGGTTGATGTGCATACTCATTGCTGCCCAGATGACACGGGATTAAATTTTCAGCAAGGTAGTAGTTAGAGTAGAATAGAGGTTTTTTAAAGGGGAACTCTGCCTTCTTGGCACTAGTGTGTCAGGTCGTACAGTTTTACGATCACTGTATTATGTCTGTGACTCTGAATAGCCCCAATACACCCCTAGGGGGAGGGATACCTGGGAACTGAATTTGGCGCTCCTGGACAATGAAAAGGAGAGTCAATCCTTTAAAGTTTATTCTTCAGATATTGGTCATTAAAAAGAGGGAATCATGTTTAAAAATAGACTGATCTATGATCATGAAAAAAAGCCATCATCCCAATTGAAAGAAACAGTAGGGCTGGCTCCATAAACCATACAGGAAACTGTGCTGGAGTGGAGAAGGGAGATAATCTGCCCAGGCAAGATCACTCTGTCCCTCTTAGATGATACTTACCGCACGTGATAGGGTCAAAGACAGTGAGAATAAAATCAAAGAATTTACCACTTCATGTCTCTTTGAAAAACGGTCTGAAGTTATTAATAATAACATCAAAAATTAGAAAAAAACTTAATACATAATAAAATTGGGAAGTTAGAAAGAGATATAGAAGACTATAAAATAGGAGTGTTCAACTGGAAATGTCCTAAAAATAAAAACAAACATGGAAATATGGAAACAGAACAGGGAAGCCACAACATAACAGAAAAGGTAAATTTTACAAACCTAATCAACTTTGTGTCCAATCCCCATACAACCACCGCACATGGCTCAGACCATACCACAGACCACCCAAATCCTTGTGAGATCCACGTATCCCTCTGTGACATGCAACCAGTACAACACCACCAACACTCTTGCACCAAACTTCACAGTAGACACTTTCTACATCTGCCATTAATGTAGAAGTCCACCAAGGTGAGGGTTACCTACCACCATCAGATAATATTTCAACCATTCATAACACATCCATGGTAGTCACCATCCCTACACAACAACAGATACAGTTCTCTGACTAAGGATCTGGAGCGTTATTTCAAAGAAGGCACACAACCTAAAATGTCTACCACATCAGATTATTTTACTCATGAGATCTATGAAGAACTCATAAAACCCAACACCATTCCTCCCACGCTTAGCAATACTTTTTTAGAGATATCTCCCATCAATCAGGTAAAAGAAAAAAGAAAACTTGTAGAAGTAGACAAAAAGTAAGAAACAATAAGAATAAACAAGAAGGAAAGGAGAGACAGCATCTAATGCCTGACCAGAGCACTGTGAAAATTTACAACCTCTCCTCTCATGTACTCTCATAAGACAAATATCTACTACTATCCAAATGGTTAGGTTTCTCTCCATCTATAGAACCTAACAAATTAAATTCAAGAGATTTTATTTAAAGGGTTATAATAGTGGGTCTAAAGAGAAGGGACACAGTTCAGTATAAAAGGCTGTGGATTCTGCTGGTAGTCCCCCCCCCACCAATGATGATATCGTGTCTATCCTCATTGAACTATGAGACGATGGAATGTTCACACAAAATCCCACTGAATGTTTCTCCATCCCTGATATTGTCCACACATGATTTCCGACCTAAATCAATCTTTTTTCCTGTTTCATCTAAGGGTCCATATGTGGAAACTTACTACCAAGCCACCTATCGACATCTTCTGGCTCTGTAATTCCCATACCAGATAAAATAATAATCTATTCAGATCTGAAAAGCCTGCCTTAAAAGAACTAAAATCAAATGGGGCTATAATAGTGAAGCAGGCTGATAGGTGTGGTAGACTCATTATTCACAATAAGGTGGATTATCTCACGGAACCCTATTGGTTACTATCTAAAGCTAATACATATGAAATCATTGCAAGTGATCCTTTACCTGGTTACCAGAAACAACTGAGTTCCTTGGTGGGTGAGGCCTATAAAGATTGGGTGCTGAACAAGAGGGAGAAGTCCTTTTTATTACCATCAGTGTGCAGCACCCCCTACTTTTACCATCTACTTATAATTTACAAGTCTGTTGAGAACCCCCATGGTAAACCCATTGTGGCTAGCACGGGTGGCTTTACATCGGGGCTCTCACAATATGTGGATTTCTTTTTGCAACTCATTGTGCCGCTATTGCCTTCCTTTGTTAGAGATTCTGGCCATATTATTAATATCCTTAAACCTTACCAGTGGGAACAGGACTATGAGCTTCACTAAATGTGTGTTTCCTATATACCTTCATCCTGCATGAAGTGGGCCTTACAGCTCTTCAACATTTTTTATTTAGGAACCCAAATGTGAAAGGCAAAAGCCTTCCTGATAAGTGCTACCAAATTCTGTTTGGAGCATAATTATTTTTTTTCCAAGACAAATTTTATCTCCAAACAAATGGTACGGCAATGGGAGCTAACTTTCCTCCCTCTTATGCTAACATCACAATGGGTTTCTGGGAAGAAAGCTATATTTGGAGTCACAACCCATTCACAAGTATATACATTTTTCTGGTCGATATATCAATGATATACTTTCAAATTTGAGTGGGGTTATGAGGACTTTGTGGCCTTTGTCATACATTGTAACAACAACCAACTAGGGCTGTGGTTTAGCCATGTAGTAGATCCTGTGTCGTTGGTATTTCTGTACCTAAAATTGTTTCATGAGGGCAGCACAGTGGTGTAGTGAGTAGCACTCTCACCTAGCAGTAAAATGGGTCACTGGTTCGAATCCCAACCACAACACTACCTGCCTGGAATTTGCATGTTCTTCCTGTGCCTGCGTGGGTTTCCTCTGGGTACCCCAGTTTCCTCCCACACTCAAAAGACATGCTGGTAGGTTAACTAGCTTCTGTCCAAAATTGGCTCTAGTATATGAATGTGAGTTAGCATCTGACGCTACATCTGGCCCGCCATTCGTCCACCCCAGCCAACCACACTCAGCCTGTGTGTCAACCTTCAGCTCTGGGAAGACCAGCAGGCTTGCTGCTTCCTACAGCAGCTGATGTCATATCAGATGCGCTGCTAGCACAATACCTGGAATCCGGCATCTTATGGTTGGTGAGCAGCGAGCTATCCACAGCGCCATCCAAGTAGCATCTGGTTCAGCTTAACATCTAAGGGGACAGAGTGAGCTTGTCTAGGCAGATTATCTCCCTTCTCCTCTCCAGCACCGTTTCCTGTATGGTAAGTGGAGCCAGCTCTGCTGTTTCTTTACATTGGGATGATGGTATTTTTTCTCGATCATAGATCAGTCTGTTTTTAAACATGATTCCTTCTTTTTAATTAAAAATATCCAAAGAATAAATTTTACATGTTTACATGTACTTTGAAACTATTTTTTGGCCATCCATTCCTGTGGGACTACAGGTATCAGTCATCATACTCACAAGTATTATGTTTTGGTTGCACATACTTACATCCCCCAGTGCTACACATTGAGGAAGTTTTGTGTTTGTCCTTCATGCCTTGGCGCCTTTTCTTTGTGTTTATTAGGGATGAGCCGAACACCCCCCGGTTCAGTTCGCATCCAGAACATGCGAACAGGCAAAAAATTTGTTTGAACACGCGAACACCGTTAAAGTCTATGGGACACGAACATGCATAATCAAAAGTGCTCATTTTAAAGGCTTATATGCCTTTGTCATAAAAAGTGTTTGGGGACCTGGGTCCTGCTCCAGGGGACATGTATCAATGCAAAAAGAAGTTTTAAAAACTGAGGTTTTTTCGGGAGCAGTGATTTTAATAATGCTTAAAGTGAAATAATAAAAGTGTAATATTCCTTTAATAAATAAATAAATGCATTGCACTAGAAAAAATATTATAATAAATATATATCCAAAGTGTATAATTCAAATATAAATCTATAAGTGACAACTATAAAAAAAATATGAATAAATATTGAACAATAATTCATAAGTGACAGTCCGTGATAAAAAACTAATTATTAAAGTACAACGTGCATAAATAATAACACTGGAACCAAAGTGCATACATATACTGTAGAAGTGCACAATATTTCCCCCCAAAAAAATGATAAACGAAAGTTCATATGTGATGGATGTAAAATATCAAATATATAACACAGTGTCCATCAGTGGTGTCATCCAGCATGCTCATCCAATGTGTGTAACTGCAAAACCATGCTTCGATGCACTCCAGTGACCCCCCAAAAAATTTGGTTGGAGCGGTACTGACTGAACCAGCTGGAGATCGGCACCTGCACTTCATTATAGAGCCCAGGGGTGGCTCCAAAGCGTGTTTAGACATAGTTTAGCTACTGTGTCACAGGCTCTGAGGTGAGCGCATAAGCTTTTGGGGGGTCACTGGAGTGCACTGAAGCATGGTTTTGCAGTTACACACATTGGATGAGCATGCTGGATGACACCACTGATGGACACTGTGTTATATATTTGATATTTTACATCCATCACATATGAACTTTCGTTTATCAATTTGTTTTTGTTTTTTTTGGAAATATTGTGCACTTCTACAGTATATGTATGCACTTTGGTTCCAGTGTTATTATTTATGCACGTTGCACTTTAATAATTCGTTTTTTATCACGGACTGTCACTTATGAATTATTGTTCAATATTTATTGGTATTTATTTTATAGTTGTCACTTATAGATTTATATTTGAATTATACACTTATATTTATTAAAATATTTTTTCTAGCGCAATGCATTTATTTATTTCACCACTGCACGGTTATGAAACATAATCTGCGTTTGCAGCTGGTTATTACTATCATCATTTTTATTCTATAGGCATTGGTCCGTTTGTGGCTCGCAAGATCTTTCTTTTAATATTCCTTTAAATTTTGTACCTGGGGGGTGTCTATAGTATGCCTGTAAAGGGGCGCATGTTTCCTATGTTTAGAACAGTCTGACAGCAAAGTGACATTTCTAAAGGAAAAAAATCATGTAAAACTACTCTTGCTAGCGCCGGCTATAATGAATTGTTGGTCTGGCAATACACATAGAAGTTATTTATTAATAAAAACGTTCTCCACAGGGGAATCCTGAACCAAAATTAAAAAAAAAATGCATGGGGTCCCCCTAAATTCCATACCAGGCCCTTCAGGTCTGGTATGGATATTAAGGGGAACCCTGCGCCAAAATTAAAAAAAAAATGATTTGGGGGTCCCCCTCAAAATCCATACCAGACCCTTCAGGTCTGGTATAGTTTTTAAGGGGAACCCCGCACCAAAATTAAAAAAAAAATGCTGTGGGGTCCCCCAAAAAATCCAAACTAGACCCTTATTGGAGCACGCAACCTGGCAGGCTGCAGGAAAAGATGGGGGACGAGAGAGCACCCCCCCTGAACCGTACCAGGCCACATGCCCTCAACATTGGGAGGGTGCTTTGGGGTGGCCCCCCAAAGCACCTTGTCCCCATGTTGATGGGAGAAGGGCCCCATCCCCACAACCCTTGCCCGGTGTTTGTGGGGGTCTGCAGGTGGGGGCTTATTGGAATCTGGAAGCCCCCTTTAACAAGGTGACCCCCAGATCCTGCCCCCCCTCAGTGTGAGTTGGTAATGGGGTACAAATGTAACCCTACCATTTCACAAAAAAGTGTCAAAAAGGTTAAAAAACACAAGAGACAGTTTTTGACAAGTCCTTTATTAATTTCTTCTTCTTCCATCTTCTTTCTTCTGGTCTTCCTTCGGTGTTCTTCTTCTTCCTCCATCTTCTTCTTCTCCATCTTCTTCTTCCTCCGCTCTTCTCGTCCCACATCTCCCTCCGGCTTCTTCTCCACTCCGTCTGCACGATCCACCTCAGTGGGAGTCTTGCACCGTGTGACGCTTTGGTTCCTCTGACACTTCTTATATAACAGAGGGTGGGGCCACCCGGTGACCCCGCCCTCCTCTGACGCACGGGGACTTCATGGGGACTTCCCTGTGGCTTTCCCCGTGTTGTCAGAGGGGACCGGGGTCACCCCGGTTACGTAAACGGGTGATGATAAGTATTATGATGGTGTAACACTCTTTATACCTGAATATGTACATTTCAGAAACAAAAAGAAAAATCAAGAAAAAAAAAGAAAATAAAAAAAAGAAAACCCCATATGAAAGTCAATACTCAATACTGTGTAGTGCAAGCACATGCAGATGGGCTGAGATGCATTTAGAGAACAAAGCAAGGCTGAACTGACATATGAAATATTTAATCTGGGTCTGCATGTGAAGAAGTCATCATGCCTTGTTCCTGGTACAGAAAATATCACCATTTAAGATAAAACAGGCTATGCTTTGTCATCTATCTATATCAGATAGCAGTCCTATATGATGCACTCTTTGTCTCACAAATGTCATCACATAAAAAAGCATCATGGGAATAGGGTCACAATATGATATCATCAAAAAAAGGTACATATCTCTATAGTCTATAACACTGTTATTTCACAAAGCAAGAAAAAACTTTCTTTGGAGAACCACTAGGGATTAAGTCTTCTGATTTTGAAACCAGCAACATCTTCAGAATCCTGAGTTGGAATAGAGTGTCATCATCACAACATGTAAGTGGTTTGATAAATCATTCAGTTGGCAACAGCCATATATTTTAAGTTTGCTTGACTGTAAAATATATAAAAATGGTCAGTACATTGTAACACTGATGAATGGCTCAAAGACTTTATTGTATAAAAAAGATATTGAAAAACATATCAGCATATACAGCATAGTTTCACATTTTATGGACAGTTCTTTACCTAACTATAACATATAAATGTGTGCTTTTATAAATTTGTTAAATGGCCTAGATAATTATTTACAAATTTCTAATTTTAGGTTAAAACTCTCAATTATTATTATATAAGAAACCTTCTTTTTGTGTAAAGGAGTGGTAGAGATACAGCCTGTCACTGAGCAGTAAAGCTAACACGTGAACAAATATAGAAATATGATAGCATATACATTATATATATATATATATACCTTTGCCATCATAAATCACATTTCTACATTACCACCATAACTGACATTTTACAGCGTGAGAATTGGGTGCTTTAGGGTGATATACAGTATTAACCTACCTTAAGGTTCAAACCCTATTGCAAGAAATTCATTTTATGTACAGATTTGAGAAACTTTGATTATTATACATTGTGGAGATGCAACTGCAGATACTGCTGTGCTTTCACAAATGCAAATTCATTATAGGCAAATCATTTCTGTGTCAATAATAAAGTCATATCAGTTTGATATTTATAACGTGGGACTGGTGACAGAAAAATGGGCAAAGACTGCACACAGGGACCAACATAAACATTAACACAAGCAGAAACATGAACCCTTGCAAGTTAATTAGCATAGTCAGATATCAAATAGATTGACTGTTGTTGTCAGGGAGCACAAGAGACCATATATGTTGTAAGTGTTTATTTTTTTTTTTATTGTTATTGTGCCCTGTTAGTATTCACGGTATCACTGTATATTGTAATGTGGGTTAATTGCACTGTTTAGTTATATTGCCTTGCAGAGATGGTAAGTCCTGAGAAGCAAGGGTAAACTCTGCTTATCAGGTTCCTGGGTGTTTTGGGAAGTACCGTCCTGTTCTGGGGAAAACAGTTAACAGAGGAACTGCCTCTTGGGCAAGGGTCCATTGCTATAGGTAGATAGGTCCGCGCTTAGGACAATATAAGAGCTGCTGCCTATCCCCAATTGGTACCCCGAGGGGTCCAATTATTGAATAAGTAAATGAAATGAGAATAAAGACGGCGCTGCCCTCTAATTAAATAGGTGCTATACACTAATATGGTAAGTGAATCCCGGCAGTTAAATTAGGTGTCAATAGTGCAATCTACACAAATTATTCAGAAGTGACCGAAAAAAGTAGTAACGCCAGTAAATAACACACTAATAAATAACTAAATCAGATCCCCCCAGTGGGATAATAGCATATGCAAAATTAGAAAATAAAAAGATAAAGTGAACTTCTATGATTAAATGGAAAAAGTAAAAATATTATGTTTCCTCAAAACTCAAAAGTTTTGGGACAAGATGGCACCAGGGGTGATATAAATTGTGTGATGAAAAAATTATTATATGTGTATGTAATGCTGCTGTAGTATCCGTGTTACCATTACCATGTGTATGTGAAAATTAGGGTCGTGAATTACCCCACTATTCAAAAGTATTGGGACACCGTGGCTCTTGTGAAACGTGAAGTATCTTAATGTAACACCCTATCAGCAAACTCCCTGTATGTTAAATCCAAATATATAACAGCATACATAAGCCATAAATTCTGATTTCATAAGTGCATGACAAGCAATCACTAGCTTCTATAAAGGTTAGATAAATAGTCCATGCAAAGGGTTGTATATTTATAACCAGGTGGAGAAGACAAAGTTCAAGTGTAAATGCTGTTTATTTCATCCTTGGGGACCCACCACAGTGACTTCTGTGCCTTTCAATCAAGATGGTGACTTTGAGGTGCTCACCCCCCAATGATACCCCACTCACCAGAGATAATCACCCCTACAGGGGTACCGAGCGACAGAGTGGGTGTCTCAGGCCAGGTGATATTCGCTCCTAATATGCTTCCATTCCTCTACTGTGTGCGGTCCTCACAGCTGCTCCAGGGAAAAGGTGTGCTCTAGTATGACCATGTTATTCCAACGATTTGCCACCTTATTCTGTTAGACTCTCCAGTAAAACGGAGAAAAAGAAACAAAAGGGGGCCTCCTTCGTGAAGTAAGTTTGGTATATTTATTGCACATAAGCTTTAAAAGAGAGTCCCAGTAAAGAATGTCCACAGGTTACAAGCCAAAAACAGAAGTAAAGTTGAAACAGGCACCGCTGTGTGCAGGGATGAGACCAGCAGCGAACTGCAATCGTGCGTCCCACCGTGCGTTCCAGCCTTCCGGGTATGACGTGTGAGCGTGACTCCGCCTTACGCGTTTCGTCATAGGACGTTTTCAAAGAAGGGTCCATTGCTCTATGCATGGTATGGGAACAGGAATTGAATTCAATTTGAAATCACCCCAGAAATCACCACTTTGCGAGAACCCAGTCAGGGCTCCATAAACATGGACTTGTGCACCATAGTGGAGACATGCCTGCTCCAGTGTTGCTTTCTTTCTATAGAATAGGGTCTCCAGCATTTCAAGGATAGTTCAATTAAACCTCTCTGGCTGTGGAGCCCCTTGAGGGTGATGTATCATTTTTGCTTTCTGAATGCCCAACATGGCAAGCAGTTGTTTAATGAGCCTGCTTACAAAGTCTCTTCCTTAAACCCCCTATGCCTCTCTGGGAAGAAAAATGCCATCTTTCTTCCAGCTCTTTTGGTAGACCACCTCATCCCATAGCTGTGAACAATCCCCCTTTTTTGGACTAGCCAGGCGTCTTTCAATGAGTCTAATAGAAACTCTGGATGACCTCCTTCTAAAGCTTTCAAAGTTAATCTGCAGAGCGGGTCTTCTGCTTGTTCTTTCCTCAAGTCTCTCTTGGAAAAGGTTGACAAGTTATTATCTCCCATTTGAGTTAGGTTGCAGTAGAGCTTTTGGACTCCAGTGACAGGAACTGCAATGGCTTCAGCCACAATTGCCTCTCTACTCTATCTCTACTCTGTACTCTATCCCTTGGCACAAAGCTTGAACGCCCTCTAATTCTAATTTAGTCCCCTCTTCCTTGGGAGGCTTTGGGTCATGAGGTCTACTTGACAAAACAGCATAGTCCCTGTTCTTGACCCCAGAACAATAACTTAGGCTGAAACAGAACCAAGACAGTGCTGCCAACCATTGGTGTCCAGTAGCATCCAGCTTGGCTTTGGCAAGGACATACATGAGTGGGTTGTTGTCATTCTTAACTTCAAAGTCTGTCCTGTACAGGTATTCCTGCAGCTTGTCCACAAATGCCCACTTCAGGGCCAAGAATTCTAGCTTGTGAGTAAGGTACACTGCAGAAAGAAGTAGAGATAGCCTGGCTGCCGCACACCTCCCCAGCCCAAGTAGTTGGCAGGTGAAAGCCGCCGCAGCTCATCAGACCTTGATAGCCTGAGTGGAAACCCTTAAAGTGGAAGTCCATGCAAAAACTAAAATCCCTGCATCTATAGACACCACAGATTTAACACTAATCTCTCTATGCCTGTAAAAAAAAATTGAGTATACATACCTTTTTGGAAGCCAATCTGACCCGCTCCACCCAGATCCCAGGCTGAGCTGTCAGCTGTGGCTTCACTGTAGAGGTGGGTGCAGAGGACATGGACAACAATGGAAGACCCATAGTAACTCTATGGGTGACATCACTTCCCATTAATTTCACAGCCGTTGTTGGCCGTGTCCTCTACAGAGCTTCCACCACTGGAGATCGGGTTGGAGCAGGTCAGATCAGCTTCCAAAAAGGTGTGTATACTCATTTTTTATTTACAGGGATAGAGAGGTTATTGTTAGATCCGTGGTGTCTATAGATACAGGGATTTTAGTTTTTGCATGGACTTCCACTTTAAGCATTTATCATGGGTTATTGTGAGTGAGATAGTTTCTCTCAGATGGGGTAGGATAGGCATGTTCAAAATCCGGCCCGCGGGCCAATTGCGGCCCATGTTCCCGTTTAATATGGCTCCACTGGTAATTTTGATATATATATCTTTTGTGGCCTCCAATGAATCCCCGAGCACCACGCGGTACTCTGGGATTCGTTGGGGGGCCACAAAAGATATATATCATATTTATCGTTAATTTCTAGAAGCCTCGGAGGGGACGGGGAGGGTGCAGGACGAGTGCTGTCAGATTATATACAGGAGAATCTCCTGTTTACTCGGCGGCCTCTGTAATAGGAAGTCCCGTCTCATGGGCTGGCATTGGATGACTGTTCTGTCTATCATAGGAGGCGGGACTTTGTATTAAAGAGGCCACTGAGTAAACTGGAGATTCTCCTGTATGTAATCTGTTGGTGCTTGTCCTGCCCCCTTCCTGTCCCCTCTGAGGCTGCAGATGGGCATGGATCAGGCTGCATTCATGGCAATGGTGATGCGGCATTTAAGGCAATGGTGAGGCTGCTGCATTCATGGCAATGGTGAGGCTGCATTCATCAATGGGGAGGCTGCATTCATGTCAATGTTGAGGCTGCATTCATGGCAATGGTGAGGCTGCATTTATGGCACTTGTGAGGCTGCATTTGTGGCACTTGTGAGGCTGCAGATGGGCACTGATTAGGCTGCATTGATAGGCACTGACCCTTATTTTGCTTCACAGTTCTTTATTTAAAATTTAAGATTTTTCCTGAAACTTCCATCTTAATGTGAATACGCCGATAAATGTGTGTTATACGCTGATAAATACTGTATATAAAAATAAAAAGCCCAAGCTCATCCTTAGACTCTTCACCACACACAGTCACAAAGGCAAGAGAATTCTTGTTGGGCAGTGTATTAGTTAATTTTAATGGTTCATAGAATGTCAGGCAGGACTTTGTATTAAAGAGGCCGCCGAGTAAACTGGAGATTCTCCTGTATGTAATCTGTTGGTGCTTATCCTGCCCCCTCCCTGTCCCCTCCAAGGCTGCAGATGGGCATGGATCAGGCTGCATTCATGGCAATGGTGAGGTGGCATTCATGGCAATGGTGAGGCTGCTGCATTCATGGCAATGGGGAGGCTGCATTCATCAATGGGGAGGCTGAATTCATGTCAATATTGAGGATGCATTCATGGCAATGGTGAGGCTGCATTTATGGCACTTGTGAGGCTGCATTTGTGGCACTTGTGAGGCTGCAGATGGGCACTGATTAGGCTGCATTGATAGGCACTGACCCTTATTTTGCTTCACAGTTCTTTATTTAAAATTTAAGGTTTTTCCTGAAACTTCCATCTTAATGTGAATACGCCGATAAATGTGTGTTATATGCTGATAAATACTGTATATACAAATAAAAAGCCCAAGCTCATCCTTAGTAGGGATGAGCCGAACACCCCCCTGTTCGGTTCGCACCAGAACATGCGAACAGGAAAAAAGTTCGTTCCAACACGCGAACACCGTTAAAGTCTATGGGACACGAACATGAATAAACAAAAGTGCTAATTTTAAAGGCTTATATGCAAGTTATTGTCATAAAAAGTGTTTGGGGACCTGGGTCCTGCCCCAGGGGACATGGATCAATGCAAAAAAAAGTTTTAAAAACGGCCGTTTTTTCAGGAGCAGTGATTTTAATAATGCTTAAAGTCAAACAATAAAAGTGTAATATCCCTTTAAATTTCGTACCTGGGGGGTGTCTATAGTATGCCTGTAAAGGGGCGCATGTTTCCTGTGTTTAGAACAGTCTGACAGCAAAATGACATTTTGAAGGAAAAAACTTATTTAAAACTACCCGCGGCTATTGCATTGCCGACAATACACATAGAAGTTCATTGATAAAAACGGCATGGGAATTCCCCAAAGGGGAACCCCAAACCAAAATTAAAAAAAAAAAATGACGTGGGAGTCCTCCTAAATTCCATACCAGGCCCTTCAGGTCTGGTATGGATATTAAGGGGAACCCCGGCCAAAATTAAAAAAAAAAAAATGACGTGGGGTTCCCCCTAAATTCCATACCAGACCCTTCAGGTCTGGTATGGATTTTAAGGGGAACCCCGCGCCAAAAAAAAAAAAAAAAAAACGGCGTGGGGTCCCCCCAAAACTCCATACCAGACCCTTATCCGAGCACGCAACCTGGCAGGCCGCAGGAAAAGAGGGGGGGACGAGAGTGCGGCCCCCCTCCCTCCTGAACCGTACCAGGCCACATGCCCTCAACATTGGGAGGGTGCTTTGGGGTAGCCCCCCAAAACACCTTGTCCCCATGTTGACGAGGACAAGGGCCTCATCCCCACAACCCTGGCCGGTGGTTGTGGGGGTCTGCGGGCGGGGGGCTTATCGGAATCTGGAAGCCCCCTTTAACAAGGTGACCCCCAGATCCCGGCCCCCCCCTGTGTGAAATGGTAAGGGGGTACATAAGTACCCCTACCATTTCACGAAAAAAGTGTCAAAAATGTTAAAAATGACAAGAGACAGTTTTTGACAATTCCTTTATTTAAATGCTTCTTCTTTCTTCTATCTTCCTTCATCTTCTGGTTCTTCTGGTTCTTCTGGCTCTTCTGGTTCTTCCTCCGGCGTTCTCGTCCAGCATCTCCTCCGCGGCGTCTTCTATCTTCTTCTCCTCGGGCCGCTCCGCACCCATGGCATGGGGGGGAGGCTCCCGCTCTTCTCTTCTTCTTTTCTTCTCTTCTTCATTTTCTTCTCCGGGCCGCTCCGCAATCCATGCTGGCATGGAGGGAGGCTCCCGCTGTGTGACGGCGCTCCTCGTCTGACAGTTCTTAAATAACGGGGGGGGGCGGGGCCACCCGGTGACCCTGCCCCCCTCTGACGCACGGGACATGACGGGACTTCCCTGTGGCATTCCCCGTGACGTCACAGGGAAGTCCCGTCAAGTCACCGTGCGTCAGAGTGGGGCGGGGTCACCGGGTGGCCCCGCCCCCCGTTATTTAAGAACTGTCAGACGAGGAGCGCCGTCACACAGCGGGAGCCTCCCTCCATGCCAGCATGGATTGCGGAGCGGCCCGGAGAAGAAAATGAAGAAGAGAAGAAGAGAAGAAAAGAAGAAGAGAAGAGCGGGAGCCTCCCCCCCATGCCATGGGTGCGGAGCGGCCCGAGGAGAAGAAGATAGAAGACGCCGCGGAGGAGATGCTGGACGAGAACGCCGGAGGAAGAACCAGAAGAGCCAGAAGAACCAGAAGAACCAGAAGATGAAGGAAGATAGAAGAAAGAAGAAGCATTTAAATAAAGGAATTGTCAAAAACTGTCTCTTGTCATTTTTAACATTTTTGACACTTTTTTCGTGAAATGGTAGGGGTACTTATGTACCCCCTTACCATTTCACACGGGGGGGGCCGGGATCTGGGGGTCACCTTGTTAAAGGGGGCTTCCAGATTCCGATAAGCCCCCCGCCCGCAGACCCCCACAACCACCGGCCAGGGTTGTGGGGATGAGGCCCTTGTCCTCATCAACATGGGGCAAGGTGTTTTGGGGGGCTACCCCAAAGCACCCTCCCAATGTTGAGGGCATGTGGCCTGGTACGGTTCAGGAGGGAGGGGGGGCCGCACTCTCGTCCCCCCCTCTTTTCCTGCGGCCTGCCAGGTTGCGTGCTCGGATAAGGGTCTGGTATGGATTTTTGGGGGGACCCCACGCTGTTTTTTTTTTTTTTTTTGGCGCGGGGTTCCTCTTAAAATCCATACCAGACCTGAAGGGTCTGGTATGGAATTTAGGGGGAACCCCACGTCATTTTTTTTTTTTAATTTTGGCCGGGGTTCCCCTTAATATCCATATCAGACCTGAAGGGCCTGGTATGGAATTTAGGGGGACTCCCACGTCATTTTTTTTTTTTTTAATTTTGGTTCGGGGTTCCCCTTTGGGGAATTCCCATGCCGTTTTTATCAATGAACTTCTATGTGTATTGTCGGCAATGCAATAGCCGCGGGTAGTTTTAAATGAGTTTTTTCCTTCGAAATGTCATTTTGCTGTCAGATTGTTCTAAACACAGGAAACATGCGCCCCTTTACAGGCATACTATAGACACCCCCCAGGTACGAAATTTAAAGGGATATTACACTTTTATTGATTGACTTTAAGCATTATTAAAATCACTGCTCCTGAAAAAACGGCCGTTTTTAAAACTTTTTTTTGCATTGATCCATGTTCCCTGGGGCAGGACCCAGGTCCCCAAACACTTTTTATGACAATAACTTGCATATTAGCCTTTAAAATTAGCACTTTTGATTTCTCCCATAGACTTTTAAAGGGTGTTCCGCGGCATTCGAATTTGCCGCGAACACCCCAAATTGTTCGCTGTTCGGCGAACTTGCGAACAGCCAATGTTCGAGTCGAACATGAGTTCGACTCGAACTCGAAGCTCATCCCTAATCCTTAGACTCTTCACCACACACAGTCACAAAGGCAAGAGAATTCTTGTTGGGCAGTGTATTAGTTCATTTTAATGGTTCAAAGAATGTCAGGCAAAATGGTCAGCCTTCACGCACGTTCACTTCATTAAATCTGGCGCTCTTTGAAAAAAATTTGGACAGCCCTGTGGTAGGACTTCCACTCATATAAGCGATAGGCCTTAGATGTTCATCATCTTCTTAATATAGTACACTTCCTAACACTTCTTTGCTAACAGCCACATGCAATTCATAAAACATATGATGTAATCGCGCTAAAGTCCGTGAATATAAAATAACAGAAATAGTCAATAAATAATTCCACAGTAAAGTCTGTAATCCGTGAATCAATCAAAATCAGGGAAATCTATTTCTCCAGGATACCAAGGGCTGCTTCCTGTTGAGTGAAGTCGATCCTCCATATATGCATAAAAAACCAAAAAGAAAGCGCCTCTTAGGTATAAAGGATTTATTAACATGCTAAAAACATAGTAAACACTTACATTGAGGTGGGTAATGTGCTGCTTCCATGAAGAACTTGTCCCGGTGTCTCTCAATAATTCCCAGTGATCAGGGAGAGCCTAGGTGGACGCCGTGCGGGTGGCCGCGGACCTCCGCTCGGAAACACCGGCTGTATGAGCGGTGTAGTGGAGAAGTCACTTCCGCGTTCCAGCGGATCACATGGGAGATGACGTCACTCGGGCAGTTCAGATTAGCTGGGGACCACTACGCGTTTCAGAGCATGCGCGAAGCTCGTAACGGGCATGCGCGCTCCTTTTTCAAGTGTATGATACACTTGAAAAAGGAGCGCGCATGCCCGTTACGAGCTTCGCGCATGCTCTGAAACGCGTAGTGGTCCCCAGCTAATCTGAACTGCCCGAGTGACGTCATCTCCCATGTGATCCGCTGGAACGCGGAAGTGACTTCTCCACTACACCGCTCATACAGCCGGTGTTTCCGAGCGGAGGTCCGCGGCCACCCGCACGGCGTCCACCTAGGCTCTCCCTGATCACTGGGAATTATTGAGAGACACCGGGACAAGTTCTTTATGGAAGCAGCACATTACCCACCTCAATGTAAGTGTTTACTATGTTTTTAGCATGTTAATAAATCCTTTATACCTAAGAGGCGCTTTCTTTTTGGTTTTTTACATGCAATTCATAGGGTTTGGCTGGGCCAGCATAGGCCAATACTGGAATGTTGGTTAAACACCACTTCAACTGACGAAAAGCCTGTTTACATTGATCATTCCATTCTCCCTCTGTGGACTCTTGGGACTTTTATGGTCTTTTGATTAAGCAATCTGCTCCTGAGTTTTTTTGCTCTCCCTCATCCTCTTCAGCCTGCAGGAGTTTGGTAAGAGGTCGAGCTATTTCTGCAAATCCCTCCACAAACCCTCATGGATAAGAAAAGAATACCAATAATTAACTCAGCTCATTTATATTCCGGGACCTGGGCCAGTTGGTGATGTCTTACAACTTTTTGGGGTCAGTGGCCACTTCCTCAGTGGAGACAATATGCCCGAGGTAAGTGAATGACTACTGATAGAATTGGCACTTCTCAAGAGATAGCTTCATAGAGATGCTTCAAGCCCTTTTCTAATTGCTCCTCATGTTCTTCTAGAGTCTGCTCAAAGATGATGATCTCATCTAGGTACATGAATACTTCGATGAGGTTCATTTCACCAACAGTTTTCTTTTGTAAACGCTGAAAGGTTGACAGGGGCCCCTACAGTCCTTGTGGCATTTGATTGAGCTTGTAGAATCTCACTGGGCAGATAAGTGGTTTTCCTTCTATGATCAGGATGGAACAGTATCTACCCACTTCTCAAGTCCAGCATGCTGAACCACTTAGACATTGTAAAGTATCTTCAATTTTAAGGGTCGTATATTGATCTGAAATAGTTCTTTTGTTGAGAGTACAATATTCAAAATACATTTTTATAAAAGAAAAGTGCAAGTGCAGTATCAAAGGCAGACTTTAATCTCAAACAGTTAAAAACACTCACAGGATAGGTTAAACAGGAAAACAGGAACACTCATCATAAAAAGAGGCACCGCCGCTTGTCCCCATCCTGCAGGATCCACCAGTGTTCTCCTGGCCGCTGATGGGTTGCCACTCAGCGTCCCAGCCTGACTGCATCCATTCATCAGCAGCCGGGAGAATACTGGTGGATCCTGCAGGACAGGTACAAGGGGTGGTGCCTCTTTTTATGATGAGTGATCCTGTTTATCCTTTCCTGTGAAAGTTTTTAACAGTTTGAGTTTAAGGTCTGTTTTTATACTGCACTTAGTGGGCACTTTCACTTTTTCTCTTATTCTTTTCTATACAGAGCTGGCTTACTCTGGAAACAGCTAATGCTATGCCTGTAGTGCCCCACTGACTGTTTATGGACTTTTTACTGATAAACTTTCAGAGTCTGTGGTGCAGATCTTTATATTACCCCCTTTCTGTGTGCCATGATTTATCCTCTCTGTCAATATTCTTTCTTAAAGGCCCATTTTTTGCCACAGTTATGGAAGAGGCATAGGGGGCTTCTGGGATCTCATATTATTCCTGTCATTTTCAGCTCCTCGATCTGTTCCCTGAGATTGTTTAAGTCTGCCAAAAGGACTCATCTTGACCTTTCTTGAAACAGTTTGTTCTCTTGTAGACGAAAACGATGTTAAGAGCTTTTTCCACATCCCACCTTGAACTAACGGTAATTTCTAAAGAATCAAATAAAATTGTGTGCAGTACCAATATAAATAATCAGTGCCTATACTATGGTATCCAAATAACATAAATGTCCATCTAATGTTGTTATAACAATATATATAAGAAGTTCATAATAAAAGATGCAGCCACCACCTTGTCCCGACTGCCCACAATGAAATGCAATATTCCACAATGTGCCACTCATCAACCACAAGTGAAATGCAAACTCACCAAAAAATATGGCTGTATAAAATACAGCTATATCAGCTGAATACTATGTTTCCAGCTTGATCCTTTTGACTGAACTTGAGATTTCGGCAGCAGCTCCTCTCAAGCGATCGGTGATACGCTCTTTCTGAGTCATCTCATTCTTCCAGGGCCTGCATGGGTTGCTCACTCCAAGTTTCATACTTTTCTTCTCAGCAAGCACTGGTTGTGTCCCCGAGAAGAGTCTCAACTTTCTGTAGCCTGCCCCTGAATAGATGGCACTAGTCTGATTGCACTTGGTCATAAAGTGTGGGGAAATATACTACAATATAATAATACAGCACAGAAAATAGTCCACAAGCAACTGGATGGTAGACTGAAAGGATGTATTATGGCAATTCGGGGCAAGCTACAGATAGTCAAGACTCTTCTCGGGGACATAATCAGTGGCGGCTGGGAAGAAAAGTATGACACTTGGAGTGAGCAGGCCATGCAGGTCCTGGGAGAATGAAATCATAAAAAGACAATTTAAGCACTTCAATACAGGGCACTTTTACCCCTCTCCTGCACAAACCAATTTTCAACTTTTAGTGCTCTCACACTTTGAATGACAATTACTCAGTAATACTACACTGTACCCAAAAAAAATTGTATAATTGTTTTCACACAAGTAGAGCTTTTTTCGGTGGTATTTTTTCACCACTGGATTTTTTTATTTTTGTCATATAAACGAAAAAAGAGCAAAGATTTTGAAAAAAAACCCCACATTTTTATAGTTTCTATTTTAAAAAACTGCAAATAATAATTGTTCTTCATAAATTTGGGCCAATATTTATACTGCTACATATCTTTAGTAAAAATAACCCAAATTAGTGTATATTATTAAGTCTGTGTGAAAGTTATAGAGTCTATAAGCTATGGTACCAATCACTGAAAATTTGTCACACCTGATTACACCTGATGTACTGATGGCCTATCTCATTTCTTGAGGCCCTGAAATGTCAGGACAGTACAAATACCCCCAAAATAACCCCTTTTTGGAAAGTAGACAGTCCAAGGTATTTAGTAAGAGGCATGGCACTTGTGAGGCTCTCCAGGTACTCGTCCTGATTATGGCAATACCACATGTGTGAGACTTTTTCACAGCCTGGCCACATACAGAGGCCCAACATTCATTTGTTACACAAAGTTGTCCATTTATAAAATGTTTTTTAAAACATAGCATGTACATACCAAAAATTACACCCCAAAATACATTCTACTACACCTCCTGGGTATGGTGATACCACATGTGTGAGACTTTTTCACAGCCTGACCACATAGAGAGGCCCAACATGCAGGGGGCACCATCAGCTGTTCTAGGGACATAAATTACACATCTAATTTCTTGACTATTTATTACACTTTTGAAGGCCCTGAAGCACCAGGACAATTGAATTACCCACAAAGAGACCCCATTTTGAAAAGCAAACACTCAAACTAATATTTGGCGAGGCATAATAAGTCTTTTGAACATGTGATTTTTTTTTCCACAAGTTTTCAGAGAATATAGAAACAAAATGAAAACATATTTTTTTTTTTACACAAAGTTGTAAAATTCTAAGATATTTCTAACACGTAGGAAAATAGTGTGTGATACTGCGCCACGGAATATACAAAGCAGGAGACAAAGGTATAATAAATTTTTTTAAAAATTTGGTAAACAAAAGAGAGAAGAATTGCTGCCTCTACATAATACTGCCACCTAGATGGAGTAAAGGTATGTTATTGGAAAAAGGTGTAGGTGTGGCGCTATTCCTCTTAGGGTGCTTAATAATGATAATTACAATAATATAAATAAAATCAAATATTGAAAAAGATTTCAAGGTGTATTAAGAAAGAGGTGCTAAAGAATTAACACTTACTACAAAGTGCAGTTTAAAGATGTCCTTAAAGGTGAAATAGAAAAAACATATATATATAATTGAAGTAATAGGTGCTGATGTGTTGCACCCTCTGCCCTAGAAGAGCTTGCAATGAAAAAGATGTGCTGAAAGTGTTACATTTACTGCAAACCGCAGCTTGGAAAAAATGAAAAAAGATGAAAAAAGAGCTATTTGTTTAAAGTGATAAGTGCTTGTGTATTACACCCTCTGCAAAGTGTGGGGTGTCAGGAAGGTGAATAAAATTAATCCTAGTGTTAATGATGTGTATGAGGGTATTGATCCTTCGTAATCATACACTAATTTATTGCTCCTTATATATGCAAGTAGCATGTGTGTTTAACCCTCTCTTACAGTGTCTCAAAGGAATGGTCATACAATCATGGTACAGAGATATATAAAAAAAAACAATGCAAAAACACACACACACATATATATATATATATATATATATATATATACGTAAACAGTGTCCAGTGTCTTGTAAAATAATAATGCTGTTTATATCCTTTTAGGTGACAGTAGTGCTGGTGATCTTATCCGTGCTGGTAATATATTGCACTCACCAGATGGCCTTACCCCCCAGGGGTACTGCGCAATCACAGTATATGCTACTGTGTAGCACTTTGGAACTAGCTGGACAATCTATGAAATGCTGGTGGCGTTCCACCGGGTTAAAAGAAAGGAGTGCCCATAGCATGATACCGCTTATAAATTGTTTATTTATGGAGAAAGTATAGAAATATACTCACAATTTAATTAAAAATCACATGCGCAAAGGTTAAAATGAAGCAGGCGCCGAGTAAATACATTTTCACTGCCCTGACTGGAAGTGATGCAAGATGTACTATAACTCCTCCCTACGCATTTCGTCACTCAGTACGTCATTTGGAGCGCTCCAGATGACGTCTTAAGTGATGAAAATACATTCTGCTGAGCAAAGGGTAAACAAAAGATTGCCTGTGGTTTTAGTAGTGCAGTTGTCCACAGAGGAGATCCTTGGTCTAGGCAGCAGGCAGGGATGTGGTTGGCAACAGCCAAAATATTGGTCCGGGTAGTAGGCAGGAACATGGTCCATAGTACAGGTAGCAGGCAGAGTTGTGGTCAGGGTCAGTTCATGTGGCAGGCAGAGGCATGATGGCAGTAAGTTGGCCATAAATATCAGGCTAAGGGCCTCTGTCAGGAAAGACCTGGGCACAGGGGTAGAGGCCTCTCCCATCCAAATGAAGCCCCTGGTCTCCAGAACCTGATTCAGGAATTACAAAACCCAGAGAATACCAAAAAATTATTTTTCTCCATTCAGAAAAACAATTCTGGAGCCCCTCACATATGTAAGACCCCTATGTTATCATGAATCTCACTACTACAATAGCAGGGCAAAAGATCAGTCCAATCGGCAGGCAAAAAACATGGCCGATTAACAGGCTGAGGTCAGTTCACGTGGAAGGCAGAAACATGGTTGATAAACAATGCAGATGGCAGGCAGAAGCATAGTCGATAAACAGGCCAGGATCAGTACACATTGAAGGCTGGAATGTGGTGGATCAATAATGTAGACAGCAGGTAGAGGCATAGTCGATAAACAGGCCAGGGCCAGTTAAGGTGGAAGGCAGTGGCATGGTTAGTTGAGGCAGCAGGCAAATTGTCAGCACAGATATTGAAAATGGGGAAATGGCAGGCTGTTAAAAATATGGGCTAATATTTTGGTGATGTGCGAAAACGTCAGAAGCATTCTCTGATGCAAAGGGTTGGGTTGGGAGGGACACTGGGGATAATGATAATTGGCGTTTCTTCCAATTCCTCTGCTGCATACGCAACATATTTTTTTGTGTCTTCGTCCTGCTTCTGATGGTGGAATGCTCCCAGGGAAATGACGCTCATATAGTCTGCTAACAGCATCAGAGCAAAAGTTTTTTGGGGGGGGGGATCTTTGCTGGTAGATGAGGGACGGGACGATTTCCTTTAGGAAGGCGGTGGGTCTTTTTGTGGATTTGGTATAAGTGACATATGCATTATAAATGGCCAAATTAATAAGATAAATTGCAACTTTGTTATACTAGAGATGGGACCTCCTTGTTGCTAAATAGGGCCGTAGCATTTGATCATTTAAATCAGCCCTCCCTTGTAAAGATTATCAGCATGGACGCATGCAGGTTTTTGAATGGGACCATGTCTTTTGGGAATCTCCACTGAGGTTTTATTGTGGATGGTGGACAGGACGTAGACAATTCTCTTATCCTTCCACTTCATGGCCAACACTTCGTCATATTTCAGAGTTGATTCCCCCCTTTGTAGCCTTGTGTACACTAAAGTTTGTGGGAAGTCCATCCTAATTTTTCTGGAGGTACCACAGGCCAAGGTTTTTTCACGGTGTAGGTGGCAGAAAACGGCCAGACTGGTATAGAAGTTGGAAAAGTGAGTAAGTGGGTATGCCAGGTCCCAGACAATTTTTCCACTTATGCCGATGTAGGTTGGGCACTCATGGGTCTAGAGCTGGAAATCCTTTCCTTCATATATGCTGAATGAATGCAAATATCCCATGGCTCTTTTACAAAGCTTGTAGATCTTTACTTCATATCTGGCCCTTTCGCTTGTAATGTGTTGTTTAATTCCCAGCTGGCCAGTGAAGTGTACAAGGGACTCATCCGCACATATATTTTGGTCAGGGACATAAAGTTCAGCAAATTTTGGGGAAAAAAAGTTAATAAGTGGGTGAATTTTGTATAATTTGTAATAGTTGGGATCATCTCGGGGAGGGCACTGGGTATTATCACTGAAACGAAGGAAGTGCATAATCATCTCATAGCGGAATCTGGACATAAGAATAAATGGGAATGTGGTGGATGGGGTGGGTGGCTTAGTAGGTATGTCCTTGATTTGTTTGTAAGCCCCATGTTAAGGGTGAGGCCCATAAACAACTTCAATGTCAGTCATTTCCACACATATGGACGGGCATAGGATGAACTGGGGTGCTAGCAATATAGTGTTTGGAAAAAAGATTTGTCTGGTTCACAATAAATTAAAACAAACTGTCCGGCAAAAATAAATAAAAAAAAAAATTCTGAAAAATTGTCAGTATTGGCATAATGGGTTGGCAACAGCATCTGGAAGGTATTATGGGCCTTGATTCTTGGGGGATGTGATACTTAAGTAGGCATGTCCTTCATTTTTTTTTTTTTGCAAGCCCCATGTTAAGAGTGAGGCCCATAAACAACCTGAACTCCTCCAAAGTCAGACATTTCCACTCATACGGATGGGCATAGGATGAACTGGGGTTGCTAGCAATATACTGTTGGGCAAAAAGGTTTGTCTGGTCCACAATAAATTGAAGCTAACCGTTAGGCAAAAATAAATGTAAAAAATCTATTTCCGAAACATTTCTAGTAATTACCTGCACACCCAGCTGTGCGGTGAAAGGGGGGATACTTGTTGATCCTGAGTTGGAAGGCAGCTATAATGGGTTCGCAAGAGCAACTGGGGGTATGTATGGGCCCTGATGATTTTTCGGGGATGTGATACTCCAGTGCTGGTACTGTGCGTTTCACCCCGGGGTCTAGCATCATTTGTGTTTGGCGATTGACCATTGGGAGGTATGGTGCTGCTGGTGGCTGCCTGTTTTTCAGAGCACCATATCCTTTTAGGAGGGATCCTTCCTTCCTTTGATTTGGTCACCGATCCACTGCTTTCGACAGATCCATACACCGAATCGGAATAGGACTGTGAGAACTCCCTGCTGCTCTCATCAGTTATGCTGAGGATCTAAAACACCTCCTCACTGGCATCGGCATGTGGACAGGGTGTGCCTGGGCACACCCTAATCACCCTACGTAATGCTGATTCCTTCCTCTCCTCTCCTGCCAGCGGCTGCTCCTGGCACACAGGGGGATTGTTTCAGGATGGAGAGCAGGGGAAGGGGCCAGTAAATACATCATTTATAGGCACCTTTCTTTCATGAATGAGCACAATGAGTGATCAGTACTGATCACTCACTGTGTTCGTTAATAACTGAAGCATAGTAAACTGTGTTTACTATGCTTCAGTTTGTGAATGAACAGGAAGCTGCTCATCACAAAGCAGTTCCCATTCATTCATTGTCCAGTGCAGCTGAAACAAATACGGAATTCCTGTCCTCAGTCCTTTCTCTGTCTCAAAAGTGAGACAGCAGAAGTCTATTTAGACCCCGGATATTTCATCAAAGCCTCCCTATGGAGTTCCTAAAAACATAGTAAAAAATTAATAAAGAATAATGTTGTAAAAAATAATAAAAAAGTAAAATTGTAGAAAAAATAAATAATAAAAATATAAAACTACTGAGAAACACTGCTCTACCCTACTTACACTGCCCCACTGATTGCAACCATCCACTGCTCTACTGACACCATCCTCTGCTCTACTGACACCCTGACACCATCCATGTTTTACTACTCTTTAAAATGTTTGTTTACATTTATTTATAGTAGTGTGTGTGCGTGTGTGTGTGTGGTGTGTGTATATGTATATATATATATATATATATATATATATATATATATATACAGTATCTCACACAATTGAGCACACCCCTCACATTTTTGTAAATATTTTATTATATCTTTTCATGTGACAACACGGAAGAAATGACTTTGCTTCAAAGTAAAGTAGTGAGTGTACAGCTTGTATAACAGTATAAATGTGCTAATGTCTAAATCACTGACAACATTATTGAGTACACCCCTAAGTGAAAATGTCCAAATTGGGCCCAATTAGCCATTTTCACTCCATGGTGTCATGTGACTCATTAGTGTTACAAGGTCTCAGGTGTAAATGGGGAGCAAGTGTGTTAAATTTTGTGTTATCGGTCTCACTCGCTCATACTGGTCACTGGAAGTTCAACATGGCACCTCATGGCAAAGAATTCTCTGAAAATCTGAAAAATAATTATTGCTCCACATAAAGATGGCCTAGGCTGTAAGAAGATTGTCAAGACCCTGAAACTGAGCTGCAGTGCGGTGGCCAAGAACATACAGTGGTTTAACAGGACAGGTTCCACTCAGAACAGGCCTCGCCATGGTCAACCAAAGAAGTTGAGTGCACATGCTCAGCATCATATCTAGAGGTTGTCTTTGGGAAATAGACATATGAGTGCTGCCAGCATTGCTACAGAAGTTGAAGGGGTGGGGGGTCAGCCTGTCAGTGCTCAGACCATAAACTGCACACTGCATCAAATTGGTCTGCATGGCTGTCGTCCCAGAAGGAAGCCTCTTCTAAAGATGATGCAGAAGAAAGCCAACAAACAGTTTGCTGAAGACAAGCAGACTAAGGACATGGACTACTGGAATCATGTCCTGTGGTCTGATGAGACCAAGATAAACTTATTTGGTTCAGATGGTGTCAAGCGTGTGTTGCAGCAACCAGGTGAGGAGTATAAAGACAAGTGTGTCTTGCCTACAGTCAAGCATGGTGGTGGGAGTGTCATTGTCTGGGGCTGCATGAGTGCTGCCGGCACTGGGGAGCTACAGTTCATTGAGGGAACCATAAATGCCAACATGTATTGTGACATATTGAAGCAGAGCATGATCCCCTCCCATCGGAGACTGGGCCGCAGGGCAGTATTCCAACATGATAACGACCCCAAACACACCTCCAAGACGACCACTGCCTTGCTAAAGAAGCTGAGGTTAAAGGTGATAGACTGGCCAAGCATGTCTCAAGACCTAAACCCTTTTGAGCATCTGTGGGGCATCCTCAACTGGAAGGTGGAGGAGTGCAAGGTCTCCAACATCCACCAGCTCGGTGATGTCATCATGGAGGAGTGGAAGAGGACTCCAGTGGTGACCTGTGAAGATCTGGTGAACAACATGCCCAAGAGGGTTAAGGCAGTGCTGGAAATTAATGGTGGCCACATAAAATATTGACATTTTGGGCCCAATTTGGACATTTTCACTTATGGGTGTACTCACTTTTGTTGCCAGTGTTTTAGACATTAATGGCTGTGTGTTGATTTATTTTGAGGGGACAGCAAATTTACAATGTTATACAAGCTGTACACTTACTACTTTACATTGTAGCAAGGTTTCATTTCTTCATTTCTTCAGTGTTGTCACATGAAAAGATATAATAAAATATTTACAAAAATGTGAGGTGTGTACTCACTTTTGTGAGATACTGTATATGTATATATATATATATATATATACACATACAGTGGGGACGGAAAGTATTCAGACCCCCTTAAATTTTTCACTCTTTGTTATATTGCAGACATTTGCTAAAATCATTTCAAGTTATTTTTTTTCCTCATTAATGTACACACGGCACCCCATATTGACATAAAAAAACAGAATTGTTGCCATTTTTGCAGATTTATTAAAAAAGAAAAACTAAAATATCACATGGTCCTAAGTATTCAGACCCTTTGCTATTACACTCATATATTTAACTCAGGGGCTGTCCATTTTGATCTGATCATCCTTAAGATGGTTTTACACCTTCATTTGCGTGTAGCTGTGATTGGACTTGATTGGGAAAGCCACACACCTGTCTATATATGACCTTACAGCTCACAGTACATATCAGAGCAAATGAGAATTATGAGGTCAAAGGAACTTCCTGAAGAGCTCAGAGAGAGAATTGACCTTACAGCTCACAGTACATGTCAGAGCAAATGAGAATTATGAGGTCAAAGGAATTTCCTGAAGAGCTCAGAGACAGAATTGTGGCAAGGCACAGATCTGGGCAAGGTTACAAAAACATTTCTACTGCACTTAAGGTTCCCAAGAGCACATTGGCCTCCATAATCCTTAAATGGAAGACGTTTGGGACGACCAGAACCCTTCCTAGAGCTGGCCGTCCGGCCAAACTGAGCTGTCAGGGGAGAAGACCCTTGGTGAGAGAGGTAAAGATGAACCCAAAGATCACTGTGGCTGAGCTCCAGAGATGCAGTCGGGAGATGGAAGAAAGTTGTAGAAAGTCGACCATCACTGCAGCCCTCCACCAGTGGGAGCTTTATGGCAGAGTGGCCCGACGGAAGCCTCTCCTCAGTGCAAGACACATAAAAGCCCGCATGGAGTTTGCTAAAAAAACACCTGAAGGACTCCAAGATGGTGAGAAATAAGATTCTCTGGTCTGATGAGACTAAGATAGAACTTTTTGGCCTTAATTTTAAGCGGTATGGGTGGAGAAAACCAGGCACTGCTCATCACCTGTCCAATACAGTCCCAACAGTGAAGCATGGTGGTGGCAACATCATGCTGTGGGGGTGTTTTTTCAGCTGCAGGGACAGGACGACTGGTTGCAATCGAGGGAAAGATGAATGCGGCCAAGTACAGGGATATCCTGGACGAAAACCTTCTCCAGAGTGCTCAGGACCTCGGACTGGGCAGAAGGTTTACCTTCCAACAAGACAATGACCCTAAGCACACATCTAAAATAATGAAGGAGTGGCTTCACAACAACTCCGTGACTGTTCTTGAATGGCCCAGCCAGAGCCCTGACTTAAACCCAATTGAGCATCCCTGGAGAGACCTAAAAACCTGACAGAACTGGAGAGGATCTGCAAGGAGGAATGGCAGAGGATCCCCAAATGCATCTTTCCCAAAAAGACTCATGGCTATATTAGATCAAAAGGGTGCTTCTACTAAATACTGAGCAAAGGGTCTGAATACTTAGGACCATATGATATTCCAGTTTTTCTTTTTTAATAAATCTGCAAAAATGTCAACAATTCTGTGTTTTTCTGTCAATATGTGGTGTTGTGTGTACATGAATGAGGAAATAAAGTGAACTTAAATGATTTGAGCAAATGGCTGCAATATAACAAAGAGTGAAAAATTTAAGGGGATCTGAATACTTTCTGTCCCCACTGTATATCTGTATATATATATATATATATATATATATATATATATATATATATATATATATATATATATATATATATATATATACACATACAAACATATACATACATACACAGTATATATATATATATATATATATATATATATATATATATATATATATATATATATATATATATATATAGGGCTTTTTGTCTCAGAGAATAGGTGCAAGAACCCACCCTCCCCAGTCAACTCCCCGCCCCCAACCCCCCCACCCATTCCCCATCCCCGCCCCTATTCCCAGTCCCAGTCCCGCAATTCCTCAGGTAAGAGAAGTAAAATGTTGCCAAATAATGGATGTAGTCAAGGCTCACCTTCTCCCCCCTGTCCACAGATCACCTCCCCTCATCCACAGCCCACCCTCTCCCCCCTGTCCACAGCTCACCTCCCCATCCCCAGGTCACCTTCTCTTCTCTCGTCCACAGCTCACCCCCCATGCACATGTTACCTTCCCCCCACACTGTCAGGGCTTGGCTCAGCCCTTCCTTCTCTGAGCTATCCACTCAGCTGTCAGCTAATTGTCAGCTCCCATCTCTCTCCACAGTTACCCTGCTGTTGTTGATTCCGCTCATCAGTCCTGCCTACTTAAATTCGTCCAGCTCACTTGATCTCTGCCTTCGCCTTTGTCAACATCACAGAGACTTTCTCCTGCGTTCCTGTTGAAGACTTGCTCGGCTGATGTTCCTTCTGGCTCCTGATGCTGCTTGCTGTTCTACTACGTTTATCTCTGGCTCTCTGACATTTACTTGGCTGACTACCCGATCCGGTTACTAAACTCTGGCTTGTTTTGACTACGCTTACTCAATTTATCTTATTATTATTAAACAAGTGTGATTTAATTATACTTATGCCTTATTTTCGTATCCATTATATTTTCATATTGTTGTGACAACAGTTCGATATAGATTGATAGAAGATTCAATATGACGGTGACAATAGCGATCTTTTTCTATCGAACCTGCGGTCAAATGTGCCTAACCTAACTCTGTTAGTCCAAGATTATTCGACATAGAGAGAAAAGATTTGACATTATAGAGACAATAGTAAAAGAGCTGTTTGTGGTGGCTGCTGGAATGGGTGGAGGCAGTAAAATGATGAGCATCGCCATCACCAGTGTTAACCAGAACCGTTAGGAGTGCAGAGCAAACAGGAAGGAAGTTATATAGTTGAATTTCGATACAACGCAATTCCATTGGCTGTTGGAGTACACCGTTCGACATGAACAGTGTACCCCAATGGGGTGGGCAACTATATGGTAAATTAGGTTTAATGTAGAAAAATGTAAAATAATGCATTTGGGTGGCAAAAATATGAATGCAATCTATACACGGGGGGAGAACCTCTGGGGCAATCTAGGATGGAAAAGGACCTGGGGGTCCTAGTAGATGATAGGCTCAGCAATGGCATGCAATGCCAAGCTGCTACTAACAAAGCAAACAGAAAATTGGCATCAGGGATGAGCCAAACACCCTCCTGTTTAGTTTGCAGCAGAACATGCGAACAGGCAAAAAATTTGGCAGAACACACGAACACCGTTAAAGTCTATGGGACACGAACATGAAATTCAAAAGTGCTAATTTGAAAGACTTATATGCAAGTTATTTTCATAAAAAGTGTTTGGAGACCTGGGTCCTGCACCAGGGGATATATATCAATGCAAAAAATTTTTTTTAAAATGGACGTGTTTTCGGGAGCAGTGATTTTTTTTTAATGCTTAAAGTGAAACAACAAAAATGAAATATTCCTTTAACTGGTTCAATACAGGGCATTTTCACCCCCTTCCTTCCCTGGCCAATTTTTAGTTTTCAGCGCTGTCGCACTTTAAACGACAATTGCGCGGTCATGCAACGTTGTACCCAAAAAAAATTGACGTCATTTTTTCCCTATAAATAGAGCTTTCTTTTGGTGGTATTTGATTGCCTCTGCGGTTTTTATTTTTTGCGCTATAAACAAAAGAAGAGCGACAATTTTGAAAAAAAACACAATATTTTTTACTTTTTCCTATAATAAATATCCCAATTAAAAAAAAAAAAAAAAAATTTTTCCTCAGTTTCGGCCGATACGTATTCTTCTACATATTTTTGGTAAAAAAAAACGCAATAAGCGTATATTGATTGGTTTGCGCAAAAGTTATAGCATCTACAAAATACGGGATAGATTTATGGCATTTTTTTTAAAAAAATGTATTTATTTATTTAGCGGCGATCGCAATTTTTTTTCATGACTGTGACATTATGGCGGACACATCGGACACTTTTGAGACATTTTTGGGACCATTCACATTTATACAGCGATCAATGCTATAAAATTGCACTGATTACTGTGTAAATGTGACAGGCAGTGAAGGGGTTAACCACTAGGGGGCGGGGAGGGGTTAATATGTTTCCTAGGGAATGCTTCTAACTGTAGGGGGAGGGGAAGTACAAGGGGAGGAGACCGATCAGTGTTCCTCCGTTCTGGGAACACAGATCGCTCTCCTCTCACCTGACAGGCTGTGGATCTGTGTGTTTACACACACAGATCCACGGTCCGGCCCGGTTAACGGGCAATCGCGTGTGCCCAGCGGACATCGCGGCCGCCAGGCACATGCACCGGGTCCCGAGCAACGCGGCGGGCATGTGCGCGCGCCCCCTAGACGGCCGGGAATGCCAGGACGTCATATGACATCCACCCAGGATGGGAGATCCCATCCCAGGATGTCATATGACTATATGTGGGTAGGGAAGTGGTTAAATATCGTGCCTGGGGGGTGTCTATAGTATGCCTGTAAGGTGGCGCATTTTTCCCTTGTTTAGAACAGTACCACAGCAAAATTACATTTCTAAAGGAAAAATTGGCATTTAAAACTGATCGCAGTTGTAATGAATTGTCGGGTCTCGGCAATATAGATACAGATAATTAAAAAAAAAGAGCATGGGATCCCCCCATGCATTACCAGGCCCTTTGGGTCTGGTATGAATATTAAGGGAAACCGCAAATCAAAATTAAAAAAAAAATTGCATGTGGGTCCCCCCAAAATCCATACCAGACCCTTATCCGAGCAAGCAACCTGGCAGGCTGCAGGAAAAGAGGGGGGCAAGAGAGCGCCCCCCCCTGAACCATACCAGGCCACATGCTCTCAACATGGGGAGGGTGCTTTCGGGTAGCCCCCCAAAGTGCCTTGTCCCCATGTTGATGGGGACAAGGGCCTCATCCCCGCAACCCTTGAAAAGACAAGAAAAGGCGGTGCCTCTGGGTGCAGACTGTAACACAATTTTAATAAAACAAGAGCTGTAGTAAAACTCTCATTTTAGCAGTAAAAATAGGCATGGTATGGTCCCAGACAAACGGGGAAGCATCAGTACTGTCAGTCCCTGGGAAGCCCGAGGATGTGCTGTCCCAGCGCTCATCTTCAAAGCTGCTTGGTGGTATTCAGCCGGCAGTGGTGAATGGGCATCAAAACGAGGCTTGGGATGCAGACTGGAATCAGGTGAAGGGAGATGACGTCACTGGAAGTGCGACGCATTTCTCAAGCTGGCAGGCCTTGAATGGCGTGATGGCCACGCTCCTTTCTCAAGCTGATTTGTAGAGACCAGTGACAGGGAATATATAGGGAAGGGGAGGGGGAGTTGCCAGGGTGCTGAGTAAGTCCTGTGTGATCGTACATCACAGTTAGGGGGTACCGCAGCACACAAGGGAATGTGATATAAAAGGGCATCATAAAACATCATATAACATCATTGGAAGGCAGAAAGAAAACATCAATTACAGATTAAAATCAGCATGATAAAACAAACAAATATATATGAAAATGGTAAGCAAATATAGTATGGTAAGAAGGCAAAGGATAACGATAGAATTAAAAATAAAAAAATAAAAATGAAAATAAAAATAAGAATAGAAAAAAATACAAATAATAATGAAAATAAAATTAAAAATAAATATAAAAATAGAAATAAAAAATAGAAAATGAAAATTAAAAATAGAAATAAAAATAAAAGCCATTTGAGGTGGGGAGATGGGAGTGGTGTATGAGTAAATGGTATACCCAATGTATGTAAATATACTATGACGCGGGGATGGTAGCAAAGGGGCAATGATGTTGAATGAATGATGGAATAAACAGAAGAAATGAAGTGAATGAATGGGAATAAAATGTATGGGATGAAATGAAATGGTAGGAGGACCGAATCAGGGAAAAGGGGGGGGGATGAAGAAGGGAAAAATGTGTGAATATAGGACAGCGTTTTGGAGAGCATAGGAGGTACGTTGAGGGTGGCATGGACCCACAAAGCGTCCCCAGGTATTTCGCTGTAGCCAATCAAGGCTCCACCACTGGGCTGAGAGTCTGGGTGATAGAACAGATCTCTAAATCTCTCCCGACAGCTGAGCATTTTAAAAAACTATGTGCAAGAGAGACCTACTGGATCTACCGCCTTGATGTCCTTTCACTAGGAGGAATCAATGAGTGTATTGACGCTCTCTCGCCCCCCCCTCTTTTCCTGCGGCCTGCCAGGTTGCGTGCTCAGATAAGGGTCTGGTATAGATTTGGGGGGACCCCTACGCCATTTTTTTAAAGTTTTGGCGCAGGGTTCCCCTTAAAATTCATACCAGACCCATGGTCTGGTATGGATTTTGTGGGGGGGGGGCTATGCCATTTTTTTTTTAATTTGGCGCAGGGTTCCCCTTAATTTCCATATTAGACCCCAAGGGCCTGGTATGGATTTTAGGCGGACCCCCACGCAATTTTTTTTTAATTTTAATTCAGGGTTCCCCTTAATATTCATACCAGACCCAAAGGGCCTGGTAATGGACAGGGGGGATCCCATGCTATTTTTTTCAAATATTTGTATCTATATTGCCAGACCCAACAATTTCTAAATCCATTACATTTCCTTTAGAAATGTCATTTTGCTGTGGTACTGTTCTAAACTCTGGAAAAATGCACCACTTTACAGGCATACTATAGACACCCCCCAGGCACGATATTTAAAGGAATATTTCATTTTTATTGTTTCACTTTAAGCATTAAAAAAAATCACTGCTCCCGAAAAAATGTCCGTTTTTAAAACATTTTTTGCATTGATACATGTCCCCTGGGGCAGGACCCAGGTCCCCAAACACTTTTTATGACAATAACTTGCATATAAGCCTTTAAAATTAGCACTTTTGATTTTTCATGCTAGTGTCCCATAGACTTTAACGGTATTCCGGCAGCTTTCGAATTTTCGTGCGAACACTGCATATGCTTTGCTGTTCGGCGAACAGGCGAACAACCGATACTTCGGGCTCATCCCTAATTGGCATGCATTAAAAAGGGGATCAATTCCAGAGATAAAATTATAATTCTCCTTTTCTCTACAAGACTCTGGAGTATGCTGTCCAGTTCTGGGCACCAGTCCTCAGGAAGGATGTACTGGAAATGGAGCGAGTACAAAGAAGGGCAACAAAGCTAATAAAGGGTCTGGAGGATATCAGTTATGAGGAAAGGTTGCGAGCACTGAACTTATAGTCTCTGGAGAAGAGACGCTTGAGAGGGAATATGATTTCAATTTACAAATACCGTACTGGTGACCCCACAATAGGGATAAAAAATTTTCGTGGAAGGGAGTTTAACAAGACACGTGACCACTCATTAAAATTAGAAGAAAAGAGGTTTAACTATAAACAACATAGAGGGTTCTTTACTGTAAGAGCGGAAAGGATGTGGAATTCCCTTCTACAGACAGCGGGAAGCATTGATGGTTTCAAAGAATTATTAGATAAGCACCTAAATGACCACAACATACAGAGATATACAATGTAATACTGACATATAATCGCACACATAGGTTGGACTTGATGGACTTCACCTATCTACGATCAAAAATATGTATAATACCGTTCGACGAGGTAGCTAAAAACATACGATCGCTGATATGCGACAGGTACTGAATGGTGACAGGTACACTGCCTATGGTCACTAATGGGCGACATGTACATTGCTGACAGGTGACAGTAACACTGCCGATGGGTGTCAAGTGCTCTTATGGGCACCGATGGGTGACAGTTGCACTGGTGGGCAACAGTAGCACTGCTGATTGGCGATGTGACAGGTTCTCTTTATTTGGGAGTTGTGTGCAGTACACTAACGGACACAGATAAGTAACTTATTGTTCCCTGGCTCTGCTCTCCTCACACTGGAACTGTGTGTGAGGAGAAGAAGCTGGTAACAACCAGTTACAGGCCTTTGTTTGTTTGTTTGTGATCGGCTGTGATTGGACACAGCCAATCACGTGGTAAAAAGCCACTGTCATTGGCTCTTTACCATGATTAGCAATGCGCCGTGTATGAGTGAAATGTGTTACCACAGATCACCTCGCATGTGCAGCAAGA
Organism: Aquarana catesbeiana; assembly: GCF_042186555.1. Taxonomy (NCBI): domain Eukaryota; kingdom Metazoa; phylum Chordata; class Amphibia; order Anura; family Ranidae; genus Aquarana; species Aquarana catesbeiana. Next base: position 263,536,025 of record NC_133324.1, read on the forward strand.
GTGGATGACATCTTATGACGTCTTCCCAGAACAAGAGCGGTCCCACCCATCCATAATTTTACTATACGGCGGGGAGCCATTTTAAGAGCAATCAACTGAACTGTTGTGATGCTAAACCAAACTAAAACTGATTCAAACAGGTTTAGGAGTATTGGCATTAACTAACCCAAAAATAAAGGTTCTCCTGTGCACACTACATATACAGCCCCAGTGAGTGTATGCATTCCTAACAAAGCAGGAGCCCTAGAGCTGGCTATAAAGTACCTGGCACTTAACTGTCAGTATTAGTTGGCTTTTGTTAGGGTCCTTCTGTAAGGTGGTGCATTTGGAGCTGTTCCTTTAAGAGTGTGAAATGGATGGTTGATGGGATGCTAAGTGAAGAATAGTCTCTATTGCATTAGCTGTGTCAGTGTTGAGATAGGCACAGATGAATCAGCCCACCCCTCCTGGTACACAGGAATCTGGTCCAGATCACTTGATGGTCTGCTGTCCTCGAGTCCTCCTGAACAAGTCCCCACAAGGCTCAATCTCTCAGCTCTGGTCCTCACATGCTTTGTCTTCTCTGACGTAGGCACACATGGCAATGGGCCCCGTAGCTATGGTCTGAAGGCACAGCAAGCAATACCTCTGCGACTCAGTCTTCAGGCTCTTATGGACACTGCAAGGGTACCCGATCTCTGTGCAGGCTAAGCAAAATGCAACAGGTCAGCATTCTCTGGTCCCCATACTGCTGGACTCTGCGCAGCCTCAGCTAAGCTCCCATGTCTGTCTGCAAAACACAAATCTCTCCAGAATTGCAGGGACAAGTTCTGTCTCTGCCCCTTTGTTGCGCAGGGAACCCTGGGAATTAAAGTCTGCAGCTTCATTAGCTTCCATTGACTTGTATTGTGCAGCACCCTTTTAAGAACAGATACATGAGGGGTGGGAGGAACACAGCCTTCTCTGCTCACACATCAGGGAGAGGGATGGGAGATGGCTGCTACATAGCACACAGAGGTCCTGGCTCTAAGAGATAGCTGCACACAGCCGGTAGAGCACCCAGCTAGCTACAGTACACATTCAAAGCTATAAAGCAGCTGTTTTTATCACCCAGGTATAATTTTAAGCAATTATAAATGAATGTCCGGTAATCAATCTCTTTTCCACTGAGATGTCAAGTGGTCTGTTTTCCAGTCATCAAATTCATTCTAATCTTCATTTTCTTATCTCTTTTGGCATTAAATGATTCAGAATCCCTGATGGTTCCTGTAGTCAAAATATGTCTTTATAAAGTTCTCCATCATCATAAATTAATTAAATCTCTATATGACACATTCAGTAGGATGAACAAACGGGATTGATTTTCAGGTTTAAAAATGCAAAGGCAAGCACTTACATCTGAACCACTAAGTGCCCATTGTGTCTTTAATCCAGGGAGAGAGGTCACATCCTGTTAATGTGCTTCCACCATTAAATATTTTTAAGTGTCACTTAGAGCTTTCATTATGGGTTACTTTTCATTGTACATGGAAGGGCAGCCAAGAACTATACTTCTATTTCTGGAGAAAAGGAGTTTGAGCTAGCATATTTTAGTCAGGTTAATTGGGATGTATGGTGTTAGCAAGGAACTGTATTTAAGTGATACCGGGACATAATTTGATCTTGAGTATCACACAGAAGAATAAACTATCTTGTGGTACCTCTTTAAGGTTGAACTTAAAGGCCATATCTCTTTGTTAACCTATGTAAAGAATGGACACTGGAGTTATTTCTTTAACTCCACTCAACTCTATTTTATCCCTGCATAGTGTTATTCCTCTGGTCATTAGAATTCTTTTTCCTCAAATTGTATGAAGGAAAAGGTTACCAACAGTAGCCAATCCCACCTCCCTTACATACCGCACTGGAAGAAAGGGAGAGGAGTCTTACTGACTGCTTGTGGCTCCAAGAACAGTTCTTCTTTCAGACACTTTGATAAATGAAACCTTAAAAGAGCAACAGTATTTATCACTAGCGAAGCACAGAATAAATTAAGTATATTTTCCTGTGTATACCTACTTGCATAGCAAAACATCAAGGGGCTGATTAATTTAAACGGAGAAAAGAAAAGTAGCGCACAATTTTAACTGTTATCATTAGCAGTCAATTGGAAATGTAATTTAATTTATTGAGACATTATGAATAGTGGTTACAGACATCAACTTCAATTTTGTTCCTGGTTTTGTTTTCTTCAATTTTATGCTTGGGCCACTGGAGGTACAGTATTTGACCACCTATGGACAGAACTTGTACTGCATACAGTATGCTGCTGTACTGGTTTCTTACAGACTTAAACTAAGATAACCATAGTCAAGCTTAGCTATAGGAAACTTTGCAGTTACTCAGGGTGTCATCCTGTGAATTTATTCTAATATATTCTGTATATATATTATCTCTTTGATGGGGGTCTGGTATGGATTGTAAAGGGGACGCCTTGCAAATAAACAAAGCAAAAACACTGTGATGTTGTCTCAAAATCTATACAAAAAAAAAATATCCATACCAGTCCTGTATTTGAGCATACATCCTGGCTGCCCAGAAAAGGGGACAACAAACCATACCAGGCCACACTGAAAAGCATGGCAAGGGCGTTTTCCCCACAGCCCTGGTGCAGTGGATGTGGGAGTCTGCAGGAGGACTTATCAGAATCTGAAAGTCCACTTCAAAAGAGAAAAAAATGTCCCTCAATGTCAATGTAAATTTATCATTAATCACATTATCTAATGATATGCTCCAGATCCACATCAATCACAACAAAGGACATTCACAGACCTGCCAAAAAAATAAAGAACTTTGTCACACTGTTGTATACTTAATTACTTTTGTATCTTCTTTGTGATAGAGTAACTAAAGGTACTACAGTATGCACCCCTTACTCATTTAAGTAGGGGGAGGCTGGATATCTGGGGGCCTCCCTATTTTAAAGGGGGGTTCCACACTCCAATAATAGCCCTGTCCCCAGGAAACCCCCACATTCCCTGGCTCAGGGATGTGGAGAAGAGGCCCCTGTCCCTGTGATTTTAGGGACTAAGTACCTCTACCTTGACTGGTCCCCTTCCAATGTTTAGGGCATGTGGACTAGTATGGTTGGGGGGGAGGGTCTGCATGCTAACGCTAATTTCTTTCTTGTCCAGCCAGGCTGGATGTTAGGATAAGGGTCTGGTATGGATTTTGGGGAAGATACCCACACAATTTTCTTGCACAGCACCAAAAACTGGTGCCATATCAACCAAATACATCATCAGTTGCTAGGTCATAGACGGCTGGACTGCACAGTGTCCTTACTTGCTAGGACTTAAATCTCATCCCTACATCCTAAACCTCTTTTCTCACATTATCCTTTCTGCTTTTAGAGACCTCCTTTTAAAAATGTTACTTCCTTGGCTGTATTTGTGTTCGGGACTTATTGTGATATTGACCAAGAAATAGCATTTAGATAAGTCAAAGTGAAGTCAAGACTCCAAACAAATCTGAAAAATTGATACAGGTCAGAAAGTAGTGAATTTGGTTGGCATGATAGCTTGGAACCTACAAGAGGAGTTGTAGTCTCCATAATTATTCAGTATAAGTTTCCTGATGCGATTTATGCTCTTTTTAATGTCTGAGAATATATGGGACATACATGGTGGGAGAGAGGCCTTTCACCTCTGATTTAGAATTAAATGCTAAGGATTATGTATGGAAATTGTTATATGACCTACCTATAATCTGGACATCGGGAGGTGAATTTTGGCCCTACAAGTTGAGGGTCACACTAGTGTTTTCTGGACACATTGTGGAGACTGCATCAGAAATCCAATCATGTCACATGGATTAGTTTTATTAAATTGATTTTAATCTGAGCACTTTTTATTTCCTACCCAATTATTGCACGCATTGTTTAAAAAAAATTAAAAATTTGGACAGTTATAAAATAAAAGATGTGTTTTTCTTAAGCTTTTGAATTCATGCCTGCAGAGCATTGCAACCATGATTAGTGTCTCGCAAGTGCAAGGCACAGGCTTCTGCATTGTTTTCCCTTAGCCCCAGGACAGTAAGGAAGCCCAGACTTTCTGTTATGGGACTGGAGGAAGTAAACTCTGGACTACAAGTGCAGTGATGTCTTTGCCCTGTTGCCAATGTAATCTGGGAGTACTAGTCTTTATGTTCACAGGTCCCTATGAATGGATGAGGGCACACCCTTGCTCAGCTGGTATGAAAGGACGCTATAATAAGATGATCTAATACTTTAGAGAGACCATACAAGTCTTGATCCTAGCCTAATAAAAGTATAATCTGTCATAGCTAATTAAGGATTGGGCCATGGATGGCATTCCTAGGGAACCACAAAATGTGCACCTAAGCATCAATAGCATATCTATCTATCTATCTATCTATCTATCTATAGATATATATATCTATATATATATCTATATATATATATAGATATATATATATATATCTATATATATATATATATCTAGATATATATATATACACATACACAACACACACGCACACATACATACACATTTTTCAATTCTGCAATGGGTAATAATGCTTCTCTTTTTAATAGAGATCACGTAGAGCAGGAAGTCCAGCTTCCAAGAATGTATGGGATCTCTTCCTCCCGAATGACCTCTGGTACACACTTTAAATACCCTTTGTGGTATCAGAAACACAATAAGAAGTAGTATAGGTATTAGGTGCTATTCTAATAAATACGTATGGAACTAAATGATTGTCATGAACCTTGTGGCTCTCTTCCAGATGACAACAGTAAAAGTGAAACTGATTTACTGAAGGAAAAGTTCAACTTTTAGAACGGCTTGCGAGGTAACCACCTTCCAGGTTCTTGCTACAACTCCTTTCTCTTTCCCTCTATTCTTTTGAAGTGCACTGCAAAATTGACACAATTCATGATGAGATATCCAACATCCAGCTTCCTCCCCCAGGGCCCAACACCACACTCAATACTTTCCTCCTTCAACCCTGTTACCACGGAGGAAGTTGCCAAACTTCTTTCCACGGTCCACCTCACTGCCTGTCCCCTGGACCTTGTCATTCCTGCTCTATCCTAAACTGTCTAACCCACATCTTCAACCTCTCCCTCTTGTCCCGTATATTTCCCTCCCCGCTCAAACATGCAGTGGTTACCCCCATACTGGACCCCACCTGTTTGAATAACTTAAGATCCATCTCCTTGCTCACATTTGCATCCAAGATTCTTGAACGCCTTGTCCACAACCGTATGAGTTGCTACCTAACTGACAACAACCTTCTCAATCCTCTACAGTCCGGCTTTTGCCCACAACATTCCACTGAAACTTCCCTACTAAAACTGACCAATAACCTACTAACTACCAATACCAACGGCCAGTACTCCTTACTCATACTCTTGAACCTTTCTGCTGCCTTTGACACAGTTGACCTCCCACTCCTCCTAAATAAACTCCAGTCCCTTGGCCTCAGCGACTCTTCTCTTTCTTGGTTCTCCTTCTACCTATCTCAGCGCACTTTCAGCGCCACATACAACACCATCTCCCCTGCTCCTCTTCCTCTTTCTGTTGAGGTACCCCAAGGCTCCATCCTTGGGCCCCTCCTATTCTCTCTCTATACCTTTTCCCTGGGCCAATTGATAACCTCTCATGGCTTCCAATGCCACATTTATGCTGAAGACACCCAGATCTATCTCTCGACTCCTTAACACACCCCCTCAATCTCCCCACGTATCACAAACTTACTGAGCGACATATTAGTATAGTTTAGTATAGTACATATATACACTTCTCAAAACACAGACAGGTATTTAATGGGGCATTGTGACAGCAGGCAAGTAAAATTGCCTGGTTGCAACCAGGATGGCAAATACGTGTGTCCCAGATTCAAGCTCTATCCTGATTTGTACCACTAGGGGGAAGTGCTGAGAGTCCTGCAGGGGTAGAGGTAATGAGCCCAGCTGAATTAAGTTGGCTCATTAAGACCTCTACAAAAACTCCCAGCATGCAAAGGGAGTTGCTGCATCCTGGAACCAGTTTTGTGCCAGTTTAGACTGGGGAGCGTGATACCTGTCTGTCAGGGATATATGTGCTGGGGACAGCACAAGGCTGCACCTAGCTGATAGCCAGGGAACCTGTGTGTAGTGGCCAAGTTGGCAAGGATTTATTTTCATGTTTCTTTTTGTTTTGCTGTTTTTGTACCATTGTAGATAGTGTAAATAAACAGCACCTTTGTTTTTTCACCTTCACTGTTGTTTGCTGTGCCAAATTTATGTGTAGTGAACCCATCCAGGGGATCACATACACCCGCTGCCAAGCTAACCCCCTCACAGGCATATATAAAGCAGATTTAACAACAGTCAAAAAAAACAATAAAAAACAGAATATTTCCCTGAAGAAGACATGAGACCCTGTGTCAGCACGCATAGGGGAGGGGCAAAGGACGGTGACGAGTCCCGGAACTAGTGTGGAGCCGGCTGCCAGAGGGTTATCTATGAGGCTCATAGTGGGGAGAGACCTCTACAATGGATTTTTATGGTTTCTATGACTGTTATAGTTTGGTGCGCTGGAAGCACCAGAGAAATGTGAGTACCCCGTGTATTTTTTTTACCTATTAAAACTGTTTTTAAAAAATATATAAGCACTAACAGCATTTTTCTTTATATGTACCTTGGATGGCACTGGCTTTTTTTGAGAGGAGATTGGGGAGAGGAGGCTTGGAGTGCGCTGTCTGCAGCCCAGGAGAGGCTAAAAAGCCTTTATTGACCCTACTTGGCTGTAGTGGTCACATTATACCAGGTGAGATTATACCTAGAGGGGTGGGGAGCATGTTTATGGTGACACCTTGTTTTGGTTATTTGAGCACCATTTAGGAGTGGAAGGAGGAAACACACTATTTTGTGGACTATATTCATTTTGAGAAGGCTGTTTCTTCAACTTGCATGGACACTTTTCTTCCTATTTTGGTCTGCACTGTATTGATTGAATATATATATATATATATATATATATATATATATATATATATATATATATATATTATATCTAATTCTTATACCAAAATGTTTTGTATTATTAATAGTTTTTTTTTAGCAATGTATTAAACACTATAGCACTGCACACTTTGTAGAAAATGTAGCCACATTTACACATTTATGGAATTGTGAATAGTGCCAGCGGCTTTTTTGAATTTTAATAGCTTTGCAGGACTATTTGTTATTTAGTCCAAAAAAAATACTGCTCCAAAAGGCCACATTTTGCATAGTTCAAGTGCAGGCATAGCTCCTGAATCTGTCTCTGCTTACAGTCTACCAAACAACACTGAGCCCCACAACAGGTGCATTTAAAAAAATATTTATTCTATGTATTTAATAATCATTGATTAAGCTCTTGTTGGGCGAAATGCATGTGGCTCCCAAGTAGGTTGATCATTGGGCTTTTCCTCAAGGAGTAAAGACATTTTTAAACTGAACCAGGGGCATGACATTTACTCCATATTATTTGGCAGTGACAAATTTAAATGCATACCTATAACAAATCAGTCTGGGTATCATTTTGCAGAATATATTCAACAGTTTTTTGTTTTAATTGCAGCTAAACCTGGGCAGCAAACTGTCAAACTTTTGCAAAGGTTTTGTGACAGATTTACCACAGTAGGTAAGACAGATTGTCAATAAAAACATGGCATGTAGGTAAGGTATTCTTGCTGGACAGTTTTGCATATACTGTACATAATGTATGAATGTTTGTTGCATACTTTTGGGTTCTTGTGGACAATAAAGCAACACACAGCAGCTGAGTTCTTTTCTAGAATTATCCTTCTCCTTCCCTGTGTTTTTTTAATTCTTCTCTGTCTCTAGTCACTTGTGCATCCCATTACCCAAATCATGTCTAGTCTGTAGCCTGTAGGCTTACGTTTTCTGTTAAGTTTTCCAGTACAATAAACAGATACAGAAAAAACTACAGCTATCAAAAAGAGTTGATGGTTTTAGTATTTTAGTGAGAGGAACAGAACCTAATTTTTAGGCAGTATGTTGTTTTGCAGCTTAGAAATTTTGTTCCATGCTCCTTTCTATCCCTGAAACACACTGAATATGGTATCTGTATTAAGATTCTGTGTCTTTATGCAGGAGTATGCTAAACCACATTCCCTACACTAACAACTGTTACTTGGTGGCCTACCAGCCACTGAAAATATGCACACATGGAGGAAGAAGGTTTAAAAATGTTTTTTGCGTGGAGAACCAAAAGTTTGTCAACCGTGATCCTCAGCAAATGCTGAAAATTCTGACAAAGGCAAATGGATTTACTTGTTAATGAACCGTATTTTGAACTAAAGATGTGACAGGGCTGGGAAGAGCACACATGGGAAGCTAGGAGAATAACTTTTGCTTACATCTTTTGACAGGGGTGGACTGACAACTCATGGGGCCCCCGGGCAATAGGAGATTATGGGGCCCCAGGCAATAGGAGATTATGGGGCCCCCAGGCAATAGATTATGGGGCCACACAGTATACACACACACATACAGTATGGACACACACAGTATACACACACACACAGTATACACACACAGAATACACATACACACACTGAAAAGGTACTGGAGAGGCGGGACAGCTATAATCTTGGGATTTTTAAAAAAACACAGATTTTTACATACTCTCCCTGGTTTTATTGAGGCTGGCAACCCTGATGGGGCCCCTAAGGGCATGGGGCCCTCGGGCAGTGCCCGAGCGCCCGAATGGTCAGCCCGCCCCTTTTTTTTTTATGTTTTCAGCAAACATATTCAAGATCATTTTGAAGAAGAAGACTTGCATTTTAAAGTGAAAACCATTTTCTGAAATTGTTAATTTCCATAAAATGATTAAAGATTGTAATACTGTTTGTTTCACACAGCATCAAGTGACAAACTGCATGAAAAGTGGTAAAACTGTGTCTATTTAATGATGAGCTGAAAGGCTGGCTCCATTTTAGCTAATTGTCATGGTTATATTTGTGTTGTGTGATAAAAACGCCTTCAGACAAATAAGTCACTCAGTAGGATGCCCCATAGAGGTATGATATTCCAAAACTATTCATAGTTTCTGTTGCCATTGTGTTGAATACTTGAAATCCACATCAAGAATAATAGTCCTATAAGAAAATATAGCTGCAACCTGCAACTAAAAATAAGCACAGACTGCAAGTTTCTTGTGAAAAGAAAAGCCCTAAAAGGTCATCTCTGTCAACATTTCATTGACAGAGCTTCCCGTGGATAATATATTGTATGTATACTAATTTCGGAACATGTTACATTTTGTTTAACAGAAAAGAAAGCACCTCTAACGGGTCCCACATGCAATACATTCTATACACAATTTAAGATTTAAGGAGCCTAACCTCAGCTTTTGCTATCACTATAAATATCTTGGCTCAAACAAACTATTCCTTTACAGATGCTGCGGCAGCTGTCAGTGCTGTATGAACTAGTATAAACTGTATGTAGCATCTGTTACATATAATAAATAATACTGTGTTCTTGCAGCAGTACGGGGACTTCCTGTTTGTTGCTGAAACAAAATTCAGGTGGGCTGAGTGCTGCTCAGCCTTTCAAAGGAAGCCTTACTTTTGTATCAATGAATACCAGGCTCCCCCTGAATGACTGAGATGGATAGGTGGGTGGATGATGTCACGACAGCGCTGCAGCAATTAGTAAACAAAATTGTTTGTTTGAGCCAGTGTCAGAGAACAATCCGCAGAAGAACTGGCATATTTGGCAATGGCCGGCAGAATCGCGCATTGGCGAATGGAAATTCGCTAATGCGCATGCACACACGGTGAAGAAGATATCTGTGCCAAAGCACATGCACTGCGTGACAGATTCTGGCACCCAGTAGCCTATTTAAAGCCAGCAGCAACAATCACTAATTGCTGGATGATAGTCAGCCCCCCCTGTGTTCCTGTGCCTTGTGTATCCTGATCTTGGACCTCCTGTTACTGGCCCAGCTTGCCTTTTGACCTGATTCCTGGCTCTGACCCCTGGCTCGAACTTCTGACTTGTTTCTGCTTGATCCACTGTGTTTGACCTTAGCTTGGCTCACCAACTCTGCTATTACCTGTTTACCCATGTATGACCCCGGCTTGTTCCATTTTCTGCTACCTGCCTATGCTACTGACTGATCCACCGTGTTTGACCCTTGGCCTGGCTTCTGGTTCTGCTTCATGCTTTGCCCTGCTGCCAAGTACTTCCAGAACTGTTAGGGACACCTGCTCTACAGTGCATCCTGCCTGTTCCTGCTGCCAACTGGTGATCAGCTCTGCAGACTAGTACAAATGGAAACCCGTGCCTCTTTGAGCACTGCATTCCGTGTACCACCTCCAGGGGTGTTCTGCACTTAGCCGCAAGGGGAGTCCTCTCAGCATTTTGGCCTCTGACCAGGTACAGTACGTGATAGCCAGCTTGGCCCATATAAACTTGTTAAAGCGATAGTTAAGCTGAAGTTAGGGTTTAATCTTTATCTAGAGCCAGTGCTTTTTTTTATTAGTTATTTTTGGATAAACAATTATAATACTGTGTGTGTGTCCACTGAGGAGATTCACCCTTTATATCTGTACTGCTGACCATTGTCACCCAAACAGAAAGTGATGGATATATAAAAGTTTACAGCTGTCATTAGAACAGAAATAGAGGGATAATCTTCCAATAAGGATACCTGTTCTGATGACAACTGTTTAAGAGGGTATTTCCATCACTTTAGATAGATTTCTACTTACTTCTCATTGTGGGACACGAAGTGGGAAGAAAATCTCCCCAACAGGACGTTGACCGCAAAACCCTTCACAGCATTTTAAATCTTTGCTACTCTATTCAAAACTCCAAAACTAATAAATAAATAAATCTATACTACATACTTTAGCTATACTTTAAGCTAAATGTAGATAATGTTTTCTTAGTATCAGCTGCATTTGTATTTGTGATGAAGGGTAAAAGATGATGTCCAGCAGCTGTGTACATTTAACTAGTTTTGAAGGAATTTGTAGTTTTAGTTTCAGGAGGTCAGACAAAATACAGTGCCTTGTAAGCTTCACATTGGTAGGTTATATGAACATGGTGATATGGTCTGTGTTGCAGTGGCAGCCTGTCCACTAGGGACACACGGTCACCGCCCCCCTGTACATGCGTCCGCCCCCCTGACCTACATATTAGGATGCCGGGTGCAATGATTCCAATGGGGGGTGTGGATTTTTGAGGCACTTGGTTGCCGCTAAGTGTCAAAAGTGTCGGTGTCTGACTGTCTGCCGCAGTATCATAGTCACAGTATAAGTCGCTGATCACTGCCATTACTAATATAAAAAATAAATAAATAAATACAAATTCCATAAATATATGCCATAGTTAGTAGACATTATAATGTTCATGTGACCCGATCAATATACGCTTATTGGGATTTTTTTACCAAATATATTTAGCAGAGTACATATTGACCTAAATTTATGAAGAGATTTTTTTTTTTTTTTTTTTTTTTTTTTATTGAATATGCTTTATAACAGAAAGTAAAAAATATTGTTTTTTTTTCAAAATTGTTAGTCTTTTTTTTGTTTATAGAACAAAAAAAAAAAAAAAAAATAGTGGCGGTGATCAAATATCACCAATACAAAGTTCTATTTGTGGGAAAAAATACATACATTTTATTTGGGTACAGTGTAGCAAAAAATGGCCTAGTCATGAAGTGGGGTAAATCTTCCAGAGGTCAAGCGGTTAAACATAAAGATAAAAAAAAAAAAAAGCTGAACCTTTACAAACCCTTTAAGTCATGAGGATGAAGAAAAATCATAAAACATCAAATCCCGTGCACGGGGGTTTAAAAAAATAGGAACCTTAGCCCAGTAAATGCATGTAAATCCACATGCATAAGTGTAATTACCGTATTTATCTGCGTATAACACGCACCCCAAGTTTAGGAGGGAATTTTAAGGAAAAAAGCTTTTTAAGGAAAAAAACTTACATTTAAATGCCCATCAATGCAGCCTTATCAGTGTCCATTTGCAGCCTTTCAGGGTCATTTGCAGCCTTGTAGTGTCATTTGCAGCCTTTCAGTGTCATTTGCAGCCTTGTTGTGTCATCTGCAGCCTTGTTGTGTCATTTGCAGCCTTGTGTCATCTGCAGCCTTGTTGTGTCATCTGCAGCCTTGTGTCATCTGCAGCCTTGTTGTGTCATTTGCAGCCTTGTGTCATTTGCAGCCTTGTTGTGTCATCTGCAGCCTTGTTGTGTCATCTGCAGCCTTGTTGTGTCATCTGCAGCCTTGTGTCATCTGCAGCCTTGTTGTGTCATCTGCAGCCTTGTGTCATCTGCAGCCTTGTTGTGTCATCTGCAGCCTTGTTGTGTCATCTGCAGCCTTGCCCAGTGACACTGCAGCCTTGTAGTGTCACTGCAGTTTTTAAAAATGGCGCCGCCGAGAGACACAGAGCCGGTCCTGTGTCTCTCAGCGGCTCTCGGCTGCTTTCGGCTCCTCTCGTAGTCCTGTGGGCGGAGCCGAGCGCCGACTGTACTCGGCTAGGTTCAGCTAGCTCCGCTCACAGTCACGCCCAGTCCCTGTGTTATGTCCATCTTAGGGCGGGACTGGGCATGACTGTGAGCGGAGCTAGCCGAACCTTGCCGAGTACACTCGGCTATGTATGAATGTCGGCGGCGCTCGCTCCTCCGCTCACAGTCAGCGGGGGATCGGCGGGGATCGGCGTATAACACGCACCCACGATTTTCCCCTGATTTTAAGGGGAAAAAAGTGCGCGTTATACGCCGATAAAATGAAACCCTAATGTTGTTTACATATAAAAAGAGCAACTAAACTATTCTGATCCTTTCATTAATATCTCACAACATCTCCTCATTATTACTTTTATTTTATTTTACATTTGGGGATCTATGAATGTGGATTAGATTCTTCTAACTTACCTCCTCTACGCCTTCGACTCTCTTGGCCTACCATATCGTGGTAATACATTGGCAAACTTTATTTGTAAACTATTTTTCAGACTTCCTTGTTCCCATTTTCTATCTGCTGCATCTATGTTAATGAAATATCAACAATATCCAGACTATCCAGAATTACATTATGCACAATGTTTGAGGTCATCACTGCTATGATGTAAATTACTGTTGACCTACCACAGTACAATAAAAGGTGTTGTTTGTTTGTCAACATTATTAATAAACTGGGCTCTGAAATTGTTTATGTTGTACTATTCACAAACAAGGACATTTTATCTTCTGTGCTCCCTAAAATTGTGGCATATTAAAATGAAGATATCACTGTGAAATGTAATCTTTTGCTACACACTAGCTGCTTTTGATTTTTTCATTGCTACCTTTGGCCCTGGGTACAATAAAATGTATAATTAGTTCATGAATAATACAATATGATTAAATAGAGAGGAGCCAGATGGTTCTGGTACGTGCCCATTTCATGTCTAGTCCAATATCTCAGTGTATACATTAAATGTCATGCTTTGGTTGTGCTTGATATTTACATAGTTTTTACTTTAATGCTGTAGCTTTGATCAACATCTAATATTCTTCCATTCAGCTAAGAATGGCTTTCTAAAAGGTATCCATTTTGTATGAGTTGAGAAAAACTTGTTTTGAGCAACAGGCCTGGTTAAGATAAATGTACACTACTGTACAAAAGTTTTAGTCAGGTGTGAAAAAATGCTGTCAATTAAGAATGCTTTCAGAGGTGGGGGATGTGGCTACTGCTCTGAAGAATGGCAGCTTAAGAGAAGAGCTCTGCTCTATTACTAGGCATTAGCGACTCCTGAGGTGATTCCGCCCACTACCACTTGTGCCAGCACCTTCCTGGAGGACCCCTCATCCTCTAGGTATGGCCAGGAAGCGCAAGGAGGCTCACCAGGCTTAAAAACTGCTCCATTTCTTCCTGCCGGCGGAGCGGGCCCAAGATGGTGCCGACGGACGCTCGCCAGCAGCTGCCAGCAGCTCTCCCATAACCTCACAGAGTACTGGATCACACGCGGGCTCACAGTGGAGCTCACCCAGTGCCTCCACTCCTCTCTTCTGCAGCCCTGATAAATTTACCCTGCAGCTGGAGGCAGACTCTCCCCCTGCAAATCTTGTTAAAGGGCACCTCAATCTGGATGACACCAGAGAGCTGATGGATCCCCTTAGTGCCTTTCTTACCACTAATCAGCCCATACTGGACACAACCATGAAAGATATGCTAGTGCCCTAAAGCAGTTCCCTTCACTCTTATATGATGACCTGCATCCAATCTTTTAAAACTGATCTGGGTGAGCTGGGAGGTAGAGTTGTTCACATAGTGAAGAAAATGAGGGAGTTCGCTTCCTCCCACAATTCACCCACAATGAGCAATCTGATGAAGTGGCGTGGCTCAGAGCCAAAATAGCTGACCTTGAGGACCGCTCACGGAGAAACAAGGTCAAAATCTGTGGTGTCTCAGAGTCTGCGCAGCCAGGCCAACTACACCAGTACACCTCTGGGCTCATCAAAACTTTCCTGCCATCTGTTAAAGACTTTGAAGTAGTGATAGATAGGATCCACCGCTTGCCCAAGCCGTCCTTCCTGGCTGACAATGTCCCTAGGGACGTACTGATGCGGTGCACTTCTATCATATTAAGATTTCAGTTTAATGGTAACCTTCCACAAAAATTCACAACCTCCAGCGTAATATGCTTCCATACAAATTTTTGCAGACCCTTCTCAGTACACCATGCAGAAGGACAAGGCTCTATTGTCTGTCACCAAGGCTCTGCGAAATCACAACATAATACATCGCTGGGGATATCCTGTCAAGCTGACCATCACTCGAGAAGGTATGTCCACAACTATCTCCTCCCTTGATGAAGGGCTTGCCTTGCTTCATATCTGGGACATTCTGCCGGAACAGGAATCTTCCCAGCAACCTCCATTATCCAAGGTGGGTACCCAGGATAACTGGCAGCTGGTGTCTCATAAACACCACAACAAAAAGCAGAACTCCTAATTGCCTCTTCTTTTTCTATTTTTGTATGAGCAACATAAACCCCGGATTACTTTGGAGCTAGCCCACTTGTTTACCTCCCACTGTAATGTGCAGACATACTGCTGACGGATTCCCATTGGAATCTCCCTTTTTACACTATTTGTGCATTGTTATTTTCTTGCTGTTTATTTTTTACTTTTTCCTTTCTTCAGCCTTTGATGGTTTAAGGTCCACCTTTATGGAGTAAGAAGCATTCCTGCATTGAAGCTAGCTCATCTCGCCTACATATGCATCACAAGTCTGCCTCGCGATATTTCACCATCGGCGTCTCTGCCTCTCGAGACTCATTGAGGGTCTACTAAGGTACTGTTCTTGTTTAATATTGCTTATGGACAATGATGATTAACATTGTATCCTATAATGTTAATGGGTTGAAGCACCCGGCTAAGCTCTCGGCCCTATGGAAAGAGGCCCTAAAGCTTAAATCAGACATTCTGTGCATCCAAGAGACACATTTTCAAGCCTCTAATGCTCCTGCCTTCAAACATAAGCTTTTCCCTCACATCTACATGGCCTCTGAACCTACAAAGCAGCAAGGAGTTTGTATAGCTATCAGGAACTCTATCACTTTTAATCTAAAACTCAACAACAAGTTCTACACTATTGTTAATATATAAACCCCTAATAAGCATCAAGTTTGGTTCCTATGGAAACTTTTTCATAGGATCCTCTCCCTAAGGAAAGGTGCTTTGCTCCTCTGCGGGGACTACAACCTCACTGTGGATCACCATGTGGACTCCACCTCTAAAGCCAAGAGACCCCCTCATACCCTACAACCACTTCTGCATGGCAATGATCTATATGATGCCTGGAGGTGTATGCAAGCAAATGAATGTGACTATACCTTCCACTCTTTTAGGCATAACACCTATTCATGGATCTTTCTAATTGTGGTTGATAGAATGGTATTACAATATGTTTCTTCCTCCTCAATACACACAATAACATGGTCTGACCATTCCCCATTTCTATTGTATTGCAGGAGGAAAACACACCTAGTCTGACTTATGTATGGCATGCAAATTCTCAAATCCTTCATTCACCTGCCTACGCGGCCTATATCTCTCAGCAATTACGTGAATTCTTCTTGCTCAGTGCCAACTCTGTTTCTAATCCCTTTGTGTTGTGGTGTGCCCATAAGACCTTTATTAGAGGGATCCTGTTACAACTTAGTGCACTGGGTCAAAAGGCAGAGGGTGCCTTTTGCCCTCAAATCACCATTTGCCATCAAAACAGCTTCAATTCTTCTATGTACACGTGCACAAAGTTTTTGAAGGAACTCGGCAGGTAGGTTGTTCCAAACATCTTGGAGAACTAATCACAGATCTTCTTCCTCAAATGGTTCATGTAATCTCAGACAGACTTGATGATGCTGAGATCAGGGCTCGGTGGGGGCCACCACTTTCAGGAGTCCTTGTTCTTCTTAATGCTAAAGACAGCTCTTACAATAGTAACGAATTGAAGATAATCCGAATTAACAAATCAACATTTCTGACAAATTTCAAATTTGAGTAGTTTTCAAATTGAATTCAAATAGTTTTTTAATCTAATTCAAATTTAAATAGTTTTCTAATCGAATTTCTGAAGAGAATAAAATAGAATAGAAAATAAAGGAGTAAAATAGAAAATAATATAATAGAATATAGTAGAAAATAAAAGAATAGAATATAATAGAGTAAAACAGAACAGAATAGAAAACAAAAGAATGAAAAAAAATGAATAGCAAAAAAAGGGATAGAATAGAAAATAAAAGAAAACAATAAAATAAATTAGAATAGAATAAAATAGAAAATAACCATCTTCTGAAATTCGAATTTCGAATAGAATAAATTACAATTTGAATAGAATAGAAAAAAATAGAATAGCATAGAAAAGAAAAATATAACAATATAACCGTTTTCCAAAATTCAAATTTTGAATAGAATAAATTTGAATAGTATGAATTCAAATTCGAATAGAATATAATAGAAACAAATAGTAAAGACAATAGAATAAAATGGAATAGAAAGAATATAACCATCTTCCAAAATTCGAATTTCGTATAGAGCAAATTTAATTTCCAATAGAATTCGATCTGAATACAATTCAAATGAAATTAGAATAGAATTTGATTTGAATTTGAAAATTTTTAATCAATTTGAAAACGAATTAACAAAATGAATTCCGAAAACAAATGAAACAAATTTAACTAAACAAATTTATGTAAATAACGATATGAAACAAAACAAAACAATTTTTTTCATTCTGCATATGTCTATTCCTAATGGCGTTGGCTGCATGTTTGGGGTTGTTGTCCTACTGCAGAATAAATTTGGGGCCAATCACATTCCTGCCTAATTGTATGGCATGATGGATAAGTGTCTTCCTATGTTTTTGTGTATAGGAAACAGAAAGCAGATGGGCACTGCCCTGGGGGACATGCAGAAAATACCACTAGGCGGAGCAACTCTTAATTCTTTTAACTGGTTCCCGACCAGCCGCCACAGTTATACTGCAGCAGGATGGCTTCCCTGGGAGAGCCGTCGTAGCTGTACATCAGCTTCTTTAAGACGCTGTAGGAGCATGCGCCCACATCGTGTCACCGTCTATGCGAGAGACCAGCAGGCGCGATGACCGCTGGGCACCCGCAATCGCTCGTGACAGAGTGAGAACCTGGATCTGTGTGTGTAAACACAAAATCCCGGTTCTGTCAGGGGAGAGGAGACAGATTGTGTGTTCCTACTAAGTAGGAACACCAATGAGTCTCCTCCCCTAGTCACTCCCATCCCCCCCAGTTAGAACACATCTAGGGAATACAGTTAACCCCTAGATCGCCCCTAGTGTTAACCCCTTCCCTGCCAGTGACATTTATACAGTAATCAGTGCATTTTTATAGAACTGATTGCTGTATAAATATCACTGGTCCCAAAAATGTGTCAAAAGTGTCCGATTTGTCCGCCACAATATCGCAGTCCTGATAAAAATCGCTGATCGCCGTCATTACTAGTAAAAAAAATAATAATAATAAAAATGCCATAAATCTATCCCCTATTTTGTCGACGCTATAACTTTTGCGCAAACCAATCAATATACGCTTATTGCGATTTTTTTATCAAAAATATGTAGAAGAATACATATAAACTGAGGAAAAAATTGTTTTTTTTTTTTTTTTTAATTTGGGATATTTATTATAGCAAAAAGTAAAAGATAGTGTTTTTTTCAAAATTGTCGCTCTTCTTTTGTTTATAGCGCAAAAAATAAAAACCGCAGAGGTGATCAAATACCAACAAAAGAAAGCTCTATTTGTGGGAAAAAAAGACATAAATTTTGTTTGGGTACAGTGTCGCACGACCGCGCAATTGTCAGTTAAAGCAAGGCAGTGCCATATCGCAAAAAAATGCCTGGTCAGGAAGGGGGTCATTTCTTCCGGGTCTGAAGTGGTTATTTAAATACTTTGGGAATGTCTTGAACCTGCATGTGAAGTGGTGCACCTGTAGGATATGCAAACATAAACTTTACAAAGAAAACAATACAATTTGCATTGCTGCTAAACTATTTTTAATGGCTGTTTCATTCTTTTTTGCAAACAAAATAGGCTGGGATGCCCATCAACATCCACATAAGACCCTTATCCTAAATGAGGGTCTGGTATGAATTATGGGGGGCATATAGAAAAGTAAAGAATAAGGCATAGGGTATTTTCCTAAAAATCCATACCAGACCCTTTTGCTTGAGGAAGGTCTGGCATAGATTTTAAAGGGGACTTCTCCACATCACTGGCCCAGTGGGGGATTGAACCAGGACTCACACATGCATGTGTGGCAAGGGCAGGGACATTTAGTAATAATACTTCCAAAAGGTGATTCACTTCCCATTGACAGGAGTTGCATCATGGAATGTGTCAAAATGTTCTTGAAGAGTCAAACAGGTCATACTCTGAACATAGCTGCTTGCTATGTGGGAACTTGGCAGAGGGGAGAAGCCAGGAGTGTTGGGTGGGCTCAAGAAGAGGAGGATCGGGGCTGCTCTATGCAAAACTATTGCACAGAGCAGGTAAGTATGATATCTTTATTATTTAAAAAAAACTTTAAAATCATTCAATGCAATGCTTTTACCAGTTCTTGAGCTCACTTGGCTGGAACCTGTCTCAGATTTTGCAGGGATCTGGTGTGTAGAGAACTGAAGGGGAGCACAGAAGTCACCTAAATTGCTACATAGGCATGAGTCACTTTTGGACAAGCACAAAGTCACTTGAAACATTGCCATTTTTTGCATTAATAAAAGACTGAACTTCTAAGCAATTTTTTTATATATATTTTTTTCACCGGAAATCTTTTTTTAATAGAATTTGTTAATGCACTTATATTTGTTTATTAATGATTTGGATACAATTAACTTATGCTGCACGTTTATGATATAGCTGTTAAGATGAATTGTTTAAGATGAAATTTGGTTATAATTGCTGATTGGGTGAGAACATTCATTATTACACTAAGCACATTCACTTTCACATTGCAGGCTGATACACCAGTTTGAAATTAGCACCACTATTAGGGCTTTATTTGTACAAACTTGCCTTAAACACAGGGTAAGAACACCTTTCATGACATTTATTTTATTTTGAGATTAACCACACTATTCAGCACTCACTACTTATTCTTTAACCACTTGTCTACCAGGCACTTACACCCTTTTCCTGCCCAAGACATTTTTCAGCTTTCAGTGCTGTCGCGATTTGAATGACAATTGCGCGGTCGTGCTACACTGTACCCAAACACATTTTTTATCATTTTCTTCACACAAATAGAGCTTTCTTTTGGTGGTATTTAATCACTGCTGTTTTTTTTTTTTTTTTACAAAAAAAAGACCAAAAATTTTGAAAAAAAAATGTTTTTTGCTGTCAGTAAATTCTGTAACTAAGTAATTTTTCACCTTCACTGATGTGCGCTGATGAGGCAGCACTGATGGGCACTGATAGGCTGAACTGGTGGTCATTGATGAGGTAGCATTTATGGGCACTGATGAGGTGGCACTGATGAGGCACTAATAGGCTGCACTTATGGGCACTGATAGGTGGCACTGATATGTGGCACTGATGAGCACTAATAGGCAGCACTGGTGAGCACTGATAGGTGGCACTGATAGGCGGTACTGATGGGCATTGATGGGTGGCACTGATGGACGACACTGATGGGCATTGATCGAGAGCAGTAATGGCAATGAAGGGCAACACTGATAGGTGGCACTGATTGCCAGCACTGACTGGCATTGCTAATGGGCGGCACTGATTGCTAGCACTGACTGGCATTGCTAATGGACACTGATCAGTGGCACTTGTGGGCACTGATTGCTGCCACTGGTGGGCACTGATTGCTGGCATTGGTGGGCACTGTATGATGACACTGTATTGCTATACATTCCTACATGTCCCCCTGCGTGGAGATGCCGCTGATCTGCTCTCCTCGCCACACACTCTGTCAGTGTGAGGTGAGGAGCGCCGATTACCGGTACTAACTTGTTTACATGTGACCGGCTGTGATTGGACACAGCCGATCACATGGTTAAACACAGCGCGGCCGCGGGAGAGCGGCCATTCTGGGACGCCGTCATATGACGTTATCCCAGAACGAGAGCCGCACCGTCCCGCTGTCATTTGATGGTGGATGGGCTGCAACCATTTAAAGAGTGATTCACTGTGGATGATTACCCTCCAGGTGACAGCAGTGTCTTTTCACCTATTTTACACTCACCTGGAAAGAGTGACCCATTGCGGAGGAGCACTCTTCAGGTGACGGACAGCGCCACCCACCCCTATATACATATAATGAAGATCAGAAGAGCTGCACCTTTAGAATTAATCCTTTGTCTAATTAACCTTTTCGTTTTGGTGATTTAATGTTGCAGTTCATATTCTTTAACACCATCCTCCTCCACTTATGTCTTATAAACACTCTAATTTTTTCCCATGTCTTGATTTCCATGTACACTATGGCCTTCAGAACCACAACCAACTTCACTAACAACAATAGTTTGAAGCATTCTCTCTCCATTCCATTCATTTTCTAAGTGTAATTTTCTATTATAATTATGAAGTCATTTGACTGCATCGAGAGATGTAAATATCAATAGTATGTAATCAGTGGCGCGGGCACCCACTTTCTACACTTTGCTGATAAATAATTATGTTTTATTTGTGAGCAGTGGTCATGGCTAGTAGGGTCCATATATGCTGTAGGCTAGTAAATGTTAACAAACATTTATTTGCACAGCATGCAGCAAGTTCAAAACCGAACTTAGAATTTTTCCTCCCCCACATGCCCCCTCCCTTGATCTCTTTGCCAAAATCGATGGCACAACTATAACTCTATTCCCGTATGCCAAGATCCTAGGTGTAGTCCTGGACTCTGAACTCTCCTTTAAGACCCATGTCCAATCGCTGTCCAAATCTTGCCACCTCAACCTCTGAAACATTTCTAAAATATGCCTCTTTCTAACCAATGACACAATAAAGCTCTTAATTCACTCCCTGGTCATCTCTCGCCTCAACAACTGCAACTCCCTTGTCACTGGCTTACCTCTACATAGTCTATCCCCCCTTCAATCCATCATGAATGCTGCTGCCAGACTCATCCACCTTACCAGCTGCTCCGTATTTGCTACTCCTCTCTGTCAATCCCTCCACTGGCTTCCGCTCACCCAACAAATTAAATTCAAAATACTGACAACTACTTACAAAGCCATCCACAACTTAGCCCCTAGCTACATCACTAGCCTAGCCTCAAAATACCAACCTATTCATTCTCTTCGTTCCTCCCAAGACCTCCTGCTCTCTAGCTCTCTTGTCACCTCATCCCATGCTTGCCTCCAGGACTTTTCAAAGAGCCTCTCCAATCCTAAGAAACTCATTACCCCAATCTGTCCAATTATCTCCTACTCTATTAGTTTTTAGACGATCCCTGAAAACCCTCCTGTTCAGAGAAGCCTACCCTACCCACACCTAACAACTGTATGTCTATTTTCTCCATCAGCCTTTTGTTTCACTTGACCCTCCCTTCTAGATTGTAAGCTCTAACGAGCAGGGCCCTCTAATTCCTCCTGTATGAATTGTATTGTAAGTGTACTGTCTGCCCTCATGTTGTAAAGTGCTGTGCAAACTGTTGGTGCTATATAAATCCTGTATAATAATAATAATAATAAGAAGAAAATGCAGTCCAAACATATGACCATGAATGCAGATTTTTCTAGCTGTGGTTTGCCCAGCTGAACACTGCAAACCAAAGCAAACCAGTGAGCATGGACCCATAGCATACAATATTATTGCATTTAAATTTAAATAAATTATGGATCTGAATGCGGCAAAGTGAACATTCATGTGCTTGAGCCCTTTAACTACTTTTACTGCTTGTTTTGAACACAGAAATACTGCACATAGTTTGAACACAAATTAAGCCCTGGTTCTCATTGGTATGATTTGACATGCGATTTGACATGTCAAGTTGCATGTCAAATCGACGGCAATTGCCGGCAATGGCAACGTCCTAATCGAAGTGACACTGCATTTGTGGCGCCGCACCTATTTCAAAAAGTAGTTTCTGTACTATTTTTTGCAATTTCGGGGTGCAAGTTCCATTGACATCTGCACAGGTGTCTCTAAAAACACGGCCGAAATCGGGATTGACATGCGGACTGAAATCGTGCATGTTCAGCTGAACCCGCACGGCTTCATTCCCGCATCTCAGTGTGAACCTGGGCTAACTTCTTCCTTGTGCTAGATAACAAGCTCCATTTGCTTGTCAAACTAAATTTAACAAATAATTCATTGTATAAACTTGTATATGAATAGGTACTTTTGTTAATTAAGGTATTATTTAGAAACAACACACATTAAAGCAGGGGTCTTCAAACTGCGGCCCACCAGGTGTTCAGGAACTACAATTCCCATCATGCCTAGTCATGTCTGTGAATGTCAGAGTTTTACAATGCCTCATGGGATGTGTAGTTCTGCAACAGCTGGAGGGCCGTAGTTTGAGGATCCCGGCATTAAAGAGATGCAGCTAATAAAAGTGCAATTGTCAATGGACACTAAGCCCCCGTTGACATCGGGCCGATTTGACATCGGAGCCTATTGCCGGCAACGGCATCGCCTGATTCCCAAAAGTAGTTCCTGCACTACTTTTAGCGACTTTAGAGGCGATTTAAATAGACATCTGTGCATGAACCCACAGATGTCTTTCAAATCGCCCTTGAACTGTTCAGTGGAACTCGCACTATTTCAAACCCACCCCCAGTGTGAACGTAGGCTAAGTGCTACATTCACACAGAAAACCTATCAGGATTTTTTGTCGGCCCTTGTAAGCTTTAGGCCTCGTTCACACCATAGTGCAGAGATGTCTGTTTTTCTACGCACATTCTACAAGGGCACAACAAAAACAAGTGTTCTCTATGTGCCCTGTTTACACCACAACATGCAGATTTTTTCTGCGCAGGAATCTGCAACCTGTGTGCAGTTTTCTGCATGGGGAAAAAAAACTGACATGACATCAACATTGGTGTGAATAGGGCACATAACGGACACAAATGAAAACTGATGTCAATGTGCATAAAAACTGATGTAAACTGACATGAAACTGATGTCTCTGCAAGTAAAATCTGCATGGTTTTCCCATCAATTTCCATTTATTTTCATGTACATATGGTGTGAACGAGTCTTTAATTATTGATTTCTATGAAGGAAATTTACATGAAACTCTACAAAGTATTCTAGAGGCAACCAGTCCATCTGGAAAATCTTATTGTTTCTGCTTATAACCTTTTGACACTCATTTTTTTTTGGGTTCAAACTGCTTGCACCTAACACAATTTCCACAAAAATGGAAGAAAAAACAAACCTTAACAGGGTGAGTTTTAGATTTTTCTTCATTATAAAGATAATTACAGTAAAACCTTGGTTTGAGAGCAACTTGGTTTAAGAGCTTTGTGCAAGACAAGCAACATTTTTAAATAAATTTTGACTTGATATACAAGCGATGTCTTGATATAAAAGTAGCGTCATGTCACAACTGAGTATAAAAGAGAAGAGAGGCGCCTCTAAGTGTAGCAATATGGTTACATTCAATGAAGGTACAACATTTAGCAACTCACATGATTGATGATTAAAATAGGCGCATCTAAGTATGCAGGTATCCAGGGTAAGCTGTCCACATAGACTGTCCTCCGCACCGCCATCGACATCATCCCTTCCACGCTGCTCTCCACGAGCGCTTCAAGCCTTGCTTTCAGGGTAGTCTTCCCGGTCATGATTGCAGACTGACAGCGGTGAGAGCCGGCAGTGCAGAGGACGGTCTATGTGGACAGCTTTACCCTGGATGCCTGCATATTTAGATATGCCTGTTTTAATCAGCAACCATGTGAGTTGCTCAATGCTGTACCTTCATTAAATGTAACAATATTGCTACACTTAGAGGCATCTCTCTTCTCTTTTATACTCTGTAGCTCCTGCTGGATTTTGCTTCTAATCCCCTTGTGGAGGCTGCCATTTGTGGATGGACATTTTATGGTTACACAACCTATCACATTGTTATAATTTTTTTATATGGACTATAAACTGAAAGACCTATGAATAAATGGTTGTGGAACGAATCATATGAGTTTCTATTATTTCTTATGGGGAAATTTGCTTTGATATACGAGTGCTTTGGATTACAAGCATGTTTCTGGAACAAATTATGCTCGCAATCCAAAGTTTTACTGTATTGTTATGTAATTTCACTATTATGCTGTTTGAAGTATAAAAGAAAACCTGAGACAGTTTTGGCTGCTTTGTTTTGTCTAGTTTTTGACAATAGTTCATGAATGTATTATTTTGTGGATCGTGGTAGCGGCATCCGTTTTGGCTTTTCTCCTCTGTTTCCATATTCTGATTTGGCCAGTAACATACTCTGGATGAATAAGCACAGGGGGCACAGCAGACAGTAGCATTGTCAGTTTGGGGGGAAGGTAGTGTTAAATGTACTAGCACATTTAGATACATTAACAAATTGAAACCAGACTCCAGCTCACACTTTATAATCCGTTACAGCAGGCAGTTTTTTTTTTTTTTTCTTTTGGGATAAAAGTTTTGCATGAATAAATAAAAGCGGTTCATTTTATTCACCCCTGTCACTGGTATCAGTGTCAGTTTGTCTCATCCATGTAAATGAATACATTCTGCTGGAGAGCTTGTGCTTTTGACAAACAACAGACTTGCTGGCTGGATCACCAGATGAAAATAGAAGAAAAAATGCCTAAAAAAGGAAATTAATACAGACATCACATCTAAGAATTGGTAAGCTGCAATATAATAAATGTTTACTATTGGGTTTAATACTGCTTTAATAAAACAGGTAATATGTCAAAAGGAGTAAGGCTAAATCTTAGCAGTCTCACAATATAATTTTATTACCAATGTATGGCAAGCCATAGCAGACAATTCAACAGCAATGGGACACATTGTTTCCTTGCTACTTTGTGATTTATGCAGGTACCAAAAGCATTTGACAATTACATATGTATAAAAAATAGTTTAGAAAATCTTGATAACATTGCCAATTAGTATTCTGTATTACCAGAGCAATTGTCTTTGAGATGAACAGAAGGGGGGGGGGGGCTCAATTGTTTTGCTATGGGTCTTTTTAGTCGCACATAGCTACAGCTCTGAACAGTATTTCTTTCTTTTTCTTCTTGCTGCACACTGCAAGTGTCTTCATTTTTTTCTGTTGTCTTTATTTTCATGAAAAACGTCTGTGAGTTGATGCAGCAATCAAAATGTAATTGTCAAAAAAAAAAAAAACAACTTTAACTCTAACTTACCTTGTCATCTAATGGTTCAACATTTATGTAGGTATTGATCATGCTCTCAGAGCTATCAAATCTAATGAGGGCATTCCTAAGTGATACAGACAAATGTTCTTCTTTGGTTATTGGTCTAATTTTGCAGACCAAATGAGTCAGCCATTAGACAGACAGATTGCTTCGTGACACAGTATAGTATACATTAAAGTTATTTCTCCATTCTTTGGTTTGTCATTAAGTGCTACGGCAATGGATTTGGCATCGCCTTTTTTTTTTAGAAGGTTCATAGGGTGAATTTTCTGATAAATGCTAGAACATTTATATATACCCTGTTGTGTAAGTTAGGTTAAAAGGAAAACATGACATTACTCTAAGGTCCTGATTTACTAAGGTTATAAGCTTGCCTGCCAAGCTGTCCATCTGCAATACAGAAATACCTTATCTAGGCGAATAAATGCAAACATGATGCACATGTGCTTGCATGAGAAATACATGAACATATCCAGCTTGACTCAAGTCCAAATCCTCATAGTTATTGTAATGTATATCTAAAGGTCACAGCAATTGGCAAGCAGGGATTTTAAAACTTTTGTTGCCACGCTTTAATAACATTTTAATTAAACTGTTTACTCATATGTTAAAGTGGTTGTAAAGGTAAATGTTTTTTTTTACCCTAATGTATTCACTGCATTAAGGTAAAAAACTTTCTGTATGCAGCTCCCTCTGGGCCCCCTTAAACTTACCTGAGACTCATCTCCATCCAGTGCTTTGCCTGAGAGCAGTGTCTCTCTCTTCCCACTGGACATGGAGGCAAGATTGGGAGCCATTGGCTCCTGCTGCTGTCAATCACAGCCTATGAAAAAGAGCGGGGAGTGGGGCAGGTCATAGACATGCCTTATGTGTCTATGGACACACACAGCGTGGCTCGGGATCAAGCCCGCTTGGGGTGTTCCCAGAGTAAGTGGCTTGCTATGAGGCACTCAGCAGGGGGGAGGAGCCAGGAGCGCTGGCAGGGGGTTCCAGAAGAGGAGGGGCTGCTCCATACAAAACCATTGCACAGAGCAGGTAAGTACTACATGTTTGTTATTAAAAAAAATATGTTTACAAACACTTTAACTGTCACTTGACAGTAAAATGTTGCTTGCTTGCACATACAGTGCCTTGAAAAAGTATTCATACCCCTTGAAATGTTCCACATTTTGTCATGTTACAACCAAAAACGTAAATATAATTTATTAGGATTGTATGTGATAGCCAACACAAAGTGGCACAGGAATGTGATAAATGGTTTTCAATTTTTTTTACAAAGAAATATCTGAAAAGCGTGGCGTGCATTTGTATTCAGCCCCCTTTACTCTGATACCCCTAACTAAAATCTAGTGGAACCAATTGCCTTCAGAAGTCACCTAATTAGTAAATAGAGTCCACCTGTGTGTAATTTAATCTCAGTATAAATACAGCTGTTCCGTGAAACTCTCAGAGGTTTGTTGGAGAACCTTAGTGAACAAACAGAATCATAAAGGCCAAGGAACACACTAGACAGGTCAGGGATAAAGTTATGGAGAAGTTTAAGCCCTGGTTCACACCACAACGGGCTGCGGATCGCACAGGAGCACTGTGCGTCCCTGTTCCCCGTTTCAGGGACGAATCAGGTCCGATTCTATGCCTGAATTCGGCCCTGAAACGCAGCCAAAGACACACAGCGTTTTTGTGCAGTGCGCACCGCAGCCGCCCCGGAGATATGTGAACTGGCTCCATAGGGAGCCAGTCACATTCTCCTGCTATGCGAATTAGAGGTGCGGAAACGCACCTCTAATTCGCATAGGTGTGAACCCGGGCTAAAGCAGGGTTAGGTTGTAAAAAAATATCCCAAGCTTTGAACATCTCACGGAGCACTGTTCAATCCATCATCCGAAAATGGAAAGAGTATGGCACAACTGCATACCTACCAAGACATGGCCGTCCACCTAAACTGACAGGCCGGGCAAGGGGAGCAGTAATTAGAGAAGCAGCCAAGAGGCCAATGGTAACTCTGGAGGAGCTGCAGAGATCCACAGCTCAGGTGTGAGAATCTGTCCACAGGACAACTATTAGTCGTGCACTCCACAAATCTGGCCTTTGTGGAAGAGTGGCAAGAAAAAAGCCATTGTTGAAAGAAAGCCATAAGAAGTCCCATTTGCAGTTTGCAAGAAGTCATGTGGGGGACACAGTAAACATGTGGAAGAAGGTGCTCTGGTCAGATGAGACCAAAATTCAACTTTTCGGCCTAAAAGCAAACCGATATGTGTGGCAGAAAACTAACACTGAACATCATCCTGAACACACCATCCCCACCATGAAACATGGTGGTGGCAGCATTATGTTGTGGGGATGCTTTTCTTCAGCAGGGACAGGGAAGCTGGTCAGATTTGATGGAAAGATGGATGGAAACAAATAAAGGGCAATCTTAGAAGAAAACCTGTTAGAGTCTGTCGAAGACTTGACACTGGAGTGACGGTTCACCTTCCAGCAGGACAACGACCCTAAACATACAGCCAGAGCTACAGTGGAATGGTTTAGATCAAAAGCATATTCATGTGTTAGAATGGCCCAGTCAAAGTCCAGACCTAAATCTAATTGAGAATCTGTGGCAAGACTTGAAAACTGCTGTTCACAGATGCTCTCCATCCAATCTGACAGAATTTGAGCTATTTTGCAAATAAGAATAGGCAAACATTTCACTCTCTAGATGTGCAAAGCTGGTAGAGACATACCCAAAAAGACTTGCAGCTGTAATTGCAGTGAAAGTTGGTTCTACAAAGTATTGACTCAGGGGGGCTGAATACAAATGCAGGCCACATTTTTCACAAATTTATTTGTAAAAAATTTGAAAACCATTTATCATTTTCCTTCCACTTCACAATTATGTGCCACTTTGTGTTGGTCTATCACATAAAATCCCAATAAAATACATTTACGTTTTTGGTTGTAACATGACAAAATATGGAAAATTTTAAGGGGTATGAATACTTTTTCAAGGCACTGTAGATCCCTGCTCATGTGAATGAGTTGTGGCTTTCCTCAATGGATGATCTTGCAGATGATTTTTGCTATAGATGATGATTTAAAAAGAATGATTGTGTTGCTTCTTGTGAAATAGTAACATGCAAATGCAAACAAATATGAACATTTTTGAATAACTAAAAACAAAATCTATTTACCATATGGTACAATAAATAGTTGTTGAAATAATCATATATAACAACAGTATGGCATAGCACAATATATTTAAAGCATTAAAAGTACTTTTACAATCTTTTTTAAAATCATATTTTAACATGTTGCTCATTTCATTTTAGTTGACAAGGTTTTCTCAAGTTTTGCAAGCACACGTGTATGTACAGCTTTATCACCCTTTGTACATGGTAACAGTGTCTTTTACACAAATTCATTAACAAAATTGTGTGCTTGTCAGTGTCAAAATAACAAGTCTTGCATATGTATTTATGCGTGTGTGACGGACTGCCTTACACCCAGCTTGGGTACTTCTGCTAAACAATGCCTCCTGCTCTCCAAACCCTTCCAGCAGGCCGAGAGCTAATACCAACCCTTTTACCCCAAGCATCATGCATAGACAAGATGTTGGGATAAGAACCAAAGGAATTACTGTTTATTGAACAGAAATACAGGCTTTTTTACACTTCAAAAGTAGAGCAGTCACCACGTGAACAATAAAACCAAATATTCCTTAAAACATCACACAATGGTTAGATAACGAGGTAGAGTTGACACAAGATTAATCCCATCATGTAGGAGCCTCCAAGAGGATTAGCCAACATAAACAAACAGTGATCTAAATAAACAGTTACCTAATTAACAACTAGTCACCTAGACAATGCTTTGTTTAATCAGGGATCCCACAGCAACAGTCCAGCAACAGTCTACAACCCTGAATACACAAAATACATTACACATGCTGTCTTCAGGTGCTTGGCTTTAACTTGTGAAATCGACTAGACAATCAGAAGACAAGCAATGTTCCAGCAGTCTGAAAAAGTGGAACTAATTTATCTTCATAGATTTCTTGAGGGATATTGTTGATAAATATTTCTGTCCCAAGTGAAGGAGCCTTTCCAACCCAGTCTGCAGGTGGGCCACCATATTCTCTCTGACCATTAACCTGTACAAGATTAATATTACACCATTTCCATCCACTCCAGAAGGGAAGCTTTATTGTCCTTATTCAGAGAATTAATCCAAGCCTCGCTCTCAGCGTTCATCACGTTGTTGCCCATAATTAGAGAATGATCTGCTCTCTTCATGAGATCAGATGCTGAAGTGAGCTCTTTTCCATGCTCTGACTAGGAAAAGCAGACAAAATCCCCAGTCTCCTCCATGGGCCATAATTAGGGATGGGCCCGATGTTCGACTTATGTTCATCGCGAACATCGGGTGTTTGTTTGTAGAACAAATGAACATATGGGGCACTTGAGGGACATTCCCCCTCCGACGAGTGTCCCATAATGCACTGTGAAATTGCAGCGCATTGATGGCTGCTGATTGGCCAAAGTATGCACCTGACCTGTATGCCTTGGCCAAACAAAGTGCAATGTACTGTCAGAGCCATGATTGGCCAAAGGCACACCAATCATGGCTCAGGGGCTAAATCCATGCCCCACACTATATAAGGCTGCTTACACGGCGGCCATGTGTAGTGTGTTATAGTGGAGACTGGAGAGAGATTAGGTAGGGTAGTTAGTGGATTGTGCGTGCAGTCAGTGTAGTGTAAATATGTTACGACACCCCGAGTATGAAAGGGGTTAAAGCCGTTTAGGACATTCCATTCCTGAACATAAAGGCAGCTACTGAACACTCCAATCAGCCGAACAAGAAATCCATACGCATAATTCTTCCCCCAAAGTACGAGACGTGGCTCTGTACGGAGGGTCAAACAGGAATCAGACTCTTTTATTAGAACCAGAATACAGTCTTTCTATACAGTAGAAGAGGAGGTCCCCCCTCCTGCTCATATTACTCTAACAATACAACTGTAACCAGTAACAGAATTAACATGAACTAATTAACTAATCCCTTAAAGCAGCCAATGTGACTCTGTGCCCTCCTGAGCATTGTATAATTAATCAGGATTTCAGGATTTGACTTGTTGTCACCGAGCCTCACACACAGGACACCTTCTCACAATGGCAGGAGCTAATTACAATTAACAATACAAACAGTGATCTCCCCCCTCCTCAGCCTAGTAGGCAACAAACTATAGTATGAGTAGAATGTCCGGCTCCTACCCAGTTCTAGAGGCCAATGTGATCAGCTCTCTCAACTAACATGTTGAGTTCAGAATCAAACAAACCAAGAATAGTATTTACATATATCCTGGGAGATATTGTGGACAAATATTACTGTCCCATTTTAAGTAATCCAAGATATATTTTCTCAGTCACCCTGTGCCCAAAAGTGACTCCCGTCGCAATATAGTGCAGTGAAGAGTATATAATACAGTGCAGTCCAGAGTATTTAGTGTAGTGCAGAGTATATAAAATAGTGTAGTACAGAGTATATAATATAGTGCAGTTCAGAGTATATAATACAGTGCAGTATGAATAACAGTGTAGTGCAGTGTATATAATACCGTGTAGTGCGGTGTGAATAACACAGTGTAGTGTAGTGTGAATAACACTGTGTTTGTGTGTATAAAACTTCTGTGTCACCACTGATCCCATTTTTTTTTTCATTTTTTTTTTTTGCAGTATCAGGTTCTGTTGCTGCATTATTAGTACTGCCCCTTCTGTGTCGCATGTGTTATTTCTTCTGCAGCAGTGGTATACTTTTTATTTTTTTTATTATAGAATATTTGGGCATAATTGCTGTCCCCCTTTTGCGTCACAGATGTTTCTCTTTCTGCGTCAACAGTGGTTCCCCTTTTTTTGGGGGGGCTTTTTGAATTTTTTTTTCCCTAGCAGCAGCAAAAAAACATTTCTTCATAATTGCTGTATTGCTGCACCCATATTTTCTTTATTAAAAAAAAAAACTATAATAAAATGGTTTATAGTGCACCAAGCACAAAAGTATTGCACCTAAGCACCATATTCTGATCCCACACTCTATAATAAAAAGTTATAAAGATCCCCCAAAAAATCCACATCATGTCCGAAAGGCCAACAAGGAGAAGCAGATGCTCACTAAAAGAGGGCAAGCAGCCTCTGTGTCTACAGTGAAAAGTGGTGGTCACGGACATGGTGCATCCTCTGCAGCGGGGCTCGCTTCTCCTTCTTTTCCACTGCTGGCTGTGTTATTGAACCAAAACATACAGAAGAGTTGGTGGAGTGGATAACTTAGCCGTGCTTATCCTCCTCATCCTCTGTCACCCATGCTCATACTAGTTTGCCTTCCACCGCAGCTTCCAAAGAGGCATATTCCACTGGCTGCTTGTCCACAGCTACTCCTTCTGTAGCCCCACCATCATGCATGGAGGATTCACCTGAATTATTTGATCATAGTATCGGTTACATGCTGCTGGAGGATGCGCAGCAATTTGAATGCTCTGATGTTGGTTCCCAGGTTGAGGAAGGGAGCAACGTGAGCCTAGAGAGAGGGGTGCCCATGATGGACAAGAAACAAACAGTCATGTTCCCCCAGCTGCAGCATACTGCCAAGTTTAAAAAATGTGTATAATGGTCCTCTGCGCTACTACTAATAAATACAGTGAAATAAAATATAGTAAAATATAGTAAAATATAATTAAAGTGGAAATGCAGCACAATCTAATAGTGTTCACAAATGCACAAATAAATAAAATACAATCTACAGTGATCTTGCGCGTATCCTATAGGCCTCCATATATGAAATCAACCATGAAAAATGTTAAATAAATACAATAATGTAAAATAAATTGCATTCGATGTGCATCCAAACACTAGTAACACAAATAATTAAATATGTGCAGTGAAGTCCATAAGTAAAAATAATCCAATTCCTCAAAGTAGTGAAGATGAAGCATCAATAGAACTTGGTGATTTATCCAATAGGTGAAACCGCTGACACCATACCACTGTGCTCGCCTTGGAACATAATCCAATAGAAACGACAACTTTCACTTCCAGGATCAACAGTATGCCCTCTTACCAAATACCTTGCACTGTCTTCTTTCCAAAAAGGGATAATTTTAGGGATGTTTGTACTGTCCTGGCATTTCAGGGCCCATAAATGTAATTTCCTGCTTGCGTGACTGGCTCACTGATTTTCCCAGCAGCCTGCACTAAGACACAAGTCAGATTGTATGCATCCTTCTTCAGAGTAGAATTGTTTCATGTAGGAATTTGTTATTTTTATATTTGATGTACGGGCACGTATAGTGAACACTCCTCTGATGATGAAGTCACCCTCTTGGTAAAATTCAAATTCTTCATCTATGTCCTTTATCCAGACCTCAGCAAGTGTAGAACCTGAATGAGTGATCTTCATCAATCCTCCTCATAGACTGTTGACTTCATCATCGGAGGAGTGTTTACTATATGTGCCGGTACATCAAACATAAAAAAAAAGAATTCCTACATGAAACAATTCTACTCTGAAGGACGCATACAATCTGACTTGTATCTTAGTGCAGGCTTCTAGGAAAATCAGTGAGCCAATCATGCAAGCAGGAAATTACATTTCTGGGCCCTGAAATGCCAGGACAGTACAAACATCCCTAAAATTACCCCTTTTTGGAAAGAAGACAGTCCAAGGTATTTGGTAAGAGGGCATACTGTTCATCCTGGAAGTGAAAGTTGTCGTTTCTATTGGATTATGTTCCAAGGTGAGCACAGTGGTATGGTGTCAGCAGCAGACCACAGCATTGCTGTTTGCAATCTCTGTCTAAAGCAGATCAAGCGTGGCCAGAACACCAGCCACTTGGGTACCACATGCTTGACAAGACATAATGACCTTCATTGCAGTTCATTGGCAACAGAACCTGAAAGACCCACAACATAAAAAAATGCAGACTTCTTGCTCCTCATCTGGAATCTCTACCCCTACTATACCTCAAGTCTTCTCAAAAATCTCCACTGAGAGGAATGATGTTATAGCAATGGGTGCCACAGGTACTTGCACCCAATCTGCTATTAGTACACCACCTGTTGATTTCAGCAGGCAAATTTCGCTAGCTCAGTTACTGAACCATAAAAAAAATACTGTCCCAGCCATCCACATGCTTAACGTCTAAATGCTAGCTTTGCCAAATTGCTAGCACTACAACTGCTGCCTTTTCATCTGGTAAAATATACAAGTAAAGGCGCAGAGAACTGGAAATGACAATAAGAACAACAAAAAAAGGGGGGGGAGGGGGAGAACTGAAGTCTTCCCTGTCTTACAATAAATTAAATAGATAGTATCCACATGTATACATCCATAGAGAAAAAATGTATCACATTATCACATGTGGAGCATAATCTCACAGTCATATGCAGATAAAAAGATTCAAGGATTCAAGGGATGGTAAGTCCACAAACAGGGCTGCCTTCATCAAGAAACGAAACCACATTCCAAATCCTAAGGAGAAACAGAAGAGAGAGGCGCCGCTGGGTGTAGACTAAAAACAGTTTTTATTCATAAAAAGATAGTGATGGTCAAACTCACATGTTAGAAGTCATCAGAAAGGCATGAAAATGTGAGCAGGTGCTGGAGAAAACATCATCCATCAGGGAGTCAGATCAGTCAAAACAGCTCCTGGCTGGGGGCTCTGCCTGTGTGTGAGGAGAGGTACCGCTGAGATGTATGGCCGGCCGCAGCGGTGACAAACCACAATACGAGGCAGAGAGCATGGAGGAAGAAAAACATCCGGCGAGGATGTCACCGCAGCCCGTACGCCCTGCAACGCGTCGCTCGATCTGTGACATCATCACCCAAAATCCATACTAGGCTCTTTGGGTCTGGTATAGATTTTAAGGAGAACTCCACGTCAATTTTAAAAAAATGGCGTGGGGTCCCCCCAAAATCCATTCCAGACCCTTATCTGAGCATGCAGCCTAGCAGGCCAGGAAAGGTGGGGGGGTGAGCTCCTCCTGAACCATACCAGGCTGCTTGCCCTGAATATGGAGAGGGTGCTTTGGGGTGCCCCCCAAAGCACCTTGTCCCCATCTTGATGGGGACAAGGGCCTCTTCCTGACAACCCTGGGCTGTGGTTGTCTCTTTGCTTTTGACAGCTCTTATGTAGGCAAGGGACAGGGCCACCCGGTTACATCACCTGGTGACCCCACCCCTCCTGACATCACGTGAGGGTGGCCCTGCCCCTTGCCTATATAAGAGCTGTCAAAGTGAAGAGAGCCCATGCAGTGGGTAGCCTCCCAGGGGGAAGAAGCGTCTTAATTTTTTTGGGGGGGGGGGTCAGTCGAGTGGCATGATTGATGGTGGATTTACATTGAGTGACACTTTTTTTATTTTTAATAAAGATTTGTCAAAAATTGTCTCTTGTGGTTTTGACTTTTTGACACTTTTTGGTGAATGGGTAGGGGTGAATGTCCCCTGTGATTTACCCATTCACATAGAGGGTGGGATCTGGGGGCCCTCTTTTTAAAGGGGGCTTACAGATTCCGATAAGCCCACCTCCCAACCCCAGCCCAGGGTTGTCGGGAAGAGGCCCCATTGGGACAAGGTGCTTTGGGGTGGGGAGGTGCAGAGCCCCCTCTCCCCCAAAGCACCACCCCATGTTGTGTACAGCCATGAGCAAGTTTAAATGACATTTTTTTACTTTAGAAATTCATTAATGCTGTGGCATGTTCTATACATTGTACTGATGTGCCACTTTACAGGCAGCCTAAGGGGACCCCCGGGCACGATATTTAAAGGAATATTTTGGGACTCCACGTCATTTTTTTCTTTTTTTTATCTGTATTGCCGGGAGTGGGAAATACAATACAGCCATGAGCAAGTTTAGATTAAATTTTTCGCTTTAGAAATGTCATTATTGCTGCGGCATGTTCTATACATTGTACCGATGTGCCACTTTACAGGCAGCCTAAGGGGACCCCCGGGCACGATATTTAAAGGAATATTTAATTTTTATTGTTTCACGTTAAGCATCCTTAAAATAACAGCTCCTTTAAAAATGATTGTTTTAAAAACTTTTTTTTGCATCAATGCATGTCTCCTAGGGTAGTACCTGGGTCCCCCATACACTTGTTATTGCAATAACTTGTTTATAAGACTTTAAAATTAGGACTTTTGTTGATTTTTCATGTTCGTGTCCCATGGACTTTAATAGAGTTTTTGCCTGTTTAAGATGTTCTGGTGCGAAACGAACCGTGGGGTGTTCGGCCCATCCATAGCCATAATCAGTGGGTAGGAGGCAAGCCCCTAGTCCCCTCCAAAAGCCCCTGTCCCAGTTGGGTCTGTCACAGCACTCATATAAAATAGACTTAAGACTTAATCAAATGATATTTAATTTATTAAAGCACTGTGCATCATAAACAACTGCCATGTTTTTCTATGAAAAGTTTTCAGCTTTTTTTATGCTTTTTTTGAATATAAATGCTGCTAAACTCATCTAGACCTTTTTAGCCACCTACATACACTAACTCCAGTTTCCTGATAGTGACAATAGTGAACCATTCCTTCTTTAACAGGAAGTGCTTAATCAAGGACTTTTATGGCAGGATCGCCAGGTATTTTTTCATTCAAGGGTGAAAGGTTCTAGCATCCCTGCAGTCTTTGACAGTCTCCTTTTGCATCCCTGCATTCTTTGACAGCTTTATGTAGCAATACATTAACTGAATATTATGTGCAGCCCTTTGGAGATGTCAGGGACCACACTCATGGCCCCCTATATCAGGAAAGTTTGTGACCACTAATTTAAACCATAACTACTTTTATAATAATAAGCATTCAAATACTGGTATATACAGCACATAGACATTTTATTAAATCAAAGTGGAATTGTTACATAAACAGGTTGAGATTTGGCTTGGTCTTGATGCTTTTATTTTAATACATGCAAAGATTGCACAGTAATGTCTAAATAATAGACTATGTCCTTGACCTCTGGAAAAGCAGAGATAAAAAGTATCATTTGAACATGTACCACACTTGATTTCTGGCTATTTATTATTGTGGCTAGCAATGCTTCTGTTATGTCACGTTAGCAAAATATTGCAAGACGCCAATATTTACAAAAAACAATACAGAATGAATGCACACAATATTCTGCACCTCACAGCTTCAGCTAAATGTCAGCACTGTCTAGTCATTAACCTGGACATGTTAAGGGTAGCTGTTCTCAATCAGGGTCTGTGCCAGGGTCTAGCACCCTTCATTACTTGTCCCATTATTCGTAGCAGCAGATAAATTATGCATTACCTCATTTTGTTGGAAACACACAAGCTGTGCACAGTAACTCTAAAATGCAGAAGCTAGAATTATTGACAAGTTTCAAAAGAATTTCATCACAACAAAGTATCAAAAATGATTTTAAATCAATCAATGTCCTATCTATGATTAGGACCTGTTGGTGTCCTGGTATCTAGAATAAATATCCACCATACTTCTTGCTGCAATAAGATGTAATGGAGTTCATCCCCTCTAGGCAGCCTATTAACCAGCTCTATGCCAGAAAAAGAAAACATATTCAAATACAATTCACCGTTATGCACTTCTATGAATTCTTGTTCTATGAATTGTTTTGAAACATTGAATATACTGTACTTTTGGCATTGAGGTTATTTGCATCATAATGTTCAGATATTCTCACCCTTAGGGGGCGGATTGTACATCTTACATATTTCATCCTACATGCGCTGCACTCTATAAGATAGACAACACATTTAGAACTACAATGTATATATTGTTTAATTGGATAGCTTATACCTATTGAAAAGATTTCATTTCAGTGCATCTTTTTATATTTTCTACAATACTTGCATAGGTTG
The DNA here is from genome assembly GCF_042186555.1 of Aquarana catesbeiana. Lineage (NCBI taxonomy): Eukaryota > Metazoa > Chordata > Amphibia > Anura > Ranidae > Aquarana > Aquarana catesbeiana. Next base: position 263,573,766 of record NC_133324.1, read on the forward strand.
AAATCCACGTTTTGTGGTCAGGAGTACTTCTGGAATTAAATAGGCTAGGAGATATCATGCTGCCCAAACTAGAGGCCCGCCTACTGGAAAATCTACACCCATTTTTGAGAATGGAGAATGGAGATCCCTGTCAGTGTATAAGGTAGGAAGGTGTTCTTTAACCGCTTTAATGCCAGGCACTTTTGCCCCTTCCTGCCCAGGACAATTTTGAGCTTTCAGTGCTGAGTCATACTGTACAACACTGTACCCAAACTACATTTTTATAATTTTCTTCCCACAAATAGAGCTTTCTTTTGGTGGTATTTGATCACCTCTGCGGTTTTTATTATTTGCTAAACAAACTAAAAAAGACCAGCATTTGAAAAAAAAAAAGTTTTTCTTCGTTCCTGTTATAAAATTTTGTTTTCTCCTTCACTGACGGGCACTGATGAGTCGCCACTGATGAGGCGGCACCGATGGGCACTGTTGAGTTAGCACTGATAAGGTAGCACTGATGAGCACTGATGTGTAGAATTGATTGGCACTGATAGGCGGCACTAACATGCAGCACTGATGGGCACCGATAGGTGGCACTGATATGCAGCACTGGTGGGCACTGACAGGCCGCACTGATGGGTACTGACAGATGGCACTGATGTGCACTGAGAGGTGGCACTGATGGGCACTGAGTGGCAGGACTGATAGGCATTGACCAGTGGCACTGATTGACACTGATAGGCAGTGCTGATTGGCACTGACAGGTGGCATTGATGGACACTAATAGATGGCACTGATGGGCAACACTGATTGGGCAGGTACTGACAGGTGTTAATGCTGGGCACTGATTGGCACTGTGATGGGCACTGATTGGCACTGTGATGGGCACTGATTTGCACTGTGGTGGGCACAGATTGGCACTTTATTGGGCACTGGCAGGCCTACTCAGCCTATCCAAAAATCACTCCACACTTATGGTCAAAAGCCACAGGTGTGGAAAAATTTCTCTTCGCTCTTATAAACTCTTCTAATGGAATGGACCTAATTGTATGCATAGGATTACAACTAGAAGCTAATAAGGCGTATGATAATGAGGCGTATTTCCAGCACATTCCTTCCTGTATGTGCTAGTTTCCACTTCACCATGTCTATGTGTCTTATCTGTGTGCTATCCAAATAATTAATAGATACATGATGATAAATACCAGAAAATTTAAGATTGAAATCACTACTATCATAGGTGTGTGCAGGCCACTGCATTAGGGTGTGCACACCAAATCTCAAACACACATGAACGCCACCTACTGTCACAGAAAGGAGGCTCTGGTGGTGGGAGACAGTTGATTGGGAGCATATTACGTTACGCCCTAAATATGGGTGTAACGTGTTCCTACTGTTGAACCTAGCCTTTAATATAATGGGGGCATTTACACTGCCCACTAGCACCCCCAACCACCCACCTGGTGCTGTCCCTGGATATGGCTAATGCACATGGGGTAATTAGGGTGTGCCCAGGCACACCTGGCACACCCTGTACGCACGCCTATGACTACTATTAAGCAAATGGAGTAATGCTTGTTTCAACACTGCACCACACCATGACCAGGTCATCTGTAAAAACGACCATACCACATTATATCATGGCTGTGAGGATTATTATGGGAAACAGGTAAACCTCCTCCCACCAACCCATGTACAGACGATGGGGAACCTGGCCCCCATTGATGCTCCACTGCATTGAATATAAAACCTTTCAAAAAAAGTGAAAAGAATTATGTTTAAGCAAAAACTTAACTGAAATTAGGATAAACTCCTGTACTTCTACAGTGTAACAACTAGGGATGCAACGATACCATTTTTTTATCGATACTTTTTTCAAGTATTCACAGATACCAATTACCGATACCTATTGCCTAGGAAGAGTAGGTACAGGGGTGAATTGGAGAGTGGGGGTTGTTAGGGAGTTGGGTGAGGCTGGGGTGAGGCTGGGGTAAGGGCAGGGTGGGAGGGGGGAGTAGAGGGGTAAGTGAGGGCAGGGTAGTTGAGGTGGGGTAAAATAGGGATTGTTGGGTGGGAGAGTTGGGATGGAAAAGGCTGTAAACGCTGGGGGGAAGAGGATGGGGGAGGGAGGGTCATCGGGAGACATGGGGGCAGAGGTGACAGTTGGTGGAGGGAAGGAGGATGCAAAACAGGGAGAGCACAGGAGGCAAGAGGGCAAAGTACAGGGAGTTAGGAAGGCACAATAAGGGGGTTAGGAGGGCAGAGTAAGGGGGTTAGGAGGGCAGGGTTCAGGCACAGTACATACAGAGTGCAGGGTTAAGGGCACAGTATATACAGCGTGCAGGGCACATTACATAAAGCATTCAGGGTACATTACATACAGAGTGCAGGGTTCAGGCACAGAACATACAGAGTGCAGGGTTCAGACACAATATATACAGAGTGCAGAGATCAGGCGCATTATTTACAGAGTGCAGGGTTCAGGCACAGTACAAGCAGAGTACAGGGTACAGTTCTCCTCAACCACTCCTTTCCACTGCATTCTCATCCACATGACCCCTAACCACCCCTCCTCAGTTCTAACTCATGTTCACACCTCCTCTACTGCTTTCTTCTTCTCACCTTTCCCTTAAAAGCTACATCCCGCACATGCCTTACCGTTGTTGTACTAATGTAAAGTACCCTGCTAGCTCTAGCCCAGACATCCCCCACTGCAAGCACTGCCTCTCTGCAGCCAGATAATCTGGGCATGTCGGCATCCAGGCATCAGGGTCAGAGAAAGTGCAGCCTACCTCTCGAGGCCCCCTCCCGCCCTGACAGTACTACCTGGAGTGCCAGCATCTCCCATGTCACTGCACTGCACTCAGGGTGACAAGCGGTCAAAAAGCACCGATCCTAGTACAGATTTAGCTGACAGTCTGGGACTGATGTTGTGTCACTCCTGGTATCAATTTAGGGTATCGGAGCATTTTCGCGAGTACCGATACAAGCAAAAATGCCTAGTATCGGCACCGATACCAGTATCCGTATCAGTGTAACCCTAGTAACAACTGTACTTATTCGGATGATGTTTAAGTGCTTCTAGTGCAAGATGATGGGGAATGCATGAGCATAAAGATTTGACATCAACATTTATCCAAAAGAGACCTGGTTACCTATCTGATCTATTGAATATGGGCTAATATATGACCAGTGTATCTAATATGGCCTGGTAGTCTAGTCACCAATGGTTGTAAAAACTGATCTACCCACTCACGTTTTTATAACAAAAGCCCTATGCCAGCTACAATGGGACGCCCTTTAACAGGACAATCCTGCTTGTGGGAGATGATGGAAAACTGGTGTTATCGGACTCTTTACCATAAGAAACTCAGCTGTTCTAGGACTAAGTACTCCCATTTCTTTTTCTGTATCCAATATATTTAAATTTTTTGCGTAAAAACAGGGGTAGAGTCAGAATCTAGTAGGTGGTAGGTATTAACCAGATGCGGACCGCCCCACACAGGGTGGTCGATAAAACTTTTGCACAAACCCAATCAATATATGCTTATTGGGATTTTTTTTTACCAAAAATATGTAGCAGAATACATATTGGCCTAGTCTGATGAAGAAATTTGATTTTTTTACATTTTTTTATTGGATATGTTTTATAGCAGAAAGTAAAAAATATTGTTTTTTTTCAAAATTTTCGGTCTTTTTTTGTTTATAGCGCAAAAAATAAAAACCGTGAAAGTGATCAAATACCACCAAAATAAAGCTCTATTTGTGGGAAAAACAGCGTTGCGTACACAATTGTCAGTTAAAGCAACGCAGTGTCGTATCGCAAAAAATGGCCTGGAGTGGTTAATGTCCCCTATTTACCGGTGTGCCTCCTGTGCATAAGCCTCAGAGGCCAAAATGACCACAGACCCCCCCCCTTATCTGCCCGGTAGATAGCAATATCAGTTCTTCTTTTCAAGTTTTGGAGTGATGCTAAATACCCACCTCTATTTAAATTGGCCTTTTGGGAAGTCTGTTCATTTGAACGCTGTCTTTCAGGTTCAAAAGGTCTGATTCAACTATATTCTGGAAAGCCTCCACTGCTCCACTCCTGGCCTGAATGGGATAAAAATATTTATCACCCTTGTAAATCATATCTGAGGTAACACCGTATTGGCCACTGTTGGAGTCAGAGTGGAGCGCTTCCAGAGTAGAACTGACCATTAGGTGGTTAAACAAAAAAGACTCGGTGTCATGCTGTGCACTCAATGAGGATTTAGAGACTGAAACTTCAGAAACTGATTCCCCCAAAAAATGTTTTTGTAACATAAGATTTCCGATGAACCTGTTAATATCTAACAAGGTAGAAAAAACATCAAAATGACATGTTGGAACAAACGAAAGCCCTTTGGATAACATAGAAATCACCCTGATGAAGGCACGTGATCCCTGTCCCGAACACGCGTAGGGGAGGGGCCAGGACAGAGCTGTCAGCACGGAGGAACAGACTGCAGGAGTATACCACACCGCACGCCACACCAGCGCTTTGTTTTCTTATAAGTGGAGCCTTGATTAGGATGGTGCACTCACTCACCCACACAATGTGAGTACCCCTAGAAGATGAGTGTTTATATTTGGAATAAAAACGTTTGCTTTGCAATGTTACACTATGGAGTTTCCCTTTTTTTCATTTATGAAATGGTATGCTGCTAACTGAGCAAAGTGGAGGACAACATCATCATATCTGTTAGAGCCCAGGAGTGGCTCCCATGCGTGATTTGACATAGTTTAGGTACTGTGTCACACGCTTTGAGGTGAGCGCATATGCTTTTGGGGGTCACTGGAGAGCACAGGAGCATGTTATAATTTACACTTTCTGGATAAGCATGATGGATATCACTGGAGATGGACACTGGATTTGTGCACTTCGCAATTTTTACTTATGAACTTTATTAATCACTTACTCTGTTCAAACTAGAGTTTGCACTTGGACTTTTGTTTTTTTTTTGCACGTTGCGCTTTGTCGATTATATCACTAAATAATTTGTCACAGATTATAATTCATTGTTTTAGATATATTGGTACAAAATTTTTATCTCTCAAATATTTGGACCTCTTAGTGTCCATCATTTCTTGTTCCAGTTGTTTAGTATTCATTGACAGATCCGAATTCATACTATCATATGAGGGTGCAGAGCGATATTGCAGAGTGACCTCCTTGACTGAGGCTCTCTGAGTTAATGTCCGTGAGCAATTTTTCATCATGCGAGATAATCAGCCTCATGAGGTCAAATAAGATATTGTTGATAAGATATCTTTCCAGTCCAAAAGAAAGGAATCAGTAAAAGTGGTGGATGGAGACTTTTTAATCCAGATTCCTCTGGGAATCCTGATTTTAATTTCTTAAAGGCTAGTTAACATTGAGCTTGCCTGTAAGTTTATGCTGGAGGTCAAACGCATCCACACAAACAGGGGTGTTAGTCTCCTCTAGGGATGAGCCGAACACCCCCCTGTTCGGTTCGCACCAGAACTTGCGAACAGGCAAAAAATGTGTTCAAACACGCGAACACAGTTAAAGTCTATGGGACAAAAACATGAATAATCAAAAGTGCTAATTTTAAAGGCTTATATGCAAGTTATTGTCATAAAAAGTGTTTGGGGACCTGGGTCCTGCCCCAGGGGACATGGATCAATGCAAAAAAAAAGTTTTAAAAAATGGCAGTTTTTTCGGGAGCAGTGATTTTAATAATGCTTAAAGTGAAACAATAAAAGGGTAATAGCTCTTTAGATTTCGTACCTGAGGGGTGTCTATAGTATGCCTGTAAAGGGGCGCATGTTTCCCGTGTTTAGAACAGTCTGACAGCAAAATGACATTTCAAAGGAAAAAAAGTAATTTAAAACTACTCGCAGCTATTAATGAATTGCCAGTCTGACAATACACATAAAAGTTCATTGATAAAAACGGCATGGGAATTCCCCACAGGGGAACCCCTAACCAAAATTAAAAAAAAAGACGTGGGGGTCCCCCTAAATTCCATACCAGGCCCTTCAGGTCTGGTATGGATATTAAGGGGAACCCTGGCCAAAATAAAAAAAAAAAATGGCGTGGGGTCCCCCTAAAAATCCATACCAGACCCTTATCCGAGCACACAACCTGGCAGGCAGCAGGAAAAGAGGGGGGGACGAGAGAGCACCCCCCCTCCTGAACCATACCAGGCCACATGCCTCAACATTGGGAGGGTGCTTTGGGGTAGCCCCCCAAAACACCTTGTCCCCATGTTGATGAGGACAAGGGCCTCATCCCCACAACCCTTGGCCGGTGGTTGTGGGGGGTCTGCGGGCAGGGGGCTTATCGGAATCTGGAAGCCCCCTTTAACAAGGGGACCCCCAGATCCTGGCCCTCCCCCCTGTGTGAAATGGTAAGGGGGTACAAAAGTACCCCTACCATTTCACTAAAAAACTGTCAAAAATGTTAAAAATGACAAGAGACAGTTCTTGACAATTCCTTTATTTAAATGTTTCTTCTTTCTTCTTTCTTCTATCTTCTATCTTCCTTCGGTTTCTTCCTCCATCTTCTTCTTCTGGTTCTTTTGGTTCTTCTGGTTCTTCCTCCGGTGTTCTCGTCCGGCATCTTCCTCTGCGGCGTCTTCTTCCCTTCTTCTCCTCGGGCTGCTCCGCATCCATGATGGCATGGAGGGAGGCTCCCGCTTTGTGATGCTTCTCTCTTCGTCTTCTTCTCTTCGTCTTCTTCTCTTCGTCTTCTTCTCTTCGTCTTCTTCTCTTCGTCTTCCTCTCTTCGTCTTCCTCTCTTCGTCTTCCTCTCTTCGTCTTCCTCTCTTCGTCTTCTTTTCGGGCCGCTCCGCATCCATGATGGCATGGAGGGAGGCTCCCGCTGTGTGACGCTTCTCCTCTTCTGACGGTTCTTAAATAACGGGGGCAGAGCCACCCAGTGACCCCGCCCCCTCTGATGCACAGGGACTTGACGGGACTTCCCTATGGCATTCCCTGTGACATTACAGGGAATGCCACAGGAAAGTCCGCGTCAAGTCCCCATGCGTCAGAGGGGGGCGGGGTCACCGGGTGGCTCCCCCCCGTTATTTAAGAACCGTCAGAAGAGGAGAAGCATCACACAGCGGGAGCCTCCCTCCATGCCATCATGGATGCGGAGCGGCCCGAAAAGAAGATGAAGACAAGAAGATGAAGAGAGAAGCGTCACACAGAGGGAGCCTCCCTCCATGCCATCATGGATGCGGAGCGGCCCGGAGAGAAGGGAAGAAGACACCAACGCCACGGAGGAAGAACCAGAAGAACCAGAAGAAGAAGAAGATGGAGGAAGAAACCGAAGGAAGATAGAAGAAAGAAGAAGCATTTAAATAAAGGAATTGTCAAAAACTGTCTCTTGTCATTTTTAACATTTTTGACACTTTTTTAGTGAAATGGTAGGGGTATACCCCCTTACCATCTCACACAGGGGGGGAGGGCCGGGATCTGGGGGTCCCCTTGTTAAAGGGGGCTTCCAGATTCCGATAAGCCCCCCACCCGCAGACCCCCCACAACCACCGGCCAAGAGTTGTGGGGATGAGGCCCTTGTCCCCATCAACATGGGGACAAGGTGTTTTGGAGGGCATGTGGCCTGGTACGGTTCAGGAGGGGGGGCGCTCTCTCATCCCCCCCTCTTTTCCTGTGGCCTGCCAGGTTGCGTGCTCGGATAAGGGTCTGGTATTGATTTTTAGGGGGACCCCACAACGTTTTTTTTTTTAAATTTTGGTACGGGGTTTCCCTTAAAATCCATACCAGACCTGAAGGGTCTGGTATAGATTTTGAGGGGGGACCCCACGCCATTTTTTTAAAAAATTTTGGCCGGAGTTTCCCTTAATATCCATACTAGACCTGAGGGGCCTGGTATGGAATTTAGGGGGACCCCCACGTAATTTTTTTTTTAAGTTTTGGTTTGGGGTTCCCCTGTGGGGAATTCCCATGCCATTTTTATCAATGAACTTTTATGTGTATTGTCGGACCGGCAATTCATTAATAGCCGCGAGCAGTTTAAATGACTTTTTTCCTTTGAAATGTCATTTTGCTGTCAGACTGTTCTAAACACGGGAAACATGCGCCCCTTTACAGGCATAAAATAGACACCCCCAGGTACGAAATTTAAAGGGATATTACACTTTTATTGTTTCACTTTAAGCATTGTTAAAATCACTGCTCCCGAAAAAACGGCCGTTTTTAAAACTTTTTTTTGCATTGGTCCTTGTCCCATGGGGCAGGACCCAGGTCCCCAAACACTTTTTATGACAATACCATGAATATAAGCCTTTAAAATTAGCACTTTTGATTTCTCCCATAGACTTTTAAAGGGTGTTCCTCGCCATTCGAATTTGCTGCGAACACCCCAAATTGTTCGCTGTTCGGTGAACTTGCGAACAGCCGATGTTCGAGTCGAACATGAGTTCGACTCGAACTCGAAGCTCATCCCTAGTCTCCTCTAACCAGTGGCCACTGGTGCTCAAAATTTTGGGGGGGAGCAAACAAACTGAAAAATTCTGAAAAAAACCCATCAATTGCAGCCTCACTGTGCCATCAATTGCAGCCACAGTGCCCATAAAATGAAGCCACTGTGCCCCATAAAATGAAGCCACTGTGCCATCAAATGCAGCCACTGTGCCATCAAATGCAGCCACTCTTTCATCAAATGCAGCCACTGTGCCCATAAAATGCAGCGACTGTGCCCATCATATGTAGTCTGTGTTCCCATCATATGCAGCCTGAATGGGGGTGTCTACAGTGGCCATGGATAGATTCATGCAATGCATGAATCTACTGTACCCATTCTACACAGAGAGAGATGTTGGAGAGAGGGGGCGGCGCCCATGTGCCCTTATGGACGCACCGCCTCTAATGTATCTGTGCCATTATCTATAGCCACTTTTAGTAGATGGAAACCCTTCAGCAAAGTAATAAAGTCCACCCAGTTGCACCACAAAAATAAACTGAAGAAACTTTACCCAAGCTCAACTGGTCTGTTACCACATAGAATGCTGAGGGCCAGTGTTTATGGCTGGAGTGTGTACTCCCAGGGCATCAAAAGAATTTGGAACGTACTGGGTTTCTTCTGTGGATTGAAACCTTAATGGCTCTGGTATATATTTTGGGGATGGGGATGGGCGAGTGTCATGACATTTTTTCAGTGCAATGGCCAGCCCCCTATGCCATTTGCCAATCCCTTGCCTAGTAGCCACACAATTGGCTAGAACTGGTTTTAAAGGTTCAGTTTCAATTGACTTCAATGGCTCTCAGATAATGATCAGAACTTCAGCACAATTTGGCAAACATCCTGCATACTGAACCCAGGTTCTGTTCAACCACAGTGGCAAGAAGAGAAAAAGGAAAAAAAGTTAGGTGAACTGATGCTCCTTTATATACAGCAACAACTATTTTTGTATCTTTAAATTTCTTGAGCTGTAGTTAAGAGGCTGTGCCTAAACTTCCCCACTTCTAGCCCTCTCCCACCTCACTACCACCTATTCACAACCTGTTTTTGGTGCCTTATCTGGTAGTAGAGAGGGTCTGCCTTGGACTGGTCAGTTTGTTTAAATTTCCCTGAATGTAAACCCACTTATTTCACTTTAAAAGAAACCTGTGCCTTTTCTAATTTACTTACCTCTCATTTCCTTGTAGACCACGCTATTGAGCACTAGGCACTAAAGGAAATATCTGGTACTTCCAGGACTGGACCCATAGCCCTGTGTAAGTTACACCACTAGCAATGCGTAGCTCAAATAAATCTGATTGCCTTGATTGGCTTGTTCCTTGAAGAAATCTCATCTCCTTCATTTATTGTATATAATGTAATTTGCTAAACAGTTTTCCATGCTTGGTATAAGAAGCTAATCTTGTTTCAATACTTGAAAAACATTAAAAGGGCCTTCTTTTATGTTATGAATGCAAAATATGCAGGGGTTTTTAAAATCAACAAAAGTTTCCTGACCTAGAAGCAAAAGTCCCATAAGTATATAAATCTCATAATACCTAAAAAGAAGAAGTTGTTGAAAAAGACATTCACCTACTCATGCTGAAGTTACTGAGTTTACTAACTAATTGGTGTATACTTTTGATTTACTAAATACTTTTCCCTTGAGGTTAACATATTTTAGTTCTCTTTCAGCTTGCTGAAACTCCTTGCATTTAAACACTTACCTCAGGGGAGCCTGTAATTCTTTGTAAAAGGATTATTAAATACATTTTCATATTAATACAAATAAACTCATTAATTAATTTTCTTTGATGTAAGGAAAACTGGTGCATTCATTGGATGCTTAGCACATGCTGCTGTGCAAGCTCTGGGCTGGATCAAAGGAACATGGCCTTCATACATAGAATAATTTTAATTACTCACATAAGCAGAATCCATTTGAAGGCTGTCTAAGTGTAGAGAGTGTTTACCATGCTTGATTGATTTGTTTATCACTGTGGAAATGTCCTCAGTCATTATAGTTATTGATCTATCTACTCTCAGCATTTTAACATAGCATGGTTGTTCAGTAGATGATTTCTGTATCATGCCAATACATTGAGATATTTTTTATGGCATTTTTCTTTTTCTTTAGTTACCAATCTTTTGAATCTATAAAATATGTAATTCGGCCTTTGTATCCATTTGAGTGATTTGCAACCTATTATATCTTTTTGGAGCCCCTTTCTTAAAAAAAACATTATTTTTACATTTTATTTGACCCACAACTGATTTTTTTTCTGCAATAAAGTTAGAGCTAACACATTGCCCCCTCCAGACTTAGAGAATTATGGCCAGACTAAGCTATTTTGGCCATTCTTTAATGGATCACAAGAGTGCAATTCATTCTGCACTCCCGTGATCCATTTTCAGCTGACACTGAAAAAAATGCTGACCATATGGTCGGGATCAACTAAAAGCCTGAGCCAGCCCCTCCCGCCCTTTCCTTAGCCCAGTGCTCCAGTGAGCATTGGAAGGAAGAGAGAGCAGAGAGCCAGTGACGGACGGACAGTCACGGCTCTCTGCTCAGAGCGCAGGGAGAGAACTGAGTGATCAGCGGTATTTGCTCGCTCAGTTCTCACTGCAAAACGAATCAATGCTGCATCCACCTAAGTGAGTAAAAATTTTTTTTTTTTTTTTTAATGAGGCCATGTGCTTTAAGCCCTTATTGTATTAGATGCTTTTTCATTATTGCTTTGTTTGGTGTTTTATGTTGGTATAATATGTTAGTAAGGCATGTATTTAATTCTTCAAAGATGTGAACTAATAGGAAGGTTAATATCCCATGTTATGTGCTGGTACTTCCCTGGCGTGGGTATGCAGTGGGTTCAGTTTGATTATAGAATCATTCATTTACACTGATTCGATTAGCCTGGGTGAGGCAGCTCTTCTTTGTCCTTCCTGCATATAGCATGACATCACTGCCCTCTTTTCTGGTAGGAAAGATAAGGAGGCTGTGCGAGCACATGAGGATTGTCTGCATGGAAGGAACTTTTGCCCCTCTTTGAGATATTCCTTATGGAAGCTACATTATACATTTGTAATATTTTTTAGAGTTTATGGGCCAATTTGGAGTGGACCTGGTTTGAGCACATTGTTTGGGGGATTTGATTTTCCATGTGGCTGTTCTATGTGTATACTAGGGATGAGCCGAAAACCCCCCTGTTCGGTTCGCACCAGAACCTGCAATCGGACCAAAAATTTGCGCAAACTTTAGAACCCCATTGAAGTCTATGGGACTCGAACGTTCAAAATCAAAAGTGCTAAATTTAAAGGCTAGTTTTCATGGTATTGTCTTAAAAAGGGTTTGGGGACCCGGGTCCTGCCCCAGGGCACATGTATCAATGCAAAAAAAGTTTTAAAAATGTCTGTTTTTTCAAGAGCAGCGATTTTAATGATGCTTAAAGTGAAAAAAAAGTGAAATATTCCTTTAAATATCGTACATGGGTGGTGTCTATGGTATGCCTGTAAAGTGGTGCGTGTTTCCCGTGCTTAGAACAGTCCCTGCACAAAATGACATTTTTAAAGGAATAAAAGTAATTTAAAACTGCTTGCGGCTTTAATGTAATGTCGGGTCCTGGCAATATGGATGAAAATCAGTGAGACAAACAGCATGGGTACCCCCCAGTCCATTACCAGGCCCTTTGGGTCTTGTATGGATATTAAGGGGAACCCCGCGCCCATATTAAAAAAAGGAAAGGCGTGGGGTATACAGGCAGTGCAAACAAGACGGGGATTGTAGGTTTGTTATTAAGTAGAATCTTTTTGTAATTTTGAACTGGTACATTTTTAAAGTGTAGCTCCAGCCAAAAAAATCTATTTTTAAGCTTTTTGGAAAACATAGGGAAGGGTTACCACCCCTGTGACATTTGTGTTGCTGTCTGTGCACCTCTTCAGAAGATTTCACCTCACTTTCTGTCCCAATGACAAATGTTTTTTGAAAATTTGGGTTTTTTTGTGAAACAAGGATTGGTGATAAAGCATCAGTGGAAAGGAGAAATGTTTTTCCCATATTAACTCTTACAGGAGAGAATTTCCCTTCCTAGGGGTAGATTTAATCTCACTTCCTGTTGTCTCCTTCCGTTTGCAAGTAGCAGTTGTTTGTAAGTTGGATGTTTGAAAGTAGGGGCCTGCCCTATATACTCTGCAGAAATTGCGGCCTTAGGTGTTGGTTTGCCACAACACTGTAAGCCCTCACAGTTCCTCTTGGTGGGCGCAGGAACGGGCTCTGCTGTGAAATATTAGATCAAGAATTGTAATTAGATGCCCCTGTTGAACAGGGTCATAAAAATTGGGCCTTTGGTGGTGGTGTTGCCACAACACTGTAAGTCCTCACAGTTACTCTTGGTGGGAGCTGGAACGGGCCCTGCTGTGAAATATTAGATCAAGAATTGTAATTACATGTCCCTGTTGAACAGGGGCAGAAAAATTGGGCCTTAGGCACTGGTGCCACAACACTGCATTGCCTCACAGATACTTTAGTTGGAGTACTGGAATGAGCCCTCCTGCAAAATATTGCATCAAAAATTGTAATTGCACGCCCCTGTTAAACAAGGGCTGAAAAATTGGGCCTTAGGCACTGGTGCTGGTGCCACAACACTGCAACCCCTCACGGATACTCTAGTTGGAGCGCAGGAACAAGCCCTGCTGCAAAGTATTGCATTAAAAACTGTAATTACACGCCCCTGTTAAACAGGGGCTGAAAAATTGGGCCTTAGGTACTGATGCTGGTGCCACAACACTGCAACCGCTCACAAATACTATAGTTGAGCGCAGCAATGAACCCTCCTTGCAAAATATTCCAACAAAAATTGTAATTTACACGCCCCTGTTAAACAAGGCCTGAAAAATTGGACCTTAGCCACTAGTGGCGGCGCCCAGAACCAAAAATATTCTTACAAGCTATCAGCATGATCATTGAGGAGGAACAGGATAGTCACTTAGCATAACAGGATAGTCACTCAGCATCAGCATAGGCAGTCTTGAAGGTATTTGACATTTCAAAAAAAATTATTTGGTTACATCAGCATCAGGTGCTTGGTAGCTGGTGGCGATCCAAGACTGATTCATTTTTATGAAGGTCAATCGATCGACCGAGTCGGTGGACAGGCGCACCCTGTGATCGGTTACAAAGCCTCCAGCAGCACTGAATGTGCGTTCCGAAAGAACGCTGGATGCAGGACAGGCCAGTAGCTCAATTGCATACTGTGCAAGCGCTGGCCAGTGATCCATCCTCAAGACCCAGTAACCCAGGGGATTTTCGGTGGGAAAGGTGTCCAAGTCAGATCTTGCCCCTAGGTATTCCTGCACCATGTGAAACACGCTGGCGATGGTTGCTGCAAACGATCATACCTTGGGGCTGCAGACTAAAAAATTGTCTGAACGCATCGGTCAGACGGCCACCTTCTCCACCGCTCCTTCCTTGACTGACTGAAGCCTCAGTAACATGTTGTCCAGAAATAGCAGTTTGTAACCTCCCAGTCTCTGGGAATGCGTTGCACAGACCTTTCTCTGCGATGGCAAGATAAGGTCCGGAACCTTACCCTTGTAACGTGGATCAAGGAGGGTTTCCAGCCAGTATTGATCCCCCTCCTTGATACCACGAATACGAGGATCCTTCTGCAGGCTTTGCAGGATCAGGGAGGCTATGAAGCTTAGGTTTGCTGAGGCATTCGGTCCGGAGTCCTCTGAGTCACTAAGGATGACATGATCCGCAGCCACCTCCTCCCAGCCACGTACAAGTCCATGGGTTTCTTGGGACTATAAATGATCCCTTAAAGACTGCTGCTAATGCTGAGTGCCAGGCTTCACCTCCATGCTTACACAATCCTCCTCTTCTTCCTCCTCCTCCTCCTCCTCCTCCTCCTCCTCCTCCTCTTCCTGTGTGATCGGCGGGCACGCAGGAACACTGTCTGGATAAAGAGAGCCTTGAGAGCTAAGGAAGTCCTCCTCTTCCTGCCTCTGTTCTGCCTCAAGTGCCCTGTCCATTATTCCACGCAGTGTGTGCTCCAACAGGTGGACAAGGGGGACAGTGTCACTGATGCATGCACTGTCACTTCTCACCATCCTCGTGGCCTCCCCAAATGGTGACAGGACAGTGCATGCATCCCTGATCATGGCCCACTGGCGTGGGGAAAAAAACAAGCTCCCCTGACCCTGTCCTGGTGTCATAGTCGCACAGGGACTCATTGATGGCCCTCTGCTGCAGCCACTGCAGCATGGCCAACGTTGAGTTCCACCTGGTGGGCATGTCACAGATTAGGCGGTTCTTGGGCAGGTTAAATTCCTTTTGGAGGTCAGCCAGCCGAGCACTGCCATTATATGACCTGCGGTAATGCACACAGACTTTCCTGGCCTGCCTCAGGACATCCTGTACCTGCCCAAGAACTGCTGCACCACCAAGTTAAGGACATGAGCCAAACAGGGCACATGGATCAGTTGTCCCTGTTGGAGGGCGGAGAGGAGGTTGGTGCCATTGTCGCAAACCACCATACCTGCCTTAAGCTGGCATGGTTTCAACAACCTCTGAAACTGCCCCTGCAGAGCTGACAGAATCTCTGCCCCAGTGTGGCTTCTGTCCCCCAAGCACACCAGCTCAAGCACTGCATGGCATCTTTTGGCCTGCGTGCTTATGTAGCCCCTTAAATGCCTACAGAGCACCGCTGGTTCCGAAGACAAATCAGCACAGGAAGAGGCCATGGAGGAAGAAGAAGAGGAGGGGGTGGAAGAGAGAGGTGTGGCAGAATCACCACTAGTAGTATTTTGGAGGCATGGTGGCGGAACAACCTCCAACACTACTGCACCCTGTCCTGCATTCTTCCCAACTGCCAGAAGAGTCACCCAGTACACGGTGAAAGATAGGTAACGTCCCTGTCTATGCCTGCTGGAACATGAGTCAGCGGTAATATGCACCTTACCACTGACCGCCCTGTCCAGTGAGGCCAAGACATTGCCTTCCACATGCTGGTAGAGAGCCGGAATCATCTTCCGTGAGAAAAAGTGGTGTTTGCGAACCTGCCACTGAGGAACCGCACATTCCACAAACTCACGGAAGGGGGCAGAGTCTACCAACTGAAAAGGCAGCAGTTGAAGTGCTAGCAATTTAGCCAAGCTAGCATTCAACCGCTGGGCATGTGGATGGCTGGGAGCAAACTTCTTTTGGTGGTGCAGCAGCTGGGGCAGGGAAATTTGCCTGGTACAATCTGACGTCGGTGTACCGATAGCAGATTGCCCCCAAGTACTTGGCTGTGACACACCTAATTCTACACCTGCATTCCTCTCAGTGCAGGTCTCAGAGAGGACTGAAGGTATAGTGGGGTTGAAGATCCCAGCTGATGAGGAGCAAGGAGAGGTCCTCTTTGTTCTTTGGTGTGGGTCTTTTAGGTACGCTTGCCAATAAACTCCATGGCAGGTCAACATATGTCTGGTCAAGCATGTGGTGCCCAAGCGGGAGATGTTTTGGCCACGCGAGATACGCTTGAGACATATGTTGCAAATAGCAGCAGTGGGATCTGATGCACTCATCTCAAAAAAGGCCCACACCAATGAACTTTTGGAATAATGTGCAGAGACAGCAGCGCCCTGCACATGCGGAGCTCTGCGGTGTGATGCAGTCGGTGTGCTGCCCTTAAGCTGGCCCCTGGAGGGCATTCTACCTCATTGGTGATGTGCCTCCTCCTCCTCCTCTCTCCTATCAGGCACCCACGTGGAGTCAGTGACCTCATCATCCCCTCCCTCATCACTGGAGCAAAGCTGGCAGTATGCTGCAGCTGGGGGAACATGACTGCCAGATTGCTGTCCTTCTTGGGCACCCCCTCTCTCTGGGCTCACGTTACTGCCTGGGCATCCTCCTGGAGCATGTACCCAACACTGTGGTCAAACAGTTCGGGGGACTCCTCAGTAGGACATGGTAGGGCTAGGGAAGGAGTGACTGATGCCATTGAGCCGAGGGAAGAGGCCGCGTTGGCAGCTGCTTTTGCCAGACAAAGTACCCTGAGCCTGGGTGAGAGAGGATGAGGAGGATGAGGACGGCTTGGTCATCCACTCTACCAAGTCTTCTGCATGTTGCGGCTCAACACGGCCAGCTGCCGAAAAAAAGGACAAGCGTGTCCCACGGCCACGTGCTGATGAGGATGCACCGTCTCCACGACCAGCACTGTTGCCTCTAGACACAGAGCCTGCTTGCCCTCATTTATTGGCTTGTGACTGTCTGCCTCTCCTTGTTGGCCTTCCAGACATACTAATGGCCTGCAGTGAGATGTAGCTGCACAAAGCTGGGATGTATATATATACTGATACTGCAGCTAGCAGAATCAACTGCCTGCCTGTAGTATTATTAGTATGAGAACACCAGCAATTGTCTTCAGGTAGCTTTAGGTGCACACTGTGCAGAGGACGCAGTACACTAACTGTAAATACTGTAGCTGCCTGCCTGTGGTATTAATATAGGATCAGAAGAACACCACCAATTTTATTCAGGTAGCTTTAGGTGCACACTGTGCAGAGGACACAGTACACTAACTGTAAATACTGTAGCTGCCTGCCTGTGGTATTAATAGGAGCAGAACAACAGCAATTTTCTTCAGGTAGCTTTAGGTGCACACTGTGCAGAGGACACAGCACACTAACTGTAGATACTGTAGCTGCCTGCCTGTGGTATTAATATAGGATCAGAAGAACACCACCAATTTTATTCAGGTAGTTTTAGGTGCACACTGTGCAGAGGACACAGTACACTAACTGTAAATACTGTAGCTGCCTGCCTGTGGTATTAATATAGGATCAGAAGAACACCACCAATTTTATTCAGGTAGTTTTAGGTGCACACTGTACAGAGGACGCAGTACACTAACTGTAAATATTGTAGCTGCCTGCCTGTGGTATTAATAGGAGCAGAAAAACAGCAATTGTCTTCAGGTAGCTTTAGGTGTACACTGTGCAGAGGACGCACTACACTAACTTGTAAATACTGCAGCTGCCTGCGATACTAATAGGATCAGAAGAACGCCACCAATTTTCTTCAGGTAGCTTTAGGTGCACACTGTGCAGAGGACGCACTACACTAACTTGTAAATACTGCAGCTGCCTGCGGTACTGTACTAATAGGATCAGAACACCACCAATTTTCTTCAGGTAGCTTTAGGTGCACACTGTGCAGAGGACGCACTACACTAACTTGTAAATACTACAGCTGCCTGCGGTACTGTACTAATAGGATCAGAAGAACACCACCAATTTTCTTCAGGCAGCTGCCTGCGATACTAATAGGATCAGAAGAACATCACCAATTTTCTTCAGGTAGCTTTAGGTGCACACTCTGCAGAGTACGCACTACACTAACTTGTAAATACTGCAGCTGCCTGTGGTACTGTACTAATAGGATCAGAAGAACACCACTAATTTTCTTCAGGTAGCTTTAGGTGCACACTGTGCAGAGGACGCACTACACTAAGTGTAAATACTGTAGCTAATAGGACCAATAGGATCAGAAGAACACCAGCAATTTTCTTCTGGTAGCTGTTAATACTGTAAAAACACCTGCCTGCCTGGCAGTAGTCAGAGAATAACAGGAACGGATCTAGCTAAACTGAATACAGTGTGTATGTATATATATATATATACACATACACACACACACACACCACCTAGGATGTATTATATATATATATATATATATATATACACATACACATACACACACACACACACAATACACTGTAAGTGCAGCTAACTGACTCGCCTGCTTACTCTAACTTAAATCAAATGACACTGTCTCTCTGTCTATCTATCTCTCTCTCTCAACACCGGACCACACTACACAGGGCCGCCGTGCAGGCGGCCTTATATAGTGTGGGGCGTGTACTAAACCCCCTGAGCCATAATTGGCCAAAGCCACCGTGGCTTTGGCCAATTATGGCTCTCTGTACAGACGGCGCTGTGATTGGCCAAGCATGCGGGTCATAGTGCATGCTTGGCCAATAATCAGCCAGCAATGCACTGCGATGCGGCAGCAAATTATGGGCCATGACACGCTACTGGAATTTGGCGCGAATGGCCCATATCGTTCGTAATTCGGCGAACGGGCGAACATACGATGTTCGAGTCAATGGATTCGACTCGAACATGAAGCTCATCCCTAAGTATATACATATCGTCATAATTTCCCACAATTTGGCCGTATGAAGATAAGTTGATTCCTGTATAGAGATGATTGCTTATCCTTAATTGATTGTTTGTTTATAATATAGTGTCAAATTATGAAAGTCAAGGTGTTTGATGGAAATTGTGTTTCAGCCCATATGCGTTAATTTACTGATAACTCAGGTGGGATCCGGTCCAAGTTTTACCAGCCACCTTGGCAGGGATGGTTCCGGACCATATTTTGTGGTCTACTTGTGTCCACCAACAGGTGCTATAAATTCGGCAGGACTTAAGCAAAGGATAGATCTTTGCCTGGGACTCAGGAAGCCAAAAACCTGAAAGAGCTGCTTATGTGAAGTTTGCTTGGTGAGAGAAAGAAAAGGTTTGCATAATCTTTGTTTTGTGGGTGACTGGGAGAAGCCCTTCACAGGTGAGTTAAAAACCAGATATGTTTAGTTAGTGCCAGGGTGGCAAGGCTTTATTTTCTGTTTTGTTTGTTTTATTTACCATGCAACCTTTTAAAGCGGGGTTCCACCCAAATTTTGAACAATATCTGTATGTATTCTCTTCCTTGCCTAGATGCTGACATGCCGTTTAAAAAAATTTAAATCGCCGTAATTACCTTTTATTTTTCTATTCTTCTTTGCACTTCCTGGTTCTCCTCCCGTGGGAGTAGGCGTGTTTCTAGCCTCTCCCAGACTCCGCACAGCCTCCTGGGAGCTAGTCTCAGGCTTCCCAGGATGCCACTGAGCATGTGCGGTGAATGCTGGGAGCACAGCATTCACCGCATCCAGGAAATAAATGCTTGTGGGCTTCAAATGCCCACAATGAAGATGGCAACCGCCTGCAGTGAATAATATAAGTTATTCTTTCCGACGAAATCTGACACAGGCGGACATATTACACACAATATGTGAGTATGTAATGCTGAGAAGAAAAGTTTGTGAATGAACTAAAAAAAAAAAAACGATAGATAGGTGGACCCCCGCTTTAAATAAAACTGAGCACAGTGAGGCTGCAATTGGTGTTTTTTTTTTCAGTTTGTTTGCGTCCCCCACCCCAAAACAATTTTGAGCACCAGCCGCCACTGCATCTCAGTATACTTCTTTGGATCTCCTACAAATGGATGCTTCTACCTGATAGTGCTCCTCCACCTACACACACAGCCTTAGCTGAATTCGCTTTCAAGACCTCGGCTAGAAACCAAGGATCCAACTCCCTGGTGGTCCTATAGTCAAGCAAAAATTAAATTCAAAAAGACAAAAGAAACATCTTAACATCTTGTCTTCACACCCTTACTCTTATTAAAGATCAGTATGACAAATCCCACCCTTTTATCACACTTGATTTTGAAATTATACAACTTTCCAGTTACTTCCACTGGATATCATACAGTTCACATTCACTCACTCTGGAAAAAGAGTCATCACTTTGAGGGATTAATGGAGAAAGATTTGCATCCTGATCCACAAGTGCTCTGTCGGCTCTAGGTTACAAGAATCAGCCTATAAACATTCATCAAGGTGGTATAAAACACCTGGAAAATTGCACAGGATCTTTCCTGAGGTCTTGAATAAGTGCTAATGCTGTAACTCAGAGGTAGGTTCCATTCTCAACATTTGGTGGACCTGCCCTCAAATCAACAATTTTGGTCAGAAATTCACTAGTGGATTACAAGCATCACAGTCCATATCCACTTTAAGGTACCATGTTGCTATTTACTAAATGACTCAACAAAACCTATTCATTCCTACAACAAATCACCTAATCAGTGCTGCCAAAGCACTTTGCTGTCTCATTTGAAAGTCCAGTACCGCTCTGCGAGTCCCAGAATAAAAAACTCTTTCCATTTCAAATATAGGAAGTCAGGGAAATCCCTACTACCCATTAATATTCAAGATTTAACCTTTACCTACCTTTAGGCTTTTTCATCATAATTATGCATCACCCATATCCATGTGTCTGGCTTGTGTTCGCTGCCTGATAGTTTTTCATGTCGGTTTATCTTCATCTCATTACTTTATGGTAAAAATCTGTCCAAGATAGTTTTACCTTTAAATTTTTATATTATGTTGCACTTTTTTGCAGTCCAGAGTTACCTATGTCAAATTCATGCTCATCTATTTCACACAACAGACTGTATTCCACTTTTTTTCCATTAGTTTAATTACACGGTGGGAATTTTTGGTCTGGGGTTATCAATCCACTTTATAGTACTGTGTGCTTAAATAAACGTTTTGTAATTTTGTATTTATCCCTTATTACCATTTCTTTTTGTTGTAGGAGTCCCAACTCACTAAGCTGCTTAAGGCCCAGTGTGTTCTTTTTTTATCTTGCTCTGATTTCTGTGTTTCTCCCTTAATCATTTTCAGTTATAAGCTTAAAGCATCTGTGCTATTTTTCCTTATTTGGAATAGGACATATTTTTCATAGCAGGTTTACAGTAGATATGTCACAAGATACATACGGTAGATGTCACTTCTGATCTTCTTGCTAAAAACGAGTTGCTGGGCTGTCTTTAGCTTCAAATTTTGTTTATCACTGTCCCACAATAATCATGCAACAAGTGAAGGCAGAACTCCTTACCTACACACTGCTTTGAAGCCAGTGGCCCAAAAAGATTTGAAGTCAAAGGGTGTCACAATCAGGGGTCAGGCTCGAAGACCAGTAGCTATAGCAGTAGGACTCCCACTGACCAGCAGGATAAGTATACAAACAGGTCATCCTGGCAGATGACGTGGGCTTACCTGAGGTGGGGAGTCCAAGTACTAACCGGTGTTCACTAGAGCTCCTGATGGTGGAGATGGGTTTTGCTGCGTGTTAGTATCAGGGCATGGTCCTCAGGATCGCCCTACCAGGAGGTAAGCAACCCAGGGTCCAGTAGTGAATATAGCAGATAAGAATCAGACAGAAGCGTAGTCAGTAAACAAGCCAAGAGTCAATAACTAGTGGTTGCAGGTTGGGATCAGGCAGAAGCATAGTTGAGGAACAAGCTTAAGGTCGGTAATGAGTGTAGAAAAAATATGTATGGCAGAAGGGAAGACAAGAGCGAGATATTGGCTGGAGAGAGAACAATAATCTGACAAACAGGAAGTGCAGGGACATGGCTTAAATCCGGATGTTCATGGGAGGATTAAAGAGTTTAAGGTTCAGCAGAAGTCAAGGCACAAGGCATGGTCGGCCATTGGATCAGACAAGGTGCTGTCCAGCATCTCGGGTACCTCAGCAAGAAGAGGTATTGCCAGACACAGCAGAGTTCCTAGGTTCAATTGCCAAGCCCTGACAGAGGGTCAGCATGATATCAGAGGCAATGGCAGCATTCATACTTCTTATTAAAAGTTGCTAACATTAAAAAAGAAACCCAGGTTCATTGAGTTGCTAAATAAAATAGCTATAAACTTTAATACTTTTTAATGAGAAGAGGTTTGTCCCCCAAGATGAGATTCCCACATTGCCAAACATTCTGGGACTTTTTAGTTTGAAATTTAAAATAGTGAAATTATTTTTAACTTTCCTTTTGGATAAAGAGGAAATACAACTGGAAGGACCTATGAAACACTGCAAATGAGTGCTATAGCCAGGGCTAGACATGTGCAATTTTTTTTAGTTCTGAAATCGTTTTTTAAAAAACTTTAGACATATGCAGGATGAAAAAATTTGTTTCTTTTCGATTCTTTATTTAACTATTCATTGCATTTGTTTTCGGGATTTGTTTAGTTTCGTATTCGAATTAGAAAAAATTCTACCGCATTTGAAAAAATTTGACTGAATTTGAAAAAGTAAACTTTATAACCATTTTGTGAAATTTGAATTTCGTATAGAATGAAATCGAATTCCAATAGAAAAGATTAGAATAGAATAGAATAGAAAATAATATAAAAGAATAGCATAGAAAAACAATAGAACAGAATAGAAAAAAATATAATATATTCTATTCTAATCTTTTCTATTCACATTCATTCTGTACCAAATTCCAATTCCGGAAGATGGGTTTTTTATATTATATTATATTTTTTATATTTTTTTTTCTATTCTAGTCTTTTTCTATTAGAATTTGATTTCATTCTATTTCTATATAACCATTTTACAAAATTCAAATTTCATATAGAATGAATTTGCATTCAAATAGAAAAGATTAGAATAAAGTACAAAATAGAAAAGAATAGCATAGAAAAATAGACCAGCATAGAAAAAATATAATATATGAATATCTATATATCTCCATCTTTCGAAATTCGAATTTCGTATAAAATGAATTAGAATTCAAATAGAAAAGAGTAGAAAAGAATAGACTAGAAAAACAATAGAACAGAATAGAATAAAATAAAATATAATATATATTATATTTTGTTCTATTCTGTTCTATTATTTTTCTATTTTCTTCTATTCTAATTCGATTTCATTCTATATGAAATTAATATTTCGGAAAATTATTTATTATGAATTATTTAATAATAATAATAATAATAATAATAATAATGTATAGAAAAACAATATCGAATAGAAAAACAATATACAGTGGGGACGGAAAGTATTCAGACCCCCTTGAATTTTTCACTCTTTGTTATATTGTTATATATTGTGATATTTCAGTTTTTCTTTTTTAATAAGTCTGCAAAAATGTCAACAATTCTGTGTTTTTCTGTCAATATGGGGTGCTGTGTACATTAATGAAGAAAAAAATTTACTTAAATGATTTTAGCAAATGGCTGCAATATAACAGAGTGAAAAATTTAAGGGGGTCTGAATACTTTGTCCCCACTGTATGGTTTTTCTAGTGTATTCTTTTCTATTTTCTTTTCCAATCTCTTCTATTCAAATTCGATTTCATTCTATATGATATTCGAATTTCTAGTCTATCCTTTTCTATTCAAATCTTTTCTATTCAAATTCATTCTATACGAAATTCGATCTTCAGAAGCCATGTTCCGAAATTCGAATTTCGTATAGAATGAAGCGGTCTGAAGTCCGCTCTCTGCTGACGTCATGGATATCAGTCCAGGCACCGCGTCATCCCGACAATAAAGTATGGTGCCTGGACTGATACCCGTCTGGACTGATACCCGTCCCAGCCTATGATATGACATATATGATATGGTTTAATATGACTGTGGCACAAGCAGGGCCGGTTTAACATGGAGGCTATTGGAGCTGCAGCTCCAGGCCCCTTACCTTAGGATAGGCCCATTTGACAAAAAAACAAACATATGGTATGGAAGTTTGGACCTACAGTATGGTTCCGGAGATATGGGGCTCCTTACGCAGCCTGTCAGAAGTTACATACAGAGCAGCCAGTTTAAATACAAGCTGGCACACTCTGTTTGCCCACACTGAGAGGATGAGCTCACAGTGCTTCTCCTCACTACTTGTCAGAGGCACTGAGCTCAATGGACAGCTTGGAGCCTTGGACCAATGGTAAAGTACCATTGGCCCCAGCTGTCCAATAAAAGTCATAGAAGGGGGCATGTGTCTAAAAGACACTCCCTTCCAGCCCAGCCCTCTTAATTAGAAGGAAAAAACATGGGTTAATGGGTATAAGGTTTACCCATAATCCCATGTTTTTCTCACACAGTTAAGAGGGAGAATGAGAATCTTCTGCTGCTGAAAAGGTACTGTTTTACTCAAGCTAAATCATTAGGGATGGTTTTTATGTTCGGGTCGAACATGAGTTCAACTCAAACATTGGCTGTTCGCCCGTTCGCCGAATAGCGAACAATTTGGGGTGTTCGCGGCAAATTCGAAAGCCGCAGAACACCCTTTAAAAGTCTATGCGAGAAATCAAAAGTGCTAATTTTAAAGGTTAATATGCTATGGTTAATATAAGTTATTGTCATAAAGTGTTTGGGGACCTGGGTCTGGTACTGTATCAATGCAAAAAAAAGTTTTAAAAACGGCCGTTTTTTTCGGGAGCAGTGATTTTAATGCTTAAAGTGAAACAATAAAAGTGTAATATTCCTTTAAATTTTTTTACCTGGGGGATGTCTATAGTATGCCTGTAAAGTGGCGCATGTTTCCCGTGTTTAGAACAGGCTGACAGCAAAATGACATTTCTAAAGGAAAAAGTAATTTAAAACTACTCGCGGCTATAATGAATTGTCGGTCCAGCAATACACATAAAAGTTCATTAATAAAAATGGCATGGTATTCCCCCACAGGGGAACCCCGAACCAAAAAAAAAAAAAAAATGCGTGGGGGTCCCCCCAAATTCCATACCAGGTCCTTCTGGTATGGATATTAAGGGGAACCCTGCATCAAATTTATAAAAAAAAAATGGCGTGGGTGCCCCCCCTCAAAATCCATACCAGACCCTTCAGGTCTGGTATGGACTTTAAGGGGAACCCCGTGCCAAAATTTAAAAATAAATGGCATGGGGTCCCCCCAAAAATCCATACCAGACCCTTATCTGAGCACGCAACCTGGCAGTCCGCAGGAAAAGAGGGGGACGAGAGAGTGCCCTCCCTCCTGAACTGTACCACGCCACATGCCCTCAACATTGGGAGGGTGCTTTGGGGTAGGCCCCACAAAGCACCTTGTCCCCATGTTAATAGAGAGAAGGGCCTCATCCCCACAACCCTTGCCCAGTGGTTGTGGGGGTCTGTGGGTGGGGGGCTTATCGGAATCTGGAAGCCCCCTTTAATAAGGGGACCCCCAGATCCCGCCCCCCCTGTGTGAATTGGTAATGGGGTACAAATGTACCCCTACCATTTCACAAAAAAAGTGTCAAAAATGTTAAAAAAAAAAAAAAAATAAATAATAGATGGTTTTTGGCAATTCCTTTATTAATGTCTTCTTTCCCTGCTTCTTCTTCCCTCTTCTTCTGGTCTTCCTTCGGTGTTCTTCTTCCTCCATCTTCTTCCTCCCAGTTTCTCGTCTGGCATCTTCCTCCTGTCTTCTCCTTCTTCGCTTCGTCCTCAGGACGATTCGCCTCAATGGGAGTCTCCCACTGTGTGACGCTTCTGTTCAGGTGACAGCTCTTATATAACGGAGGGTGGGGCTACACGGTGAACCCGCCCCCTCTGATGCAGGGGACTTCCCTATGGCTTTCCCCATATATATTCTCACAAAAGTACACCCCTCACATTTTTGTAAATATTTTACTATACCTTTTCATGTGACAACACTGAAGAAATGACACTTTGCTACAATGTAAAGTAGTAATTGTACAGCTTGTATAACAGTGTAAATTTGCTGTCCCCTTAAAATAACTCAACACATAGCTATTAATGTCTAAACCGCTAGCATCAAAAGTGAGTACACCCCTAAGTGAAAAGGTCCAAATTGAGCCCAAAGTGTCAATATTTTGTGTGGTCACCATTATTTTCCAGCACTGCCTTAAAGGGTTTGTAAACCTTGGAGATTTTTCACCTTAATGCATTGGTGAAAACCTCCTGTGATGCACCTGCCACCCAGAGCCTCCCCTTTACTTACCTGAACCCGGTCTCTCTAGTGATGGGGACAAGCACACCAGCTCAAGCCAGTGTCTCTGGTCCTAATTGGATAGATTGATAACAGTGCAGCCATTGGCTCCCGCTGCTGTCAATCAAATCCAATGACACGGGAGTCGGAGGGCAAGTGCTGCTGTCTGTGTCAATAGACGCAGCAGCAGGACATGGGAGCACGCCCGCTTGAGTGCCCCAAGGGACAGCGACTCTCCAACAGGGCACTCGAGAAGAGGAGGAGCCAGAAGCGCTGCTGAGGGACCCCAGAAGAGGAGGATTGGGGCCATTCTGTGCAAAATCAACTGCATAGCGGAGGTAAGTATAATATGTATGTTTAAAAAAACAAAACAAAACAAAAACAAACCTTTAGTTATCCTTTAACCCTGCTGGGCATGGAGTTCACTAGAGCTTCACAGGTTGCCACTGGAGTCCTCTTCCATTCCTCCATGATGACATCACGGAGCTGGTGGATGTTAGACCTTGCGCTCCTCCACTTTCCATTTGAGGATGCCCCACAGACGCTCAATAGGATTTAGGTCTGGAGACATGCTTGGCTAGTCCATCACCTTGAAGGTGTATTTGGGGTCATTATCATGTTGGAATACTGCCCTGCGGCTCAGTCTCCGAAGGGAGGGGATCCATGCTCTGCTTCAGTATGTCACAGTACATGTTGGCATTCATGGTTCCCTCAAACTGTAGCTCCTCAGTGCCGGCAGCACTCATGCAGCCTCAGACCATGACACTCCCACCACCATGCTTGACTGTAGGCAAGACACTTGTGTTTGTACTCCTCACCTGGTTACCGCCACACATGCTTGACACAATCTGAACCAAATAAGTTTATCTTGGTCTCATCAGACCACTGGACATGGTTCCAATAATCCATGTCCTTAGTCTGCTTGTCTTCAGCAAACTATTTGCAGTCTTTCTTGTAAATCATCTTTAGCAGAGGCTTCTTTCTGGTATGACAGCCATGCAGACCACTTTGATGCAGGGTGTGGCGTATGGTCTGAGCACTGACAGGCTGACCCTCCCCCCCCACCCCTTCAACCTCTGCAGCAATGCTGGCAGCACCCATACCTGTATTTCCCAAAGTCAACCTGTCAACCTCTCGATATGACACTGAGAATGTGCACTCATGTTCCCCAAAATACATAGCAGACCCCTGGCATGGTTTAGGAGAGCCTGCTATGGTTCCAGGGGTGAGGGCTCACACTTGTTCCCCCTTTTTTTTTTCAAGCTCTGCCAGGCTGCATGCTCAATAAGGGTCTGGTGTGTACGTTTGGGGGGACCTATAGCTTGTTTTCTTTTGTTTTTGTTTGGGGCTCTACAAAAACTCCATACTAGACTCAAAGGGTCTGGTATAGAATCTGGGGGGGACCTATAGCCTCATTTGTGTTTTTGGTGGGATCCCCCTTAAAATTCATACTTGAAAGACCTAGCATAAATTAGAAGGGAATCCCCATTGAACTGTCTCTTGGCTCCATTGTTTAAATGGCCTTGGATTCACTTCATCTTTAGCAGATCCTTATTTTAGATGAGAGTCTGACATGTTAATTGACGATCACACACAAAAAAATGGGCATTGGGGTTCCCACATAGTTCATACCTAGACCTTCAAGTCTAGTATGAATTTTAAGGGGAACTCCAAGAAACACATCTGTGAGATCAGTCCCAAATTCTATACCAGACCCTTCCAGTTATGTATGGATTTTAAGAAGGAACCCCATGCTACATTTAAGAAAAAAAAGGTGTGAGGTCCCCCCAGATTTTAATACCAAACCCTTAAAGTGGTTGTAAACTGCTGGTGGTTTTTGTTTTCTTTTAGGACCTGCAAGGTAAAGGCATAATGTGCTAGTCTACATCACATACTAGTACATTATGTGAAACTTACCCTAAAACGAAGTAATGTAATCTCTGGAGGCAGCGTCCATCTTCTCCCAGTCTTCCTTCCGGGTCTGCGGCTCTGGCTTTGTGACAGGCCAGAGCTGCGATGACATCACTCCAGCGCATGTGCGGAAGAGACGTTATTTACGGCACACGTATCTGAAGAAACGGCATGGGTGGTTGTTCCTTCAGAGAGCATGTGCCTGCATATAATGTAAATATCTCTTAAACAGTGTACGATTAGGAGACATTTACAGTGCCTAAAGGTAAGCCTTAGCATAGGCTTACCTTTAAATACAAATTATGCACAGGAGTTTACTTCCTCTTTAACTGAGCATGCAGCCTGGCAAGCCAGGAAAGGAGGGGGGGGACAAGCATGTGGCTCTCCCCTCCTAAACCGTACCTGACCCCCTGGACCCCCCACCTGCAAAGAATCTTGCTCCCATGTTGATGAAGACAAGGGCCTCTTCCCCACAACTCTGGCGAGTTGGAAAATAACCCCCATGTGAAGGAGTATGGGGTATAATGTAAAGTATAAATAAAAACATAAAGACAGCTTTTGATAAGTTCTATATTAAAATAAAAAATTCCCATAATGTACATTCATATAGCCTGGCACTCACGTATAGAAAAAACCTGACGGCCTTAACTGTACAACGGAGCTCAAAGAATGACAGCTCCCTGAGCTCTAATTGGCAATATAAGGAAAGGAGAGGTGAAATGGTGACATTGTTGCCCAAATATGGCTATGTGGCCATATTTAAGCAATGATGTAACCCCTTTGATCCCACTCCATTTGCATACATGGCATACCATTCATGACCATGTATGTGAATGTCCAGGGTAATGTCAGTTTTTGAAAGGCAACCATTGACAGTTGGAAGTTGTTATATACATCCATGTTTGAACTGAACACTGTTATGTTAGACTGAACACTGAGCTCATCAATAGTCTTTGTGAGGGCAGCCATCTAGATTAAGGTGAAACTTTACTTCCTCATTTCAGAGCTGATGACAGGTAGGAAAATATTTAACAAGCAACAAGGAATGATTGAAGCATATGCAGGGCAGTCCTACACTGTAGGTCCTGTGGTACAGATTTCATTCCAGGAGAGCAATGAGCAGCCCAGTAGCTGTTTCAGGGTACTCAGCTCCTTAAAGGGGTCCCTCTTTGTCCAGCTATGTCCATGAGTGTCTCAGCCATCCCAGAGTCTCACTACTGATTGGCTGAGACACTGCAGCAGCGCCATTAGCTCCCACTGGTGTCAAAGTCAGCTAGCCAATCAGGGGCCGCATCGGGGCTCCATGTTTGAATGGACACAGGGAGCTGTGACTCAGCTCGGGTGCCCCCATAGCAAGCTGCTTGCTTTGGGGGCACTGAACGGGAGGGAGGGGCCAGGATCACAGAAGAGGGACCCGAGAAGAGGAGGATCAGGGCTACTTTGTGCAAATCCACTGCAACAGAGCAGGTAAATATAATATTTTTATAGGAAAAAAAACAAGACTTTACAATCACTTTAAGTCCTTTGGGTACTAGGTAACATTCCTGTCACTTATTCTCCCTCATGAAAGATTATTTAAGGATAAGCTTATTTCATGTGTGTACGCACGTGTTACAAACATGTAACCATGCAAAAAAAAAGTCTAGAACTCCAACTATTTCTCTAGAAATTATAACATTATATATTTAGATACAATATGTCATATTGGGTAAAAATAAATAGAAAAATACATTATTTTTTTAAATTCATTGTACATAAAGAACAAAGTGCCAGGCAACTATACGTTACATTTATTAGTTATAGTTTACTATGGCAGCAACTGTTTTTTAAAATCTATATACCATATATAATGCAAATTAGAAACTCATCCAGTAACCTTTCAGCAATGGCAGACCAAGCAATCACAGTACATTTTTGGCAAGTGTTGTCTCATAGCTGCATATTTTGGAAACAATGGCACAGAAGTAAATATATAATACATTTAAATATTCCTAATAACTCTCTTGGGTGGAGATAAACCAGGGGTCGTCAACCCCCATGCTGTGGTTCACTACCGGGCCGCAGGGTGCAGGTGGCTGGCATGAGACACCTAAGCGGGTGGGCGCATTGAAAGAGCCGGGTGGCCTGACCGGGAGCTGTGTGGATGGAAGCAAGCAGGCGGGCAAGCAGAGATGACATCTCTCTCTGCCCCCTGCATCACCGCTCTTCTGCCCTCACAGCCAGTGTTCTGTCAGCCTCAGTGCCATAGGTGTGACATCATCTCTCACTGCCAGCCCCACATCACCACTCTCACGTGACTTCTCGCTGTGAGAAAACTGAGCATAGAGCTCTCCTTGTTCAGCTGCGCAGATTCCCCCCTCCCCCGGACAACTAATCAGGAATGGCCAAAGGCAGAGCCAGAGAGAAAGCCGAAGGAGTCCTGGATCCTCCCTTTGCCAGGTGAGACTGGCTGCTGCATGAGGAGGGAAACGCCTTGCTACATCCAGAGGGTTGGTCCCACAGATGTGATGTCATCAGTGACAGGTGAGCTGTGTGTGGGAGTACAGGTGGGGTGTGCTGGGACTTGTAGTTCACCCCCTCAGCTGTCTGCCTGACATACCACAAGGGGAGCTCCACTCACAGTGCTTGTTGGATGTCTGTCAGTGATCACCTTGAAAATGCTGAGTGCCTGGCTGCCCCTGGGGTCTGATCCCCTGTGCCTGGGAGCAGCATGTAGCCAGTGACGGTACAGCTTCAGATCTACATGGTGGTGGGATTACATTCCAGCATGGCAGCCAGGCACACTGCATTTTCAGAATGAGCAATGACAACCTCCATATTCCTCTCCATTCTACAGCCAGAACCACTGCTGCTATTCTGAATGGGGAGAGGCAAAAGCACATTTGGAACCCACCACTGCACAGAGGCCTGCCTCTGTGCTAAATGGACCAGTGCTGCCACCAATGCAGTGATGGCAGGCAGTGTGGCAAGTAACATTCCACATCTGGTGACAGGCAATGTGGCAGGTAGCATGGCAAGTGACATTCCACATCTGGTGGCAGGCTGTGTGGCAAGCGACATTTCGCATCTGATGGAAGGTGACATGGCAAGTGACATGCTCAGGGCTCCCACTGATTCTTCATTATGGTGAGTTGAACTATTTAATTTATTGTTACATTGTAGTAGAAATAATGTACTTCAATCACCCTGACACCATATCAAGCATGGTGCTGTGGTGATTGAAGTGCTAACACCAGCCATTGCTCACGAAAAATCATTTACCTCCCGCGTGACCCCCCCCCCCCCAGTCCTTGGCACAATTTTCTTCCATGCACCCGGTCCCTAGTGCCAAAAAGGTAATTGGGGACTGCTGAGACAAGCTATTTTAAATTATGTGTCTTAGACCGATAGGAAATGCCTGAAGAGCTCTATCTAACCTCTGATCACTGTGGTAAATACTACAGTGCTAAGTGTTTACTGGCAGGAAAAATAGTATGTATTAAAACTGGTGTTTCATAACAATGTAGTATCTTTTTAAATGCTTTGAGAGTCTCCAATCTGTAATTAATCCTTGAAGTCTTTTTATGCATATTTTTTTTTCTATAAACAGATTCCTGAGTCATATATACAAGACATGGAGAGCTTCCAGGAAAAAATGTGCCTTTATAGTACTATTAAATGTGAGTTTATTATAGTTTGGGTGTTAAAGTACTTTATGATCTAATCAATAAATACATATAAAAGTGCAATAACATTGGAAGGATAGTTTTCTCAAGCAATTAAACCAGTGTAGTCTTATTTCTTTACCTTTCTTTTTATTTTCATTTATGCAAGTCATTTTTCTTGAATTATGACTTCACTTTTATCATAACTAAACACAAAAATAGCTTCTGTAATTCAATTAGCGGCAATTTTGGTATCCTGCTGAAAATATATATTAGGGCATTAGAAACGATTGGCCTTTTAGTAATAGATGCTGAGTTCAAACTGAGGTATAACAGGAAAACAGGTCTAACAAAAATAGTTTAACATGTTAAGATACAGACGCCTTAAATCAGGCACTCTTTTAGTGCACCGATTCAGCTATACGTTCTGAAGCTTTAGGTGATCAGGTGCAGTGTGACTATGCAGGTGCAATGCAGTGCTGAATAACTTCCGGCAAAGAATGCTAATGTGTAGCAAGACAAAGTAGCCTGGAGTGGTTAAAGCGATATTTACCCCAAAAGTAAACTTTATTATATTGCAGATTATCAAGTTTTAGATGTGATGTCTGCATTCATTTTTCTTTTTTAGGCTTTTTTCCCCTTTATTTTCACCTGATGATCTGGCCAGTAAGTCGGTTTTTATCAGAACAGGCTGGTTTGTTCTGATGAACAGCTGGCTTTGAACAGTTGGCTTTCATTTTCATAAGCTTAGCTAATTTTGCTCTCCGCTCCCAGAAGTGAGATGGCTTTCTAAGCTCTAATGCAGTGTTTCTTAACTCCAGTCCTCAAGGCGCCCCAGGTCATGTTTTCAGGCTTTCCATTATTTTGCACAGGTGATTTGATCAGTTTCACTGCCTTAATTACCACAGCTGTTTTATCTGAGGGAAATCCTGAAAACATGACCTGTTGGGGCGCCTTGAGGACTGGAGTTGAGAAACACTGCTCTAATGTATACACAAAAATGGTGTTCTGTGAGTGGGAGAGCAGAGTGCTGGAGCCCAAATTGAAATAATTCAATGCATCTCTTATGAACTTTAGAGTAAACATGAACTCAAAAAGTAAAGATCTGTTATAGTATTAGAAGCATCTATAAATATTAAATTGTGCATAGCAGTAACCTGAAAACCCTACCTTTTTTGTCTTTAAATCCTCCTTAACCACTTGCCAACCAGCTCATGTACATTTACTGCGGCAGGTCGGCTCTCCTGCACGAACTGACATACCTGTACGTCGGTCTGCGCAAGACCCGCAATCACTGTGTACAGAGGCAAATCGGGAAACTGCCTATATAAACAAGACGATTCCCCATTTTGCCTAATGACAGGTGAGAGATCTTCTGTTCCCAGTGATCAGGAACAGTGATCTTTCATTTCCTAGTGAGCACATCCCCCCCCCTACAGTTAGAACACACCCAGGGAACACACTTAACCCCTTGATTGCCCCCTAGTGTTAACCCTTTCCCTGCCAGTGTAATTTTTACATTGACCAGTGCATTTTTATAGCATTGATCAATTTAATAATGTCACTGGTCCCCAAAAAGTGTAATTTGGGGTCAGATTTTTCTGCTATAATGTTCAATTCCTGCCAAAAATCGCTGCCATTACCAGTAAAAGCAAGTCCCTAAATCTATCCCATAGTTTGTAGGCGCAATGACTCTTGCACAGACCAATCATTATACGTCTATTCCAATTTTTATTTATTTTTTTATTTTTACCAAAAATATGTAGAAGAATATATCGGCCTAAACTGATGAATACAAGATAGATATAGATAGATATATTAAAAAAAAATGTATATATGTATTATAGAGGAAAGTAGGTAAAAAAGACGTAAATTTTGTTTGGGTACAGCATCGCACAACCACGCAATTGTCAGTTAAATCAACGCAGTGCCGTATCGCAAAAATGGCCTGTCATTAAGGAGGAAAATCCTCCTGGGGTTAAAGTGGATGTAAACCCCATTCATGAAATATGACCAGGGCACATCTATCTGTAGTGTTTACTTATCTCTCTCCAAAGCCCTAAGTCCTGTGTCTTTCTGCTGCTTCGTTCTTCTGTTATCAGCATGATAACTTCTGACAAGTTCTCTGACAACCGAGATAAAACCAGCCTGAAATTTGTGTCTGGAATGGTGCATAGAAATTTATTAGCAGACAGCCGGTCTATTTACAGCACAGCTTTGCACATTTCTTCCTTCCTCTGCCTATGAAGAGGGGGTGTGTGCCTTTCCTCCAATCAGCTATCACATAGTGTATGCCAAGAATCCACACCCAGTGGTGGAACAGGAAGAGAAAATTCTAACATGATGTGCACTTTCTAAACAGTCTAGAAAGCTGAAGACAGCAGATATACATGTAAAACTTATGTAGGGACATTTGTTTCATCTCTGTGTATCATCTGAGGCTGTTCACTTCACTGGGTATATGTGAGGGTTTACATCCACTTTAAAAATAGCAGAGCTCTGATACGTGAGTCTGTTTAGGCACCCCCATGTCTACAGCATACCTCCCAACTGTCCCAACCCATTCTG
Source organism: Aquarana catesbeiana (assembly GCF_042186555.1). NCBI lineage: Eukaryota > Metazoa > Chordata > Amphibia > Anura > Ranidae > Aquarana > Aquarana catesbeiana. The sequence goes on from NC_133324.1 coordinate 263,607,915, forward strand.
ATCCTAATTCCACAAACCCGTGGAGATGAGGAATGTCCCGCTTAACTTGAGCTCCCTCAGACTCTGCCACTATAGGCTGACAGTAGATGTGACAGCAGCATCACTATTTCGGTCAGCAATGAGGAGGAGAAGCACAGCATGGCCGTTTAGTCTTAAAGTGTGGCCAGGCAGGAGAAGGCAGCTGCTAACGGATCCTTAACAGGAGGGGATAATCAGTGGGGGATGGCATTCACTAAAATCAACCCCCCCGTGGCTCTCCCAGTGGCAGCTAAAAGTCGGCTTTCAACTGTCGCGAAGAGAGTGACAATGGATTGATTCTAGTAATGTGTTGCTTCTAATCAGATTATAAAGCCACACCCACTATTTAGCATCATTTAACCACACCCACTTTTTTTACAATGACACGCTACTCTATGCTACAGTGTGAAATCTAAGGCACTCTGCATCTGACTGATAGTCTTGGATTTGGATTTGGTGATATCACTATTGTACTGCTCACTGTTCCACTTGCTGTAGCCTTGGACATGAGGAAGAAAAACTTTGCCCCTGCCAAGGTGGTCACCACCACACAGACACAGTGCAGAACAAGGCATTGTAATTCAGTACAGCCATGTTCAGTCCTTTGAGTGTCAGAAATGTGCACACAATTGCGTGGTTTTCTGACACAGAGAAACATGCTGCACTTTAATGGATTTGTAGTAGTGCAATCAATTGTTAATGGCACCCATGTGTATCTCAAAAAATGTGTATTTTCAAATGCATTAAACCGTATGGTACCACAGTACAATGCAGATCAGTGGGGGTGCATTTTTGGAAAAGAGTCAGGGACTTCTTTTCCTCATTTCTCTCACGTACACATGATGCACAGAAATGCACCTGTGCTTGGTTGTACCTGTAGGTGCATACACACATACTCGAACATGGTCAGGATGGACAACATCATTTACACATTTTATATCCCTGCTCGCCAGAGTTAGAGGAATTATTATATAGCCAATATTTTAGTTAAAATCTAAATTTATGGGTTGCAACAATTTTTAAAGTGTCAGATAGAATCTTTGTTTTCCAGTTTGCAAGGAGATGTAAATTTTAGCCTATAATATTTATTAATTTATTAACCGCTTGCAGCTTTACTGCTACAAGGCGGCAGCTCTGCACAGGATCACATATATACAGTACCTCACAATAGTGGGTACACCCTCTCACATTGTTTTGAAAATTTTTTATACCTTTTCATATGACAACGCTGAAGAAATTACACTTTGCTACAATGTAAACTAGTGAGTGTACAGCTTGTATAAAAGAGTGAATTTGCTATAACTCAACACACAGCCATTAATGTCTAAACCGTTGGCAAAAACAGTGAGTACACCCCTCAGTGAAAATGTCCAAATTGGGCCCAATTAGCCATTTTCTCCCCCCAGTGTGATGTGACTCGTTAGTGTTACAAGGTCCCAGGTGTCAATGGGGAGCAGGTGTGTTAAATTTGGTGTTAGCTCTCTCACGCTCTCATATTGGTCACTGGAAGTTCAACATGGAACCTATGGCAAAGAACTCTGAGGATCTGTAAAAAAAGAATTGTTGCTCTACATAAAGATGGCCTAGGCTATAAGATTGCCAAGACCCTGAAACTGAGCTGCAGCATGGTGGTCAAGACTATACAGCATTTCCACTCAGAAAAGGCCTCGCCATGATTGACCAAAGAAGTTGAGTGCACATGCTCAGCGTCATATCCAGAGGTTGTCTTTAGGAAATAGACGTATGAGTGCTGCCAGCATTGCTGCAGAGGTTGAAGGGGTGGGGGGTCAGCTTGTCAGTACTCAGACCAAACGTCACACTGTATCAAATTGGTCTGCATGGCTGTTGTTCCAGAAGGAAGCCTCTTATCAAGATGATGCACAAGAGAGCCTGCAAACAGTTTGCTGAAGACAAGCAGACTAAGGACATGGATTACTTATGAGACCAAGATAAACTTATTTGGTTCAGATGGTGTCAAGCGTGTGTGGTGGCAACCAGGTGAGGAGTACAAAGACAAGTCTGTCTTGCCTACAGTCAAGCATGGTGGTGGGAGTGTCATGGTCTGGGACTGCATGAGTGCTGCCGGCACTGGGGAGCTGCAGTTCATTGAGAGAATCATGAATGCCAACATGTACTGTGACATCCTGAAGTAGAGCATGATCCCCTCCCTTCGAAGACTGCGCTGCAGGCAATATTCCAACATAACGACCCCAAACACACCTCCAAGATGACCACTGCCTTGCTAAAGAAGCTGAGGGTAAAGGACTGGCCAAGCGTGTCTCCAGACCTAAACCCTATTGAGCATCTGTGGGGCAACCTCAAAAGGAAGGTGGAGGAGCGCAAGGTCTCTAACATCCACCAGGTCCATGATGTCATCATGGAGGTGTGAAAGAGGACTCCAGTGGCAGTGTGAAGCTCTGGTGAATTCCATGCCCAAGAGGGTTAAGGCAGTGCTGGAAAATGGTGGCCACACAAAATATTGACACTTTGGGCCCAATTTGGACATTTTCACTTAGAGGTGTAGAGGTGTACTCACTTTTGTTGCCAACGGTTTAGACATTAATGTCTGTGTGAGTTATTTTGAGGGGGCAGCAAATTTACACTGTTATACAAGCTGTACACTCACTACTTTACATTAGCAAAGTGTCATTTCTTCAGTGTTGTCACATGAAAAGATATAATAAAATATTTACAAAAATGTGAGGGGTGTACTTCTGTGAGATACTGTATGTTATCCTGCACTTCAGGGGGCGTGTGCGCGCAGCCGGCGGGCTGCTTCTGCTCTTATAATTCACAGCAGAAGCCGATCTGCGGGTGCCTGGCACTTGTCCTCCAGCACCTGCCAATCGCTGGTACACTACATAGAACTGGGATCTGCCTATTTAAACAAGGCAGACTGCCGTTCTGACAGGGGGAAATGGATGGATTCTGTGTTCCTGCAAAGCAGAGACTAGAATCCATTACTTCCCCTAGTAAAAGCAGCGCATACAGTACACATAAACACTGGCTAGGCGCATAGTTAACCCTTTGATCGCCCTATATATTTAACCCCTTCCCAGCTGGTTTCATTGGTACAGGGACAGTTCATATTTTTTAGCACTGATCACTGTATTAGTGTCACTGGTTCCCACAAAGTGTCAGTGTCCAACTGTCCACCGCAATATCGCAGTACCGCTATAAGTTGCTAATCGCCGCCATTACTAGTATAAAAAAATGCATAAATATATCCCATAGATTGGTTTATGCAAACGTTATAGCGTCTACAATCAATATACGCTTATTGGGATTCTTTTTACCTAAGACATGTAGCAAAATACATTTTGGCTTAAATTTAAGAAATGTGATTAAAATATATAAAATTGACGGAAAGTATTCAGACCCCCTTAAATTTTTCACTCTTTGTTATATTGCAGCCATTTGCTAAAATCATTTTAAGTTCATTTTTTTCCTCATTAATGTACACACAACACCCCATATTGACAGAAAAACACAGAATTGTTGACATTTCTGCAGATTTATTAAAGAAAAACTGAAATATCACATGGTCCTAAGTATTCAGGACACTGCTGCGACACTCATATATTTAACTCAGGTGCTGTCCATTTCTTCTGATCATCCTTGAGATGGTTCTGCACCTTCATTTGAGTCCAGCTGTGTTTGATTATACTGATTGGACTTGATTAGCAAAGCCACACACCTGTCTTTAGAAGACCTTACAGCTCACAGTGCATGTCAGAGCAAATGAGAATCATGAGGTCAAAGGAACTGCCTGAAGAGCTCAGAGACAGAATTGTGGCAAGGCACAGATTTGGCCAGGGTTACAAAAAATTTCTGCTGCACTTAAGGATCCTAAGAGCACAGCGGCCTCCATAATGCTTAAATGGAAGACGTTTGGGACAAACAGAACCCTTCCTAGAGCTGGCCGTCCGGCCAAACTGAGCCATCGGGGGAGAAGAGCTTTTGTTAGAGAGGTAAAGAAGAACCCAAAGATCACTGTGGATGAGCTCCAGAGATGCAGTCGGGAGATGGGAGAAAGTTGTAGAAAGTCAACCATCACTGCACCCCTCCACCAGTCGGGGCTTTATGGCAGAGTGGCCCGACGGAAGCCTCTCCTCAGTGCAAGACACATGAAAGCCCACATGGAGCTTGCTAAAAAACAACTGAAGGAGTGGTGAGAAATAAGATTCTCTGGTCTGATGAGACCAAGATGGAACTTTTTGGCCTTAATTCTAAGCGGTATGTTTGGAGAAAACCAGGCACTGCTCATCACCTGTCCAATACAGTCCCAACAGTGAAGCATTATGGTGGCAGCATCATGCTGTGGGGATGTTTTTCAGCTGCAGAGACAGGATGACTGGTTGCAATCGAGGGAAAGATGAATGCCGCCAAGTACAGGGATATCCTGGACGAAAAACTTCTCCAGAGTGCTCAGGACCTCAGACTGGGCTGAAGGTTTACCTTCCAACAAGACAATGACCCTAAGCACACAGCTAAAATAATGAAGGAGTGGCTTCACAACTCCGTGACTGTTCTTGAATGGCCCAGCCAGAGCCCTGACTTAAACCCAATTGAGAATCTCTGGAGAGACCTAAAAATGGCTGTTTACCATCCAACTTGACAGAACTGGAGAGGATCTGCAAGGAGGAATGGCAGAGGATCCCCAAATCCAGGTGTGAAAAACTTGTTGCATCTTTCTCAAAAAGACTTGTGGCTGTATTAGATCAAAAGGGTGCTTCTAATAAATACTGAGCAAAGGGTCTGAATACTTAGGACCATGTGATATTTCAGTATTTCTTTTTTAATAAATCTGCAAAAATGTCAACAATTCTGTGTTTTTCTGTCAATATGGGGTGCTGTGTGTACATTGAGGAAAAAAAAATGAACTTAAATGATTTTAGCAAATGGCTGCAATATAACAAAGTGAAAAATGTTAAGGGGGTCTGAATACTTTCCGTCCCCACTGTAACTATGCATATAAAACATCTGAACCTATAGAAGCTGGAAATCACTGTAGTAGAATCTGTTGGTCCAATGCCAAGTGGTTGCCTTGCTGAATTGTGGAGGTTGGCTTCACAGCACGGGCACCATTCGGAGAATCCTTTTCTCAGTGAATGCAAAGCATTCTTTGATTGGACGAGGTTATTAAATATCATATATTTTTCTCACACTACTTGCCATAATTGGCATTTGGTATAATTTATCCATTTTAAGCTAAACCATACCATCTTTGCCATTTTTTTTTTTTTTTCCACTGAAAATAGTGACCTAAGAACTTGCAAGTGAGTATTAATGTAAGCCTTCTACTTTCACAGTATTTCATTTACTGAGTCAATAACAAAGAAAATACATGTCTGATAAAAAGTGTGACTTCACTGAAGTATAGCTTTTGTAGTTTTTCATTGTCCTTTGAAACGTGCTGTGCATTATGCACCAGCAAAATGTCAAATGGTCAGGACAGTCGAGCATAAGATTTTCACTTAAGTTGTGTGTGGTTTTTTTTTTTTTTTTTTTTGTTTTTTTTTTTTGGCCTTGTTGCCCAGTGTTCCTATTCTTTGTATAGTATAATAAAGATGGGTTGCCTTTCAAAAACAGAGTTCATGTAAAATTCCTGTGCTAGAAAACAAGAATCTTTGTTAGGGGTCATATAGGTTGTATGGGTTATTTGAGGTTACATAACTATAGCTTGGTTGTTCATTAACATGCATTAGTTTGCCTTTTGAAATGTTTGGTCTGCCTTGTCTTATTCTTATCCACATATTAGTTAACAGAGGTCATTGTAGGCTTAACAATAACTATAACTGAGTGGTGTTTGTGCCAACCCAAAATAGCTATTTTCTCAAATGCCAAAAGACTTTGCTCCAATCATCTTTTTTTTTTTGCTAGGGTATAAGTGGGGCGTATTCAGAGAATTAAGTGAGGAGAAGTAAATGTACCTCCCAACTTTTTGAAATGCGAATGAGGGACACATATTAGCAAAAGTATGTAGGCATTGGACCCCCCCCCCCCCCGCTACACCTCCTCGAAGGAGAATTCTACAAAAAAAGATTGCTTAAACCCATAAGTGCTTTTTTACCACTATTATTCCTTTTATACTGGCGTTTCACATTTACAAATGCAGGAATTTGGAAATTGGTTGAAAGATTTAGCACCGCAAAACCCTTTTTAAGGATGAATAGTGCATTTTTTATACAACTCTATAGATCAGATCAAAATGAGGAAAGAGGGACAGAGGGACATTGTTCCAAATTAGGGCCAGTCCCTCAAAATCAGGGACAGTTTGGAGCTATGCATACTGTGCTGTAGCCTAAAGTGGCATGGTTATACAGAAAACTCACATATTTGCCACAGTCCATCAATCAACAAAATGTTTTAATTGCATTTTCTGCAGCAACAATTTAACAGACATACATAAACCTCAAGAATAGATTGTTTATGTTGATGTAAATTTATGCACTTGGGGGCTAAGAATATGCATGCGTACTAGGGGGAGTACACCTGTAAGAATCAATGGTGGAGAAGGATCTGGGTGTTCTGGTAGATCATAAACATGATAACCCTTTGCAATGCCAACCTGCAGTTTCTAAAGTGAGTAATATCCTTTCTTGCATTCACAGAGATATAGACTCCAGAGAGAAATCTATCATTTTGCCCCTGTACAAATCATTATTAAGACCTCATCTGGACAATGCAGTTCAATTTTGGGCACCAGTTTGCAAAAACCATATTAGGGAACTGGAGAAAGTGATCTATTATTCATCCTTTTTTTTTTTTTTAACGTATAGAAATAAAGCTGGTACTTTGCATACTTTGCCTACCTTGAAACAGAACTTCATTGCCATAATTGGAGATTGGAGGATACAGCCAACCAACTGTAGGTCAATAAACATACATATTGAATGTATAACACATTTTAAATACTCAGCTCAAATGGTATGTTACACACAACAATGTACAGAGTGCAGTGGTCGGGACCATGTAATGTATACATTTTATATATTCATATAGGGTATTACGTATTTAGGGGTTTCAATTTTGTTTTGTTATCCTCTCTCTAGTTATCAATTTACCTTTTTTGTACGACCCTGTGTGGGTTTTTTTTTTTTTTTTTTTTTTTTTAGATGGTGCATTTTAATTAATAATACCCATGGCTTGGAATGTGAAATTGCTTAATCTTTGAAAAAAAAATGAAATAAATAAAGTCTTTACTTTACTTGAAACAAAATATATACTGTATATACCCTTCCCCCATCAGTGAGCAGAATTTAAAAAAATAGGTTTTGGCTGGAGTTCCACTAAATATCTGCAAGTTTCTTTACATAACACTCTGCAAGCCAACTACGGTGTTGTTCTGTGTAGTGCTTCTAAAATTTAAGCATTTTACCTTATTGACTATAAATGTAAAGTAACATTGTGATTGCTGTTCCTACAAATCTTTTTTGTGTTATGGCATGCCTCCAGTCTCTATCACCTCCTCTATGAACAATCAGTTACATCTCTATAATTAATGTAGAGTTTCATAGTCTGCTGTACTGTGTTCTCTTATCTGGTGCACTTAGCAAAGAAAATTAATAGGAGTATAAAAAAACACTGTGTAATGTTGTTTTTTTAGGCTTTTTTTTTGCTGTTAAGGCAAAGTTAAAATACTACCCTCCCACAGAAGTGAGCCATTTTTGTGTTATTAATTTTACATTCATGTAGCCTACATATACAGACATCTCTCAAATCCTGATATTTTTAGGGATGGGATAGCAAGCTAAATTGGGGTAAAGGACCATATTTTGGGCTTAAATTGATCCAGTAACCAGACAACAATAAATTCCTAAAAATAACTTAATTTATGCATGTTATTGACCTGTAAACACCTCCCTTGTGAAGATACCCAAAAGAACCAGGATGTTGGCAGCTCCAGCAAACTCAGAGTTCCCACTGCTTTATATTTCCCTTTGGTGCTCCTTACATAAAATGTTATGTAGGGAGGTGATGAGAGCAGAGGATTTGGGCGAGCATAGGTAGTAATTAAACTCCCCCAGAAAAGGAGAATACTATGCTGTGGCAGGAACTAGAGACCTATGCTAGGTATATTACTCTTCCTGGAATGGTCAAATTTTCTAACACGTTCAGAGGCACATTGAAAGTGAAATCATTTATGGAAAGCGAAAGGTCTGCAAGTAAGCGTTTATATATTGATACTTCTGTGCTTTTACCTTAAATTTTTTTAACTTCTCAATAGGATCTCTTTAAAGTATTCCTGTTATGCCAATCTTTTCTTCTGTAAACATTAAATGTTCATCTTCCATGCTGACTCTCAAAACTTTGCGCCAACGACCTGGCAAAGTACATAGCCTAGAAGTGCTAACTATAAATTTTCCTGATCTGCATTCTTGTTAGGAATGTTTGACTCCTAAAGTATTTTTATACCACATGGTCAGCCAGACAACTAGCATTTTAGGAAAGTCAGCAATCTCTTTATTTCAGTAATAACAGTTGTGCTTTAAGGACTGTTCTTAAACAGTAACATCTGGTAATTCTTGGGTTAACTCAGCAGCAAATTTAGTAAATGTTTTATTTCAGAAAGAATCACAAGAAGCTCTACACATGAGGTTACCTAAAGCCAACATCTATTCTGCAGGACTGTAACATCCTGCAGTAACACCGGTACTGTTCTCCCTGTTGTAGAGAAAGCTGCAGTGCAAAGATATCCCTGCTTCTGCTTTGTTCAGTTTGTGGATCTGTGCTTTATAAACCTTTGGTGCTGTTTGAATAGACTTCCATCTATCATCACACCACCAGTCATCAGGTGTGCTCTGACATGACAAAGCAAGTCCTTCATTTACATAGATGGTCACCCCCACACAGAGACACAGACAAGGTAAGTCAGTAATTGGGAAACAATCAGCTACAGGGAGACCACAGTCAATACTGGTGATTAACAAAACAAGAAATTTCCCAGTACACTTATTAGCTAGCCTTCAAAATAAATTACATTGTCTAATAATTTGCTTTAAAAACAAAGGGTTTATTTGTATAACCTTTGCAAATATATGTGGAAGCCAATAAGTTGAAAGGCTGGCCGCAGGCCAGCCTGCATTTCTGGGAGGAGTCCGGGGCTATATAGCCCTCCTTCACAGCTGAGTTCAGCGTCGGCTCTACTTCCGGGTCGCCGATGTCATTTCCGATGGTTTCACTCAACTCAGTGCACCGCAGCACCTCGTTGAGTTATCAAGTAGTGTGGGCGGAAGGTAGGTGGGGTGGGGTGCCCCTCTTCGATGCCTCGGGGGGGGGGGGTGTCAGGGCATGTGGCGCAAACTTGTCTCGATCAGACGGCCGAGGAAGGGGGAGGGGCGGCCAGTCACCATGCTAGCAAGCCTTGGATGCACAGCTTGTCGGTCGGAGGGGGGGGGCTGCAGGCTGGGTCATTCTGGACGGCGGCAGTCCTGGGGGGGGGGAGCTGCAGACTGGTTAGTTTCCTTTTCAAGGCAAGGTGCATGCTCAGCAGGCTGGATCATCCTGGACGGCGGCAGTCCTGGAGGAGGGGGGGGGGGGAGGGAAGCTGCAGGCTGGTCAGTTTCCTCTGCAGGTGGATGCTCAGCAAGCTGGGTCATCCTGAACGGCGGCAGTCCTGGGAGGGGGAGCTCATTTCAGTGGCCCCCAGGTACGCCGGGGGGAGGGGAGGGCTCACAGCAGGAATCACTCTCCACTGGTCCGCATTCCATGTGTGGGTACACAGGCATGGGCAGGTTCTGTGCAGGGGTCCAGTACAGCACCAATCCTTCTGGTGCACCATGTACTGCGGGGGGGGGGGGGGGAGTTTGCCATGCATGTCTGGAACGTCCTTGCTGACAGGGCATTTTCTTATGTTTATTTTAGGTTTGTTCCTGCAGTCTTTGTTCACAGGGATCATTGTGTTTGCTAAACATCAGGTGTGTTCAGGTAAAATGGGGAAAAAAAAAAAAAAAGAGAGGGAGGGTTGGAACAGTAGGTTGTCAGGGGCATGGTTGGACTCATTTCTTTTGCTGGATAAGTGTTTCAGCTTGGTTTTCACTGTCTGTCGATTTTCATCCAGGTGCATCACCTCGCAGGTGATTAGTTCATGTTGTCCCTGCTTTCACCCCAACACAGGTGTGTGCTTGTCATTTTGGGTCACGAAGGGTTGCAGTCAGTTCACAATCAGGATTTAGCACAACTTTAGATCTTTACGGGCCAGAAGTCACTTGTAAGTGTCAATACAGGTTCTCGGCCGACATTCATACGTCATACGTTGCACTTTCACTTCCTATTTCTCATTTCTGTACCCACCACGCTCTGTGGGTAGTTGTAGCCCTGAGTGTTCGTTTTTAATTGCCTGTCTTGGCGCTGCAGGTTGCTCGGGCTCACGCAGTACACACACATAGGGTGGTTGCGCATTAAATTTCATGCACGCGCTGGTTGGCACATTACTGCACCCACGTTTCTCCAGTCTGGTCATTTCGGGGGAGGGTGGGACGGGCGGTACGTATTTTTCTCAAATGTTTCTTGTTGTTTTTATCTTAGATTCAACCATGTCACATGTGTCAGAAAGCGATGAGTTCACCTTGATTCCTCCATCCCTTACTGGGGGTTCGGAGCACGGCAGCACCCCGTCACTAAGAAGTTGGACTGTGCCCAGGCTTACGGCAGAACTTCGCCGTAGGGGCATTTCTTTTCCAGCCACGGCCAGGAAGGCGGAACTTTTTAGGTTGTTGTTCCCCAATCTGGCGCAGCCACTCCCTTCTACCAGTTCGAGTCAGGTGTCGGTGCACAATTCACTCACGCAGATACATGCGTTGCTGAACACACTTTCCACATCCATGTCTCAGATGCAGGACAGAATGAAGGTGGTGGAAGCACATGCAGCCAGAACCCAGGTGTCACCTGCACCCCCAGCTCAAGTTCTTCCCAGTGTTACCGCAGGTAATGTTGCTGTTTCCTTGCCGGTGGCAGCTCCTTCACCTTTAGCAACTTTCCCAGCGGTGTCACCATCTCATTTCATTCCTGCCAACCTCAAAAAAAACATTTTGGAAGGGAAGGACGTCAATTTGGCTTCCCTGCTGATAGCTTCACAAAATGTCACGGAGAACAAGTCCTATGCTTGCGGTGAGGTGTCGGTTGTCTTAAAAACCAAAGACCCCAGGCTCAACCGCAAGCTTAGCGTGGCGGAATTCGTGCTCGCATTTGGCATCTTTCGGGATATCATTTGTGCGGTCAGCCCGGATAGGAGGGTAGCGTTAGATTTGTATCTTCACAAGGTGGTGGATCTGGCGCACAAGTACGGTGGGTGTAGTTTTTATGACTATCACCGATCGTTCTCGGCCAAAGCAGCGGCCACTTGGACTCAGTTCCAGGTGGTCATGTGTTGGAGCAATATAGACATGGAACTTTTCTGTAGGCACTTTGCCAGCCAGAAGTCTCCGGTATGCAGCACCTGCCAGTCCTCTGCGCATACTTCCGCCTGGTGTCCAGTTTTTGAGGCCCCAGGTCCATCAGGGGTTAGCAAGCAGGGGGCCGGTGTGTCCTCCACAGGACCGTCCGGACAAGTGGACAAGTTGGGTAGGACCATTCATTTTTTAGGCAAGTCACAGGTATGCAACAATTTTAATAATTCCAGCTGCAATTACAACCAGTGTAGGCTCCTGCACGTGTGTTCTAATTGCTTTCGGGCACATCCCAAGTCTTCCTGCATGGTCAAACCCTTCAGTTCGGTATGACTAAGCCGAGTGGAGGTATCTATTCTAGGGGCTTACCTAGAGGATCACCCATCCTCTGGTGTCAGGCAATTCCTGTTAGATGTAGAAGTCCGTGTGACGAAACGTACGTAGGGCGTGGCCTTTGACTGAACGCCTTGCTGACATCTCCCAGCAAAGCTGACGCTTAGGAACATCTTTGTAAGCATTGTACACCGCTCATTTTTTCCATTACAATGTGAGTACCCTTTTTATCTGACCTAATAAATAGTGGTTTTAAACGGTTTCACACTATGGAATCCTTTCTTCTTATGTCCTTATGATATCATCCTGGTCTTGCCAAGTACTGCTGCACAGTGGCACATACTGTGACTACTCGTTACCCCTGCAGGGGATATACAGCTGGTGAGTCTCTGCACAATCACAACGCGAGACACCAGCACTGGATTAACACCTGTTGTATGCTTTGAGGAATCCCACAAAGGACGCCTTTTTTCACTTATAGTGCACCGGGCACATACCCATATGAACTGTTTACTATCATAGAACCATTTGCATGGCACGTGTGTTTAGCACTTTTCAGAGTGACCTCTTCATAGGGCACTTGTCACTTTGTTATTTGCAACGTTCGTAGAACAACATTTTAATATTTATTTATTTAGCACTAGACACTTTAGAATTTTTTGCATGTCACGTGTGATGTATTTATTGCAACTTTGTGTTTTCTAGTGTTTAGACATAGACCACTTCATGCTCTTAGCAGTGGTTAATACTGTTTTTTCCTTTTGAGGGAATATAGCACTAGACACCTTGGATGCGATTTATTGCACTCATTATGCTTCTCATGTTCAAATCACCAGTCACTTTAACCCACAGGAGTGGTAATAACTGCCATACATATTTCACTTAAGGGAATACACACGTGACACTTTGGATAAAATTGTATATATGCAGACATTTCTTTTGCAACTTTGGGACAGTGCCACACTCGCACACTTTTCTTTTTTTTACTCAGTCCAATTGGGGTTGTGTGTGGAAAATTTTCCAATAAACATCGTCTTATTTATGATTTGTCCGCACCTCATTCTTCACATGTTCCGAGTCTTAATTCACTGATCCCCTTTGAGGAATTTTCGTTGAAATATTCTTCGGTGGATTCAGCCATTCAGCTCATTCTTCAGTTGGGTAAAGGGGCTTGGTTGTCAAAAGCTGATATTGCTGATGCCTTCAAGCTTCTGCCTATCAGTCCTGTGCTTTGGCAATGGCACGGCATCATATGGCGGGGTCATTATTATTTTGCCACCAAATTAACGTTTGGGTCAAAGAGTAGTCCCTGTTTGTTCGACATTTTCTCCCAGGCTCTACATTGGATCTTGGGTCACTGCAAAGGTTGTCTTAGTGTGGTACACTACCTGGATGATTTTCTGCTTGTAGAGGACCCTGGCCGGCCACCCAGGGATTTGCAGTGTCTCACGGATCTGTTTGCCGAATTGAATGTGCCTCTGGCAATTCACAAGGTGGAAGGTCCTGCCAATATCATAAAATTTTTAGGTATCATGCTGGATTCCGATCGCATGATTGCTAGTTTGCCCAAAGAGAAGTTGGACAGAATTCGGCAGACCATACACGCATTCGTCCGGTCTCCAGTCTGCTCAAAACAGGGGTTGCAGTCGCTTTTGGGCATGCTAAATCATGCGATGAGGATCATTCCGCAAGGTAGGGCTTTTGTCTCCAGGTTGCTGGCCCTTTTGCCCCTTTTTCAGGAGGGGGTTGCTGGTGTCAGCTTGCCAGCGGATGCACGCGCTGATCTGGTCATGTGGGATCAGTTCCTGCGGGACTGGAATGGCATTTCTTTGCTCATTCCCCAGCCTTCCAGCACATCGCCCAGGGTTTTCACTGATGCAGCTGCGTCAGGGGGGTTCGCGGCCATGTGTGGGGTTGAATGGCTGGCTAGCTGTTGGCCCTGGGAAGTTTTTCTTTTACCTAAAATCGCACAGACTTCAGCGTTATTCGAAATCTACCCGATTGTGGCGGCAGCTGTCACTTGGGGGTCAGGCTGGGCAGGTAGTTCAGTCATTTTCTTCACGGACAATCTGGCTACCGCCAACATCATCAACAAAGGCAGGTCAGGATCCCTGGTCATCATGTCTTTCTTGCGCAGGTTAACTTGGTTAGGTTTGACATACAGGTTCCATTTCCAGGGGGAATTCATCAGCGGGGATTTCAATAGGGCGGCCGATGCATTGTCTCGATTCAAATTTGACAAATTTTTCTTACAGCACCCAGAAGCAGAGAGGGTGGGCAAACCGGTTCCTCCTTTCTCCTTGCTCACCATGGACTGACAAGGTTCTGGACACAAGAGATCGGTTTGGCCAACGCATCTTTATCCATCAACACATTCAAAGCGTACTCCACGGGTTGGATGAAATTTCAAAAATTTTTGGAGCTTCATTCTTCCAGCTGTCTGTGGGACATCAAAACGGTAATGGCATTTGCGGCCTATTGCCACAGTGTGTTGGCTTTGTCCGCTAGTACCATCAAGTTATATCTGGCAGGCGTACAGCATTTCAAGACCCTTCTAGTCCGTCCATCTTTGCTGCTCACCCTCTCAAGGCCTTGTTGAGGGGCATTCAGAAATCGCAAGGTCAATCGCAGGTTTCCAGACTGCCGATCACTGGTCAGATGGTACGGGATATTTCGGACTTACTGTCATCATCCCCTTTTGGTTTAGGTCCCAGTCTGGTGATCAAAGCTGCGGTGTACTTAAGTTTCTTTGGGTTACTCAGACCAGGGGAGGTTTCACGGGTCAATCCTCAGGCACCTTTCCTGTCCAAGGGCAGTCTCAGTAAGTGTCCGGACCATTTCGCTCTGCAGCTTAACAACAACAAAACCAGACAGGTGGGTCAAGGTCATGTGGTCAAGTTTTACGGTACCAATAGCAGATGGTGTCCATTTAAGGTTCTGGACTCTCTTTCCAAATTTCTGGCCACTTCCTCACCAGACAGTCCATTGTTGCCATTTCCCTTAGATCCCCTAACTTCCAAACAATTCATGGCACATGTCAGGATCCTGATAGCAAAATTAGGTTTAAATCCAACACTATTTACCGGCCATTCTTTCAGGATCGGGGCGGCGTCTGCCGCTTCCAAACAGGGGGTACCTTCTTTCATCATCAAGTACATGGGGAGATGGAGATCCTCCTGTTTTAGCAGGTACATTCCTGAACCACATATGGAGGTCATTAGGGCATTCGCCTGTTTGTTGGATTGATCTTTTGTTATTTCATTTCATTAAACTTTCTGTACTTCACACCTACTCATGTGTCTTTTGCCCTCTTTTCAGGCATACCGACCAATCGGACCAAGGCACACCGCAGGTCTTGGTAAAAATCACTATTGTCGGTTTAGGAGGACTCTGACTACAAGTTGAAAGGCTGGCCGCAGGCCAGCCTGCATTTGTGAGAGGAGTCCGGGGCTATATAGCCCTCCTTCACAGCTGAGTTCAGCGTCCGCTCTACTTCCGGGTTCCCACCCTCCCGGTTCCCACACTCTTTTCAGTCATAATTGCTCAGTCTTACTCAGTTTCATTCATACAGGGTATGCCCTCTTTTCAGGCATACCGACCAATCGGACCAAGGCACACCGCAGGTCTTGGTAAAAATCACTATTGTCGGTTTAGGAGGACTCTGACTACAAATATATAGTAACTGCGCCAAGAGACAAAACACTACAAGGACCACTGAAAACAGAGTCCTAAAATAGACCCCTGCTACCCTAACTTTTGATAAAACAACGAAATGCAAGGACAGGGCAAGGAGGCTGACATCACTGCACACACCGGATCATATTCACAGATCCGATGGAGATGAGTGGCTAAACGATTGGGTGGTTTACCCTAGTGTTGGCCGGACACTTTATACATGTGAGTGGTATTCTTGTTTTAAATAAAAGCCTGTGTTTATGATCTCACATGATGGAAGCTTCCTTCTTACTATCCTTTATGTTGGGCAATAATATTTTGGAGAGATGTTATTAAAACAAACCGAGTCTGGATAGGAGTGGAGTCAGTTATTGCACATTGGAGCAGTTTGGCGTCCTGTGCTGGTTTATAACCTGACCAGCCTGTATTTTTGGTGAGTTCAATTGAGTGAGAGTGGTGACGGATCACACCGGGTGTTATACAGTGTTTGAGAAGCACTTCTGTGGAGTCTTATTTCTTTGAACACAATACCATCTTGGAAAATATTGGGACTTTTCAACCTGGGGCTTCTTCTTTTGTTTGGAGACTATACCGTTATTTTTGTTTCCTTTTGGGATTTTTTTCAGAAAATTACTCAGATGGTCATTGCACTATAGCACTTTATATCTTTGGGATTGTTATTTGCACATTATAATATTTTTGCATAGACATGCACTGTAGCATTTTTTTTTTATATGTTTTTGCACACTTATTTTTTTATTTTTTTTTTTCAAATAGTTTTTATTAAATTTTGTCAGAATAACAATAACAATACTGTAGATAATAATCAGTAATCTTACAACTTCTAAAATGCAAATTAGCCAGCAAGGAAACAATAAGTACAGCCAACCGAAAAATATTTTACCCAAGCTCCTGCAGCTTCAGTTTGGGGTTGGTGTGAACAATTAATTTTGGACATAAAGGAGTTTCCGAGTGCTGGATTGTGAAAACAGAACGTTATGGGGGTTGGTTATGAGGGATCAACATGTCTGCTGTGTGTAAGGAGAAGGCAACTTGTGTGGGTGTACGTATTGAAAAGGAAATATGGCTTATACCGGTGTGATCTTCCCCCGGACCCATTCACCCCTATCGGGACCGTGCTGTGAACGGGTGGGGGACAAGGGTATTTAAGAGAAAGTTAGGGAAGTTCGGTATATCAGGGGCAGAGGGTACGCCTCATTAGAGTTATGGTCTTTATTATGAGGGAGAGGGGAGGAGGGTGTCCCACATCATATTAGAGTGCACCTCTATTTGGTATGAAAAGGGGGAAGGAGGGATTAGGGGGGGCACGGGGGGAAAGATACAGACATGTTGGGAATTGCCGACTTTCCATGCGTGTGCAGGGGGGGGGGGGGTAGAGGAGAAAGTCAGTGGGGGGTTTGAAGGAGTATTGGGTTCCGTTTATAGCGCATCTGGGAGCGGGGTTGAGCCATTAGGTTGCTTGGGCTGCTTGGACGACTCTCTAAAGTGGATCCAACAAGCCCATGTGTTAGTAAATTTGAGTGGAGTCTCTTTTGCTTGGCAAATGAGTTTTTCCATTTCTGCTATCTTGTCCACTCTGAGGAACCAGTCTTCTATCGTGGGGGGATCGAGTTTCTCCATTTTGCAGGGACGCAGAGGTTTGCGGCATTAATAAGGTGTATAGTAAGGGATTTTTTATATGCCGAGGGGGGCACAGAGGTATGATGGAGCATGTATTGCGCAGGGGTAAACGATGGAGTGTAAGTGGTTATTTGGGAGATCTTGCTATGTATTTCTGACCAGAACGATTTGATGAGGGGGCATTCCCACCATATGTGAATGAGAGTGCCTTCTGATGAGTGGCATCTCCAGCAGGTGGGGGGGACGGATGGGTGGAATTTGTGAACCTTGTCAGGTGTTCTGTACCATCTGGAAAATATTTTATATCTATTCTCCTGGATAGATACGTTAATGGAGCCTTTATGAGCATGGCCTAGTATGTGTTCCCATTCTGCCGTGGTGAGGTCTATGGACAGCTCAGACTCCCAGCGCCGAATGAGAACATTGTCTTTAAGAATATGGTTGGAGAACAACAGAGCGTATACAATAGAAATCAGGTGACGCTGGGGTTCATCGCCGCAACAAATCAATTCAAAAGGCGTAAGGTCTCTATGCCAACATGAGATGGGATTATGCGTCGTGAGAAAATTTCGGATTTGTAGATATTTGTAGAAGGGAATATTATACTCCGGTAGTTTAGTGGTTATGGCCTTGTAGGACAACAGTTCTCCTTGGTGGAAAAAGAGTTGGGCCCGGGCACGTGTGTTAAGTGAATGGTTGGACTGGGCTGTCAACCTTAGGCCTGGAGGGAAGTCAGGGTTATGACCAAGCGGGGTCATGGGTCCCGGGGATGGTGTGAATGCTAGGGATTTGCTTGCTACCCTAAAAAGATGTAGGGTTGCTCCGATAAGTGGATGGTCTACGTGGGTTTTGGGGATGGATTTAGGATTAATCCACGGTAGGTGGGACAGAGGTATACTCGCAAAAGAGTCCTCCAAGGTGATCCAGTCCTTATCGGAGCGGTGTAAGTGCCAGTCTACAATTCTGGTTAGGTGGCACGCCCAGTGGTATTTTTGGAGGTCCGGAAGGCCTAAGCCCCCTGACAGCTTGGGGAGGACTAACCTGTCCCAGCTTAACCTGGGGGTTTTTGTTGCCCAAATGAAGACTCTGCACATTCGTTTGTAGGCAATGAAAAAGGACTTGGGTAATCTAATTGGTATCGTTTGGAATAGGTAGAGGAGTCTAGGCAGTGCATTCATTTTCAATATGGCGGTTCTTCCTATCCATGAGAAGGAACCCAGATGCCATTTTTGGAGGTCCTTTTGAATATTCTGTAAGGCAGGTTGAAAGTTCCTAGCATATAGGTCCTTTAAGTTGGTTGGAATTTTGATTCCTAGGTATGTTATCGCATGGGTTTCCCAATCGAAGGGGAAGTTGAGTTTGCATTGCTCAATGAGTGTTTTTGGTAGTGTTATATTGAGTGCCTTTGATTTTGTGAAGTTGATCTGAAGGTTAGATAAGTTTTTGAACAGTGAGAAGTCAGCTAGGAGGCCAGGGATAGAGATGATCGGGTCTGTGAGAGAGTAGGATGTCGTCTGCGTATGCGGCTATTTTAAGGTGTTTATCGCGGATTTTAATGCCCTTGATATCCGGGTTGTCACGTAATCTGCGGAGCATGGGTTCCAGGGTCAATATGAAGATTAGAGGTGAGAGGGGGCATCCTTGGCGGGTGCCATTGGATATCGAGAAGGCGTTCGACAGGCGGCCGTTGACCCTGATCCTAGCCGTCGGGGAGGTGTACAGGGCCAGGATCATCCGTAGCATGTTAGGTGGGAAGCCGATGGTGCGTAGTGTAGCTTCCATATAGTCCCAAGCCACCCTGTCGAACGCCTTCTCAGCATCCAAAGAGAGAAAGAAGCCTTGAGTAGACGTTTTAGTAAGCCAGTGGTGAATATTTAGCGCTTTAACTGTGTTATCCCTAGCTTCCCTGCCAGGGACGAAACCAACCTGGTCCAGAGATATTAATTTGGGCAGTAGGGGTAGGATACAGTTAGTCAGTGCTTTTGCGTATAGCTTTACGTCTACGTTAAGGAGAGACATCGGACGGTAGTTGGAGACTATTGTCGGGTCCTTATCCTGTTTGGGGATGAGTGTAATATGAGCTTCAAGGATGTCTCTACCTGCTGTGGAAGAGGCCGAGAGATCATTGAATGTTCGGGTGAGGTTAGGAAGGAGGATGTCCGGAAAAGATTTGTAGTAACTAACCGTCAAACCATCTGGGCCCGGACTTTTGCCTGGTTTCATCTGTTTTAGGGCTGATAGAATCTCGTCCGTCGTGAGTGGGCGGTCTAGGTCCGCCGATTCTGTCGGGGAAAGTGGGGGCCGTGTTTAGCTAGGAAATCTGAGAGGAAGGATGCGCGCTGGGGGTTAGATTTGAGGGGGTGCGTTGGTGGGAGATTATACAAAGTGGAGAAGTAACGGAGGAAATGATTAGAGATGTCCTCAGTAGTAGCTAAAGTTTCACCGGAGGTGTTTTTGAGTTTATGAATAGTGTGGGAGGCTTTCTTGGCTTGTAGTGCCCTTGCTAGGAATTTACCCGCTTTGTTGCTAAATTCATAAAACATTTTTTGAGAGAGCAAATTTGCGTTGTAGTTTATTACTAATTTCCAGAAGAAGTTCCTGCCTAGCCTGTATGAGGTCGGCTAACGTGGAAGTTGCTAACGAAGCTTTATGGGTACGTTCCAGTGCGCTAATGCGCGTGGTAAGTGCGTTGATACGGGCTTGTGCCGCTTTAGAGCGGTGAGCGGCTAGGGATATTAGTTTACCCCTGATGACACATTTGTGTGCAGCCCATGTGGTGGTAGAGGAAACGTCCTCGGACGTGTTATCTGCAAAGAAGTGTGAGAGGCTTGTGGCAATCTGTTGTACGTTCGTGGGGTCCGTCAAGAGGGAGTTGTCAAGCCTCCAGATATGGGATCTGGATTGGGTTGTTGGTAAGGTTATAGTCATGGAGATAGGATTATGGTCTGACAGTATCACGGGGTCGATTGAGGCTTTTGTAAGGTAGGATAAGTCATTTTGTGAAAGGAAGAAGTGGTCAATCCTGGAATATTTGCTGTGTGGGGCAGAGAAGAAGGTGAAATCCTTCACTGTGGGATGGAGCGTACGCCAGGTATCATGGAGCAATAACGTGGTAAGTTGCAATTTGATCACGCGGAGAGCCCTGTATGTGAGAGAGGAGGCACCAGTAGATGTGTCTATGGAGGGATTCAAAGCAACATTGAAGTCGCCTCCAACGATCAAAGTCCCCGATTGAAAGCTTGTGAGTTGTTGAAGGGTAGATCGGAAAAACGCTACTTGGTGGGAGTTGGGGGCATAGATATTAGCTATGGTGATGGGTCTTTGGTGAATGTTGCCTTTGAGGAACAGGAATCTGCCCTGTGGGTCTTTTTTAACCTCGGTAACCTGAAGGGGGCAGTGTTTGGAGATCAGGATGGAGACGCCTTTGGATTTTGCCTCTGCATTGGTGGCATGATACACCGTGGGGAAATAGGCATTCTGTAATTTTAGGGATGGTGTCTGATCGGAAATGCATTTCCTGGATAAGGGCTATGTGTGTTTTCGATCATTGCAAGGAGTATAGGAGTTTTGATCTTTTCTCAGGGGTGTTGAGGCCTTGAATGTTGATCAAGTGAAGTGAGTGTCTGCATGGATGGGCTTGTGTCGTTCAGATTCAGACGAGAGTCCGTGGATCTAGTCATGTGGTGGGAAGGGATGAGGAAGAGAGCGCACAGGGATGGGTGAGCTAGTCTGTTACTTGTGAGGTTTGCTAGTTAGGGGCAAAAGGGACACCAGGAACTACCAATGAGGTACGGGGGAGAATGTCCACCTAACTCTGTATTTACATTAGATCGGTAGGGTACGGTGCGTATACAAGGAGGGCACCTGTCAGGCGGTAGCCACACCAAGTAAAGCGACCGTGTGGGGGTTGGCTTGTAACCAGAGCAGTGGAGGAGGACTGTATAAACAGAACGTTCCGCCGCCACAGGGTGATGAAGTATCGTGAGGGAGGAGTAAACCAACATCTACTACAGCTAGTAACTTTGCAGGAGTAATAAAACCTTAAATGTAGTAACGGAACTTAACCTAGGTACTATAAGCAGGCAAGTCATAGGTGCAAAAACGCCCTCGTGAGGGCACACTTAAGTAGTGAGCTGGGACCCCCACTCTGTCTCGTAGCCGAGCCGGTATGGTAGCAGGCAACATGACCGAGCCCTCCATGGTAGGGAGAGCCTCGGATGGTCATCGGCGGCTGAGTGGAGTGGAGGATCCAGGTCAAAAAGGTAAGAAAACAAAAACAGAAAGCAAGAACAAAAACAATAACTACTCCACCGCCCACAAGCATCCCACATGTAAAGATATGGTTGTGTGATTGGATTCAGTCCTCTAAGGTAGGATTGCAGTATTGCTATACTTACGGTCCGATGAGGAGGTAAACTTGAGGACTTGGGGCTCAGGACTTTTCACAGCTTGTCTATAGAAGAGGGATATGGTGAATGGCAGCTTGCAGTTCAGAGCGAGGAGAGGTGGTTGAGTCGGCCCAAGGATCTGTGTCAGACGGGTAAGTAACTTGCAAGGAATAAGAGTTCGGGCCCGGGTCTGATCGGCATAAATGAGCTGCGGTCAAAAGGCCTGTGGGTATTAGATCCAAGTTCTGAGCTCTGGGCAGTCTCATTTCAGTGATCTGTAGCAGAGGGTGGCGTGAGCAGTCCGTGAGCAGAAGTCTATGTCACGAGCGGGAGGAGAGACCTGGAAGTCCGTGGTCTGCGAGTCGCGCAGGGTAGTGTGCGTTGCGTGGGGAGTGACAGGGTGGAGTTTGCTGTGAGTCTCGAAAAGGGGCGGTCTCCTTGTCGTGGTGTATTGTGGGTCTTGTAGTAACCATCGTGGAGGGATGTTGCCGGGCAGGTTGGAGAATGGGCGGGTTGGTATGCTATCGCCACCAATGTATGTGATCCGCGCCAGAGGCATTACTCGGGTTGTTTGTGAGGGGGAATGTGATCCTGTAGCATGAGCCGTAAATGCAGGCTGAAGTGGCTGAATGGCCATTGTAATAGGATCAAAGTAAAAACAAAAACCGGTGACCGTCAGGTGAAGGAGAAAACAAAAAATAAAATAAAGTAATGCTAACAAATGGTAAACTAGAACGGATGGGACAAGTTCAGAGAGAGACCGGAGCTAATTAACGGTCTCTACGGGCCCTCCTAGAACAAGGTGATTCAGTAGGACTGACAGCAGCGTATCCAGGGCGAAGACTGATAGGCTGTCTAAGGGCCGACGGATCTTCTCCTGCGATTCCTTGTGCGTCCATCGGTTCTTCAAGAGGGGCAGCCTTCCTGGTTATTGTGCGGCGGAATTCAGCGTACCAGTTTGGTACATCGATAAGCGGTATTCCCATTGCTCCGCAGAAGTGCGGTAGATCTTCTGGCACTTTCAAAAGGGCCGTGCGACCCATCGTTGAGGCTGACAGGCAGAAGGGGTATTTCCATTTATATGGGATGCCTTTTGAGCGGAGGGTGTCCAAGAGGGGTTTCAAGTCCCGGCGGTGCTGCAGGGTTATTCCGGACAGATCTTGGTATATTTGAATGGTATGACCTTCATGTAGAATCTGTGTTCTGCCCCTCGCTTGTCTGAGTATCTGTTCTTTGGTTGCGTAATCAACGATGCAGCATACGATGTCCCGTGGCGGTTCTGTGTCTCTACCTTTAGGTCTCAGGGCCCGATGGATTCTCTCCATAGCGATCGGTGTTAGCGGCGGTCTGCCAAGGAGATTGTTGAAGAGGCTAATCACTGCAGCTGGCATATTGTCTCCCTCGAACGTTTCTGGCAGGCCCCGGATCCGCAGATTGTGTCTCCGGCCTCTGTTATCGAGGTCTTCTAAATGGCGCTGCATGTCCCTCATCTGCATTGTGTGGGAGTCAATCTGGTTGGCGGCTTTGCACAGTTTGGATTCATGGCGGTCCGCAGTTTGTTCAACAGTGTGGACTCGGTCATTCAAGGAGCGTATGTCTAGTCTTAGCTCCGAGATTGCGGCGGAGAGAGTGTCTTTTATGTCATTTGCAATTGCCCGTAGGTCTTGCATATTGAGAGGAGGTTGTGGAGACAGCTCAATATCGGCTCCGTGTGATTGGGAATGCGGCTGCGGGGACCGTATCGGTTCCAATGGCGGTGAGGACCGAGCCTGTGTGTGGGTTGATCCATGGCGGGAAGATGCCATGTTCCCTCTATGGGAACGGAACATCTCCGGAATATTGTGGTTTAACCCCCCCCGTTTAGTTCCCGGGGGGAGCGGGATCTGGAAGCCGAAGAGTTCCGGGAGGCAGTGCCCATAATTTGTGAGTAGAATGGGGTCGGGAATCCTCCAAATTTAGTCAGGGCAATCCTGTGGCAGCAGGAGCTCGGGGATTAGGCATCTATCTCCATGTCAGGTCAGGCCACTTTTTGCACACTTATTTTTATGATATATTATAAACACATGTAGCACTAACTCTCGGTGGAGCTGCTGGTTTAAAGCGGGCTTGTTACTTTCACTCTCGACACCTCTGTTTCACCGGCACAGGGTCTAGGGTTCCATTGAGTTTACCTCTGGACAATATAAGCACCAAACACTTGAGTAGGTTTTCCAATGCTTTAATGAACAAATAAAGGAAGTAGCAGGAAAGAGGCAGAAGGAAAGCTGCAGGGAAGCTCAAATACCTTTCCTTAGTATTCTTCAGAACATTCTTTATGATTGAACACTTGTAGTTGAATGCGCTCCCCTTGTGGGATTCAATCTTTGCCCACCTGGATAGACCTCTCTCACTTGTCTAGCAGTCAGTACGCAGCACGAACCAAAGTTTCTGCCACAGACTTGTTTGGAATAAAACCTGTACGATCCTCTGCCACAGGATGTAATGGTTTGTGATGAATGTCAGACACAGTACTTGAACCTTTAAGCCAAGCCGGCAGTACTATGCAGTAAGACTACTTCAGGATACGTCCTCCAACCGAGTCACCAGGCCCCTCTCCAGACCAGCACTCTGCATGATCCTTCCATGACTGGTCCTCCCCTGGGATCTTCTCGGTTGTCCAGCTTCTTCACTCAGGATAGACAGCTCAGGACCATTCCTCTGCTGCTGTGGTAGGCCCCAGACAGGATTGTAGGCCTCCGGAAAGGAGGACCATGAGGTGGTACTCTTAACACATACCTGTCGGCCAGGAGGGCCAGCAGGTGGCTGAAAACGAACCCCATAACATGGCGTCTGTCCCATAAATACCCTCTCCCAGAATGCAACTCGGAGGACCACCTCCACCGAGTTATCTCCGGGACAGAGGAGCACTCATACGCTTCAACACGTTGCTTTTCCAACACTGGCCCATGGCGACGACACCCACCGGCACAGTGTGGAACTACACGCAACGTCAGCCAAGCTGGAACAGAGGCAAATATAACTTCCTATAATAAGTAACCCACTAGATTTACCTATCAGTGGTAGATTAAAATCTACCAGCGCTACACACATGTTATGAATTTGTACCGTAAGTCATATTAGGCAATATAGACTATAAGGTGAAGACCAGCAGTGCTCATATAATAATGTATATGTGGAAGCCACACTGGCTTGTCAAGGCCCCCCCCATAAAGTATGGTCCTAATTCTAATCTTTGTTAGTCTCCATGTTGGAGCATATACTGTATAGCAATTGATAAATTAAAGACAGGTATGCCTGGAGGCTGTCCTTTCCTCCTTAAAGGTGCAGGGACACACTGGAAGCCCAGAAAAGCACAATGGCAGCTGAAAGCATCCAATGTGTCCCTGCACCAATCCCAGCAAGCTGAACAAAATTGGCAATCACCCCGATTTATAACTACTGTAGCTTTAAAAGCAAGCTGCACATGGCATATCTGCCTTAATTTATGCATTGTAGAAATTCAAGGCACCACTCCAAACTCTGTGTATAATTCTCAGGTTCTTCACTGCCCAAGGTGCTGACTTTCTAATGCCCTGTACACACGATCAGACATTGATCGGACATTCCGACAACAAAATCCATGGATTTTTTCCAACGGATTTTGGGCTAAACTTGTCTTGCATACACACAGTCGCACAAAGTTGTCGGAAAATCCGATCGTTCTGAACGCGGTGATGTAGAACACGTACGTCGGGACTATAAACGGGGCAGTAGCCAATAGCTTTCGTCTCTTAATTTATTTTGAGCATGCATGGCACTTTGTGCGTCGGATTTGTGTACACACGATCGGAATTTAAACAATCGGATTTTGTTGTCGGAAAATGTTATATCCTGCTCTCAAACTTTGTGTGTTGGAAATTCCGACAGAAAAAGTACAATGGAGCCCACATACGATCAGAATTTCCGACCACACAATCCGATCGCACTTTTCCCATCTGAAAATCAGACCGTGTGAACAGGGCATTAGCGTTCTCCCCAGTCCCCAATTGATATGAATAACAAGGCAGAAAATGAATCTGCACTCTATGAATGTCACACTGTAGGTTTTACTCAATGCAACTAACTTCCAGACATAATCCACACCCTAAGCCAGGTCTGACTGATGCGTTTCACCCTGATTTCAATTATTTGGGGTCAAATGGGTTTCAATCCGAATAAACAAAACCAGGGAGAAATGCACCAGACAGGCCTGGCTTATGGTGGGGACTATATCTGGAAGCTGGTTGTATTGAAAAAAAAATGAACAACCCGGCATTCATAAAGTGTGGCTATATTTTCTGCCTTGCTAGTTTATGCACTGCTATATATGCTCCAACATGGAAACTCTCAAAGATTAGAGGTAGTACTGCTCTTTACAGAGGGGACTTGACAAGGTAGCGTGACTTTCACAAATATTTGCACATTTTGTGCAAGGAAAACCTCTTTTTTTATTGCAAATTATTAGTGTTTTTTTTTTTTTTGCAGGCTAGCTGGTAAGTGTGCTATAAAAACTCTTGTTTTGATCGTACTGTGCAATGCCCTTCCGTGTATACTTTGCTTTAAAGTCTAGTTATAAATTGGGGTGGTTTGGCAATTTTAATAATGGTGACTAGTTTGCCCTCTGCCTGCCCTTTTGGTACAGTTGTCATAGTTCAGGTCCTCCTTTTTTTAAAAAAAAATTGGGGTTGTTATTGACACCTGTGTGGCTAAATGTGCTTGCTTGGGTGCCAGATGGAATTTATCATCAATGTTGCTTACTTTGCAAGCTTGCTTGTTTCAAAGGGAAGGGAGGCCAAAAAGACTAACCTTCCTTCAACCTTCTGTTTCAGTTTAAATCTCAGGCATTCTCACAAAAAGGTCACAGAAAAGTCATAGATACCCTAAAAGGCACACAATTTGGAGAAAGGTGGCAGGGCTGAGAGGATTAACATTAGACTCAAGCAGACTCAAACCCTAAAACACACTTCAGCCATTCTCTCCGTTACCTCATTTTAAAATGCAAAAAATAATTAAATATTTAATTTTGTACAAATTTAAGTTATTCTGCAGGTATTAGTACTATTGAAACCTCCTAGAGCAATGCTCATATGAAAAAGCAAGTCCTTTGACTAACCAACTAGCTTATCTATGGTGCAAAACTACTACCAAGATCCAAGACACAGCCACGCTGAAGGTAAGGACCCTTTCAGCTAGTTTTCAGTCAAGGAACAAAATAAGAAACCTACATCCTTCATTAATATAAAGAAATGCTTTTTCTTAGTTTTGTCCATTTTTCTGCTAGATATGCCAGCCTGTTCTTTTCACCTCTAAACACCATAATTATCAGTTGGCAGGCTGCTTTCAGTTTCTGCAACTGCAGAAATAAAAATCCACTAAGTGTGTTTCTCTGTGATTACTCAGTAAAGAAAGTGATGATAATACTTCTCTGATCCCTCTTTACCCTCCTATATATTGCAATGTTTTTTATACAGGGTATGGTGAGAAGGTACAAAAACTATCAAAAAGCCCTCCAATTAAGTCAGAGCAAAGCATAGGAAAGTTTTCTTAGAACAGAAGGTATTCTATAATAGATACCACAATCAAGGGGATTATTATTTATATTTAGACAGTGAATTGAATCATGAAAATAAAGGCTTTATGCCCCACCAGCCAGCTGCCCACCGCTGGTATATAGTGCCACTATAGCCAAATATAACCATATATTCCAAACTGCATACAGCTGTTTCAGGCTTTTTGGCTATCGTCAGTGAAGTGTACAAGAAATCATGAGAGAGATATAGATATAGATATAGATATATACTATTATAACCATACAGGTTATTCTGAGAAGGGATTAGGGCAATCATAAAACCCTCCAACTCAGAGTATTTAGGTTTTGTGCTGCCCTAGGCCTGGCTAAACTTGTGCACCCCCTATTTTAAATATGACCCACCCCTTCCTGTCAAGGCCACACCTTGCTGTTTAAGAGCTGCCCTGAAATTTTCGAGTGGGGACACTAGTTCTGAGGGCCTGTGGGGGGCGGCCATTGGTTCCCTTAATTTGCATAGATTTCCTCTCACTTGCTAGTTGGCTATAGGGCAGGAAGTGAAGGGAAATCTCTGCAATGGGACAGGGATGGTAAAAAATAAACTGACAGGGGCTATAACTCTCCCTTATTCTATCCAAAATGAAAAAGAAAAGGGTTGCCTATAGTTCTACTTTAAGCACAAACTTCTGATAATTCTATGGAGAGGACTAAGAAGATATAACTATGCCAATGGTGCAGCAGAAAACATATAGCACAGTGAGGAAGGTTTGTGGTCCAGGATGATAGGACAGTCAAAATTAGAAGCGGCACCCCCCCACAGTTGCGGAATGCTGGCTGCCCGCATACCGGAAGCAGTGTGGCCGCTTTATGGGGGCGCTAGACTAATTTGCCTCTCAGCCCAGTCCGCCCCATAAGACTGGTGCTACACTAAAAGTGCAGCGCAAGCCAGTGGGAACTCTTTCCGTGCTGCCCCCCTTCAAAGTGCTGCTCTAGGCCTGGGCCTTGTCGGCCTACGTCGGGATACAGTGTTGCTCCAACTGCAGTGCATAGCACAGTAAACTACACAATATTATTTTGCCCATGGGATTTTATATGTGTTCGCTCAGCACATCGCTGAGCAAACAAATCTAAATAGAAAAATTCTATAATGTATCAATAAACATAAATTATACATCTAATCTAATGTTTTTTTCTAAAAAAAAATATCACTCTTTATTGTACATAATTTAAAAAAACATAAAAGCGAATGTATAGCAGGAGATCTAGCATGTGACGTCTTCCCCAATGCAGGTGGTGAGACACTATAGCTGGCTACTGTGTTCTTCACCTATAGCAGCCCCCTTTCCTATAAGGCAAGCAGACCTACCGGTACTCGGTTGCCCCCAGGTCTTACACACAATGTTATAGTGCCTGGCACCACACCAGGGCAGGCGCAAATTGAGCAAAGCAAATAGGTACTTGCAGTTGGCAGACGGGTAGCATGGTTTCTTTGACAGTCCAGGTAAAAGGCAGGCTGAGTTCAGGGTATAGTCCAAAATCCGGTCCAAGGTCATACACAGGGAAATCCAATCTAGCTGAGCAGGGGAGACAGACAGGGGGCATGATCAGGAATAACACATGCATCACTCTCTATCACAAGCATGCAAGTGAGGGTTTGGCTGGCTTATAACAGGTTTGGTTTCCACCCAGAGACTGATCACATTAATCACCTTGCAGGTGGACAGACAGACAACGAGAGTGTCATAGCCAAAACCCCAGATGCTGGAATAAGGAGCAGGAGCACTAGATGCTCCTGACATAGCAGGGCTGTACCTCACACCTGTGTTGTAAATTATTAGAGAGCTCTTGGAAAATCTTTATTGTAGCCTTATTGTGGATGAAATGGTTAAGGCCAAAACTATGGGAGGAGGCAGAGTGTGCATATTATAAAAAAATCAGATGTATATAAAAATCCGCCCACTCATACACCCAAAAACGCTGTGCTGATGGCAAAAACCTAAATCTGAGCTGCTGCTTAAATGATAAGTATACAGTAAAAAATTGATTCACCACAAACTCGCTCCTAGTGAACTCAAAATAGCAGCGCTAAAAGTGATCCCTAATCAAATAATAAGGTGTAGTGAAGAGTGATAAGCTGATGTATCAACCTGTGCAATGATTACATCACGTCCTCATCCTTCATCATTAATGTGCATACAATGACATACTCAAAAAAAATCACAAACAAATGGTGCATATACACCAATTAAGTGAATAACGTATCTGTGCACATACAAATATAATGTGAGAATTATAACTGAGAGCCAATGTGAATTAACTCGCAAAAAAATTATTATATCTATAAAGTGTGTCCACAAACAATCCAAAAGTAAAATAGTCCAAAACAAAATCCGTGACGTGTTGTAGTGCAAATCTTCTACTTAAATGAATCTTCCACCGCACCTCTGTGACTGTGAATCCACTCCCCTTAGGTGAATGCACTCACCAGCTCCTTTTGCCCACACTCTCGTGTCAGGGCCAACAAGCTTTTATCCCACACTCACAAGGGATAAGATTGATCTTCAGTGGTAAACCTGTACACCTTTACTTCTCCAAAGTGTAATGCCCAAGAGCTCTCTCCACATGAAAAAAGAAAAATAATCCAATGGTGCAATAACGTAATAAAATTTATTAAAAATCAAAAAAGCCCCTTCACCATTGCACTCACATCTTTAAAATTCACTGCAGGCTTAACAGTAACACAGCACAGCAAGTTGTCACAGCATAACAAAATAAAGTAAGTAAACCAGTGTGTGGTGGTCACGGCGGACCCAGGTACTGCGCTTCTCAAAATATCCGTCTCACCCGATCCCTGGTGTAGATGTGACCGGCTTCCACCTATCCTCGTATGGCGCTCCCTGTCACAGCGTCCTACGTCACTCAAAAACGATTGCCGTGTAGCCACGCCCCGACATGTTTCGTCATAAAGACTTAGTCATGGGATTGGCTACACGGCACGGCAATCAATCTTTTATACCCATAGCTTCCGATCCGGGCGGAAGACCCATAACTGCGCCTGCGCGCTTTCAGTGTTTGATCCGAGCGGAGATCGCAATACTGCGCATGCGCGTTCCCTGTGTCCCCGCTCGCACCATTTCACACTGCTACTATATAACAAAGTACACATTGTGCTTGTGACAGTCACATTATTACAAATATCGGAACTGTTTCATCCTATAATGTTTCTCCCGATGTTGTACCTCACATTAATACTGTTCTAAAAATATTTCACCTCCACGTGAGACAACGGGCTAATTCTCCCATATATATAAATAAAAAACTCCATAAAAAGTTCCTTGAACATCACAGTGATATGTAAAAGAGCTGCTTTGGTAAATCATAATGTTGAATATAAAAAAACAGTCAACTAATACCATCCTATCATCGAGCAGATATATAACGCTAACCCAACCTATAACTCATATCTTCCCCTAAACCATGGATAAAATACTAAACAGGACTAAGTCTAACAATACCTTTATCTCACAATATAAACATGAGCCCTCACTGCAACACCATCAAACTAAAAAAGACAAATATAAAAAAATAAATATATAAAAAAATTAAAAAATTTGATAAAGAGTAAGATAGAAAAAAATAATAATAAAAATAAAAATAAAAATAAAAATAAAAATAAATATAAAAATAAATAATAAAATTAAACAAAAAATATAAATAAAAATAAAAATGAAAATAAAAATAAATATAAATAAAAATAAAATTAAAAATAAAATAAAAAAATATATCAATCAATTGAATTTAATAGTCGTTGATGAAGCAGTTGAGGTCCAACTCTATGTTAAGGCCCCTCGGAAATAGGCACCTGAGCAGGAATATCCATCGGGTCTCTCGTTGGGACAAGTCCCTCACCCGATTTGACCCTCGGGTATGACACAGGCGCTTTGAATGGGAAAGAAAGAAGATATCTGGTACCAAGTGCGTGTAGGATTCCAGTAATCTACACGTTACCTAAAATCCACAAGGATGCCAAAGTACCCCCAGCACGACCCATCGTGAATGGGATAGGATCAGTAACAGCGCGGCTTGGAGAGTATTTAGACAAATTCCTCCAGCCCAGTGTGAAAATCACGAAGGCATATCTTAAAGACACCTCTGACCTCCTCCAACATTTGAGTGAGGTGTGTCTCAATCCCACCACCGAGACCTATTTGGTCACGGCCGATGTGGCCTCCCTCTATACGGTCATTCAGCATGAGGACGCCTCCTTGTCATTGAATTGGGCATTAAGCAGGAGAGAGGACATTCCTGACATGCAGAAGCGTTTTTTGGGCCATGCCCTGACCTTCTGCATGTCACATAATTATTTTTGGTGGAATGGTCACTTCTTCTCTCAGCAGGTTGGCGTGGCTATGGGAGCTAAGTATGCCCCCAGCCTCGCCAACCTGTTCATGGCAGAGTGGGAGGACAGATTTATATTTAGCAAACGATTACCTCAACTCAGACTTTATCGAAGATTCATAGATGACCTCCTATTGATTTGGGAGGGTTCTAGGGAGTCTTTGGATGAATTCTTGAGTTACCTTAACACTAATGGGAATAACATAAAATTGGAGGCACAAGTGAGTGACATGAGTGTGAATTTTCTCGATGTAACTATTGAGAAAAGAGGAAACTCTCTAAGCACGTATGTATTTTTTAAACCGACTGACCGCAACAGTTTTTTGTCCATCCGGAGTGGACATCACCCGGCTTGGATAAAGAATATACCAAAGGGTCAGATGTTGAGGGTCCGTCGGAACTGTTCAGAACAGGAAAAATACTATGCACAGGCCAATATATTAAAGGAGAGATTCATGCAAAAGGGATACTCTGAAGGATCCTTAGACAGTGTCATAGAACAGGTAGCCAATGTCCCAAGAGAAGAGTGCTTAAAAAGCAAAAAAAGAGAATTATGCACCTCTAATGAACAACAGTGGGGATTCATCTCGAATTTTCATTGTCAATACAAAGAAATTGAAGATATCTTCAAGAAATATTGGTATATTCTGGGGAGAGACCGCCATTTGGGGGAGGTTCTACCTGAACTCCCTAAGTTTATCTATAGAAGGGCCCCCAGCTTTGGAGATAGGGTGGTGAGAAAGATCCTTGATCCCCCTGGGCGCCAGTCTATAAAGATAGAGTTAAATGGGTTTTTTCCCATGTAGGAAGTGTATATGCTGCAAAACAGCCAGAATAAGTAACCGAGGAATGAAGAGCATCACCAACCACGAAAATGAGACCTTTAAAATAAGGGAGTTTATTACATGTAACTCATCGTTTGTGGTTTATTTAATGTGGTGCCCCTGCGGCCTGTTTTATGTTGGACGCACCAAGCGACTCCTAAGGGTGCGGATCTCTGAACATATGTCCAATATTAGGAATGGATATAAATATCACAGCGTGTCCCTCCATTTTAAAGAGAAACATGATCAGGACCCTACTCTTCTCCAGTTTTGTGGGATTGACATAGTTTACCCTTCCTGGAGAGGGTCAAATCGGGTGAGGGACTTGTCCCAACGAGAGACCCGATGGATATTCCTGCTCAGGTGCCTATTTCCGAGGGGCCTTAACATAGAGTTGGACCTCAACTGCTTCATCAACGACTATTAAATTCAATTGATTGATATATTTTTTTATTTTATTTTTAATTTTATTTTTATTTATATTTATTTTTATTTTCATTTTCATTTTTATTTATATTTTTTGTTTAATTTTATTATTTATTTTTATATTTATTTTTATTTTTATTTTTATTTTTATTTTTATTATTATTTTTTTCTATCTTACTCTTTATCAAATTTTTTAATTTTTTTATATATTTATTTTTTTATATTTGTCTTTTTTAGTTTGATGGTGTTGCAGTGAGGGCTCATGTTTATATTGTGAGATAAAAGGTATTGTTAGACTTAGTCCTGTTTAGTATTTTATCCATGGTTTAGGGGAAGATATGAGTTATAGGTTGGGTTAGCGTTATATATCTGCTCGATGATAGGATGGTATTAGTTGACTGTTTTTTTATATTCAACATTATGATTTACCAAAGCAGCTCTTTTACATATCACTGTGATGTTCAAGGAACTTTTTATGGAGTTTTTTATTTATATATATGGGAGAATTAGCCCGTTGTCTCACGTGGAGGTGAAATATTTTTAGAACAGTATTAATGTGAGGTACAACATCGGGAGAAACATTATAGGATGAAACAGTTCCGATATTTGTAATAATGTGACTGTCACAAGCACAATGTGTACTTTGTTATATAGTAGCAGTGTGAAATGGTGCGAGCGGGGACACAGGGAACGCGCATGCGCAGTATTGCGATCTCCGCTCGGATCAAACACTGAAAGCGCGCAGGCGCAGTTATGGGTCTTCCGCCCGGATCGGAAGCTATGGGTATAAAAGATTGATTGCCGTGCCGTGTAGCCAATCCCATGACTAAGTCTTTATGACGAAACATGTCGGGGCGTGGCTACACGGCAATCGTTTTTGAGTGACGTAGGACGCTGTGACAGGGAGCGCCATACGAGGATAGGTGGAAGCCGGTCACATCTACACCAGGGATCGGGTGAGACGGGTATTTTGAGAAGCGCAGTACCTGGGTCCGCCGTGACCACCACACACTGGTTTACTTACTTTATTTTGTTATGCTGTGACAACTTGCTGTGCTGTGTTACTGTTAAGCCTGCAGTGAATTTTAAAGATGTGAGTGCAATGGTGAAGGGGCTTTTTTGATTTTTAATAAATTTTATTACGTTATTGCACCATTGGATTATTTTTCTTTTTTCATGTGGAGAGAGCTCTTGGGCATTACACTTTGGAGAAGTAAAGGTGTACAGGTTTACCACTGAAGATCAATCTTATCCCTTGTGAGTGTGGGATAAAAGCTTGTTGGCCCTGACACGAGAGTGTGGGCAAAAGGAGCTGGTGAGTGCATTCACCTAAGGGGAGTGGATTCACAGTCACAGAGGTGCGGTGGAAGATTCATTTAAGTAGAAGATTTGCACTACAACACGTCACGGATTTTGTTTTGGACTATTTTACTTTTGGATTGTTTGTGGACACACTTTATAGATATAATAATTTTTTTGCGAGTTAATTCACATTGGCTCTCAGTTATAATTCTCACATTATATTTGTATGTGCACAGATACGTTATTCACTTAATTGGTGTATATGCACCATTTGTTTGTGATTTTTTTTGAGTATGTCATTGTATGCACATTAATGATGAAGGATGAGGACGTGATGTAATCATTGCACAGGTTGATACATCAGCTTATCACTCTTCACTACACCTTATTATTTGATTAGGGATCACTTTTAGCGCTGCTATTTTGAGTTCACTAGGAGCGAGTTTAGAGTGTGCATATTACCCAGCCACTGCATCACGAGGAGTGCCGCCGGGGGAGCTGCCCACACTGCGTACTGCTGCTGTCCAATAAATTCTAATGGGCAGGCAGTGCTCCGCAAATACTGGAAAGACAAAGAGGGGGGGAGACCGCACAGCGTACCAGTGCTGAATAAATCTGATCCTCCTGCCTGCCCCTTAGAAAAGCATTTTTGAGCATTCTTGCAGCTATTGTTGCCTAGCAATATAGCAACAGTAGCTGAGGTGTTGCTCAGGAATGCTTTTTAATGGGGAGGGTGGGAGGAGAGGAGTGCTTAATTGCTAGTGCGCTGTGTGGTTTCCCTCCATTTTGTTTTTCCTATATTTGTCGGACTATGCAGCAGGCGCTACCTTTCTACTACACTTTTTTTGGGTGGCAGTGGCACCCTTAGAGCAGGGGTACCCTGGCGAAGGGAGGAGCAGAGTGATTAAGCGCTGGAGCGCTGTGAGGTCTCCCTCCTTCTGCACAAGTCCCGCCCAGTGCTCAAACAGCCCACGACTTCTCTAACAGAGTGAGGCATTTCCCAACTGCAGTACCAATTAACACAGGAGAGCCTGCCTGGAACTGGAAGGCATTCAATAGGAGTGGGGTTTGTGTGCTGAAAGACCTGAACAAGAAAGGTGGGGGGTGCAGAGAAGGAACTGGATGTCACGGTCAGGAGTCAAGAGAACAGTAACTATAGTTCAGCGGGACACCCACTGACCTGCAGGATTGGTATACAAGCAGGTCACCATGGCAATAAACGCAGGCTCATCTGAGGTGCGGAGTCTAAGTATTAACCAGTGTGCACTAGAGCTCCTGACAGTGGAAATGGGTTTAGCTGTGTGTTAGTACCATATTGCGGTCCTCAGGATCGCCCCACCAGGAGGTGAGAAAGCCGGGGTCCAGTAGTAGATATAAGGATCATGCATAAGTGTAGTCAGTAAACAAGCCAAAGGTCTAACAAGTAGTTGCAGGTTGGGATAATGCTGAAGTGGTCATAGAACAAGCCAAGGATGATTAACAATTTGTAGTAAAGATACGGATGGCAGCAGTAAAGACAAAAGCAAAATACTGCCTGCAAAAAGCACAATAATCTGGCAAAAAGGAAGTGCAGAGACATGGCTTAAATCAGGAAGTTCGTGGGAGGAGCAAAGAGTTCAGGGTTCAGGACAAATAAGCTTCAAGGCAGGATCATTCAAGGAACTGTCCAGCATTCCAGGTGGCTCAGCAAGAAGAGACATTACCTGTCACAGCAGAGGTTCTGGGTGCAAATCCAGGCCCTGACAGGCAAAGGACTTGAGTTAGGAGGGTGGGGTGCAGAGAAGGCCGTAAACTAGAGGGTGCTGAAGAGGCCCTGGACTTGAAAGGGTGCGTTGGTGTGGTAAAGAACCTGGATTAGAAGGGTGGAGTGCAGAGGAGGCCCTGAATTTGGGAGGCTGCAGAGGAGGCCTTGGATTGGGAGGGGAGTACAGCAGAGGCCCTGTTCTGGGGGCTTCAGAGGAGGTCCTGAACTTGAAAAGGGGGTTGGTGTAGCAAAGGACCTAGATTAGGAGGGGGTTGCAGAGGAGGCTCCAAACTTAGGGGGTACAAAAGGAGATGCTGGACTAGGTACGGGGTGCCTGGAGGTCCCAGACTAGGAGATGGGATGTCTGGAGGCCCTGGTATATGACAGACAGTGAAAATAAATTGCTAAAAACAAGAATCCATATCTAAATGAGATCTGGCAAAGGTAAATAGAGTATATGAATAAGTCCAAATCCAATATGTGTCTTGAGGAAAATGCCACTGTAATTGTGCGTAGGTGAGCCATCACCATAAGGAATGCACTCTTACCAGACTGAAAAGACCCCACTATAGAGTCTGATTCGCCTGCTATAAACACTTCTAGCATGAACATTCTGTTAACACCCATTAGTTCCAATATGTCAGGCTGGCTTTCTCTCCAAGATTAGTAGAGACAATGGTGGCTATATAAAAGAATATCCCCATGTATTCAAAGCAAGGAAAGCCACATAGTGTAAATCGGCTAAAAACTTTAACGTAAACACATGATACACATTTTACTCACATGATAAGAAACGGTAAGCACACACAAAGTCACAATTTCAAGCTGTACAGCAATGGTTCCAACTCAAAAGAAGTGTGGCAGTGTCATGTGTGTAGGTTCATCCCAGAGGACATCCACCGTTGATGCCCCAGATAATATGCTATGGGATGAAACACATTGTGTTTGCTCTCTCGCGAACTTCCTCAGTGCCAAGAGGAAGAACTTTCCTGGGCAGTTTATTAAACCTAATCTCTCCATTAGTTGGGGCACCAATAGCAGGAGGACTCTAGGATCTAGCACCTGTCAGGGCAGGAGAAGGGCTCTAGGACTCAGCATCTCTGGCAGCACATCACATGGGCCTTTATAAGGAAGTCAGCCCCTGGCTGAAGTGCTGTTTGATCTTCAGCTGTTACCTACGTTCCTGTGTTTCCTGTTTCCTGTAATTCCTGTTTACCGCTCTGGCTTGTTCCAGACCTGTTTCCTGCCTGTCTCCTGACCTTGACCATGGCTTCCACCTGACCTTTGTCTCTTCTGTTACCCACCTGGCACCGAACCTTGGCTTGAACTGACAACCTTCTGTCTCAGGGTCCCTAGTTACCTGCTACATCTCACAGGTGCCATCTGCCTGCAGAAGCCCCCACAGCACACCAGAGGTGTTCCTGAGCCTTTTCTGCAAGCAACTCTACAGGTGACCTGTGCTACTTTGGGCCTGACCCTCCCTGTGTCACCTCCAGGAGAGTCTGGAACCTAGCTGCAAGGGAAGCCCTCTCTCCATTGGCCTCCATCAGTTTGGTACCTGATAGTATCAAACACCCAAAATATCTGAGGCCGAGAAAGGTGCTTCTGCACTAGAAACCCTTTTGCCCTTTACACACAATAGGATTTTCCGACAACAAAATCCATGTTTTTTTTCCGACGGATGTTGGCTCAAACTTGTCTTGCATACACACGGTCACACAAATCTTGTCGGAAATTCCAAACGTCAAGAACGCGGTGACTTACAAACACGTACGTCGAGAAAAATGAAGTTCAATAGCCAGTGCAGCTCTTCTGCTTGATTCCGAGCATGCGTGGAACTTTGTGCGTTGGAATTGTGTACACACAATCAGAATATTTACGACAACGAATTTTGCTGTCTAAAAATTTGAGAACCAGCTCTCACATTTTGTGTGACGGAAATGCCGATGGAAAATGTCTGATGGAGCCTACACATGGTCGGAATTTCCGACAACAAGCTCCCATCGAACATTTTCCGTCAAAACCCAACCATGTGTACAGGGCATAAGTCAGCAGATGGTGGCGCTGACACAAGCAGTCAAGAATCTGCAGGTGGGTTATTTCCAACTTGAGGGACATTTCCATGCCCTCACGGCTTCTGTGACTTTGGCCAAATCTAACCAAGCCACAAGCCCCGCCTCTACAGTGCTTTTCAGGGGACCAGAGAGAGGTTCAGGGCCTTCAGGAATGCTTGCGAACTTTATTTTGCCCTGCAACCCAGGACCTTTGCTATAGAGACTGTCCGAGTGGGGTTCATCATCTCCCTCCTGTCTGATGAACCACAATACTGGGCCCATAACCTCCTAGAATGAAAGAATGAGGTGTTGAACTCAGTTACCATGTTCTTTGAGGCCATGGCTACTTTATATGAAGACGCGCAGAAAACTGCCATCGCAGAGTCTGCCCTTCACTCTGTGGTGCAGGGAAGACAACCAGTAGAGGATTACATTGGGGAGTTCCATAGATGGGCAGCCAATACTGGATGGAATGATGCAGCTTTAAAGTAGTATTTCCGTTTAAGCCTACCTGAAACAATCAAGGATGAGCTGGCCAGGTCTGAAGCTCCCACCACGCTAGAGGCTCTTATCCATGCTTCTGTAAGATGGGAAGCAGCTCTCATTGTCTGAACACCGTTTGTTTGTACACTGTTTAAAATTTTAATATTTAACTGTCATTCTGCTGTTTGGCCACAAGATGCCACTGTTTTTCCTGACACAGCTAACAGGCGGTCTGGACAGAAATGCATGAGGGGAGGGAGAGAGGAGCCAGCAGGCAACCGTTTTGAGAAGGAGCTGGTTTTGAGGACACTGTGCAGAGAATCCTACAGCATCCAGGTGTGGGAGCAGAATTCAGTGACAAACTGCAGCTGAGTGAAGCTACTTGTGTCCAAGATCCTGATCCTGTCCAGAGGAACAAGGAATTGCTTGCAGGAACAAGGATGCGAGCTGAGGACTAAAACAACATACACTGCGGGACCGCATACTTGTTGGAGAGACATTTTGTTTCGGTCAGAGTCACCAGCGGATGCAGAGCAGACCTGGGGCGGTAAAATCGTGCACGCACCCCATTACTTTGTTGGAGCCTAGGGACTGAGTCCAGGGATGTAGGTAGTTAGTAGGGTCTCTGTATTGGGCCAAAATTGTTGCGACTGTTCG
Source organism: Aquarana catesbeiana (assembly GCF_042186555.1). Lineage (NCBI taxonomy): Eukaryota > Metazoa > Chordata > Amphibia > Anura > Ranidae > Aquarana > Aquarana catesbeiana. The sequence goes on from NC_133324.1 coordinate 263,646,793, forward strand.
AAGCATTGATAGCTTCAAGAAACTATTAGATAAGCACCTGAATGACCGCAACATACAGGGACATATAATGTAATACTGACACATAATCACACACATAGGATGGACTTGTGTCTTTTTTCAACCTCACCTATGTTACTGGGACTCCATAACCTAAAGTGGCATGTCACAATTGGATAGCTGATGAACTCTCTACAAACTCAAGGCAGACTGGCGTTTGTGCTCAGGAGGAATACACAGACGCATGATACGACACCAGTTAAGGGAGGAGGGGAATACGGTAGAGCTTTGTAAGTTTATAAACTGTTGCGCTGCACCGCAGGCTAGCACACACCGTACACCCATACGGTTATTCTTGTGGTGTTCTTAGGGTATTAACAGGTAAGGTGTTGTGGTTAAGTCATGCCCGCCAGTAGGCAAATTGCGCAACCCCACCCAGGGTAACTCAGGTGCAAGCGTTAGTTAAAAGGGGACCCCTCTGCTGGGCCTGTCAACAGTACGGCCATATGGCCAGAGAGTGCCCAGATGAAGTTTGAGCCGACGTTAAACTTCCGACCGCAGTAGCTGGGCATCCTGCGGCGGTATGCCAGAAGCTAAGCCCAATGCGTGAGCAGCAGGAAGGCTAGAAGGTACGCTGCCTAGTTGATACAGGGTCGGAGTGCACCCTTATGCCTCTGGAGTTCTTCGAAAGGCACTTTTGGGCATATGATGGAGCCAGAAGACGGGAGCGTCATCAGGCTGAAAGCTGCCAATAACAGGGAGATGGACACCCAAGGCATAGTCTGGATGTGGGTCCGATTGTTTGGGCAAGACGTCGGCAAGAAAGGGGTTGTGCTGGTGGACCATTCATCCCGGAGAGGGATGGACGTGATGCTAGGTATGAATGTGCTGAGAGACCTAGACCATCAACTCTATGCCAAAGAAGGGCTGAAGTATTGGCAACGGGCCACCACACACCAGCCGACCCAGAAGGTTCTACAGCAGATGGTGAGGAGCTGTAGTCTGCAAAAGAGCACATGTCCGATCGGCCCATTGGACACATGAGGGTGCCGCAGAGGACCCCAGTGAAGGTCCCACCTCGTCGAACAAATATTGATACTGCCGGTGGGGGCAGGACGACAACTGAATGGACTGTAGGTCCTGATCGAGCCGGCTTTCCAAGAGGAGACAGACTCGCCCACTGGTAGCCCGGGCCCTCGCAATTGTGAAGGATGGATGTGTGCCTGTACGCTGTCTCAATGTTGAAGACTGTGAGTTAACCGTGCCTGGGAATACCTTGCTGGCCAAAGTTTGTGTCTGAAGGGGATATGCCTCGATAAACGAGCTTCACGCTACAGCCAGATAGGAGGTCAGCCTGGACCTATGCTGTAGAAGTCCATCAATGGGGAAACCCCAACAGCGGAGTGAAACGGTCGAGTGATTATGGCTCGGATGGGGGTAGACTGCAAAACCCTGACTCCAGGACAACAGAAGTTGCTGGAAGACACCATTTGGGAATTTCAGGAGGCATTCTCGAGACATGAGGACTTTGGGGGTGCTTCCACCATTGAACATGAAATCCCCACCGGCGATGCTACCCCAATCAGGGAAAATTACTGACAAATCCAACCTAAAATGTACCAGGAGATGAAGGATATGGTGGCCAGCATGTTGGAAAACCAGGTGATACAGGAGAGTCAAATTCCGTGGGCTGCTCTGGTAGTCTTGGTGCGGAAGAAAGATGGGAGTCTTTGGTTCTGCGTGGATTATCAGAAGCTGAATGCCCAGACCATCCAGGATGCCTACACCCTTCCACGGATTGAGGAGTCGTTGTCCGCCCTGAGTCATGCAAAGTTTTTTTCTCGACCTGGCCTTTGGATATTGGCAGGTACCAATGGTCAAGAAGGACAAAGCGAAGACTGCCTTCATCCTCCCTATGGGACTCTAAACTATAAGTTTAACTGGATGCCGTTTGGTTGTCCAACGCCCTAGGAACATTCCAGTGTTTGATGGAGCACTGTCTGGGGATCTCAACTTTGAGTCGGTATTGATCTACCTGGACGACATAGTAGTGTTTGGGGCCTCTTTTGAAGATCACCTCCAGAAGCTGCGACAGGTCCTAGGACGGGTGCGAGACAATGGGCTCAAGATCAAGCCCAAGAAGTGCCAAACAGCAGATCGAGTTTTTGAGACATGTGGTCACCCAGGAGGGGGTAAACCCGGCCCCCAGCAAGGTGGAAGCCATCCAGAACTGGCCCCAACCGCATACACTACGAGAGGTGCAAGCATTTGTGGGGTTGGCTGGCTACTACAGGAAGTTTATACCCAAATTTGCTCATTTGATGGGCCCATTAAACGAGTTAACAAGAGGCACTGAGGGTGTCCCAAAGAATCGTCCCATCGAGTGGGGACCCCGGCAACAAGAGGTCTTCAAAGTAGTGAAGCGGGCGTTGACCAGTGCCCCGATTCTGGCTTATGCGTGGTTTGACACCCCATTCCTGCTGTACACTGACGGGAGCCTACATGGCTTGGGGGGCTGTGTTATCACAATTCCAGAATAGACGTGAAAGAGTCATTGCTTACGGCAGCCGGTCTCTAAGGGAGTCGGAGCGCAACCCTGACAACTATAGCTCCTTTAAATTAGAACTACTGCACTGGTGTGGGCCATGACCGAAAGGTTCGCGGAGTACCTGACAGGTGCAGAGGTGACTGTGATGACGGACAACAACCTGTTAGCGCATCTGGAGAATGTCAAGCTTGGTGCGCTGGAGCAGAGGTGGTTGGCTCGACTTTCTAAGTACCAATACCATCAAGTTTCAGTCAGGAAGGGAGAACAGCAATGCCGATGCACTCTCCCGAGTCCCTGTTGGGTTGTCTAATCGGAATGCCGATGAGGAGCTAGAGGACACTAAAACTCCTGACCTTGGTCAAGTACCTATGTTCCAGGATGTGGCACATTCAAGTGGGGTGGCGTCTGGAACGCCCATGTTGCTAGGCAAACGTTGGCTGATTGGGAGGGAGTCCAGAATGGCTGCCCAGACCTGTGGAAAGTGAGACAATGGGTCCAGACTAAGATCTGGCCTCAGCCAGAGGAGCGGGCCCATCTGACTCCAGAGGGCCAAAAGTTGTTGAGGCAGTGGGATAAGCTGACTGTTATCTAGGGCCTCCTGTGTCGGACCATATACTTAGTCAGAGCAGCAGTACTGGCATCAGATTGTCATCCCCATGTCATGGGGACTGCAGGCCGCCCGGGAGGCTCATGAAAGGGGAGCCCATTTCAGGAGTGAGAAAACGTTTAAGTGGCTCCACCGACTGGTATACTGTCACGATCTGGCAGACATGGTGGCTGAGGCATGTCTTAAGTGTCGACTCTGTGGGTTGAGCAAGAGTACTGAACAGCGTGCTCCTGTTCAGGCCATCCTGATCTCAGCGCCCCTAGAGCTTCTTATGATCGAATATGTACAGATTGGGTACTCTACCTTGGGAGACTCGTACTGTCTAGTCATGACAGATCATTTTACCAGGTATGCGGTGGCTGTACCCACCAGAGAACAGACAGCAGAGTCGGCCGCGGATGCGGTCTGTAAACACTTTATACAGGTGTTCGGGTGTCCTCGGAGGATACATTCGGACCAGGGGACATGTTTGCAGGGTACTCTGATGAGAGAGTAGCAGCAGGTACTGTAAAAACTGGGACCTTGGGCAGTACCCAGGTTAGCCGAAAAATCTCTAATCTCTCATCGTAGCGTCAGGCCACTTCCTACGCAACTGTCTGGCTCGGCCAAGTAAGTCCAGGCACTTGTACCCTTCATACCTTTTTATCTGCAGGTGGCTGGAAGGGATGTCAAACTGCGGTCCCTGTTCTCACAACCACAGAGCACCAGGAACGTATCCGTTTTGATGTTTCCCATTTTCCCAGCTATTCTTGGAATACCCTGGCTACAAGCCCACAACCCATCTGTGGACTGGTCCAGAGGGAAGGTCATCTTTTCATCCAACTACTGCCACCAGCATTGTGGCATTCCCATGCAAACCAACTCCCATACTTGCCTGACCATACAACCAGCAACAGACGCCAGTCAAGTAGTCCCTTCTGTCTACCACGACTACCTTAACGTTTTTGGCAAGAGGAAAGCTGATAACCTACCTCCACACCAGTCTTATGACTGTCCTATTGAGCTACTCCCTGGAGTAGAAATTCCCTTCGGACGTATCTTCCCTTTGTCCGAGAGGGAATTGGAGGCCCTCAGACAGTACATCGATGAGAACCTAGGCAAAGGGTTCAATATTCCCTCCTCCTCACCTGCCGGAGCAGGCGTCTTCTTTGTTGAAAAGAAACTACTCCCTCAGGCCATGCATCGACTACCGGGAGCTCAACAAAGTCACTATTAAGAATAGGTAGCCTCTTCCCCTCATTCCAGAGGTTCCGAGTGGCCCGGGTATTTACGAAACTGGACTTGAGGGGGGCATATAATCTCGTCTGTATTACAGAGGGGGACGAGTGGAAAACAACCTTCAGAAAACACTTTGGCCACTTTGAATACCTTGTGATGCCCTTTGGGCTATGCAATGCCCCCGCAACATTTCAACACCCGGTTAATGATATCTTCTGAGAGCACCTCGACTTATTCCTGATCGTGTACCTGGATGATATCCTGATCTTCTCTGCCTCTCTGGAACTCCATCTAGACCACGTCAACGTCAGGGCTGGGCTCAGTCCTTCCTTCTCTGAGCTGACCGCTCAGCTGTCGGCTAATTGCCAACTCCCATCTCTCTCCGCAGTTACTCAGCTGTTGATGATATCCTGCTCATCAGTCCTGCCTACTTAAGCCGTCCAGTCCAGAGGAGCTCTGCCTTCGCCTTAGTCAACATCACAGAATCTCCTGCAATCCTAATCTAGACTTGCTTTGCTGACATCCCTTCTGGCTCCAGATCCTTCTTGCTGTTCCACTGCATTGATCTCTGACTTCTGGCTTAGCTGACTATCCATTCCAGTTACTGAACTTTGGCTATGTTTTGACTACATTTGTTCTTTTTACTTTTATTAAACAAGTGTGATTTTTAACTGTACTTCTGTCTCGGCCTGATTTCATGGTTTTTGACAGTCAAGAAGGTATTGAATGCCCTCCGCAGGCACAGTTTATACGCCAAAGCAGAGAAATGCAATTTTGAGAAACAATTCCATTCAATTTTTGGGGCTCATCATCTCCGTTGAAGGAATTTCCATGGATCCCCAGAAGGTTTCAGCAATCCTAGACCGGCCTGCATTTTCTGACAGAAAGTGAGTTCAAAGATTCATAGGCTTTGCCAACTTCTACTAGAGATTCATTAAAGGTTTCTCTGACCATTATAGCCTCAATTACTCAACTCACAGGACTCCATACTCATTTCCTCTGGAATCAGGAAGCCCAAGTAGCCTTTGAGCAACTCAAAACCTTGTTTACCACTGCTGTGTTTCAACACCCGGACCAAGCACTCCCTTTTGTTCTCGAAGTAGACGTCTAGGCCCAAAAGTTCTACTGCACCCAGTAGCCTTCTGCTCTAAGAAATTAAACCAGTTGCCCCAAGATCCAGGGGGGGAATGGGTGCTCCAGACATTATTAAATATTACTATTTTTGAGGGCTATTGCCTCGGTCTTTTGTTTGCACCAAATCAGTGGTCAGCCATTGAAAAGGGAGTGCTGTACCCAGTTCATCCAAGCTCTCTGGTTTGGGGCACCCCCCAATCCTTGGACCCCACTCTCAAACGTCAATGTACTGCTCCAATGATTTTCACCTTAACCATTTGATGCAAATGTCTCAAGGATTACCACCTTGCCTCACCCTGTTCTCCTCTTGTAAATATACTGTTCAACCCACTCATACCAGATAGTATGTCCCTAGGTAGGGTCTTCCCATGTCTCAATATCCCCCTTTTCCAACTCAGAGATCTAGTACATCCTATCACACGAAAACTACATACCTTCGATACCTTACATGAGAAATTTGATATTCCCCTTTTCCACTTCTATCTGCAGGTTAGACATTTCTTTCACTCCAAATCCCCAACCTTAACTCTTGACAAACCATCCACCTTTGAATACCTTTGTGCTCAAGGACCCCATCAATTGCATTTAATATCCTCCATTCATCGTATCCTCCATGAGTCGACACCCCTTACCGAGACCACACACCACTATATGAAGAGGTGGTCCGATTTAATAGGCAGACCTATTTCGGTCCAAGTATGGGATAGGATTTGGTCCGCTATCTCCAAGTCCTCTAAAAGTGTAAGGGAGACATCTATGAAGATCCTCATGTGTTGGTATAAAACCCCTAACGTAATTCATAAATATGATCCCTCAGTCTTGCTGCGTTTGTGTGTGTGTGTGTGTGTGTGATATATAATATTCTGCATTCCTTGTAGCCTATATCTACAGTGTATTCGGTGGTGTACTGTTACTAATACATTTCAGGCGGTGTACACAGTATCTATTACAGTGTGTACAGTTTCTACTACTTTTCTGGTGGTGCACACAGTATAAAATACAGTGCAGCCATTGTACAGTTTCTAATATAGTACAGGTGGTGTACAGTATCTAGTACAGTGTGTACAGTTTCTACTACATTTCTGGTGGTGTACACAGTATCTAATACAGTGCAGCCGTAGTACAGTTTCTAATACAGTGCAGGTGGTGTACACAGTATCTAATGCAGTGTGTAGTTTCTACTATACTTCTGGTAGTGTACACAGCACACAATACAGTGCAGCCATAGTACAGTCTCTAATACAGTGCAGACGGTGTACACAGTATCTAATACAGTGTGTACAGTTTCTAATACACTTCAGGCGGTGTATTAATATAAAAATTTTATATATATATCTGCATTCAGTGTAGCCCATATATACAGTGCATTCGGTGGTGTATAGTTTCTAATACACTTCAGGCGGTGTACACAGTATATAACACAGTGTAGTGTTGCAAAACAAAAAATACATCATGTCCAGAAGGCCACCAAGGAGAGGCATATGCTCACATTCCACTAAGAGGGCAAGCAGCCTCTGTGTCTACAGTCAACAGTGCTGGTCGTGGACATGGTGCATCCTTTGCAGGTGGCCGTGGGGCACTGTCAGGAAAGGCTTTCCAGCAACCAGAGTGACAGAAGATTACCTGTGCGCAGGATCCCTATTATAAGAGCTGTTCGGCGCAGGTGCATGCACAACGGCAGACCCTGACGGTGCACGAACGCGCACAAGGACGCGTGCAATTTTTGTGGCAGTGCTTGGCACCAAGATGCGCTATTTAAAGGAGACTGAAGCCTTGCTGCCTTGCTGTCTGGTCTACAGCATTTCCTGAGACCCTTGCTACTTGTTACTTTGTACATCTGATTCCTGTTGACCCGGCTTGCTCCTAAACTAACCCTGCTTGCTGCCCTTCTCCAATCCCGGCTTGTTCTGACTACTTTTCTGCTGCTCCTTGGCCTGTTTGCTGCCCGCCTGTTACCAACCCGGCTAGTACCTTGACTCCTCTTTGGCATCTGTTCCTGTACCTGATCTGCCCACCAATGTTTGACCTGGCCTGCCTGCACCTGCTTGTGATCTGAACTACAGAACACCTCCCTATCATCTGCTGTGTCCTGCTTCCTGCCGGACTACTGCTTCAGCCTGCCTCCAGCTGCCAGTCTCTTCTGCCTGCCACCTGCTGCCAGTCTCCTCTCAGTTGCATCGGAGGTTCGGACCAACCCCCTGCATCAGCTTACCTGTCAGGCACTTGTGCCCCTTTGCACCCCTGAGCCCCTGTCTGCTCTATCAGGGGTTCTCGAGTCAGAGATAAAATGAGAGGCTGCTCTCTGCATACTGGGCTCAACCACCAGGTACGTGACCGTACCGGACAGCCATGTCTGAGCCCACGCAGGGAGTGTCTCCAATGGAAAACTTTCCCGTCATCTTGCTGGACTCACCCAGGCTGTTAAAGACTTGCAAGAGGGTTATACCCGCCTGGAGGAACGTGTTCAGGCTCTGTCCTCCTCTGCTCCCTCCACATTGGGAACGTCCGCTGCACCCACAGTTGTGATGATGCCACCTGAACGCAAGGTCCCCACACCTGAAAGATTCTCTGGGGAACACAGTAAATTCAGGGCATTTCGCAACTCCTGTGAACTTTTCTTTGCTGCAGCGGCTGCACACCCAGCAGAGGTCCATCAATGAGTACCTGTGTGAGTATGGAACCAGGACAGGGTCAGGGGAACTTGGCTTCTTTTCACCACGTGAGTGGCTACTGATCAAGGATGCATGCACTGTCCTGTCACCATTTGAGGAGGCCACAAGGATGGTGAGCAACGACAATGAATGCATTAGTGACACTGTTCCTCCAGTCTTCTTGCTGGAGCACACGCTTCGTGGAATCATGGACAGGGCACTTGAGGCAGAACAGCAGGAGGAAGAGGAGGACTTCCTTTATCCAGCAGGCCCGCCGAACACACAGGAAGAAGAGGAGGAGGAGGAGAATTGTCAGCATGGATGTAGAGGATAACACTCAGCAGCAGTCTTCAAGGGATGGTTTTCAGTCCCCAGAAACCCAAGAAGTTGTACTTGGCTGGGGGGAGATAGTTACGGATAATGTGATCCTTAGTGACCCAGAGGACTCAGAATCGAATGCCTCTGCAAACTTACGCTGCATGGCCTCCCTGATTCTGCAAAGCCTGCGAAAGGACCCTAGGATTCGTGTTATCAAGGAGAGGAATCATTACTGGCTGGCAACCCATTTTTATCCATGTTACAAGGGTAAAGTTGCAGAACTAATCTGGCCTTCGCAGAGGGAGCAGAGAATAAAACATCTTCAGGAGGCCTTGAAGAAAGGTTTGTGCAACGCATTTCCAGACCCTGGTGCTGGAAAACGTGTTGCTGAGGATTGGTTCAGTCAGAGGAAGAGCAGTGGAGAAGGTGGCCGGCTGACTGATGCCTTTAAACAATTTTTCAGTCCTCAGCGCCAAGGTCTGATCGGTTTAAGCAACCATCGCCAGTGTCTACATTATATGGTGCAGGAATATCTAGGGGCAAGAGCAGACTTGGAGGCCTTTCCAACAGAGCATCCACTGGGTTACTGGGTCTTGAGGATGGACCACTGGCCAGAACTTGCTCAATATGCAATTGAGCTACTGGCCTGTCCTGCATTAAGCGTGCTTTCTGAATGCACATTCAGTGCTGCTGGAGGGTTTGTAATGGATAAAATAGTGCGCCTGTCCACAGAATCCGTTGATAGGCTCACATTCATAAAAATAAATCAGTCTTGGATCAGCAGCTATCAAGTACCTGATGCTGATGTAACTGAATTTACTATGGATGTGGGATCCCTTGAAGACTGCCTATGCTGACTATCCTATTCCTCCTCAATCTTGATGATGCTAGCTGTTTAACAGGGGCATGTAATTACAATTTTTGATCTAATATATTCAGTTCCTGCACCCAACAAGAGTAACTGTGAGGGTTTACAGTGTTCTGGCACCACCAAAACCAAAGGCCCAATTTTTCTGCCTCTGTTTGACAGAGTCATGTAATTTCAATTTTTGATATATTTCACAGCAGGGCCCGTTCCTGCCCCCAACAAAAGTAACTGAGGGGTTAAAGTGTTCTGGTACCACCAACACCTAAGGCCCAGTTTTTTTGCAGAATATATAGGGCAGGCGGTATAGTGTATATATACTGCTGTTCAGAGTATATAGTGCCTGGGGGCCTGAGGGACCCCCACGCCATTTTTAAAAACAAATTGGTGCGGGGTTCCACTTAATATCCATACCAGACCTGAAGGGCCTGGTATGGATTGGGGGAGGGCATCCACACCCTTTTTTTTTTGTATTATCTATATTGCCGGGATCCAACAATACATTACAGCAGTGAGCAGTTTTAAATGACATTTTTTCCTTTAGAATTGCCATTTTGTTGTGGTACTGTTAAAAACATGGGAAAGATGTGCTACTTTACAGGTATACTAAGGAAACCCCCCAGGCACGATATATAAATGAATATTTCATGTTTATTATTTCACTTTAAGCATTATTAACATCACTGCTCCCGAAAAAATGCCCATTTTTAAAACTTTTTTTTTTTTTGCATTGATACATGTCCCCTGGGGTAGGACCCGGGTCCCCCTACACTTTTTATGGCAATAACTTGCATATAAAATTAAATTTGATTTTTCACATTCGCGTCCCATAGACTTTAATGGTGTTCATACAAATTTTTTGCCTGTTCGCATGTCTTGCTACAAACTGAACCGGGGGTGTTCGGCTCATCCCTACTACAGTGTACTGCCATTACTATGAGCATGACTGCCGTGCCCATACAACAGGAAAGAAATAGTCCTTTGTCAGCAAAATTAACAAGTGAGCAATCTACAAGCAGTGAAGCTAGTCAACTAATGAATGCCCTAGAAGGGTTACATGTAACCAAAGATTTTAAATATGTTGTCCGTAATAAAGGTATATTATGTATTCAGATTGAAGTCCCAGAATAGCAAATAGATATTCTTTTGGTGCTCTTTTGTTAAGAGCGGTTAACTTCTGCATTAAATTGTTTTGTTCTTTAATACTTGTTTGTCACTTTTAGTGATTTTAGTAAGTATAAGGTAGGATTACCTGGTTGGATCCTGGGCTGAGGCTGTCATACACCTCCTGACAGGGTTTTGCAAAAAATTTGTGATTTCTAGGACTCGACTTTTTTCTATTAGATATCTAGAGCTGGGATGAGCTCTGTCCTTGTCTGCACTTTAAGCGGTTACTACATAAAAGGACCCGGTATAGCCTTCAGTGGCATCTGTCAATTTAATTTGGGTCACATTATGTAAAAAAAGTGTTAAAAGTGGATGTGACCACATTTTTGCTCAGTTATGCAATACGCAGCTTATAGCCTTTGTGCTGAAGTTAGTACTGTAGTTCCCAATATTCCAGCAATCAAGATATACTTATGTATAACACTATTAAGTTTTTTTTTTTTAATCTAGAAAATAAAAAAGTCTGGGGTCTTTGAGGAGCTGGCACAGCATTCTTATCCATTATTCTATTCCATTTCCAATGACTGGCTCATCTTCTCCTTGTTGATTATCTTTGTATTAGATGTGACATTGGACGGTTATTACAGAATGAATGATAGCACGGTTTTGTTCTCTACCCTCTGTCACACGTGGTTCATCATAAATATTCCAGTACTTATTACAAAAAGCTGAATTGCTAATGACTGTAATCATCTGATAACATGCTAATGTATTCTGCATAATTAACAGTTGTACTGAGTATGTCCTGTTGGATACAGCAGCAGGATATTAACAGTGATGTGAACTTGTATGTTTAGTCAAGTATTTTTGCAACAACAATATGGTGGGAAAGATGGCATCTTGGCAGATGGTGATAATAATAATACAAAATAAAAATTAACCAGTCAAAAGTTTGTTTCTCTTCTAATTTCAGAAACTGTTAAAACTGGAAGGCCTAAACAGTTGAACAGTGAAAATATTTTTTTTGACTATGTTAATTATGACTTTGTATTAAATCTGTTTTTATTTACCAGCTTTGCATTAAATTCAGATATGAAATTAAAATATTGATCAGATTTTGATTAGCGGTGATTGCTATTTTGGCTTCACAACCATGTTTGAGAACACTTATAGCAGGTGGACAATCTGTGGATCTAGCCTTGAAAGAATATAAAAACTTGGTTCACTGTTGGTAAACATTGGCAATGTACATTATTTACATGGTGGCATCCCTTGTATGCCTCCCAAGACTGAAAACTAAATCTTCTGTTTGCTGTAAAATAAAGCAGTACAGCTCCATAGTAGTTAATATTTTAAAATATAAAAAATTTTGCCCTTGCCCCCTATTTAAAAATAACTGAAACTGTATCCACATCTCAATTTTTCCCAAACTTTGCCTAGCCCCTTCTCGCCTCCACAGAGTCTGTATTGATTGTAATGTAATAGGAAGATCCAAAAGCATACTTTGTTGGTAGGAAGGGATGAAGCCAAGCTCATCTTTTGCAAGTAGAAACTTGCAATTAAGTGCAGTAGTCCAGCAGTCTGTATTTCTTGATGTAATGATTTAATCTCTTTATTACACAGAAAGTTACTGCTGCTTATGATTTTTTTTTTTTTTTCATATTTTAATTTTTAATTAGCGATGCGCTTTGAGTTTGGGTCAAGGTTGGGTTCACCCTGTACAAAATCCAAGTTGCAGTTTGGGAACACAGCAAACTCATGCTGCCATTGAGGTCATAGCAAGCAACAGTATGATGTGTGTCTAAAAAGTTCAGCGAATTGTCCGATATCTCAACGGCAACATGGGCCAGGTGCATGCGCATGCACATGGTAATCCAGAGACACATTGAGAAGTGCCACCTACCATGGAGTACATGTGACCATCAGGGTAAACCCGCTGCGGGCAGTCGAAGGTAGTCTGTGTGAGAGGTTGGGTCACAGTGTAATGAAGCAATGAGTGAACATCAAGTTCTCCTACAAATTTGGGAAAACTGCCACGGAGACCCATGAAATGTTGGTGCAAGTGTACAGGATGGAAGCCGTGAGCAGAAAATATGTTTACAAATGGTTCAAGTGTTTTTCCAATGGGAAGGAAACGATTGAGGATGAGCCATGTTTGGGTGGACAAGCAGAACCCCAGACATGATCAACTGAATGTGACAAATGCTGGCACGAAATTGGCATTTGACTCTACAATTAAAGGCAGAGAAATTGGGCATTAGCAAGGATACTGTGCTCACCATCATCCGCAAAGATTTGGGTAAGTGGAAAATCTGTTCCTGGTTTGTGCTGCACAAGCTGACAGACTAACAGAAAGCAAAACCGATGGAAACCTCTGAAGATTTAACTACCATGTGTGACCAGGGCTAGACTGGGACAAAAATTTGGCCCTGGACTTTATCCAGACTGGCCCAGTTTGACAGGTCTCTCCCATGACGGCTTGCCACCCAAGCCCCCCCCCCCCCCCCCCCAGTAGCCATTAGCCGTTCTACATTATTTCTCTTATAGGCAGTACCAGTGGGGAAGCTAGACATTATTTCACCTGGGGCAAAGAATCAGTTTGGCGCCCCCCCCCAATGGGACAAGATTAGGCAGGAAAGTGAGGCCGCCCTCCTTCCAGATCGTATGATGAGCTTCTCAGTGTTGACTCCTGAGCATCATGTCTGTATTCAGGCGCGCTGCATAACTAGCCAGGGAGAAGAGGTGAGCACTGCGGGGGGGGGGGGGGGACAGAGGACCGGAGGGAGGCAGCTGTCCACTGTCACTGAAATCGGCCCACTGAGCCATCGGCCCACCGGGAAACTCCCTGTAGTCCCAATGGCCAGTACATGCCTGTGTGTGACCATGATTCATCCTTTCTGTGAACCATCCTCACAGGGGATAAGACCTGGTGCTAACAATTTGATCCGGAATCCAAGCAGCAATCGATGCAACGGTGTTCACCATCTTCCCCGTAACTCAAAGTCACCTACAAAAGTCCAAGGTCACGACAATGTTGATACCATTCTTTGTATATATCTGTTTGTTTCTTTTGTTCATTTTCTGATCTCATTCACGAAACTTTTTAGACACATCTCGTATTATTGTCCATCCTGGCTGATGAACTTAGGGCAAGTGGCTTAGCACGTCCATTAATGGGGGCTTTATTATGTTCTAGCCCCTTACTAAAAACTTCAGAATTTCCAGCAGCCATATTGATGTGCTTTGGCTGTGTTAGAGAAAACTTAAGAGTGCTGATTATATAGTGCAGAATTTCTTAACATAGATATAAACCCTTTATTGAATGTCTTTTAGGTAGTTAAATGCTGTGTATCTTGGCGAATTTGGGGGGAGAAAATTTTTTACATATTAATGCTACTGAGGTGTGTCTTACAGCTTTTTTTATAGCCTCTCGCACGGTCTACAGTCATAACAGCCTGAATGTGTGCGTGTTAAAAGGGAATATTTCCCCGTGAAAATCCACCACCCCACCGTCCATAGAGAACATAATCCGATTTGCCCATTACACATATACACACACATAGACGATGCTGTCCCTCTCCAGGGCAGCATATATTCGCTCCTATAAGGCATGGACTCCTTGGATGGCACTCACACCAACGTCCCTCTCATTACTATGTAATTTCTAAATGATCCCACTAGGTGCAATTCCTTCCTCCCGAATTGTTTCCCCCTCTTATTTCCCCTTCTATGCAAGTTGCTATTTTGAAAGTACTTCAGGGCAATTTCGAGGTTTCACTTCAAGTATGTTACTCGGTTAGTGTGTGTGTGTGTGTGTGTGTGTGTGTGTGTGTGTTACCATAAATTTTTTAATTTTTATGTTATATAGTGCTTATGGATATCATACCATTTGATTGCTCTGTATTTATTTGTCATGTTGTATGTAATGTACTTCCCTTTCAATAAAAATTAATTGAACACAAAAGGGCATATTTCCTTTTTTTTCTGGCTCCAATGTATTTATTTATCCCAGCCTGTTCCTAAGTCCACATGCATTTCACTGCTAACAGCTATTTGTGCATATTCATAGGACATATTTTCTAATTGTTATTGGCTGCAATTTTTGATAAAACCAATGGGATATTCCTTGGCAATGTGCATTAACATAGAGGATTACTTTTTTCTATTGGGAAGGCATGCAATAGGGTGATTTGCAGGGAGGAGATTACGGGAGACGGTGGCAGAGCATTGTGACCCCATTACAAGGGACCAAACAAGCCTTTATGTCAGAACCATTCACTGTTAAATCTTTAATGACATTTTAGTGGTTGGGTTTACATCTACTTTAAGAAACTATGCTTGAGCTCCCTGAATTTCACTACTGTGGTACATTTTCCTATGTTTCCTGCATATGTGAACACATCTGAACACCGAAAAAGGACCAATATCAGCCAGTAACAACTAATTGATAAATGACCCTTTAATTGTCAACACCTTAGCTACCTTGTACTTTTTTCTAAAAAAAAAACTGCCTTCTCCTTTTATTTGTTTTAGATTATAAATTTTAACTTTAAAGGGTTAATTCACCCATAAAAAAAAAAAAAAATTAAATCCTTGTAAAGTGGTCCATGTTGTTAAAAAGCATTGCACAGAAAAATTCTTTTCATTTCACTTACCCCAAGTAAAGCTGCTACTTCTGTTTTCATTCATTCAAAAGCTGAGAACTCCTAAAATCCTTCCTTTATTAAATTACAGGGTAAAAAAAGTTCAGCGGAAAGGCTGCTCCAACCTCCCCCCCCCCCCCCAAATAGCTCCTTCCATTGAGGTATATTCCAAAATGCTTTACTAATCTATAATGGTGTTCTTAGAAAAAACAACTCTGTATTCTAACAAGACACAGTCTATCTCTATATATTAATATAGATATTCATATGTTTGACCTAATGATGCCCAGCATACATTAAGATTGTAATATACAGTATGTAGGCAAAATAGCTTAAGAAATTAGTGCTAAAGATAAACTTGTACTTTAAGCTTGGGGTATTAAAAAAAACACATTAGACAGTTGTTGCTGTCAGTCCATTCAATAGCCTTTTTTTTTCACATCATTTGAAAGAAGAAAAAAAATCCAAGAGCAGTGTGCACCCAAACTATATTACATTACCTGACTCACATTCGCTGCATCCTATCATTTTCATAGATAAAATAAGTTTGTCATACATTAGTAAGGCCTATTATCCCTAAACTATCCTACTGCTGGTCAGCCATCGCGATGGCTGCTGGGCACCTGCGTTCGCACGCGACAGAGCGAGAACCGGGATCTGTGTATGTAAACACACAAATCCCGGTTCTTTCAGGGGAGTAGAGTTCATACTAAATATGAACACCAATCTCTCTCTCTCCTCCTAGACAGTCCCATCCCCCCTACAGTTAGAACACAGTGAGGGAACACAGTTAACCCCTTAATCGCCCCCTCGTGTTAACCCCTTTCCTACCAGTGACCTTTATACAGTAATAAGTGCATTTTTATAGCACTGATCTCTGTATAATTGTCAATGACAATTGTCAAATCCCAAAAATGTTTCAAAAGTGTCCAATTTGTCTGCTGCAATATCGCAATCCTGAGAAAAAAAAAAATCGCAGATCGCAGCCATTACTAGTAAGAAAAAAATAAGAAAAATGCTATAAATCTATCCCCTATTTTGTAGACACAATAACTTTTGCGCAAACCAATCAATATACGTTTATTGCGATTTTATTTATTTTTTCCAAAAAGATGTAGAATACATTTCAGCCAAAACTGAGGAAATTTTTTTTTTTTTTTTAAATGTGGGATATTTATTTATAGCAAAAAGTAAAAGATATGGGGGTTATTTACAAAAGGCAAATCCACTTGAAATTGCACTGAAAGTGCACTTGGAAGTGCATTCGCTGTAAATCTGAGGGGTAGATCTGAAATGAGGGGAAGCTCTGCTGACTTTATTATCCAATCATGTGCAAGCTAAAATGCTGTTTATTTTCCTTGCATGTCCCCCTCGGATCTACAGTGAATGCACTTCCAAGTGCAATTTCAAGTGCACTTTGCACTTGTAGTGAAAAGTGGATTTGCCTTTAGTAAATAACCCCCATTGTGTTTTTTTCAAAATTGTTGCTCTTTTGTTTATAGCGCAAAAAATAAAAACCGCAGAGGTGATCAAATACCAGCAAAAGAAAGCTCTATTTGTGGGGAAAAAAAGAACATCAATTTTGTTTGGGTACAGCATTGCACGACTGCGCAATTTTCAGTTAAAGCGATGCAGTGCTGTATCTCAAAAAATGGCCAGGTCATTGAGCAGCCAAATCTTCCAGGGCCAAAGTGGTTAAATGTTTTCAGTTTTAAGTTACATACAAGCTGCTGAGAAGGTCCAGTGTGTGTTCTATGTTATAAAATCTGCAACAGTTCCCATACTGGTGATGGTTTCCTACCATTTCAATAATTCCAAGTAATAGTAGGTAATTAAATCAAAAATACTTTATTCTAAAGCAAATACTGGATATATACTAGCTTTTATTTTTTGCAAAGAAAAAGTAATTATAATTGTTTTGCCTAAAACTACATCTATTCTTTATTTTCTATGCAATAATTTTTTGTTTTTATGAACATAAGTTAAACTAAATTATGTACAGCAAATTATTTTTTTAATGAAATGAATGGTTGTTAGGAAAGCCAATGGGCTTATCTACATGCAATGAAAATGTAAATTTATTCCACACTGTGTATTTCACTTTCAGCACTGTCCTGACTATGGTAGCTAACACAAAGTTCATTTACATAGCCTCTCAGTGAGCATGCCTTGAAAAAGTGATCTTTATCTAGGACAATAAAGGTCATTTATCAGTGTAACGCAAATACAGTCCTGCAGCGGTTCTTATTATTCACAAATATGCTTATCTGTCCACCTCACACATCAGCATTCTGATTTTGGATTTCTACACCTATATCAAAATGAGAAACAGGAAAAAATGTCACTTCAAATTCCAGCCTGCTTCACAATCACCACTTTCATTAAAACAGGCATTTCATTCTATGCTCCATGCAAAAATACTGTTTGACTGATCCCTATTTTTGTTTAAAGGGACACTGGATATGTTTGGATATTATCAGACATAAATATATATATTAAATATACTATACACTATATCATTTAAGATACTGGAAATGTAATTTCTTGAAAGGTAGCATTAGTGAATCCGAGAATCGCCAAAGCCATCATGCTATCAAGGAAACCGTCCATCTGGACCAGAAAACATTCCAGCTTGTTTATAAGCTGACAGGTAGGGGGAAAGTGGTTGCTAAGGCTGGCCAAAGGCAAGTCAAACTGAATGCGGAATCTTTTTAACCAATGACGCTGAACAATGGGAAGTGTTTATTGGTGGTAGTAATCCCACAACTAAATGAATGACTTTCTGCTGCATGTTCAGGCTGGAAAAATAGCCAAACAATTCAGCTGGTTTTTTAATCCTGAACATGCCATGTGTTGGCCTGAACTATGCATGGGGCTGAATCTAAACCCCATGCTTATTGCTGAGGGCAGTGGATGTGTTTGAATGTTGGTGATGTAAATAAGTGGAGGAGTGGGACTAAGTGAGAATCTCTAACATAATTTCTTCTGGCAGTGGTTCTGATTGTGGTACTGTGTGTTGTGGTTTTTGGTGGGGCCTTTGAATCTAAGGCTTTCTGTACACTATGGCTCTTAAATGTGAGTTTAAGCGCTTTTGGCCTTTTTTTTTTTGCCAAAGCTCCTAAACTCAACTCTATAAAAGCCTATGTGTCAATGTACACATAGGCTTTTACCAGAGTTTAGGAGCTGCTGTGGTTAGGGGAGCTTTAACCTCCCTCTCCTGAACACAGAAAAATAACGCTCAGGATAGGAGTGTTTTGACTGCCGGACAATGCAAACGGTGGCAAAACGCGACAAAATCTGTGCGATTATGCTGCGTTTTGCCTGCGGCTGGCAGTTAAAGTAGACTTCATGTACATGAAGCCTTAGGGCTTGAAAACCAGTCCTGGAAAATAAGTTGGGGGCAACTGGATGATGTAACTCTATTACGAAACACGTAGGGCGGAGCGACGCGCTTGCGGTTACCAGCAGGATGGGTTTGTCTGCGAGTTTACAGGCCGGTGCTCCGGACACTTTAGGCGCTTACCTTACTACCATCATGCGAGTGCAATTATTGATACTTATTTTAATAAAGGTTAATGGTTTTACACTATTGGAGCTTTTTATATTTTTATGGTGCATTTATCCTATTGCGGGTTGATGTCCAAACATGCCAGTTTGAGTATTTATGGCACGATAACAACGCCCTGGTTGTGCCAGGATATTCAAAGGATTTTGGTTCATCGGCTGTGGTCCGGTGGTCTGGAGGATTTATCCCTTTCAAGCTTTCTCTGATCCTCTGTAGTGGGGGACCATGAGTCTCTGGTAAGTGGCCATTGTTTACTTGTGGTGGTGGATCGAGCACTATTTCCACATACAGTGATTATCTGTGCAGCCCCATCAGTGATGCCCACAAGTTCCCACCTGTGATGCCCATCAGTAATGCCTGTCAGTGTCTCATCAGTGCTGTCGATTAGTGCCATCTATCAGTGTTCATCAGCGCCCATCGGTGCCACCCATCAGTGCCGCCTCTCAGTGCCACCTATCAGTGACCATCAGTGCTGCTTTTTAGTGCCTCCTCATCAGTGCCCATCAGTGCCCATCAGTGCAAGTGAAAACATACTTATTTACAACATTTTATAACAGAAACAAAGAAAAAAAGTCTTTCAAAATTTTCAGTCTTTTTTAATTTGTTTAGCAAAAAATAAAAAAACCCAATGGTGATCAAATATCATTTGGGTAGAGCGTTGCATGACCGTACAATTGTCAAAGTGTGCTGAAAGCTGAAATTTGGCCTGGGCAGGAAAGGGGTGAACGTGCCCAGTATTGAAGTGGGTAAAGGAAAATTAGAGATTTGGGGTAATTTTGAGGACCTGTCATCCTTATTTCTATTACAAGGGATGTTTACTTTCCTTGTAATAGGAATAAAAGTGATAAAAAACATAAAGGGACAATGTAAAAATTCAAAATAAAATAAATAGGAAAAAAAATAAAAATTTAAAATGCCCCTTCCCTCTATGCTCACCTGCAAAAGTGAACATATAACCACACACGAACCTTAGAGTGAAATCAAAAAATTCTAGTGCAAGACCTCCTCTGTAACTCTAAACTGTAAAAAATGTTTAAGTGTCGGCTATGGAGATGTTTTGTACCATAGTTTGTCGCCATTCCACGAGCGTGCGAAATTTTAAAGCGTGACATGTTAGTTATCTATTTACTTGCTGTAACATCATCTTTTATATTTTACATAAAAATTGGGTTATCTATGGTGTTTTTTCACAATAGAATTAATTCAAGTGTATTTTTCCCAAAAAATTGCGTTTGAAAGACCACTGCACAAATACTATATGACATAAAATATTGCAACAATCACCATTTTATTCTCTAGGGTCTCTGATAAAAAAAATATATCTATAAAAAAAAGTTCCAGAAAAGGCCTGGTCTAGTAATTATTTATTTCATAACCTGAACATTTTGTATAAAAACCTTTTCTATGTGACCCTTCCCTCAAGAACATATTGCAGCATGATGTTTGGCATGGCCATTTGCCTTTCCAATTCACCAATCATCAAACCATGCAAACACATAAGGGCAGTGGTCTTTTGCCTCAACACGTGTTGCACTTAAGCTTAACACTTAAAGTGGAAGTAAACTTTAATTCAATCGTTTTCCCTATGTAAAGCAGCCTGGAGTAACTTACATGTAAATGTCTTTTATATTGCTCCAATGTGCACCCTTTAGAAGAAATCGCTGATGTTTACTTCATTGGTGACATCATCATGGCATGCACATTTTTGCCTCCATTTACGGCATGCTTTGTGGGCTGTCAGTCTATTCCTCTTGTGCCGTGCCTGCATCATCAGAAGGTAATCTCGCAAGATTACAGCCCCATTAAGATCTTCCTGATAGACCCCATGTGATTTGCTACTCCACGAGGGGTGTAAAATCGGCGCTCAGCATCAACGGAGCGAGCAGGTTCACTGCACATACGTGAGACACAAAGGAAGGGTGGAAGTATGCTGAGGGCAGGAATCAGACAGGAGCTAAAATGGTGCAGGCTTCAGTTGGGATACATAGAAATGAAACTACACTGGAAAAGAAGCAATGGGCATTGTAGGTGGATAAATCAGATTGCAATGTTTTAAAAAGTATAAATTGGTGGCCTTATAGTGAATGATTTGTGCACTGTAGTTTACTTTTGCTTTAAACACTTATATTATGTTCATTCCTTTAATTAAATTTCCGATTTCCCATACAACAAATTATCCCACTTAGGCTGTGACAAATGCTTGTGTGGATCCCAAATTAGACTAGTGTTGTATCATTTCAGCTGATGCCTTTATAATCAGTAGTATAATAGAATTATAATAAGATAATCAACTTCCACCCTGGATCCCAATATATATATTAAACAAGACATATAAATACATTTTGGCCTAACAGAACAGCCACTCAAAAGGCCATTTATCTCTCTTCATATGAGGAAAAACATGCTAACCATTTCATGCTCAGTTTATATTGGCTGAGGTCTCGGTCCAAGGCATACAAAAAGTGAATTTCTATATTAACAAAGAGTCTGCCATTGTGACCGCCCCACAGACTTAGTAACTGACCCCACCCAAACCCCACAACACTCTGGTGGGTGTACCTCCCCCAAAAACAAAAAAAAAGAATAAATACAATTAAAGGTTGACCTTCATATTTAGAGTCCGTATCTAGAGTCCATCACTCACATGGCCCATATAGAGTAGTTACACCTATGAAATATCATGTAAGAATGCTTCATGTACATTATATATCAACTTTATGACATTTTGCATAGAAATTTTTTCAACAAACTGTATATACTGTAAATGACTTATGTGGTCTATTTTGCTTGAACCATATATTACTGTATCGTTCTATGAAAGATATGCAGCAATTCCCATATGGGCCATCTCTTTTGGGCCATAACCCTTTGCAAAATGTTATGCCTCTTGTTTACACCTGATAGTAGCAGGACTCTGTTGACATAGATGTCTACCAAGTTTCTTATGTGATGCTGACATAAATTGTGCAACCAGCATATATTTTCATGCAGAGGCGGCTCTAGGCTTTGTGAGGCCTTAGGCATAACCTAGACCTGAGGCCCCATTAACGTCTATAATTGGAAAAAAAAATAATTCAAGCAATAAAAATTAATTGCATATATTAAGAGTACTGGTGTCAGTACTCTCTATCTCAGCGCTGGTGTCAGTGTGCTCCATCACACCAGGGCTGAGATAGAGCACACTGACACCAGGGCTCTTAATATATGCAATTCATTTTAATTAATACTTAGTACTGTGCGCTGGTGTCAGTGCTCTCAACTCCCCAGTCACCTGCACACCCCCCCAGTCACCTGCACAACCCCCCCCAGTCACCTGCACAACCACCCCCCAGTCACCTGCACAACCACCCCCCAGTCACCTGCACATTCCCCCCCCAGTCACCTGCACAACCACCCCCCAGTCACCTGCACAACCCCCCCCAGTCACCTGCACAACCCCCCCCCAGTCACCTGCACAACTCCCCCCCAGTCACCTGCACAACTCCCCCCCCAGTCACCTGCACAACCCCCCCCAGTCACCTGCACAACCCCCCCCAGTCACATGTACAACCCCCCCAGTCACATGTACAACCCCCCCAGTCACATGTACAACCCCCCGAGTCACATGTACAACCCCCCAGTCACATGTACAACCCCCCCGTCACCTGTACAACCCCCCCCAGTCACATGTACAACCCCCCAGTCACCTGTACAACCCCCCCAGTCACCTGTACAACCCCCCAGTCACATGTACAACCCCCCCAGTCACATGTACAACCCCCCCAGTCACATGTACACCCCCACCCCCAAGCCCATGTACCTCACACATAGCAAGGCTCTGTCCCCTCACAGCTTAGTCAGTCGGCTGCACACAGACAGGCTACAGCGTACTGGAATTGGCTCCGCCTCCACCACGGAAGCCCCGCCATGGAAGGAGGGTGGACTCCGCGATCCTGTGCTGAGGTGCTAGCTGTGCCCTTGCACAAGATATCGGCTGAAAGGACGGACAGGATTTGCTGGTGGGCAGGATGGACAGGATTTGCTGGCGGGCGGGGCGGGGCAGTTGACGGTCTCTGGGTGTGTGTCTGCTGGTGTTCTGATGAAAAGGACACCTGCTGTTCCAGTGGAGTTTTCTTGAAAGGGGTGGAGACTCGGCAGTGCCCTGGTGGGACGGGGTGTTAGAAAGCAGAGAGGAGGCGGACTGACTGTACTCTGAATGAGGTGGTACGAAGCTCCGCTGACTGTACCTAGGACTGATGTAGTATGAGGATAGCCAGAGGCGGTTCTTTAGGCAAAATAGGCGGTGGCGAGGCCCCTGGGGGGGCGAGGCCTTAGGCGATCGCCTACTTTGCCTAATTAGAGAGCCGCCTCTGTTTTCATGTATCCACATGTTTTTTCTTTTCTTCCTATGCAAGTGCTGGTAGCCAGTGTTGTCTTTTCCCTAAAAAGAAATAATGCCAGACGCTGCAGATGGCAGCTACAAATGCCATTTTGAAGGCATATGTATATGGGAGGCAGCTGGGACCCAATTTCAGCTAGGGGCACACAGTAGCTTCCCTGGGATAAATGTAATTATTATTATAGATCAATCTTCTTCTTCTACCCTCCTGAAGAAGCTTATCTACAGAACATGTTGAGGCAAAATGCTACATCCCTTAAGTCATTATATGGTTTGATGATTGGTGAATTGGAATGTTGAAGGTCAGGCCTAACAATATTATGTAACATGTACTGAGAAGAGATGTCATATAGAGAAGGTTTCTATGTACAATGCTCATCTTAGGACAGTCCAAACAATAGGATGTAACATGTATTGAAAGTTCAGGCCAAACAATATGATGTAACATGTACTGAGGAGGGGGTTATATAGTGAAGGTTTCTATGCGCAAGGATTTTTACGTGATTTTTTTTTAAAACTATGAAATAACATTTTTTTTGTTTAATTGGCACCATTAAAGTCATTTGGATGTAAAATACACATTACAGTATGTCTAACTAGGGCTTCTATAAACTGTACCATAAATTTGGCTTATAATAAGTTTATAATTTCAGATTTATGTCAGGATAGGTAAAATCTCCAATTACTACCGCTGTCCAAGCCCCTGCAGCCCTTTCTATCTGTATAAAGAGTAGAGATGAGCTGAACACCCCCCCCCCGGTTCGGTTCGCACCAGAACTTGCGGATGGACCAAAACTTTGCATGAACGTTAGAACCCCATTGAAGTCTATGGGACTCGAATGTTTGAAATCAAAAGTGCTAATTTTAAAGGCTAATTTGCATGGTATTATCCTAAAAAGGGTTTGGGGACCCGGGTCCTGCCCCAGGGGACATGTATTAATGCAAAAAAAGTTTTAAAAATGGCCGTTTTTTCAGGAGCTGTGATTTTAATGATGCTTAAAGTGAAAAAAAAAAAAAAGGTGAAATATTCCTTTAAATATCGTACCAGGGGGGTGTCTATAGTATGCCTGTAAAGTGGTGCATGTTTTCCGTGCTTAGAACAGTCCCTGCACAAAATGACATTTTTAAAGGAATAAAAGTCATTTAAAACTGCTTGCGGCTTTAATGTAATGTCGGGTCCCGGCAATATGGATGAAAATCAGTGAGACAAACGGCATGGGTACTCTCCAGTCCATTACCAGGCCCTTTGGGTCTTGTATGGATATTAAGGGGAACCCCGCACCCAAATTAAAAAAAAAGGAAAGGCGTGGGGCCCCCAGGCCCTATATACTCTGAACAGCAGTATACAGGCGGTGCAAAGAAGACAGGGACTGTAGGTTTGTTGTTAAGTAGAATCTGTTTGTAATTTTGAACTGGTACATTTTTAAAGTGAAGCTCCAGCCAAAAAATCTATTTTAAGCTTTTTGGAAAACATATGGAAGGGTTATCACCCCTGTGACATTTGTTTTGCTGTCTGTGCATCTCTTCAGAAGATTTCACCTCACTTTCTGTCCCATTGACAAATGTTTTTTGACAATTTGGGGTTTTTAGTGAAACGAGGATTGGTGATAAAGCATCAGTGGAGAGGAGAAACGCTTTTCCCATATTAACTCTTACAGAAGAGAATTTCCCTTCCTAGGGGTAAATTTCATCTCACTTCCTGTTGTCTCCTTCCGTTTGCAAGTAGGAGTCGTTTGTAAGTTGGATGTTTGAAAGTAGGGGCCTGCCCTATATACTCTGCAGAAATTGTGGCCTTAGGTGTTGGTGTTGCCACAACACTGTAAGCCCTCACAGGGCCCTGCTGTGAAATATTAGATCAAGAATTGTAATTACATGCCCCTGTTGAACAGAGTCAGAAAAATTGGGCCTTTGGCGATGGTGGTGCTGGTGCCACAACACTGCAAGTCCTCACAGTTACTCTTGGTGGGCGCTGGAACGGGGCCTGCTGTGAAATATTAGATCAAGAATTGTAATTGCATGCACCTGTTGAACAGGGGCAGAAAAACTGGGCCTTAGGCACTGGTGCCACAACACTGCAACTCCTCACAGATACTCTAGTTGGAGCGCAGGAATGAGCCCTCTTGCAAAATATTGCTTAAAAAATTAGTATTGCACGCCCCTGTTAAACACGGGCTGAAAAATTGGGCCTTAGGCGCTGGGGCCACAACACTGCAACCCCTCACAGATACTCTAGTTGGAGCACAGGAACGAGTCCTGCTGCAAAATATTGCATCAAAAAATTGTAACTACACGCCCCTGTTAAACAGGGGCTGAAAAATTGGGCCTTAGCCACTGCTGGCGGAGCCCAGAACCAAAAATGTTCTTACAAGCTATCAGCATGATCATTGAGGAGGAAGAGGATAGTCTCTCATCATAACAGGATAGTCACTCAGCATAAGCATAGGGAGTCTTTGAAGGAATCTGACATTTAAAAAAAAATTATTCGGTTACAATACGGTATCTGGTGGTGATCCAAGACTGATTCATTTTTATGAAGGTCAGCCAATCGACCGAGTTGGTGGACAGGCGCACCCTGTGATCGGTTACAAAGCCTCCAGCAGCACTGAATGTGCATTCCGAAAGAACGCTGGATGCAGGACAGGCCAGTAGCTCAATTGCATACTGTGCAAGCTCTGGCCAGTGATCCATCCTCAAGACCCAGTAACCCGGAGAATTTTCGGTGGGAAATGTGTCCAAGTCAGATCTTGCCCCTAGGTATTCCTGCACCATGTAAAACAGACTCTTGTGATGGTTGCTGGAACCGATCATACCTTGGGGCTGTGGACTAAAAAATTGTTTGAACGCATCGGTCAGATGGCCACCTTCTCCACCGCTCCTTCTTTGACTGGCTGACTGAAGCCTCAGCAACACGTTGTCCAGGAACAGGAGTTTGTAACCTCCCAGTCTCTGGGAATGCATTGCACAGACCTTTCTGCAAGGCCTCCCGAAGATGTTTCATCCTCTGCTCCCTCTGCGATGGCAAGATAAGGTCCGGAACCTTACCCTTGTAACGTGGATCAAGGAGGGTTACCAACCAATATTGATCCCTATCCTTGATACCACGAATACGAGGATCCTTCCGCAGGCTTTGCAGGCTCAGGGAGACCATGCAGCGTAGGTTTGCTGAGGCATTTGGTCTGGAGTCCTCTGGGTCACTAAGTATGACATGATCCGCAGCCACCTCCTCCCAGCCACGTACAAGTCCATGGGTTTCCTGGGACTGTAAATGATCCCTTCAAGACTGCTGCTGATGCTGAGTGCCAGGCTCTACCTCCATGCTGACACAATCCTCCTCCTCCTCCTCCCTCCTCCTGTGTGATCGGCGGGCACACAGGAACACTGTCTGGATAAAGGGGGCCTTGAGAGCTAAGGAAGTCCTTCTCCTCTCGCCTCTGTTCTGCCTCAAGTGCCCTGTCCATTATTCCACGCAGCGTATGCTCCAACAGGTGGACAAGGGGGACAGCGTCACTGATGCATGCACTGTCACTGCTCACCATCCTCGTGGCTTCCTCAAATGGTGACAGGACAGTGCATGCATCCCTGATCATGGCCCACTGGCGGGGAAAAAAAACAAGCTCCCCTGACCCTGTCCTGGTGCCATAGTCGCACAGGTACTCATTGATGGCCCTCTGCTGTGTGTGCAGCCGCTGCAAGGCATGGCCAACGTTGAGTTCCACCTGATTAGGTGGTTCTTGGGCAGGTTAAATTCCTTTTGGAGGTCAGCCAGCCGAGCACTGGCATTATATGACCTGCGGTAATGCACACAGACTTTCCTGGCCTGCCTCAGGACATCCTGTAAGCCCGGGTACCTGCCCAAGAACTGCTGCACCACCAAGTTCAGGACATGAGCCAAGCAGGGCACATGGGTCAGTTGTCCCTGTCGGAGGACGGAGAGCAGGTTGGTGCCATTGTCATAAACTACCATTCCTGGCTTAAGCTGGAGTGGCGTCAACCACCTCTGAACCTGCCCCTGCAGAGCTGACAGAATCTCTGCTCCAGTGTGGCTCCTGTCCCCCAAGCACACCAGCTCAAGCACCGCATGGCTCTGAGGACAAAGCACAGGAAGAGGCCATGGAGGAAGAAGAGAAGGGGGTGGAGGAGAGAAGTGTGTCAGAATCACCAGTAGTAGCATTTTGGAGGCGTGGTGGTGGAACAACCTCCAACACTACTGCACCTTGTCCTGCATCCTTCCTAGCTGCAAGCAGAGTCGCCCAATGTGCCGTGAAACTTGGGTAACGTCCCTTTTCATGCCTGCTGGACCATGAGTCAGCGGTAATATGCACCCTACCGCTGACCGCCCTGTCCAGCGAGGCCAAGACATTGCCTTTCACATGCTGGTAGGGAGCCAGAATCACCTTCTGTGAGAAAAAGTGGCATTTGGGAACCTGCCACTGAGGAACCGCACATTCCACAAACTCATGGCAGGGGGCAGTCTACCAACTGAAAAGGTAGCAGTTGAAGTGCTAGCAATTTTGTCAAGCTAGCATTCAACCGCTGGGCATGTGGATGGCTGGGAGCGAGCTTCTTTCTGCGGTGCAGCAGCCGGGGCAGGGAAATTTGCCTGGTACAATCTGATGTAAGTGTACTGATAGCAGATTGCCTGCCAGTACTTGGCTGTGACACATCTAATTCTACACCTTCATTCCTCTCAGTGCCCGTCTCAGAGAGGAATGAAGGTATAGTGGGGTTGTAGATCCCAGCTGACGAGGAGCAAGGAGAGGTCCTCTTTGTTGGTGTGGGTCTTTTAGGTACGCTTGCCAACGAACTGCATGGCAGGTCAATATATGTCTGGTCAATCATGTGGTGCCCAAGTGGGAGATGTTTATGGCCACGCGAGATACGCTTGAGACATATGTTGCAGCAGTGCGATCTGATGCACTCATCTCATAAAAGGCCCACGCCAAAGAATAACGTGCAGAGACAGCAGTGCCCTGCACATGTGGAGCTCTGTGGTGTGATGCAGTCAGTGTGCTGCCTTTAAACTGGCCCCTGGAGGGCATCCTGCCTGGTTGGCATGGATGTGCCTCCTCCTCCTCTCTCCTATCAGGCACCCACGTGGAGGCAATGACTTCATCATCCCCTCATCACTGGAGCAAACCTGGCAGTATGCTGCAGCTGGGGGAACATGACTGCCAGATTGCTGTCTTTGTTGGGCACCCCCTCTGTCTGGGCTCACATTACTGCCTTCCTCTAGCTGAGTACCATCATCGGAGCCTTCAAAATGCTGGCCATCCTCCTGAAGCATGTACCCAACACTGTGGTCAAACAGTTTAGGGGACTCCTCAAGAGGACATGGTGGGGCTAGGGAAGGAGTGACTGATGCCATTGAGCCGAGGGAAAAGGCCGCGTTGGCAGCTGCTTTGCCAGACAAATACCCTGAGCCTGGGTGAGAGAGGATGAGGAGGATGAGGACGGCTTGGTCATCCACTCTACCAAGTCTTCCACATGTTGCAGCTCAACATGGCCAGCTGCCGAAAAAAAGGCCAAGCGTGTCCCACGGCCACGTGCTGATGAGGATGCACCGTGTCCACGACCAGCACTGTTGCCTCTAGACACAGAGCCTGCTTGCCCTCTTTTATTGGCTTGTGACTGTCTGCCTCTCCTTGTTGACCTTCCAGACATAATGTGTGTAATAATGTGTGTGTCCAGACGTGTGTGTGTGTGTGTGTGTGTGTGTGTGTGTGTGTGTGTGTGTGTGTGTGTGTGTGTGTGTGTGTATGTATGTATGTATGTATATGTAGCGCTGGTAGATTTACCATCTACCGCAGATTAGGTAAATTTAGTAAATTGTGTGTTAGGAAGGTTATAAGTTTGCCTCTGTTCCAGCTTGGCTGATGTTGTGTGTGCTTCCGTGCTGACCGGTGGGTGTCGCTGTTACCATTAGTCAGTGTTGGAAAGGCAACGTGTCGAAGTGTATAGATGTTCCTCTGTCTCAGGGGCAAGCTCGGTGGAGGTGGTCCTCCGAGTTGCATTCTGGGCGAGGGTATTTATGGGACAGACGCCATGTTCTAAGGTTATTTTGCAGCCACCTGCTGGCCCTCCTGGCCGACAGGTATGCGTTAAGGAGCTACCTCGTGGTCCTCCGATCGGGAGGTCCATGATGCTATGGCGCAGAGGTGGGGCCAGAGGCTTGTCTGGGGCCTACCACCGCAGCCAAGGAATGGTCCTGAGCTGTCGGTCCTGTGTGACGAAGCTGGACAGCCGAGGAGATCCCAGGGGAGGACCCGTCTTGGAGAGATCATGCAGCGTGCTGGTCTATAGAGGGGCCTGGTGACTCGGCTGGAGGACGTATCCAAAAGACTGTTCACTGCAGAAGATCTGATACATCCTGTGGCAGAGGATTGTGCAGATTTACCCCTCAAATGAGTCTGTGGCAGAGACTTTCGATTCGTGCTGCGTACTGGCTGCTAGACCGGTGAGAAAGGCCTATCCAGACGAGCAAAGTGTGTCCCATGAGGGGAACGGATTCCACATAATTGTTTGAATTCTACCGGGACATTTGTTGCTAAGATTTTGCAAGAAGATATTTGAATTTCTCCTGAGAGTTTCCTTTTCCGTCTCTTTCCTGCTACTTCCTAAAGTTTGACTGTTCAATAAAGCATTGAAAACGTACTCCAGTGTTGGTGCGTGTGTCGTCCAGCAGTAAACTCAACGGAACCCCTAGACCCGGTGCCGGTGAAACAGAGGGAAGCAAAGTGAAGGTAACAGGCCCGCTTAAACCAGCAGCTCCACCGTGAGTTAGTGATAGATTAATATAAATATATATACACAATACCCTGCAAGCGCAGCTAACTGACTCGACCTGCCTACTCTATCTAACTTAAAGTGGAGTTCCACCCCCCCCAAAAAAATAAAAAATTAGTAATGTTCTTAAAAAAAATTTAATAAAAAAATAAAAACATTTGAAGAAATTTTTTTTATTTTTACTCACCTCTAAATGCCTGTTGCTAGGTGGTCCCTTGTAGTCTGCCTCCTTCAGTGCCTGGGCTCCTGACGTCACTTCCCACGGAGCAGGAAGGGAGATCGCCTCTCCACCCTCCCTCTTGTCAATCATCTGGGACACGTGACCGGTCCCAGATGATTGCGGGGCCAGTGACGGTGCGCAGCTTGCGCATGCGCAGTGGGTGCCCGGCTTAAAAATGCCAACGAGCGGGGGGGGGGGGCGAACAGGGCTTCGATCCCCCGCATCGCTGGACCCTGGGACAGGTAAGTGTCCAATTAAAAGTCAGCAGCTGCAGTATTTGTAGCTGCTGACTTTTGATTTTTTTTTTTTTTTTTTTTTTAATTTTTTTAAATGGGAACCCCGCTTTAAATCAAATAACACTGTCTCTCTGTCTATCTCTCTCCACCGCAACACACTACACAGGGCCGACGTGCAGGCGGCCTTATATAGTGTGGGGTGTGTACTAAACCCCCTGAGCCATAATTGACCAAAGCCTCCCTGGCTTTGGCCAATTACGGCTCTCTGCACACACGGCGCTGTGATTGGCCAAGCATGTGGGTCATAGTGCATGCTTGGCCAATCATAAGCCAGCAATGCACTGCGATGTCGCAGTGAATTATGGGCCGTAATGCGCCACTCGAATTTGGCGCGAACGGCCCATAACATTCGTAATTCGGCGAACGACCGAACACACGATGTTCGACTCGAACGCGAAGCTCATCCCTAATAAAGAGCTTAGTCTCTACCTCCTCATTAATGGGGATGCTGTAACAAACTCCAATAGTTACCTTTGCAGTATGCACACATACAGCTGTGCTCATAAGTTTACATACCCTAGCAGAATTTATGATTTCTTGGCCATTTTTCAGAGAATATGAATGATAACACAAACTTTTTTCACTCATGGTTCGTAGATCGCCGCCATTGCTAGTAAAAAAAAAAAATTACTAATAAAAATGCCATTAAACTATCCCCTATTTTGTAGACGGTATAACTTCTGGGAAAACCAATCAATATACGCTTATTTTGATTTTTTTTTTTTTACCAAATATATGTAGAATACATATCAGCCTAAACTGAGGAAAAAAAAATTGTTTTTTTTATAAATTTTTGGGGGACATTTATTACAGCAAAAAGTAAAAAATAATGCGTTTTTTTTCAAAATTGACGCTTTTTTTTTTGTTTATAGCGCAAAAAATAAAAACTGCAGAGGTGATCAAATACCACCAAAAGAAAGCTCTATTTGTGGGGAAAAATTGGATGTCAATTTTGTTTGGGTGCAACATCGCACAATTGTCAGTTAAAGGGACGCAGTGCCGAATCGCAGAAAGTGCTCTAGTCAGGAAGGGGGTAAAATCTTCCGGGGCTAAAGTGGTTAATCAGTGACAGTGGCATCAGAGGCATCATAGCTGGTAATCCAGGACTGATTCATTTTTATAAAAGCCAAACGGTCCACGGAGTCTGTGGAGAGACGCGTTCTATGATCAGTAACAAAATCTCCTGCAGCACTGAATGCCCATTCCAAAAGCGCTCTGGATAGCACGGGCAAACTCACTAAAGAGAAGAAAATGATGCCCTGCCTGAGGACTGACCACCACGTCCACCTTTGCCTGTGGACACATTTGTTGTTGGCCCCCTTACAGTGCCAAGGGAATGTCTGCCTCTCCTTGTTGTCCTCCCAGACATTATTGGGAGGGAGGGGGTGGTGCTTATAAGCAAATGTAAAGAAGAAGTTGAAATCTGTACGTAGATACACTTTGATCAAAGAGGTGTAAAGAGGTGTTTGGTGCACTTTCATTTGAGTACTCACACTACATAGACACACTCCATGGATACACTATAATATACTGCAATATAATGTGCCAAACGTACAGTGACGCACAGAACTATATGGCGTTAAACTGGCAGTAATGCACGCAGAATTATATGGTGTTAAACTTGCAGTAATGCACACAAAACTATATGGCGTTAAACTGGCAGTAACGCACACAGAAGTAAATGGCTTTAAACTGGCAGTAACACACACAGAAGTAAATGGCACTAAACTGGCAGTAAGGCAATCAAACAGACAGGGTTCAACCGTCACTACACTGACGCTATCTGAACTGTCCCTACTCTAGCTAAACACTAATGTAAAGATTACTGACATGGTCTCACTACACTACACTGAAACTATCTGAGCTGTCCCTACTCTATACTAATGTATGTATAAATGACGCAGTCTCACTACACTACAGTGAAACTATCTGAACTGTCCCTACTCTAGCTGCACGCTTTGCAAAGCTGAATGATGGTCCTCCTCACTACACTTACACTATCCCTAGACTGACACTAAACGAATATTCTACACAGACAATTGAAGCAAAATAGCACAGTATAGCACACTAATTAACTAACTAATAGCACTGAACATCACTCTCCATGCTGAAATCACACTGAAAATGGCTGCCATTGAAAGAATACTTTTATACTGTGGGGCGGGAATGAGCCATGATTGGATAAAGTCATGATGGCAGTGTCCAATCATGACTCTGACAGTGCTCTGTGCCCTGATTGGCTGAAGCTTTCACTGCTTCAGCCAATCAGGGCTTGCAATGCACTGTTCAGTGCGCAATGCATTGTGGTCGGTTTGTGGGGGCAAAGAAACGGTCGAACGACCAGTTTGTTCGGCTGTTCGTCGAACATCCGAACAGCGAAAGTTCAGCCCTAACTTATGCTCGGGCCAAACCGTTCGCCCATCCCTACTCTCCTGACCTCAACAGCATTGAGCCACTTTGGAGAGATCTCAAACATGTAGTTCATGCAAGACAGCCTGAGAATTTACAGGAACTGGAGGCTTTTTGCCAAGGGGAATGGGCAGTTTTACCATCTGAGAAGATAAAGAGCCTTATCCACAAATACCACAAAAGACTTCAAGCTGTCACTGATGTTGAAGGGGGCAATACACAGTATTAGGAACTGGGATATGTAAACTTTTTTGATCAGGGTCATTTTGGTAGTTTCTGTTGTCATTATGATTTAAAAAGAGTGAACACAGTTGATTGATAATAAATGGCTTCAGCCAACCACTAACCATGAGTGAAAGAAAAGTTTTTGTGTTATCATTCATTTTCTCTGAAAAATGGCCAAGAAATCATAAATTCTACCAGGGTATGTAAACTTATGAGCACAACTGTATATGCAACTCCACCCACAATGCCTCAGAACCATCACGCTCTCCATCAACAAGGTCCTCTTTCACACTCAATTTTCATGAAGACAGGCACTGCCACCTCTTTTTTAATTATGTATCTTGAAAGAGAGCGAAGACAGGATTATTAACAGCCCAATCATGTAAAGAGTAAAGCCAAGAATCAACAATACCAAAATAACTCAGATTTCTGGCATTGGTGAGTAAACACTTTCATGTATTGTTACAATCTGCACTTGACTTAACCATGTCTTTTTATAGTACAAACAGTACTTTAATCTTCGGCCATAGTCCTTCCCCTATCTTTCCCTATTCCACCTTCTGACATCTGTCTGACTTATCTGCCCCTAATAAATTCTAACTCTTCCTTCCCCCTAAATCCTAGTTTAAATACTCCTGCAACTTTCCCATAAACTTCTCTCATAGCTCAGCAGACTCCCTTCTGGTGCAAACCATCTTTAAAGTAGAACTATAGTCAAATCTTTTTTTTTTTTCTTTTTGGATAGAGTAAGGCAGGGTTATAACACCTGTCAGTTTATTTTTTGCCATCTGTGTCCAATGGGGAGATTTCCCTTCACTTCCTGTCCCATAGCAAAACAGGAAGTGAGAATAAACTCCTGCAAACTCCTTGGGGACCCCCAGGTCACCAGAGCTAGTGCCCCCATTGGAAGATTCCCCTATATTATTTTTCTGGGGATTCTGAATTTTCTTTTACTTTCATTTTCAATGATAATGATAAAAATATCATCAAATTTTGTTTAGAAATGTAGTCAGAAGATGTATTTTATTTAATTCACATTTGTCCTCAGTGCAAACTATTCTTTAGTTCTTTTATTCTGACACACTGGGTGCAGACTTTATCCATTCAGATCTACTGCTGTCGGCTACCACAATGTCACCTCTGCGCAGGGGGTTTTTCAGTGCCAGGGCGGTAAAGATGTGGAACTCTCTTCCACAATTGGTGGTGTCAGCAGGAAGTATGGATAGTTTAAAAGACTCTTGGACGTGCATAATTGCAAAAACAAAATACGGGGATATGGGAAAATATTTTCTACATGCACACCAAAACAGGTTGAACTGGACCGACCATTGTCTTTATTCAACCTTACCTACTA
The DNA here is from genome assembly GCF_042186555.1 of Aquarana catesbeiana. Taxonomy (NCBI): domain Eukaryota; kingdom Metazoa; phylum Chordata; class Amphibia; order Anura; family Ranidae; genus Aquarana; species Aquarana catesbeiana. Next base: position 263,681,111 of record NC_133324.1, read on the forward strand.
TGTAACTTTGTAACCTGGGACCCTGCAGTGATATGGTTTCAAAAGCCCATCCAGAGAGTTCAACAAACACACATAAAAACGGCTAAAAGCACCTAGTCAGTTTATACTTAAATGTAAACACAAGTACTATTGTGTACAACCTTTTAAAAACGCATAGATATTTAATTTGACACGTATCAGACAACTCCTGTGTCTTTCCTTGGGAAACAAGTAATCCATGCTTTACTATTGCTGTCTTCCTCCTTTAATCACCTAAAGCAACCACCCTTTTTTTATAAAAAAACAGTTCAGGTCAAAATCCACATTTAACCTGTTTGGGTTTTATAGATCTACTGACCTTCTTGGTGTCCTTACTGTGTTGCCCCCTCTCCAGTGTGTCTTAATTTGATAAAATGAGATAGAATGGCAGGAAGGTGATTTTCTCATTAGCAGTGATGTGAAATCCTTATATGCTATAACAGAGCAGAATAATAGAATGGAGGTGCTAAAATATTACTTAGAGCTAGACCAATATGTAAATGAAAAGAAGGAAGGATTTATTTTGTAGTGTGTGAAATTCATGTTAAAAAATAACTATTTTTGGTTTGACGGTAAATTCTATTTGCAGAAAAAGGGATCAGCCAAGCTATGCAAATGGATCCATAGGACTATGAAAACAGACAAATATAGCACCCAAATTGAACAAGAGCCTATTTTTTTGGTATTGCTATATTGATGACTGCATTGCCATTTAGAGAGGGTGTGAGGACTCTTTAAATGTTATGTTTTGGATCAGTTAAATAATCAAGAATGGAATTTGGAGTTTAGTAATGTGTATAGCGTGGAGCAAGTGAACTTTTAGGACTTCAGATGTTTAATGGAAAACACATAGTTAACCTCCCTGGCGGTATGATTATTTCGGATTTTAGGTGCTGAAAGCGGTACAATTATTTTGCATGGAAATTTGGCGTTTTATATTGTAGGTCTGTAAATCTTAACAATAACACACTTAAATCTGTCCAAACCAGAGTCTAGTAGATATCCCGGGTATGATAAAGTTTGAAACACAAAAACATAAATTATAATATAATAAATAAAAATAAATAATTTAAAAAAATTTAAAAAAATAGTAATAAAATAAATTTCCCCACAATTCACTATCGCTCAATTCTGCAAGTGTTCTAATTTACTATCGCTGTTTTCTAGCTGGTCTAAAGCCACTTTTGACGTAAAGGGACACTTTTTGGTTGCTATGGACAATCTCCAGTTTCCAGGCAGAAAGAACAGTGTATATCATGTAAAACTGCATGCAGGGCATGGGCCAGAGCACTGGGGACAAAAGGGATGTGAAATCATTTCATACAGTACTGTAATCTGTAAGATTACAGTACTGTATGTGTTATGATTTTGACATTTTTTTGAATTTGCCGCCAGGCTCCGCCCCCGTGCGTCGCGCCGCTCGCAGGGAACGGAGCCTGGCATGGAGAGGCTTCGGAGGAGGACGGAGCCCTCGGACACTGCGGGGGACATCGCAGGATCCCGGGGACAAGGTAAGTAACGCCGCCCCAGGATCCTGCAATGCGATCCCGAGTGTGGCTCGGGGTTACCGCTAATGGTACTGAATTTTAACCCCGAGCCACACTCGGGAAAACCGCCAGGGAGGTTAATAAAAATATTTCATAAACCTACAGACTGTAATGGTTTGTTGCATGCCAGGAGCTGCCATATAATAAGGTGGATTTATAATATCCCAAAAGGGGCAATTTCTACATTTAAAATGGAATTGAACTGACCAAGAGGCAAAGAGATGTCTAGGTTTGAAGACTCCTTCTGTTTCAAACTCTTGTGTTTAAAATTCCACTTATATAAATCCCACTTGGTTCAAGTGGACCTTTACCCATAACAACGTGATAAAAATAATGTTCTTTAGCAAGGAACATTTAATAATTATGCTATCAAAATTAGTGCTATAAATTGCCTCCAGCATTTCTCCCGTTTCTTCTTGCTGGAGGCTGCCATTTTTCTGAAGCCCAGAACCCCTGAACAGTAGTAAATATTTAGTCTGTCAGCCTCTACAAACTTGGCAATGCCTAAAAATAGAGAGGATCTGAGCATGTGCAGAGCAGGGTAAAACAGTGTTTTACTTGATTGTAAACAGTATAGACACTTATTTTTAACATTTCACATAGCTATACCGGCAAAAGGGGCCAGCCTGAAGTTATCTGACAGTACTTAATTTGCTGACTAAAATTCTACTTTCACTATGATGTAGTCCTCTAAAAATGACATTAAACAAAAATAACATTAACAAAAAAAATGCATGAGGTTCCCTCCACAATAAAAATCAGAAATGTATTCTTGAATGAAGTCTGGGTGGCCAGTAAAGGGAGCAAAGCAACTATACAAAAACAGGCCACATGCCTCACAGTAACCTTGCAAGGAAAGTTGGCTAAACCTTTCCCCCCATTCTTGAAAGGCACCTTGGCCATATATGGCAGATTATATTTCTACATAAGGACCAGCATGCAGGTCAAAGCACCAACATTGGTAATGTTTAAGCATTAATTCATAGCAACTGAAAAATGGGTGTTTTTGGGTGCAGAGATATGAGACCAAGAATTTTAAGCCATCATTTGTACTATAAAGCAATAATTAGAAAGGGAAGCCTAGGGTGGCCCCAAACATGCCCTTGGCAAAAATGGAAAATGTACTATCTTGGTACCCAAAGATTTGACAATGGTTCAAAAAAAATATAAAGCAATTTATTGATACCTAAACATTTTAAAAAACATCATACGTATGTGATCAAAACATGCTAATAAAATCAATGGTTACAGCCGTGCATCATTGTTTCTTAATTAAAAAAATAGTGGGTTGTCCTCAACAGATGGTGGTGATACCTGATATAGTAGATCTTGACATAGTCCTCTACATGTTTTGCGGAAACCCTCCCTTATGGAAGATCACCATACTTGAGGCACATTTCTAATTTATGTATCATAAAGCAAGTGTTTTTAAACAAGTGATATTGTAATGAATGAATTTAAACATTTGGGGACTAATGTCTCTAAAAATCTCCATGTGGAGGGGGGGGGAGCCCCACCCTGTCTATCTTCTATTCCAAAAACAATGTGGTGGTTTTTAAGAAGAACTCCACACATGTAAGTTAATAAAGTACAGGATAAATAATTCTCTCTCACTACTCATTTCACGAAGGTATGCAATGTAAGGAAACACAGGAACTTTCAAAAAGTCCTTTAATTGAAAGAAAAAAAAAAATCCCCCTATTGTAATCCAGGCCAGGGACAATCATGATGTCCAAAGATCAAAACCACATTATTCATTACATTCTGCTCCACTAAAAATTTTACCCAATACTTAAAGTGGGTGTAAATCCACTTTGAGAAAAAAAAATAACACCTGCAAGACAAAGGCATAATGAGCTAGTATGCATAGCATACTAGCTCATTATGTAATACTCACCTGAGATCAAAGTCCTTGCTGCAGTACCCGTACACCGCTCCGACGGCCGACATCACTCCTAGGGGATTATTCCTGGGCATCGTGGCTCCGGTGCTATGATTGGCCAGAGCCACAATGGCGTCACTCCCATGCATGCGCACAGTAACGGCACAATCACTGAAGCAACGGCACATACGTGCCATTGCTTCAGTTTGTGTCAGTGCGCATGTGCCGATGACGTTGGCACATGCAAATACAGGGGATATCTCCTAAACCTGCACGGTATCCTGGGTAGCTACAGGTAAGCCTCATTATAGGCTTTCCTATAGCACAAAATGGTCTGTAAGGGTTTACAACCAATTTAACAACTGATTAAATTACACATTCCTTGCACTGCAAAAATATAAATAAAGTTGAGGCATCCAAAGTAATGTAATGCCATTGAGCATTATTTGGTGTAGGGCTAATGTTCTGCTAATTGGGTTACATGGTAGTTTATTTGAAAACAGATGCGCCAGGTAGAGTTGCTAATCACTTGGCAGACCAGGGACATGATCTGTAAAAGTTATTTGATGAACTTTACTGCAGTCATGAAGTATGTTTTACTCTTCCAATGAGAGAAATCTTGTGAAAGTATATGTCAAAAGCAGTCATATCAAAACCCCAACAAGGCATGCAAGAGATCAACTTTAAAGGCTAAGTTCACCTTTTTTTTTCTAAAATTATGTATCAATATTCTATTGTACCTTGGTTGCAGAAAAACAAAAGCTTTCTTTGATTTTGACAACAAGGCCTTACCTTATCCCTTGCTGTATTTCTTAGAACGCTCCATCACTTGCTGGTATGTAGATTTGGGACAGAAAAAACAGTAAGACACAGGAAGGATTTTACCAACTGATTTCATTAGCACACACCTTTCACCCATCAACTATGTTTGCACAGCATCCCCGCATCTCTTCACATGTGCATTTGCCTGGCTTCCCCAGCGTCTCTCCAGATGGGCTTAGGCTGTATGCTAAACTCCCCGGGGCCGCATGAAGCCCACAGGAGACCCCTGATGTAGTGCAAAGGCCTGCCTGATTGGATAGAGTGATTGGATATATGGTGTGTCCTCCTATTATAGAGTTTTGCTAAATTTAAAGGAGATTGTACAATCAGATTGTATAGTGTATGGTCACCTTTATACACCTAAAACTACCTGCGCTTTCAGTGTCATAATTGTTAATGGCACACCAAACACAGAAGCAAACACACATTTTCCACATGAATAAATGCCATCGGTGACAAATGTAGCAAACTGTGCAGTAAAAAAAACGTGCAACTCTCACCACTCCAAAATGTCTCGTGAGCTACTTTGCAACATGTAGTGCAGCCCATTGAAATAAACGAGCTGCCCTATGTGCGTCACTGAAAAAACATGCGCTGCCACTACTCTAGGTGTAAATGGGGCCTGAAAGTGAAATTGGTGCATTTACACAAGAACAACGAGACTCCATTCACACCTGTGTGTTTCCAAATGCATTGCAAACCGCACAGAAAATGTGCACTTTGCCATACGTTTCAGAAACACTGCAAATGTGCATTGTGTTTGTAATGTCATTACAAGTTAGATGCTCCCCAAGTGCAGCAAACGCAAAAAAAAACTGCAGTAATGCACCATGATGAGCTCCAAAAAAGTTCTGGAGCGGCTCTGGGCTGCCCTATGCATGACGAGTGAAAACGCTTCAAAACACCCAAACAAAAACGCGTGCAGGAATGTGAGTTTTTGCTATGTGGAGATGTGAATGAGGCCTGACAACTGAGTGTCTCCATCCACTTCCTCTTACTGTATGTACTTGCATAAAGATGGCCATACACTATGCAATCTGATTTTACAATCTCTGTACAATTTCAATTTAAATTTATCAAATCTATGGAATAGGAGTTCACACCTGACAAATCTATTCAGTTTGTATCAAATCAGACAGGCCCTTGCACTACATAACTGATGGGAGATCTAAAGGACATTGTACAATCAGATTGTATAGAAAGTGAATGGAAGGTGGTATTGTAATGAGGGAGCTGTGATCGAAAGTGGTGAACACACCCTATCATATCCTCTTCTGTGATGAAGCAAGGAACTGGGAGATAAGCTACAGGAAGTGAATGCTGAGAGACAATCTACAGGAAGTGATGGAATCTGAAAATCATTTTAAAAATTCAAACTAAACTAACAAGATTTTAAACCTCCAGTGGATAAGGTAAGTGTGAGAAAAGCACATTGGGATAGCTGGGGCAGAAATGGCATTGGAAAAAGCTTCTATTTATTAGGAAAAGTGAAATTCTGCCCGAAAAGGTGAACTTATACTTTTTATCTGCAGAAAGAGCAGACAATCCACACTCATCTGTCTTAGTAAGAGAGTTCTAAACATTTGGTGCATTATATGGCACTGCAGGTGCAAATATGTAAGCTGACACATGTAGTTTTGACATTTACAAATGATTTGTGGGTAATAGTGCTGCACAGAGAGAAATTTAGATTCCTGAGAATTTCTGTCTCTCATTCATGTAGCACCCTCCTAGATAGGTGGGATGTAATAACTAGATTTAGTGCTGGCTCAATGCATTCAGCGGAGCTGGGTTGTTTTGACAAGTAAATTTAGCTTGCCTTTCTGTAATCAGTGTGGCTGTATTGATTGTGTTAGGTAAATTTAGTTCTACTGACTGCAGCCTGTGCAGCTGATTAATTGTGTCAGTTCAGTGATCTCAGCTGCTGTCAGTCTGATAGCTCCCTCTGCTTTTCAGAGAGCTCTGGGATTCTCTGGAACATATCTGTGGAGCTATGCAAATCGCAGTATAAATATATATACAGCTCTGGCAAATCCCAGGGAGCAGTGCTCTGATGGGTGCTGGGAGTCTGTATATATTCTTTGAGCACACTGAGCTCTGGGTCTTTTTCCGGAAAAGGATCCATTCATCATGGAGGGCTACTGCCCTCCAGAGCAACACTGCCATGTGCTTGCTGTTCATGAATAGGGATGAGCCCGATGTTTGAGTCGAACGTAAGTTCGACTCGAACATCCGGTGTTCACCTGTTCGCCTTACAGCCAACATTTTGCAGTGTTCACAGCAAATTCAAAAGCCATGGAACACCGTAAAAGTCTATGGGACACTAACATGAAAAAACAAAAGTGCTCATTTTAAAAGCTTATATGCAAGTTATTGCCATAAAAAGTGTATGGGGACCCGGGTCCTGCCCCTCTATTGCAAGGGTAAAAAAGGGGGAGGGGTATGTCTATATATCAAGAATAATGTACAAGTGAATGTGAGAGATGACATCACTAAGGGTGCTAGGGAGGAGGTGGAATCCTTATGGGTAGAGCTCCAAAGGGATGAAGCTAAGGGGAAATTAATGCTGGGAGTATGCTACAGGCCCCCTAACCTGAGGGAGGAGGGGGAGATGGACCTCCTATCACAATTTGGATTAGCAGCAAGGATGGGAAGTGCTATCATAATGGGGTATTTTAATTATCCAGACATAGACTGGGCGTAGAGGGAACCACGCATTCATCTAAGGCTCGCCAGTTCCTAAATGTCAGATGGTAGACGCACCAACTAGAAATAAAGCGTTACTAGATCTACTGATTACCAACAATGCAGACCTGATCATAGATCACGGACAATTTAGGAAACAGCGATCACAGGTCAAATGGCTTCAGTATAGATCACACAAATAGGAAACATAAGGGAAATACAAAGACACTAAATTTCAAAAGAGCAAACTTCCATAAACTACAAACCTTGCTAGAAGGCATGAATTGATTGTAAAAGTTCAATCTCTGTATTTGCGGACGGTACTAAGCTAAGCAGGGCAATAACTTCTCTGCAGGATGTGGAAACCTTGCAAGAAGATCTGAACAAATTAATGGGGTGGGCAACTACATGGCAAATGAGGTTTAATGTAGAAAAATGTAAAATAGTATGAATGCAATCGATACACTAGGGGAGAACCTCTGGGGGAATCTAGGATGGAAAAGGACCTGGGGGTCCTAATAGAAGATAGGCTCAGCAATGGCATGCAATGCCAAGCTGCTGCTAACAAAGCAAACAGAATATTGGCATGCATTAATAAAGGGCCGCACCTAGAGTATGCTGTCCAGTTCTGGGCACCAGTCCTCAGGAAGGATGTACTGGAAATGGAGCGAGTACAAAGAAGGTCAACAAAGCTAATAAAGGGTCTGGAGGATATTAGTTATGAGGAATGGTTGCGAGCACTGAACTTATTCTCTCTGGAGAAGAGACCCTTGAGAGGGGATATGATTTAAATTTACAAATACTGTACTGGTGACCCCACAAAAGAGATGGAAGGGAGAGGTTTAACCTTAAACTACGTAGAGGGTTCTTTATTGTAACAGCGGCAAGGATGTGGAATTCCCTTCCACAGGCGGTGGTCTCAGCGGGGAGCATCGATAGTTTCAAAAAACTATTAGATAAGCACCTGAACGACCACAACATACAGGGTTATACAAGGTAATACTGACATATAATCACACACAGATTGGACTTGATGGACTTGTGTCTTTTTTCAACCTCACCTACTATGTAACTATGTATCAATGCAAAAAAATTTTCAAAAACTACCGTTTTTTTTCAGGAGCAGTGATTTTAATAATGCTTAAAGTGAAACAATAAAAATGAAATGTTTCTTTAACCACTTCAGCCCTGGACCATTTGGCTGGCAAAAGACCAGAGCACTTTTTGCAATTTGGCACTGCGTCGCTTTAACTGACAATTACGTGGTTGTGCGACGTGGCTCCCAAAAAAATTGATGTCCTTTTTTCCCCACAAATAGAGCTTTCTTTTGGTGGTATTTGATCACCTCTGCGGTTTTTATTTTTTGCTCTATAAACAAAAAAAGAGCGACAATTTTGAAAAAAACGCATTATTTTTTACTTTTTGCTATAATAAATATCCCTCAAAAATATATAAAAAAAACATTTTTTCCTCAGTTTAGGCCGATACATATTCTTCTACATATTTTTGGTAAAAAAAAAACGCAATAAGCGTTTATTGATTGGTTTGCGCAAAAGTTATAGAGTCTACAAAATATGGGATAGTTTTATTGCATTTTTATTAATAATTTTTTTTACTAGTAATGGCGGCGATTAGCGATTTTATTATGGTGGACAGATCAGACACTTTTGGCGCTATTTTGAGACCATTCACATTTATACAGTGATTAGTGCAAATAAAAATGCATTGATTACTGTGTAAATGTGACTGACAGTGAAGGGATTAACTAGGAGGGGGCACTGTAGGGGTTAAGTGTGCCCTAGGGATGTGTTCTAACTGTGGGGGGATGGGCTATGGGTGACACGACACTGATCACCACTCCCGATTACAGGAAGCTGTGATCAGTGTCAGTGTCACTAGGCAAAACAGGGAAATGCTGATGTAAACCTTCCTCTCCGTGAGACGATCACAGGTATCCCCACGGACATCGAGTCCGCGGGACCCACAATCACACTCGTGGAGCCTGCGGCACGCGCGCGTGCAAGCCGCATCTCAAAGGGGTTGTAAAGGTAAACGTTTTTCACCTTAATGGTTAAAAAACTTTCGACAATACCGCCGCCCCCAGCCCCCCCGTTTTACTTACCTGACCCCTCGAAAGTCCTACGCTCGCTCCAGACATCCTCTTCGCCACTCAGCCTGGCCGCTGATTGGCTACAGTGGATGGATTGAAAGCAGCGCAGCCATTGGCTTGCACTGCTGTCAATCACATCCAATGATGTGGCACGCAGGGGGCGGGGCTGAGTGATACAGTGAGCGGCTATAGCCGCCGGCTGTATCACGGGAGCATGCCTGCAAGATCTAACCACCATGCGAGGAAGCTCGCATTAAGGTGGTGAGTCCTTGCGGGGAGGAGCTGAAAGGTAAGTATAACATGTTTGTTATTAAAAAAAAAAAAAAAAAAAAAAAACCTTTGCAACCCCTTTAAAGGGCAACATACAGGTACGTTAATAGGCCTGTATGTGCCCTTCTGCCGACATATGTTGGCGTGAGCCGGTTGGCAAGTGGTTAAATATCGTGCCTGGGGGTGTCCTTAGTATACCTGTAAAGTAGTGCATCTTTCCCGTGTTTAGAACAATACCACAGCAAAATTACATGTCTAAAGGAAAAAAATCAAATTTAACCACTTCTGCCCCAGAAGATTTGGCTGCTCAATGACCTGGTCATTTTTTGCGATACGGCACTGTGTCGTTTTAACTGACAATTGTATGGTCGTGCAACGCTGTACCCAAAAAAAATTGACATCCTTTTTTCCCACAAATATAGCTTTCTTTGGTGGTTGCGTTTTTTTTTTTTTGCGCTATAAACAAAAGAAGAGTGACAGTTTTGAAAAAAACACAATATGTTTTACTTTTTGCTTTTAATAAACATCCTAATTTAAAAAAAAAAAAACAATTTTTTTTCTCAGTTTTGGCGGATACGTATTAAAAAAGATCACAATAAGCGTATATTGATTGGTTTGCACAAAAGTTATAGCGTCTACAAAATAGGGGATAGATTTATGGCATTTATTATTATTATTTTTCCCATTTCCGTCTTTCAGGACAGCACCATAGAGAGACCTTGGCTCCTCCCCTTCTGAGGAAACACCGCCTTCAACTTAAAGCTTTAAACCTCACCGCTCTCCCCCGGCCCCTCAGTTCTGGTGTTTCCTCCGGTGGGGAGACATCGCAAGGAACCAGGGCCGCACAGCTAGGGAGGCTGAGGCTAATTGCAGGCTGACCAAAGGGGGCGCTCTCTCTCTGGCTCTCTCCTGCTCATTTTTTCTAAAGAAAGCTGCAGTCTAAGGGGCTAGGGTGGCTGAGTACCTTTTAGAAGACTGCACATCACGCTCCCCCAGCTTCTCTTAGTGAAGTTGTAAGCTGGGGGGGTCCGTTTTCTTTCTTGCCTAGCAGTGGCATAGGCGGAGGCACAGAAGACCGCCCTGCACTTGCAGCCAGCGTGGGAGCTCTGAGCGCTGGGTCGGAGGACGGGTGACGTCATTTCCGGCGGAGGTCGGTGTTTCCGTCTGACCCGTGACTTCCGGTTCCGGTCGCGGTGTTGAAAACGGACCGCGCGTTCGGCTGGTGCTGCCTCTGACTTGCTGTGGGGACAGTACACAGGGGCTTGGATCACCACTGCACTCTAAGGAGATGTCGGAAGCAGAGGCTTCAAGAACCGCTCCAGGAGAATCCTGCACCAGCCACTCTAAGGTAAGAGGAACCCTGGGGTGGTGTTCCCTTACCGCTTCCTGTAAAGCTCCACAGGTGTAGAACTCCCCCTGGTGGTGAAGGGGGGGAAAGGGTTGTGTCTGGGTCCCTGGTGATGGTTGGTCCCGGGAAGTGCACCCCTGGTGGCCCTCCGTGGTAGTGCTGGTGAAAGTTTGCTGATTGCTCCCTACTTTTAACTTGTTTTCCAGGGCAAAGCTACAGAGAAAAGCAAGTCGCCCCACAGTGCCAAGAAGAAATGCCCCTCATGTAAAATCACAATGGGGGAATCTTGGTCTAAACCCCTTTGCAGGGATTGTATAGAGGGGCTAGTAAGGGAGCAATCTGGAGAACAGTCTTCAGATTTAGCAGCATCCGTGAAAGAACTTTCCAATACGGTGCAGACTTTTAAAACATTATTTGCCAGTCTTCAGTTGCCACAGCCGCAGGTTGTTTCTCCACCAGCACAGCAGAGTGTTCCTCAGTCCTTAATGGATGCTCCCTCGGGAAGTGGAGAGAATCCAGGAGGTGCCAGATTCGAGGTTGAGGAAGAGCCTGATAGCGGGTCCTCAGATCCCCAAGGGGAATCAGAGGGAGAGGAGGCGGAAGGGGAATCCACAAGATCCTCTCGCTACAAGCTTTCCCTGGAGGAGGTGGAGGAGCTCCTAGGAGCCATTCATACCACCCTAGGAATCCAGGAGGAAAGGAAAAAACTTTCACTCCATGACCAGATGTACAAGGGACTAGGGGAACATAAAAGGAAGGTGTTCCCGGTCCATGAGGTCTTAGTCGACGCCATCAAAAAGGAGTGGCAAGACCCCGAAAGGAAGCCTTTCCTTTCAAAGGCACTTAAGCGTAGGTTCCCCTTTGCAGAAGAGGAGGCGCTGGTATGGAACAAATCGCCTAAGCTAGACGCAGCCTTTTCGCAGGTCTCCAGGCACACTGACTTGGCCTTTGAGGACATGGGGGCACTCCCAGATCCCATGGATAAGAGGATAGATTCCCTCCTGAAAAAATCCTGGGACTCTTCCATAGGGAACCTCAAACCTGCCATGGCGTCCACGGTGGTGGCACGAAACATGGAGTATTGGCTAACGCAAATTAAGGCGCATATAGAGGCGGGCACGCCTAAGGAAACAATCCTTTCGTCCTTTCCCATGCTCCTTAAAGGAATAGCTTACCTGGCAGATGCGTCAGCTGAATCGGTGCGTATGTCTGCAAGATCAGCCGCATTGTCCAATTCGGCAAGAAGAGCCCTATGGCTTAAAACATGGCAGGGAGATACCGCATCCAAGGTTAAACTCTGCGGCATTCCTCTCACGGGGGACTTGCTTTTCGGGCCAGGTCTGGAAGCTGTATTGGATAGAACGGCTGACAGAAAAAAGGCATTTCCTTTTAAAAGAAAACCGGCAGAGACTAAAAGAAAGTCTCGGCCGTGGAAGAAGTTGGACCCCCCAAAATCTGATCAACAGAAAAAGGGGTGGGGACAAAAAGGGAAGGGGCGTGGGGGGGCTATTTTTCGCCCTCCTGAACAGCCCAAAAAGACAAAGTGACAGAATAACGGTGGGAGGAAGACTGGGGGCCTTCCTGCCACAGTGGGAGATGATCACCTCCAACAATTTTATTTTGGAAGTCATAAGAAGAGGGTACAGGTTGGAGTTTGCAGAACCTCCACCATGCAGACTCCTCGTAACCACGCTTCCGAAATGTGCAGAGAGGTCAGCGGCTCTCCTTTCCTCCCTCCAGGAGTTGGAGGAACAGGAGGTGGTAGTTCGAGTGCCAGAAGGAGAGACGGGCAGAGGCTTTTACTCCCACATTTTTGTGGTGCGCAAACCCTCGGGGAAGTTCAGGCTCATCCTGAACCTGAAGCCTCTGAACGTCTCTCTCACCTACAGGAGGTTCCGAATGGACTCTATCTATTCGGTAAAGACACTTCTTCCTCCAAACTGCTTTATGGCATCGATAGACTTGAGGGATGCCTACCTGCACATTCCCATTGCAGATCAGTGTCAAAGGTTCCTCAGGCTGGCAATAAATACCAGAGAAGGGACCTTTCACTGGCAGTTCAGGGCCCTTCCCTTCGGACTATCCTCTTCCCCCCGCATCTTCACCAAAGTCATGGTAGAAGTCTTGGCTTTCCTACGGATCAGGGGCATTTCAGTGATCGCTTATTTAGACGATCTACTACTTTTTGCCCCTTCCGCGGAACAACTGTCGCTGGACCTGCAGTTGACAAGGAACATCTTAGAGGGTCTAGGTTGGCTCTTAAATCTGGAGAAGTCCAATCTGACTCCTTCGCAAAAAGTAATCTTTTTAGGTTACCTGTTGGACTCAACAAAACAAAGGGTCTTCCTGCCTATGGAGAAGATCCAGAAGGTAGACAGGGCAATGTCGTTACTCCAGGGCAGCCAACAAATATCAGTAAGAAAGGCTATGTCAGCCTTGGGGTTACTGACGGCAGCACTTCCAGCAGTCCAGTGGGCAGGGTTACACTTTCGCCCCTTGCAACTATTTATCCTGAGCATTTGGGACCACAGTCAGGAATCTTTGGATTCCCTGATAACTATACCGGACCAGGTCAAGAGATCCCTATGGTGGTGGCGGAAAGAAGCCAATCTCTCTCAGGGTCTGGAATGGGTTCTGCCGGTGTCCAGATGCGTCACGACCGATGCGAGTGGCATGGGTTGGGGGGCGCATATGGGGGACCGGGTGGCTCAGGGAGGCTGGCGGAAGGAGGACGCAGGAAGATCCTCCAACTGGAGGGAGCTGAAGGCAGTAGCCTTGGCACTCAAAACTTTTCAAAAGGAACTTCAGGGACAGCATGTGAGAGTCCGGTCGGACAACTCCTCAGCTGTAGCCTACATAAACAGGCAGGGGGGTACCAGGAGCAGACCTCTGTGGACCCTGGTAGAAAGCATTCTCAGATGGGCCGAATTAAACGTCCTATCCCTCTCGGCAGTGCATCTGAAAGGAGATCAAAATCTGGTGGCGGATTACCTCAGCAGGAAACGGCTGAGGGAAGGCGACTGGGTTCTGAATCAGGGGGTTTTCGAAGCAATATCCCAGAAATGGGGGAGGCCATGCATAGACCTCTTTGCCTCGAGAGAAAACAGGAAGGTGCATCTCTTCTTCTCCCTAAACAGGTGGGATGGAGCTCTAGGGATAGACGCACTGGCTCAGAGTTGGGCTTTCGACAGGTGTTATGCCTTCCCCCCACCTGTACTAATCCCAGCCGTCCTAAGAAAATTCCAACTGGAAAACACAACTCTCATTCTTATTGCGCCACATTGGCCCAGGAGGCCTTGGTTCTCCATCCTGAGAAGTCTGGCAGCGGAACCCCCCTGGCTTTTGCCAGTTCAGGAGAATCTCCTTTCCCAGGGGCCAATCTGTTGTCCCCAGGTGGGGAGATGGAGCCTCGCGGCTTGGCTACTGAGGAAGAACTGTTGAAGAACAGAGGTTTCTCAGATAGCTTGGTAAAGACCCTCCTTAACTGCAGGAAAAAAGAAACCCAGGTCATCTACCAAAAAACATGGAGGCGTTTTAATAGCTGGTGTACAGAAACTTCTTTTGATACTCACAGCTCTATAGCGGTCTTAGAGTTCCTGCAGGCAGGGGCGGACAAGGGGTTAGCCCTTGGCACCCTGAAAGGGCAGGTTTCTGCTTTGAGTGTGTTTCTGGAGAAACAACTAGCCTCCGATCCTTGGGTCATTAGATTTTTTAAAGCATTGAGTAGGCAGAGACCTCTGAAGGTCCCCCCCTTCCCAATGTGGGATCTTTCCTTGGTCCTACAAGCACTTACAGGGGAACCCTTTGAGCCATTGGAGACCTGTACACTAAAATGGATTAGCCTCAAAACGGTGATTTTGGTGGCAATCACTACGGCAAGAAGAGTAAGTGAACTCGAGGCCCTCTCCATTAGGGCCCCCTTTTTTCAGGTATTCCCGGACAGGGTAATTTTTAAGGCCGATCCGGCCTTCTTACCGAAAGTAGCCTCGGTTTTTCATAGAGGCCAGGAAATTGTTTTGCCCACCTTTTGTTTGAATCCTGTGAGGGAACAGGAACATAGGTTTCATAAACTAGATGTAAGAAGGTGTGTCCTGCAATACTTGGAGGATACAAAACCATTTAGAAAATCTGATTCCTTTTTTGTGTTATTTTCAGGAACCAGGAAGGGAGGCAAAGCCTCGGGGCGCACTTTAGCTAGGTGGCTAAGGTTAGCTATCAGTCAGGCTTATATATTTAGCGGGTTAGAAGCCCCTAAGGGTATCAGGGCACACTCCACAAGGGCAGTGGCAACCTCTCAGGCCGAGTGGGCTGGTGCGTCTCCGGAGCAGATCTGTAGAGCGGCAACGTGGTCTAGATTCGACACGTTCGTGAAACACTACAGATTGGACCTTCTGTCAGCAAAAGACCAGGCTTTTGGGCGT
The DNA here is from genome assembly GCF_042186555.1 of Aquarana catesbeiana. NCBI lineage: Eukaryota > Metazoa > Chordata > Amphibia > Anura > Ranidae > Aquarana > Aquarana catesbeiana. Next base: position 263,696,214 of record NC_133324.1, read on the forward strand.
AAGGTTCTGCAGGCAGTAGTCCCACCCTAAGGTAAGGTGCTCGCTTATCCTCTCTATGGTGCTGTCCTGAAAGACGGAAATGGGAAAATCGGAGTTACTTACCGGTAACGTCCTTTTCCAGGAGTCTTTCAGGACAGCACAGTTACCCACCCTACTGTAGGGATATTCGTGATGGAGTTCATCGCAGAAGAACGTCAGGTAAGATCAAAGTTATTATGACGTGTTCTTGTGTCTCCCCAGCTAACCGGAGGTCCTCTTGAAGAACTGAGGGGCCGGGGGAGAGCGGTGAGGTTTAAAGCTTTAAGTTGAAGGCGGTGTTTCCTCAGAAGGGGAGGAGCCAAGGTCTCTCTATGGTGCTGTCCTGAAAGACTCCTGGAAAAGGACGTTACCGGTAAGTAACTCCGATTTTTTACTAGTAATGGCGATGATTAGGGATGAGTCGAACACCCCCCTGTTAGGTTCGCTCCAGAACTTGCAAACAGGCAAAAAATTCATTCGAACACGCGAAGACCGTTAAAGTCTATGGGACACGAACATGAATAATCAAAAGTGCTAATTTTAAAGGCTTATATGCAAGTTATTTTCATAAAAAGTGTTTGGGGGACAAGGATCAATGCAAAAAAAAAAGTTTTAAAAACGTCCGTTTTTCGGGAGCAGTGATTTTAATAATGCTTAAAGTGAAACAATAAAAGTGTACTATCCCTTTAAATTTCATGCCTGGGGGGTGTCTATAGTATGCCTGTAAAGGGGCGCATGTTTCCTGTGTTTAGAACAGTCTGACAGCAAAATGACATTTCAAAGGAAAAAAAGTCATTTAAAACTACTCGCGGTTATTAATGAATTGCTGGTCCGACAATACACATAAAAGTTAATTGATAAAAACGGCATGGGAATTCCCCACAGGGGAACCCCGAACCAAAATTAAAAAAAAAAAAATGACGTGGGGCTCCCCCTAAATTCCATACCAGGCCCTTCAGGTGTGGTATGGATATTAAGGGGAAACCCAGCCAAAATTAAAAAAAAAAAAATGGCGTGGGGTCCCCCTCAAAACCTATACCAGACCCTTCAGGTCTGGTATGAATTTTAAGGGGAACCCCGTGCCAAAATTAAAAAAAAAAAATGGCGTGGGGTCCCCCTAAAAATCCATACCAAACCCTTATCCGAGCACCCAACCTGGCAGGCCCCAGGAAAAGAGGGGGGGACGAGAGAGCGCCCCCCTCCTGAACCGTACCAGGCCACGTGCCCTCAACATTGGGAGGGTGCTTTGGGGTAGCCCCCCAAAACACCTTGTCCCCATGTTGATGAGGACAAGGGCCTCATCCCCACAACCCTTGGCCGGTGGTTGTGAGGGTCTGCGGGCAGGGGGCTTATCGGAATCTGGAGGCCCCCTGGAATCTGGAAGCCCCCCGCCCCCCCGTTATTTAAGAACCGTCAGAAGAGGAGAAACGTCACACAGCGGGAGCTTCCCTCCATGCCATCATGGATGCGGAGCGGCCCAGAGAAGAAGGGAAGAAGACGCCGACGCTGCGGAGGAAGATGCCGGACGAGAACACCGGAGGAAGATTCCGGACGAGAACACCGGAGGAAGAACCAGAAGAAGAAGATGGAGGAAGAAACCAAAGGAAGATAGAAGAAAGAAGAAGCTTTTAAATAAAGGAATTGTCAAAAACTGTCTCTTGTCATTTTTAACATTTTTGACATTTTTTTTAGTGAAATGGTAGGGGTACTTTTGTACCCCCTTACCATTTCACACAGGGGGAGGGCCGAGATCTGGGGGTCCCTATGTTAAAGGGGGCTTCCAGATTCTGATAAGCCCCCCGCCCGCAGACCCCCACAACCACCGGCCAGGGTTGTGGGGATGAGGCCCTTGTCCTCATCAACATGGGGACAAGGTGTTTTGGGGGGCTACCCCAAAGCACCCTCCCAATGTTGAGGGCATGTGGCCTGGTACGGTTCAGGAGGGGGGCCGCTCTCTCGTCCCCCCTCTTTTCCTGCGGCCTGCCAGGTTGCATGCTCGGATAAGGGTCTGGTATGGATTTTTGGGGGGACCCCACGCCATTTTTTTTCCAATTTTGGCGCAGGGTTCCCCTTAAAATCTATACCAGACCTGAAGGGTCTGGTATAGATTTTGAGGGGAACCCCACGCCATTTTTTTTTTTAAATTTTGGCCGGGGTTCCCCTTAATATCCATACGAGACCTGAAGGGCCTGGTATGTAATTTAGGGGGACCCCATGTCATTTTTTATTTTAAATTTTGGGGGTTCCCCTGTGGGGAATTCCCATGCCGTTTTTATAAATGAACTTTTATGTGTATTGTTGGACCGGCAATTCATTAATAGCCGTGAGTAGTTTAAATTACTTTTTTTTTTAAATGTCATTTTGCTGTCAGACTGTTCTAAACACGGGAAACATGCGCCCCTTTACAGGCATACTATAGACACCCCCCAGGTATGAAATTTAAAGGGATATTACACTTTTATTGTTTCACTTTAAGCATTATTAAAATCACTGCTCCTGAAAAAACTGACATTTTTAAAACTTTTCTTGCATTGATCCATGTGCCCCGGGGCAGGACCCAGGTCCCCAAACACTTTTTATGACAATACCATGAATATAAGCCTTTAAAATTAGCACTTTTGATTTCTCCCATAGACTTTTAAAGGGTGTTCCACGGCATTCGAATTTGCGGCGAACACCCCAAATTGTTCGCTGTTCGGCGAACTTGCGAACAGCCGATGTTCGAGTCGAACATGAGTTCGACTCAAACTCGAAGCTCATCCCTAGCAGTGATCTACGATCTTTATCGGGACTGCGATATTGTGGTGGACAAATTGAACACTTTTGACACATTTTTGAGACCACTGACAATTATACAGCGATCAGTGCTATAAAAATGCACTGATTACTGTATAAATGTCACTGACAGGGAAGGGGTTAACTCTAGGGGGCAATCAAGGGGTTAACTGTGTTCCCTAGGTGTGCTCTAACTGTAGCAGGGATGGGACTGACTAGGGGAGGAGAGAGATCGGTGTTCATACATAGTATGAACACACAATCTCTCTCCTCTTCCCTGAGAGAACCTGGGGTTTGTGTGTGTACACACACAGATCCCGGTTCTCGCTCTGTCACGAGCGATCGCGGGTGCCCGGCAGTCATCGCGCCCACCGGGCACTCGTATTGGCATGGCCACACGCTGTGGGTGCACGCTCGCGCCTCCTACAGCGTCTTAAAGGGCCAATGCACAGTTACGACGGCTCGCCCAAGGGAGCCATTACGGTCGGGAACAGGTTAAAACTGCTCACGGCTGTAATGAATTGTCTGATCCCTGCAATATAGATAAAAATCATTGAAAAAAATGGCATGGGGACCTGGGTCCTGCCCCAGGGGACATGTATCAATGCAAAAAAAAGTTTTAAAGACGGCAGTTTTTTCAGGAGCAGTGATTTTAATAATGCTTAAAGTGAAACAATAAAAATGAAATGCTCCTTTAAATATCGTGCCTGGGGGTGTCCTTAGTATGCCTGTAAAGTAGCGCATCTTTCCATTCTTTAGAACAATTCCACAGCAAAATGACATTTCTAAGGGAAACAAATCTCATTGAAAACTGCTCGCGGTTGTAATCCATTGTCAGATCCAGCAATATAGATAAAAATCTTTGAAAAAAACACGGCATGGGGACCTGGGTCCTGCCCCAGGGGACAGGTATCATTGCAAAAAAAAGTTTTAAAAACTGAAGTTTTTTTCAGGTGCAGTGATTTTAATAATGCTTAAAGTGGAACAATAAAAATGAAATATTCCTTTAAATATCGTGCCTGGGGGGTGTCCTTAGTATGCCTGTAAAGCAGCGCATTTTTCCTGTGTTTAGAACAATACTACAGCAAAATGACATTTCTAAAGGGAAAAAAAGTCATTTAAAACTGCTCTCAGCTGTAATGAATTGTCGAATCCCGGCAATATAGATAAAAATCATTGAAAAAAAATGGCATGGGTCCCCCCAGTCCATTACTAGGCCCTTTAGGTCTGGTATGAATATTAAGGGGAACCCCACACCAAAAAAAAAAAAAAAAATGCATGGGGGCCCACCAAAATCCATACTAGGCCCTTCAGGTCTGGTATGGAAATTAAGCGGAACCCTGCACCAATTTTTAAAATTGGCATGTGGGTCCCCCCAAAATCCATAACAGGCCCTTCTGGTCTGGGGAACCCTGCGCAATTTTTTTTTTTAAATGGCGTAGGGGTCCCCCCAAAATCCATACCAGACCCTTATCCAAGCACGCAACCTGGCAGGCCGCATGAAAATGGGGGGCGAGAGAGTGCCCCCCCTCCTGAACTGTACCAGGCCACATGCCCTCAACAAGGGGGTGCTTTGGGGTGCCCAAAGCACCTTGTCCCCATGTTGATGGGGACAAGGGCCTCATCCCCACAACCTTTGCCTGGTGGTTGTGGGGGTCTGTGGGTGGGGGGCTTATCGGAATCTCCCAGATCCCACCCCCCATGTGAAATGGTATGGGGAACATTGTACCCCTACACATTCACCAAAAAAAAAGTGTCAAAATGGTAAAAATAATAGTAGACAATTTGGGAAAGGCTGTCCCACGATGTCCATTCATCTTCAATCACAGTGTTCAAGGCAGTGTACATCCCTATTATTCAAAGTTGCAAATCTAATACATTTATTTTGTTTTGTTTTTTTCTATTAGCAGACTTGACCAGGGTTTTGGGAAACAGATCCTTGTTCTCATCAAAATGAGAACAAGGTGCTTTGTCAGAGGGGACCCTCCTGACAAAGTAGTACCCTCCCCATGTTTAGGGCTATGGCCTGTTATGGTTCAGGAGGGAGTACACTCTCATCCACCCCTTTCCTGGCCCTCTAGGCTACACATTCAGATAAGGATATGGTATGTATTTGGTGGAACCCTAAACCATTTTTTTGTTTGTTAGGAAAAGGGTCTGGTATAGGTAAAGGGAATCCCTAGCTGTTTGTTCAGAAGGAAAGAAGTAGCTGGTAGCTGTTACTTACTGGAATCTATTTGTAAATGTATTAAAATTCATACATTGTACAGGTGCGCCACTTCATTGGCAGGTTCAGGACATCTCCCAAGCATGTTATTTACCCACTTCAGCCCCGGAAGGTTTTACCCCCTTAATGACCAGAGCACTTTTTACAATTTGGCACTGTGCCGCTTTAACTGGTAATTATGCAGTCATGCAATGCTGTACCCAAACGAAATTTGCATCTTTTTTTCCCACAAATAGAGCTTTATTTTGGTGGTATTGGATTACCTCTGGGATTTTTAGTTTTTGCAATATAAATGAAAAAATACAAATTTTTGAAAAAAATGTATTCAGCCACATGTCAAAAAAAATAAAATTCAATAAGCGTATATTTATGGGTTTTCACAAAAGTTATAGCGTCTACAAACTATGGTACATTTTCAGGAATTTACACAGTTTATGAGTTTATCTCATTTCTTGAGGTGCCAAAATGACAGGGCAGTGCAAAACCCCTCCAAATGACCCCTTTTGGAAAGTAGACACCCCAAGGAATTTGCAGAGAGTTATGTTGAGCCCATTGAATTTTTTTTTGTTACAAGTGATTGAAAAATGACAAAAAAAATAAAAATGTACACAAAGTTGTCAATGAAATTATATATTGTTCACACATGCCTATCACAGTTTCGGAGGCCATGAATTGCCAAGATAGCACAACCCCCCCCCCCAAAATGACCCCATTTTGGAACGTAGACACCCAAAGCTATTTTCTGAGAGGCATGTGGAGTCCATGAGATATTTTATATTTTGCCACAAGTTTTAGGAAAATGAAGACTTTTTTTTTTTTTTTTTACACAAAGTTGTCACTAAATGATATATTGGTCACACATGCCATGGGTGTGTGTGGAATTACACCCCAAAATACATTTTGCTGCTTCTCCTGAGTATGGGGATGTGACATGTGTGAGACTTTTTGGGAGTCTAGCTGTGTACAGGACCCTGAAATCCAATCACTGCCTTCAGGATTTTTAAGAAAAAAACACGTAAGATGGATGGAGGGGGCATTCCTTCCCACTGCTTGTTAAAGCAGTCTAGCAGCTAATTAGCTGCTAGGATTGCTTTTACATGAAAGCTGACCGCTGGCTGAAAAAAACAATACCAAGATGATACCTATACCTGCAGGCATCATTCCGGTATAACCACTTAAAGTCTAGCAACATACCAGTACATCGCTGGTCCTTGTTGGGCATGCTGTATATTATAATGTTCTTTTTGTCCATGCAGCTTGTAAGCTGAATGAAAAAAGAGAACCTAACAGATTTCTCCATTCACATTGATTTATCGGTGGTATGCCCACCATTGGGATAGTGCCCTGCATCCACCCACTTCTAATGATGGCCATTCAATAAATATAAAAATATATGCCGAAGCATAAGTCAATCCACCCCTATGTCCACCCCTGCCCCTATGCTTCAGCATATATGCTCTTTTTTTTAACTGTGGAAATCACCTCCTACAGCACTGGAGTCACAGATTTATATATCGTGAGAGAAAACCCTGTTGCTGTCAAAAAAAGTAAATCCATGCTGCAGCTGAATAGTGTACCTGCAAAGCAAATAATGTTAGCAATGAATCACAGTATCAATAAAACATTAACTCATTAAAACAACTTTTTGTATTGCAATCTGTGCCAAAAAAAGAGTAAAAAATATATGCCGAAGCATAGGGGCAATCGGCCCCTAATTTCCACCCCTGCGCCTATGCTTCGGCATATATGCTTTTTTTTTTTACTGTGGTGGTGAAATCACCTCCTACAGTGCTGGAGTCACAGATTTATGTATAATGAGAGCAAACCCCGTTGCTGTCAAAATAAATAAATCAGTGTTGCAGCTATATGGCGTACCTGCAAAGGAAACTTTGGTTAACAATAAAACGCAGTAACAGTACAGTATAACAGTAAATTGACATACTGTGTTTTATCGTGTTTGTTTTGCAGGTAACCATAAAACATTACAGTTAAGCATAAAATACAGTAAAACAAAGCAGAACAATAGAGCGAGAAGAACAATAAAATGACAACTATTCTGGGCTTTTTATATATATATATATATATATACACACATACACACACACGCGCGCACGCTCGCGCGCACACAAACACACACGCACAGTATTTTTTTTTTTTTTACACTTTTATTTGTAACTTTAAAGGTTCCAGGTTTGGGTCTCTCAAAATGCGATGGTCATCTCATCTTTTGAGACCCTGTTTGAAAGTGTGACCTAGGACTGTGCTGTGCTGGGCTGGACGCGGGGGGCTAAATGCAGGTGCTGGCAGGTGTCTGGGCTGATCCTGCTAACGCCGCATTTTTGGGAACACTATACCACTGGGGACACTAGTATAGATCTGATCAGATCAAAGATATTGATCCGTTCAAACACTATACTAGTAAGGGAGGTGTGTGGTGTGTGCATATGTGTTAGAGCTACTAGCAATCAAAGGGTTTAAATCTGATGCTGTCTGAGATTGACGCTGACACTAACTGACCCTAACACCTAACCTGTGACACTAATACAGTGATCAGAAAAGAGATCTGTACATTATACTAATGACACAGTGACAGGAAGCGAAGGGGTTAACTGGGGGGTATCAGGGGGTTAAACTTTTATTGGGGAATATGTGGCGGGTTCCCTGATGCTAAACAAGACTGAGGATGCCTCTAATTAGCTAACCTCACCCGTGACACTAAATACAGTAAATACAGTGATCAAAAAATAGATCTGTACACTATACTAGTGACACTGTGACAGGGACTAAAAGGCTTAACTGGGGGGTGATCAAGGGGTTAAACCCTTATTGGGAAATATATCGGGGTACCCTAAACCTACCTGGGACTACATCTAACTGCCACTAACTGCCTTAATGCTGTTTAGTGTCACAAGTGACACCAGTACAGTGATCAATGAAAAATCTGAAACCTGCCATTGGTGACACTGTGACAGGGAGTGAAAGGGTTAACTGAGGGGGGGAAATCAGGGGGTGATCAAAGTTTTAAAAGTGCGCCTATGTGTATTGGTGTTAGTGTATTGTTGGTGTACTCACAGTAGATGTCTTCTCCTCTCACGCTGGGACCGAAAAGGGCTCCATGAGGGGAGATGACATCACTCCTCTGCCTGTGTTTACATTACACAGGCAGAGGTCAGTCTGTCATTCGCCACAACTGATCAGCAGGTCCAGAAATCATTGGCCTGGCCCTGTAGACTGAACGTTTCTGAAGCGAACCCGATCGCCGCAGAGACCCCCTGCCAGCGGGCACGTGCACTGTACTGATACAGAGATTCACGGAGGAGAGCCACCTTGCCACAGTATAACTGCGGCAGCTGGTCGGGAACCGGTTAAAACAGACCTTCAGTCATTCTTTCAGCTTTCCATCTATGAAATCTTCTGCCCTTGTTGTTTTAACTTTGGATAGTAAAAAAAAATGTCTGCCAGTAAATACCTTATACAGCCCACTTCCTGTTTCTTGTCTGGTAAAAAGCCTAGGCTTATATGACATCATGCACAGCTCTTTCTCTCACTCTCGTGAGAGTTTGCCAGGAGGGGAGGGGAGATTAGTCATAAGAGGGCCAATGACTGCTGCAGAGCTTGAGGTGTGCCTCTGTGTAAATCCAGGAAGTGAACAGGCAGCAGCTTCAGCTGCCCACCGTTAAAATTATTGCAGCCAGACTCAGAGGAGGGAGATTTCTGCAGCAAATTTGGCAAGTACAGAATCACAGTATATATAAAATAGTATGCAAAGTGGTTGGAGGGAAGCTTCAGAATGGCAAAGATGTTTTTATTACAAATTATGTGAGCAGACTTTAGTTCCTCTTTAAATACGTTTTGCATTTTTAATGTTTAACATTAAAGATAATTAAAATCAATGCTCTCTGCAAAACTGAATTTTTTTACTTTTTTGCTCTGGTACATGTTCCCCAAGCAGCACTCAACCCCCAGTGCTCATTGTTTGACATTGACTTGCTTATTAGCCTAAAAAGACCATTATTTGTTTATAAGATATGGCTCTAATAGATTTCAATAGATTCTCAGAGTTTAACAAAGAAACCCTGAACCAAACCCAGGTATGTTCTTCTCATCACTGCAGAAAAAAAATGTTTAAACCCACTTACAGATTGCGCCATTGTAAAAGCTGCATTGTTCTTCATTTCATAACTTATAGCCTTGTACTGTTATTCATACTCAGGGAAAGAACATGTAAAAAAAAAACAACAAAAAAGGTCATTACACCTAGACTCTTGTAAACAGGAATAATTGAGGTGTTCATGGAGATATGTGACCCTGCCACCTGTTACAGCAGAATTATTGTGCTACAAGAAACATGCATTCTTATGCCTAAAGCTTGCATTTACTTAAATGGTTAAACAGGATGTAAAACAAATGGAACACACAGCTCAACACAATGCATCTGATAACCCAGAGGACTGTAAGCTAGTACAATTGTCTGCCTGATTGGATACACTTTGCTGAGATGCTCAAACTATTGGAGCTATAGCCAGTGTTAATCACTGAAGTTTTTAGCTCTAAGCATAGGTATATAAGAGTCTGAAAGCAATAAGGCATCACATAACATGATGCATTTATTTAGACATACCAGGGTTTATTTATTAAAGCAGAACTCCAGCTTTTCCTCCCCAAAACAACAAATGCATTGTGCATGTAAATGAATCACAACCCTAGTGTCATTTTATCTGTATCTTACCTACTTTAGCTGTAAAAGGCAGATTTCTGTGTCTGTAATGTCATTCCTTATCCTGACTGAATTTCAAAGTTCTCTGACTTTCTGTTTCCTAACTTTACCAGTCCTAATACTACGTGTCCCATCATGGTTTGAGCCTCTGTAGTTTCAGGGAGAGTTCATGATCTGGGAGGGTGTGATCTGTGAGGCAGGACTTAAGAGGTTTGGACTCTTCCTGTAGGTGTGACTGGGTGAGATCGAATGCTAATTAGAATGTATTCCATCCCACCCACCATCAGAGCTGTGAAGGAAATTACATCATTTGCACATACTGAAAGAATACAGACGGGTGGGTTCTAGGTTAGAGATTGAGCAGGACGTGTCTGGAAGGCACCCAGTCTACATCCAGACTATACAGACTGTCACATGGTACAAAGCCTCAACTAAGTGCAGAATATCAGAGAAGTTGCTGACATCAGAGCAACATGGTACAGGTATGATCTATGCTGGGAATGACCATTCCATTCAGTTCTAGTGCAAAGAAAGTTGGAGTTCAGCTTTAAAGGTAAATAGGCTGCTCTCTTTGAAGAAGGAAATTTCAAGGAAATTTTGCTTCAGCTTATTGAATCTAGTGGTAAAAATTCACTTGATAATGAATGTCCAATCATGTGCAAGGAAATTTACTGCATTCACACTAAGGTTGAACGAAAAAACCCCCTGACAGCTCAGGTCAGAGCTGCTGTGCTAACAATCCGATGTTAGTACAGCGATCTTACCTGCTGTGCTATTGTGTTCTGAGAGGGGGACGGTCCCCCATCAGAACACTCTGGTCAGCGCTCTCAGCCATCGGCTGAGAGTGATGATCAGGAGCTGATCGGCAGATTTTTTTTGGTCATGTCCCTTCGACATAAGCCAACTGAAAGGCTGGCTTCTTTTGGACCGACTCCAGTACACATGGGTCGAATGTTGGCTTGTTTCTGCTCGTGTATACTAGGCTTAAAGTGGATGTAAACCCTCTTCCAACCCAGTGAAGTGAATAGCCTCGGATGATACACAGAGATTAAACAAATCTCCCTACATAAGTTTTACATGCATATCTGCTGTCTTCAGATTTCTATATTCTTTAGAAAGTGAACATTGTGTTTTAATTTTTACTTTCTTTTTAAGCAGTGGGAGGGGAGTCTTGGCATACACTGTGTGACAGCTGATTGAAGGAAAGGCACACACCCCCTCCACATAGGCAGAGGAATGAAGAAACATGCAGAGCTGTGCAGTGAATTAATCAGCTCTCTGCTAATCTATTTATAGCCACCTCCCCGACACAGATTTTCAGCTGCTTTTATCTCCTGTGTCGGAGAGCCTCTGTTATCAGCGAAATGAAGTAGCAGAAAGACACGAGACTTAGGGCTTTGGAGAAAGATAAGTAAACACTACAGATAGATGTGCCCAAATCTAATTTCATGAATCGGTTTTACATCCACTTTAAGCTAAAGGGAAAGTCCTTTGCAAAGTGAAAATACCCTTGCAAAGTTTATTAACCTTATTAACCTTATTAAATCACCCCCTTTGATATGTCAGTGTGTATATGTAGCAGAAAGTGATACAAAGCCACGCTCTGTATAAATTACACCATAGGTATTATTTAGTGTAGCTGAGCGAGATGAGCTCTTGAGAGCCAACACCTGATGGAATAAGACACGAGAAGCAGTTTTACAGGACTCTGAGTAGTGAAGTTTCCCCTTGGACCACTGTATTTTTCAGTGGAAGAGTTGTAGTATATTGGTATGGATGTGCAGCGACACTACAAATGAAATTTCTGCATTGGCGTTCAGGACAGTGACAACATATTATACTACAGAGAGGCTCTTTAGCCTTAAATATTAAGTTTTTATTGTTGCATTTCAATGCCATTTATTGTTAGGATATCTCAACAGAATAACAAAAATGCAACATAATGCAGCTTACCAGTTCTAAGATGCACTATCAGCTTTAGTTTTCATTTTTTAGCTTAAGAGCATTTTCAGCAAGCATGGAAAATACCTGTTGATTTTGTTAGAAATTCAGGGTCCTTGTCATTTACTGTGAACTGGAAGCTCAGACAATGCTATCATCCTTCTGTAAATTATTTTTTATCCCATTCTCATTTAATGCAGATGAAGAGAAAGGTGAATACATGTTTAAATTCCAGCCTGGCTGACCACAATGGCTCTCTTCGTAAATTCAGTGGAGTGAGTGACCCCCTGTCACTGTGTTATTCACAATATTATCAGGTGGAAAAGGCTGAAATATCCTCCCCTTGCTGTTTGTTAGGTTGCAGATTATATCTGGTCTCTAACAACCATTGGTATGTAAGTATAGCTCAAATGTATCCTCTCCAGTCCTTTAACAACAGTACATATTTTAGGAAAAGAAAATACTACAGTTAGAGTCTCTCGTCTGTGTTTCTCAGGGATTACACAGAACTTCTAGCATGAAAAGGGATGTGTTTAATAATGTAGCTGAGTAGGGCTGGCAATACTTATACAAAGCTGGGCCTTGGGCAGTGTTTGGGTCTCCTGGTTCTATTTCAAATACCATAAAATTGTTCCACAAAAGAATATTTATAGATAAAGTTTTGTTAAGATTTTACCTCCATATGCATATGCGGGTGTGGTTCTTATTTACCAAAGAATATATTGTCCATGATTAAGAAAAATGTGAAAAAAATACTGTTAAAATAATGTATAAACATGGTGACCACATGTTTGACTTGTGGGGAGCTTCTAAACAATATTCTAACAGTATGAATGATTGGGATAGTCAGCATAGAAAAATGCTATTTTAAATACAATTTTTAAAATAATAATTCTAATAGCCTAGGAAAAATACAAAAGGGTCCTCTTAAATTGGGTACACTTGGGTACACTACATGAATCAAAATTCGGCTGGTTCAGCAGGAACCAGCTGAATTTGCATCTGTGTTTGTCCCTCCCTGTTTACCAGAAATCATTCATTAGACCAGCTTCTGCCGAATGGTCCTTTTGGAAAACCAGCATTCGATCAGCCACTGCAGCCAATTGCTTCATCGCTGATCAATGTATTCTGACAGGGAGGAGGGGATTCCCCACTGGCAGAATATAATAGTGCGGAGGGAGAGTGGGGGGGGTATTCCTGCACGCACATCACTCATGTGGATGCAGGGATTGCACCCAGATTTAGCTTCTCCTGCTTATTGCCCAGTACATCCTGCTGGGAACGGAAGCAGTTATAATTTTCAGGGTTGTTGGGATGGTGGATTGCGCAATTTTCCTTTCATTGCTTATTATGCCTCGATCTCCACTTTTGTCTCTGCCTTTTCTTACTCTGTAGCTTTGTCTCTGCTGCTCACTTTGGTATCTTACTGTGGTTTGCCTGATACCTTAAATCTCTAACTACTTATACATGTGGGTGTGTACCAGCAATCATTTAGGTGGAATATATCTTAGAGAGGATTTCCTAGAGGCTTCATGACTCATGGAAGGTCCCCAGAGAGACAGATCCATTCAAAAACAAACTTGTTGATCTTTGCGGGTGAGGAGAACCATAAGGAGTAAGCCAAAGGCTTTCATTTATAATGAAAAGTAGTTTGTTAGTGCAAGTGAAAATTGGGGGTGGGAGTTCTTAATAACAACATGCCACCAACCATACCTGAGAACTATCTATGATAGAATGTTTTTCCCTGGCTCCTGTGTTGCTATGATTCATGACAAATTTTCAAAATAAAACCCATATCATATCAGAAGGTTGCTTTTCTTCTTGCTACAAAAAGGCAGACTTGTTACCTCATGGGGGAAACCCATCCTCTGCCTCCCTTCTTCAATGTAGCTTTGCCTAGGCCAGCCCTCCCTAACCTGATCAAGGAGGGCTCAGGTACTCTAATTTATTTAGTCCACAAAGTGAATCATCTGTAGGTTACTCAAGTCAGCTTCCCCACCCAAAAGACCTGGATCTGATCAGCAATGAGCACTGCTGCATCTTCTGTTAAGCCAGTAGGACACTTTATAATCTATATTGAAACTGAAAATAATGCACTGGGGATTTTAATTAAGGTCTATCTAAACAAAAACGGAATCAATTGCAACTTACATGTTCTTAAATGTGGTAGTTTGTAGTATTTTGACCCACCGTGTTTGCTTTTATTTCCACAAGGTAATCTTGTGAATAATACATTTCCTGACCCTGGATAGCTACACTCACTTCTGCACTGTATCTATGAAGGCAGTCCTGGTCGTCACAAAGACTGGACCTCAAACATGTCTGCTTTTGTTTATCTCCACTATATAGTAGTTAATGGGTCTAAGTAGATTGCACAAGAAATATAGGATTGCTTTTGATGACATATTAGCTCACAGGAAATAAGAGGGACATTGCATTTCTGGCAAGATCTTCCATTTTCTGTACTTGCTGAAAATGTTCTGAAAAAAAACAAAAGAAAACAAAAGTGGTGCATGTGCTGTTGAGCTGTTTGATTGTTGGTGCAAATCCACGGAGCAGTGTGTGTCTGGAAGGAAGAAAGTGTGTGAGTGTGTGTGCTGCGGACTGGATCAAAACCCCCCTAAGACCGGGCGAAGCATCAGCAGGTGCGGACCAGATCAAACCCCCACCACCCTTGTGACTGGGAGAAGTGGCAGTGAGTGCGGACCTGATCAAACCCCCCCCCCCCTTGAGACCGGGAGAAGCGGCAGTGGGTGACCCGAGGGGATTATGGGAGGCACCCGCCTTATGACGCTTCATCACCATGACAGTTCTTTTATAACTGAGGGCAGGGCCACACGGTGACGTACCCAGGTGACCCTGCCCCACACTGACGCACAGGGAGTTCCCAATGGCTTCCCCGTGATGTCAGAGGGGGGTGGGGCCACCTGTTTATGTACTCAGGTGGCCCCCTCTAACGCCACGGGGAAACCATTGGGAAGTCCCCGTGCGTCAGAGGGGGGCAGGGTCACCCAGGTTCATCACCGTGTGGCCCCGCCCTCAGTTATAATAGAACTGTCATCGCGCTGAAGCGTTATAAGGCAGAGCCAATGAAGAAGATGAATGGACTTCGTGGGACATTTTTATTTTTTTAATAAAGGACTTGTCCCAAGGTGTATCTTGTGGTTTTTTTAACATTTTGACACTTTTTTTGTGAAATGGTACGATTGTACCCATTACCATTTCAAACAGGGGGGGCGGGATCTGGGGGTAAAAATTAAAAAAAAAACCCAAAGCACCCTCTCCATGTTGAGGGCATGTGGCCTGGTATGGTTCAGGATGGGGGGTGGTCTCTCGTCCCCCCCTCTTTTCATGCAGCCTGCCAGGTTGCATGCTCGGATAAGGGTCTGGTATGGATTTTGAGGGGGACCCCCATGCCTTTTTTTAAAAAAATTTGGCGCGGGGTTCCCCTTAATATCCATACCAGACCTGAAGGGCCTGGTATGGAATTTGGGAGGACCCCCACGCAATTTTTTTTTTTTTTAATTTTGGTTCAGGGTTCCCCTTAATATTCATACCAGACCCAAAGGGCCTGGTAATGGACTGGGGGGGATCCCATGCCGTTTTTTTCAATGACTTTTATCTGTATTGTCGGGACCCGACAATCCCTTATAGTCGCGAGTAGTTTTAAATTACTTTTTTTCCTTTAGAAATGCAATTTTGCTGCGGTACTGTTCTAAACATGGGAAAAATGCATCGCTTTACAGGCATACTATAGACACCCCCCAGGTACGAAATTTAAAGGAATATTTCACTTTTATTGTTTCACTTTAGGCATTATTAAAATCACTGCTCCCCAAAAACGTCCATTTTTAAAACTTTTTTTTGCATTGATACATGTCCCCTGGGGCAGGACCCAGGTCCCCAAACACTTTTTATGACAATACCATGCATATAAGCCTTTAAAATTATCACTTTTGATTTCTCCCATAGACTTTTAAAGGATGTTTCACGGCTTTCAAATTTGCTGCAAACACACCAAATTGTTCGGTATTCGGCAAACAGGTGAACACCCGATGTTCGAGTCGAACTTACATTCGACCCGAACATCGGGCTCATCCCTACGGAGAAGTTCTTTGGAGGACATGGAACAAAACACTGTATAAGCTAAAGGCCTTATTGATCCAGATACATCCTTGTGCTGCTTTAGTGTCATTACAGAGTTCTTTCCTCTGTCTTCCATTTTATATATAAGCTAAAATAATTTTCACTGTTTGAAGACCTAAGCTCGCCAGTACCTTTCTGTTGGTGCAAATGGCTTGAGAGTATGCAAGTGGAAAAGGAGGGTAAGGTTGCTCTCTCCACTACAAGAAATGATGGGACTGTAGAATGTCAAAAATAGTGTTTAATATATTGGCAAAATAACATTTTCCTGCATTGAACTGATTGCTTTTAATGGCAGACATTGAGTGGAAGCAATCAAGCTTTGCTGGGAAAAAAGCCTTCAGTGCTGTGATTGATTTGATTGATTGATTGATTTGACAAGAATTGCACAAATAGTGCTCCTCCTTATTAGTTAAGTGGTATTGAGACAAAGGATCTTGTCAATGATCTATTGCCAGAACAGTTGACATTGTCAATCCCATCAGATCATTTTATTATTTATCACATTAAACAAGTTTATTAAAGGCTTGTGAATAACAATGATAGAAAATAACATAGCAAAGTCTACATATATAGTAGAATAACAAAATATGTGAAAGAATCTTTTATATTAGACAGAGTTATGTTAGTTACATTCAAAAGAAAGTACTGAATATTCATAGCGACAAGATAATAATCTTGCTTAAGGAGAACCATCATCACCACGATTGTACAAAGAAAATGTTTGACCGACTTAGAAAAGTTTCTCTCAAATCAGTTGGGTTTTGATACATCACCAAAGAACTAACATCCTATTATCTGAATTCTTCCTATACATTCAACCTACTTGCGAGAAAAGGAGGGGGGGGGGGGTGGTGTCAACACGATTTCCATTAGTATCCATGACCCTTTAAATTAGTTTGTGTATCAGGAAATTTGAATATGAACCAAGCATTCCACGTTTTATGGAAACACCAGTGTTTCTTCCATTTCGTACAAGATATCTACTCTGCAAATCCAGTCCCTGACAGTTGGTGTGGAAGTTGACTTTTAGTGTAATGGGATTAGGGATTTGGCAGCACTGAGATAACAAGCGAGGGTTAACTCAGGTTTTTAGTCTCTGTAATCTGAACAATTAAATGGCGTATTAAATTCCAGAAAGGAAGCAATTTGGGACAATGTCACCATAACAGAAAGGTACTGGATTAGGGTTCCCAGAGCTTGCCCACATCTCCAGCACATGTTAGAAGATTGCAGAAACCACCTTTTGATTGGTGTAGCATACCATTGAGTTAGTAGTTTATATGATGTTTCTTAAAGTGATTGTAAAGTCTTGTTAAAAAAAAAAAAAAAACATAACAAACATGTTATACTTACCTCCTCTGTGCAGTTGGTTTTACACAGAGCAGCCCCGATCCTCCTCTTCTCCCTCGTTGCTGATCCTGGCCCCTCCCTCCTAGTGAGTGCCCCCACAGTTAGCAGCTTCCTATGAGGGCACTGGAGCCGAGTCGCAGCTCGGCGTGTCCATTCAGACATGGAGCCCTGCCCCGGCCCTGCCCCTCTCTCCTGATTGGCTGACTGACTTTGATTGGCTGTGGGAGCCAATGGTGCCTCTGCTGCATCTCAGCGAATCATGAGGAGTGTCCCAGATGGCTTAGACATTCATGGACATTGCTGGAGAGAGATGGGGCTCAGGTAAGTAATTAGGGGGTGCTGGAGTGGCTGCTACACACAAGTTTTTTTTATCTACTGATAAATTTAAGAGTCTCTGGGAATCTGCACTACAAACTGAAATCTCAGATAGTGGAGAAAGGCTTATATTCTGGTGCACAAATGCTCTATCAGTACTCACACTTAAAGGAGTTGTAAAGGCAGGAATTTTTTTTTCTCTTAATGCATTCTATGCTTAGATGTGGCCCTTGATTGTTGCAGCCAAGCATAAGACAGGAGCGTGGCCCTTTAGACAGCATTACTGTACCAATTCAATTTTCAAAAGGATTTAGAGTCCTAATAAAAAAAAATTTGGCTGGCCAGATAGCTACAGTATTTAAAACACAGGTCTGAGGGCCCTGGGTGATGTCATTGGCCACATTTTATGTAAAAAAAGCTCCCAATAGAATACAAAAAATCAGCTGTGTTGATTGGCCAAAAAAAAATAGTAATCAGAATTTTCCTTCCTAACTGACCCTAATTTTCTCCCTATGCAGTTTGTCAGCTTTGCTTATTCTTTGCTTGTAACATTTCATAGTGAGGGAGCTGATAAACAAACATGGACCCCATTATTGGCTATTTTAAGCCAGCTGACAAAAGTTAAAAGGCCCTCACATTATCATTAAAGCGGTTTTGGACTCAAAACCTAAAACGTAATATATTGCAACTTACCAGTCATTAAATGTGGTGGCTGCATCAGTTTTCCTTTCTTAGAGTTTTTTTTTTTTTTTTTTTTCCTTGTCAAAAGAAGTTTATTGAGTATACAATGTTATAAAGATACATAAAGTAAGTTTACAAGGATCTATAAAGTAAGCTCATTGTTTTACAGTAGGGTTTATATAGGTAAATATCATGAAATTTCAAATATTAAACATTGGGTTCACGTAAACCTAAATTAAAGATATATTTAAATGATTTATACCTACTATACATATTGTTTACAAGTAGAGTGTATATAGGTCAAATAAATTCTGATAATGAGCTTTAATCGTAAGGTGGAGAAATTTTTTTTTTTTTTTTCCTTTCTTAGAGTTTTTACCTCTATTATTACCTGGTTATCTGGCAAGTAACACACCTGCTGCATTACAGCGCCCTCACTCTGGATGATTGAATACAGGGGGCACCTTTGGACCGCAACATTGTGGGAGGTGAGTGTTTGATGTACTATCAGATTTCAGTACACTAACAAATTGAAGCCAAACTTCAGCTAACACTTCATAAATACTGTAGTTACAACAAGCAGTTTGTTTTCCTTTTGGTATAAAGGTTTTACATAAATTAATGCTGATCATTGTAAGCACCCCTGCTAGTGTCAAATGTTTTGTCACATCTCTGTAACTGATACATTCTGCTGGAGAGCATGTTTTTTGAAAGCAAAAAACTTACTGGCCAGATCAGTAGATAAAAATAGAAGGAAAAAATGAATACAGCCATCATATCTCAGTAATGATAAGCTGCAATATAATATTTGTTTGCTTGTTTGTTTAATACCACATTGAAGTTAATGGCGGCCTTTCAAATTGGCCCAACTGGGCCTAAAACCCATGTCTAACCTAAACCTGAATCCTATTCTTACTAATGACAAGGTTTTCACGCACCAACACTGTATGAGAGGACACCAAAAAAAAAAAAAAAAACTAAGCATTTTACCTAAGCATTTTATTACTAAAATATTACACTTTCATTTTTCCATCTTCTTAATGCGGAGTTCCACCCAAAAGTGGAACTTCCGCTTATCTGATTCCTCCCCCCCTCCGGTGCCACATTTGGCACCTTTTCAGGGGGGGGGTAGATACCCGTCTTTGACAGGTACCCTGTCCCTACTTTTCTGGAGACCAGGCCGCGGCAATGTATGTCACAGCTCGGTCCCCCTCCTCCTCCCTCCCCTTATGCTGGGCCAGTGAGAGACCGCAGCGCGCTTCACGCATGAGCAGTAGGTGCCCACCCGTGAAGTCGATAGGCTTCACTGCTGGGTTCCCTCAGTAGCAATGACGGCAGCAGCCCCCGACAGCTGATGGAAACGTCAGCTGCGGTGCCAACATCACTGGACTCCAGGACAGGTAAGTGTCCTAATGTTAAAAGTCAGCAGTTATAATATGTGTAGCTGCTAACTTTTAATCTTTAAAGGGGCAGACGGACCTCCGCTTTAATGTGAAACTAAATTTGGTGGGTCTACAGTGGCAATTGCCCAGTATAATACAAGTAGACTTTTTTGCCCTTCTGCCCTAATTCAGTGGTGAAAGCTCCATACTCCATTGCTTCTGCAGCCATCTCCTCTGTGCTTCTTCTGTATCTGATGTCTTTTGGGGGATAAAACATCGAGAGTGACTTCAGGAACTTAATATGTACAGTCTGGAGGAAAGAAGGGAAAGGGGAGACATGATTGAAACCTTTAAATACTTCAAGAGAGTAAATAAGGATTAGGAGGCCATTTTTTTTCAATATGAAAAAAAAACTGCCCCCTTCTGACATCGCCGACCCAGCATGCACTGGTATGTGACCTCACATGGGGCTCCGCCCCTTCCTTACCTTTATAAGAACTGTCAAACAGCGGAGCCTGCAGTAGGCGAGAGCGGTTTTACTTTTTATATTTTTCGGGTCCTTTTTTAATAAAGGAATTGTCAAAAACTGTCTGTTTTTATTACTTTTTGACACTCTTGTGGTGAATGGGTAGGGGTACTATGTACCCCTACTCATTCACATGGGGGGGCCAGGATCTGGGGGGCTTCCATATTCCAATAAGCCCCCTGCTCGCAGACCCCCACAACCACCAGCCACTGTTATGGGGATGAGGCCCTTGTCCCCATCAACATGGGTACAAGGTGCTTTGGGGTGGGGGGGCACATCCCCCCTGCCCCAAAGCACCCCCATGTTGAGGGCATGTAGCCTGGTATGATTCAGGAAGGGGGGGCTGCTCACTTGCCTTCCCTTTTCCTGACCTGCAATTCTGCATGTCCAGATAAGGGTCTGGTATGGATTTTGGGGGGAACCCACGCTGTTTTTTTTTCTTTTTTGGCATGGGGTTCCCCTTAATATCCAACTGGGGGACACCCCACACCATTTTTTTCTTTATTTTTTTTCTATAGCTGGGTGCCGGCAATTGCATGTGGTTTGACTTGTTTTTTTTTTCTTTAGAAATGTCACTTTTTGCTACAGCATGTTCTATACGTGCTACAGATGCGCCACTTTACAGGCAGGCTAAGAGGATCCCCCATGCACTATATTTAAAGGTTTTTTTGTTTTTATTGTTGCACTTTAAGCATCATTAAAATTATTGCTCTTGAAAACATGTCACCCGGGGCAGTACCCAGACCCCCATAACCTTTTTATGGCCAATTACTTGCATATAAGCCTTCAAAATGGGCACTTTAGATTTTTCCAGTCCGACTCCCATAGACATCAATGGGGTTCGCCGTTCGGGTTAAAACTTTTTCCCTGATCAGGAGTTCTGCTGTGAACCGAACATGGGGGTGTTCGGCTCATCTCTATTTGCCAGTCACATAGGTCTGGCAATTTGGCAAAGTAGATTGTAGTTAATGCTCCTGCAGGAAGCTTATTCATCTCTGGCTGTCTACACTTCGTTAGTCAGAAGCTTTTCTTTTTTTTTTCTTCAACTATCTAAACCAATCCCACGATTTTTGCTAAGAGTTGGATTTTAGTTTTCAAGATACAACAATGAAAAGTTAAATTAATGTTTAGTATTCCTTTAGCTGATCAGTAAGTTTACTTTAATACAAATTGCACTTATCCCCCCCCCCCCGTTTTCCTAACCTACTGAAGCCACCCCAGAACTGGTACTTGTGTAGCATTTGTGTTGTGCTCCTGAGATTGATTTGTGAAGCCTTTGTGAAATATGGGGAAAATGGTGTCCGAATATTTAAACTATTTTGGAGTAGTATACCCATACATTTATTGTTGCCTTTGCCATTTATCATATTTCTTTGCTTTTGTATCTCCATATATGGATTTTGTGAAAGATCAGCAGGGCGTGTGCCCAGGTGCACACAGTCCTTATAATGATGATCTGCTGAGCAGTGCAGGTGGAGTAGGAGTAGTTGAAGTTGCAGTGGTTGCTGTGTGGAGACAGATCCCTGTCAGCAGAGCTGGTGGTGCTTACAGAGACTATGGGGTTTATTTACTAGGGGTGCAACGGATCGTTGCCGATCCGTGATCCGTATGGATCACCCTCCGCGGATCGGCACACCCGCGATCCGCGGAGCACTTTTCGGCCTCAGCCATAGGAAAGGCCGCGGCTTCGGCCTAGCTCCGGAGCCGGCGGCCATCTTAGTACACCCGGAAGCGGCCGCTGTCTCGACAGGAAGTGACGTTTCGTCGCCGCCATCTTGCTACACCCCGCACTCCTGCACAGTACAATAATGATAGAGTGAGAAGGGGGCAAGCGGACATCTTGTTACACCCACCGGAGTTTTTGATTTAAAAGCCATTTTCAACACAAAACTGAGCTTATATGCACAAATACTGTATTTATGCATATAAGCTCGGTTTTGTGTTGAAAATAGCTTTTAAATCTAAAACTCCGGTGGGTGTAACAAGATTTGTGTGTTTTTTTTTTTTTGTTTTTTTTTTTTGCTGATCCGAAAATGATCCGATCCGTGACTCTGATCCGAGGATCAATCCGATCCGTGAGATTTTTGATCCGTTGCACCCCTATTATTTACTAAAGGCAAATCCACTTTGCACTACTAGTGCACTTGGAAGTGCAGTCACTGTAGATCTGAGGGAGACATGCACATAGTTGCCAACAGTCCCGATTTTCCCGGGACAATCCCGATTTTGGGACCCTTGTCCCGATTTAATTTTGTCCCGGGTGTTTTCCCGAATTTTTGGGGTTTGTCCCGAGAAAATCGTGAGTGTTTTTGTAAAAAACGGCAACGGCTCCACAAAAATGGCCGCCGTTGCCTCCACGAGTCAGTCACAAAGTTCCCCTTGTGTTCAGTGCAGGGGAGAGGGGCAGCCAATCCGCTTCTCTCTTCAGTGTACAAATAGAAAATTCTATTGTACACTGAAGCCTATTGGCTGGAGGGATTGGCAACCCCTCCCCGCTCTACACTGAACACAAGGAAGACGTGATCAGCCTCCACTGCCATCACCCTCCGCCCCCGTGTGTCCAACGGAGCTCTGAGGAATAGTGGGAGTGACGGGAGGGAAGAAGGGAGGCTTTCATCTGGCTGTTCAGGAGTTGTCTGACCTGTGAGTAGTGGCCTGTCAGTGTAGTGGGGGAGAAGAGAGATAGGGGGAGGGGGTGTACTCAGTGTATGGGAGGCTTGGAGCTTTCCCTGCAGTACACTTCTCAAAGGCTGAGGTCCAGCATGGATGGACTGGGGCTCCGCTGGCTGGGGACATTGATGGTCCTGGCTCCCCTCTTGCACACCATGTCACCACCATACCTGCACCCCTCTCCCCCCGTGTCACCACCATACCTGATTCCCCCCTCCCCCCTGTGTCACCACCATACCTGCACCCCCCTCTCCCCCCCTGTGTCACCACCATACCTGCACCCCTCTCCCCCCGTGTCACCACCATACCTGATTCCCCCCTCCCCCCTGTGTCACCACCATACCTGCACCCCCCTCTCCCCCCCTGTGTCACCACCATACCTGCACCCCCCTCTCCCCCCCTGTGTCACCACCATACCTGCACCCCTCTCCCCCCGTGTCACCACCATACCTGATTCCCCCCCTCCCCCCTGTGTCACCAACATACCTGCACCCCCCTCTCCCCCCCTGTGTCACCACCATACCTGCACCCCTCTCCCCCCGTGTCACCACCATACCTGATTCCCCCCTCCCCCCTGTGTCACCACCATACCTGCACCCCCCTCTCCCCCCCTGTGTCACCACCATACCTGCACCCCCCTCTCCCCCCCTGTGTCACCACCATACCTGCACCGCCCTCTCCCCCCCCGTGTCACCACCATACCTGCACCGCCCTCTCCCCCCCCTGTGTCACCACCATACCTGCACCCCCCTCTCCCCCCCCTGTGTCACCACCATACCTGCACCGCCCTCTCCCCCCCGTGTCACCACCATACCTGCACCCCCCCTCTCCCCCCTGTGTCACCACCATACCTGCACCCCCCTCTCCCCCCCTGTGTCACCACCATACCTGCACCCCCCTCTCCCCCCCTGTGTCACCACCATACCTGCACCCCCCTCTCCCCCCCTGTGTCACCACCATACCTGCACCCCCCTCTCCCCCCCCTGTGTCACCACCATACCTGCACCGCCCTCTCCCCCCCGTGTCACCACCATACCTGCACCCCCCCTCTCCCCCCCGTGTCACCACCATACCTGCACCCCCCTCTCCCCCCCTGTGTCACCACCATACCTGCACCCCCATCTCCCCCCCTGTGTCACCACCATACCTGCACCCCCCTCTCCCCCCCTGTGTCACCACCATACCTGCACCCCCCTCTCCCCCCCTGTGTCACCACCATACCTGCACCCCCCTCTCCCCCCCTGTGTCACCACCATACCTGCACCCCCCTCTCCCCCCCTGTGTCACCACCATACCTGCACCCCCCTCTCCCCCCCTGTGTCACCACCATACCTGCACCCCCCTCTCCCCCCCTGTGTCACCACCATACCTGCACCCCCCTCTCCCCCCTGTGTCACCACCATACCTGCACCCCCCTGTGTCACCACCATACCTGCACCCCCCTGTGTCACCACCATACCTGCACCCCCCTGTGTCACCACCATACCTGCACCCCCCTCTCCCCCCCTGTGTCACCACCATACCTGCACCCCCCTCTCCCCCCCTGTGTCACCACCATACCTGCACCCCCCTGTGTCACCACCATACCTGCACCCCCCTGTGTCACCACCATACCTGCACCCCCCTGTGTCACCACCATACCTGCACCCCCCTGTGTCACCACCATACCTGCACCCCCCTCTCCCCCCTGTGTCACCAACATACCTGCACCCCCTTCTCCCCCCTCTGCTGGGGGCACCTTATGTAAGGACAGACTCTGCTGGGGGAACCTGATGGCATCTGGTGGCAGGTGACGTGGCAGGTGACACGCTCAGGGGTCCCACTGATTCTGCATTATGGTGAGTTGAATGATTTCATTATTTATATTACAATGTAATAATAGTAATAATGCGCTTCAATCATCCTGACATTATAACAACCATGGTGCCGGGATGATTGAAGTGCTAACACCAGGTGTTTGGAGTATCTTTATCTGCTGATTATTAAACTCTGGAATACACATTGCTATTATGGTGTAGGATCTGGGTCTGCTGTCCCTCCATCCCTCTACCCCCCTTTCCCTCTGCATCCCTCATTCATCTCAGACTCTAACCACACCCCATTTAGCCACGCCCATGTAAGCCACGCCCACTATTTCACGTAAACCACGCCGCATTTTTCCTTTTTCATATGCCACGCCTACTAACGCATGCCCCGCCCCCTAATTATAGCCTGACTCCGCCTACAGCCAAAAAAAGTGTCCCGAATTTTTTTTTCCCAATGTTGGCAACTATGCATGCAAGGAAAATAAAAAACAGCATTTTTGTTTGTACATGATTGGATGATAAAATCAGCAGAGCTTCCCCTCATTTCACATCTTCCTCTCAGATCTACAGCGACTGCACTTCCAAGTGCACTTGCAGTGGAAAGTGGATTTGCCTTTAGTAAATCAACCCCTATATCCCTTGTTCCTTTTTTGGGAGACTTCTTGCCAAAGGACTGAGAAAACCACGATGGTTACGCAGGCTTAGGAGACCAAGAGAGAACTGAGGCAGTTATTCTGCTAAAAACCGAAGATCCTGGTGCAGCAAGGGGATTCAAGGCTTGCCTTACAACTGGTGTTGTTAAAGATAGATTGGAAGCATTTTGATAAATCAATCTTTTAGGGTCCATTTATACCCTAGGTTTCACAACTCATATCCATATTGTTAATATGTCCACTCACATTTGTTGATAATTAGATGGTAGCACAGGGAGGTCAACAGACATCACCTATGATATACTATTGTGTTGTACATTGAACTGGCACTAGAAAGGGTTAAAAGGATTGTTAAATTATATTTTTAGCATCTGAAAAGAATGCACAGGAAATACTCTAAAGATTAGATTCGTGTTACGTTAAAGACCTTTGAGTTGCTGTCACAACACTTCCGAGCTGGCAGAAGAACAAGACATAAGTACTCTTCCTAATTGGTTTGTGTTTTATTATTTGGGGGACTGAGAGACTCCGAATCAATGCAATGTAGAGAAACTCTTTATTATCTGTATTTCCACCATGTTGTCTTATCAGCTAAGTTATTGGGTTGCTTAAAATTGTTCACTGGTACAATGCCAAATTTTTGTGCAGAGGCATACAAATGATGTTAAATAGTATGACAGTGAAAAAAGACAGAATAGTTTAATTATAGTTTATTACAGAAAGGCTAAAATAAAGTATATTTATTCTCTTTTTTGTTATTATTGGGTTATATTATATTTGACCCCCCTTCTCCCTTTTTCATTAACCCATTAGGCATGCACCCATACTTATTCTATTTCAATATTCATGTTACCTTCCATTGTCAGCAATAGTTTAGGTGTCTATTAATAATTTAATTACTATTTTTTATTTCTCCTATTTTTGGGCCATTATCTAAGTCGAATATGAGGAGTGTAGTTTCACATTTAATTATATATTGGTTATCCAGTTACTCCCTTTACCATGCAGACCGCATGTTCTGGATTGCGTTGTGCTGGGCTGGTTGATCCTGGGAGCTGCAATGCGCTCTGTGGGCCTCCTCCTTCCCTCTCGCCTTTGGGTGACGTGGGGGTTTGAGCCAGCGTCCCACTACACATCAATGCCACACCCCCAGTTCCATGCGTGCTGCATCATCAACTTGTGACGTAAGTGCCCAGGCGCTGGGATTCATTCTTGGCGCCCTACAGGAGATTATTTGACGCCAGTTGGTGAGCGGTGATGCACTGCTCGGCTGTTGGCGCCATCCCTCCAATCGGCTGCCAGCATGGCATTGGTGGTTTCCCGTGGTCACTTTGGAGTGTCCATACTCCTTCTAGCCACTTTCCTACGGTCCATGCCCCTGTGGACACGGTGTACCAACTTAATTTCACTGCTTTTTACAGGTATATCTGTGGTAGTTCTCTTTTTTTTTCTGCCTTTTTAATTTCTTTATTGTCTTATCCTTATATCTGTGTCCCTGGTATGTGGTCCGAATATATTAATTATTTATCCCCCTTGATGGGGTATACTATACTATACTATAATGAGTTTGGTGATTTTTATCAATGTTTATAGTATGAACTAATATGTTATTATGCTACTGTTTACCATGTTATCATATATTCTTTATGAAATAAATTATATGTACCTTATTTTCTTGTCATATATTATCCTGCTATATAACATATGTGGTTCTTATGTACTTATTACCCACCAGACACATTTTTGCAGTGTCATTTCCCTGGTGGCATGCTTCATATAAAGTCCAAAATCTCCTCCATAATTTTCAGTTAATAGGGATTGAGGCAATTGTTCCAATATGTTTGCCTCATATAAAGTTCCAACCCCCCTTTTCCTTTTTTCATTATATTTGACCAGTGTTTTGTTGCCCAAAGCCATTAGATTCTCCTTTCACTAGTACGAAAAATGACAAGATGCAAAGATTCAAATCCTTTCCTCGTGTTTCCTTTTTTTCTTAGGGGAACACCAGTCTTTTGCTAGCAGTAAAAACTGAGAGAGTCACAATAATAGGGTCAGATAAAAAGAAAATCTAGGATATAACTTATGGTGTACAAAAGGTGTAACTGTCTCTAAGCCCCTAAGTGTCTAAGCCTTTTAAGGACCCACTAGCACCGGGGCTCATTCATAATTGTTCTGTTTAAAGCTCATCTGTAGCCACCTCACCTGTGCAGAGTCCATCTTAACAGAAAATTTTGTTAAAGGCTTGTGATAATGTCACAAATGTCATGTCTATGGATGAGCCTGATGTTCAAGTCGAACGTAAGTTCGACTCGAACATCGGGTGTTTGCCTGTTCACCGAACAGCGAACAATATGCAGTGTTCGCAGCAAATTCGAAAGTCTCCGGAACACCGTTAAAGTCTATGGGACACTAACATGAAAAATCAAAAGTAATCATCAACATGGGGACAAGGTGCTTTGGGGGGCTACTCCAAAGCACCCTCCCCATGTTGAGTGCATGTGGCCTGGTACAGTTCAGGAGGGGGGCCGCTCTCCTGAAGGGTCTAGTATGGATTTTGGGGTGTCCCCTATGCCATTTTTTTTAAATTTGGCGCAGGGTTCCCCTAATTCCCATATCAGACCCGAAGGCCTGGTTTGGATTTTAGGGGGACCCCCATGCATTTTTTTTCAATTTTGGTTCGGGGTTCCCCTTAATATTCATACCAGACCCAAAGGGCCTGGTAATGGACTGGGAGGGGACCCATGCTCTTTTTTTCAATGAGCTTTATCTATATTGCCAAGACCCGACAATTCATTACAGCCGCGATCAGTTTTAAATGACAATTTTTTTTCTTTAGAAATGTCATTTTGCTGCAGTACTGTTCTAAACACAGGAAAAATGTGCCAATTTACAGGCATACTATAGACACCCCCCAGGCACGATATTTAAAAGAATATTTCATTTTTATTGTTTCACTTTAAGCATTAAAAAAATCACTGCTCCCGAAAAAATGGACGTTTTTAAAAAAAAAAAAAAATTGCATTGATACATGTCCCCTGGGGCAGGACCCGGGTCCCCAAACACTTTTTATGGCAATCACTTGCAAATAAGCCTTGAAAATGAAAACTTTTGATTTTTCATGTTAGTGTCCCATAGACTTTAACGGTGTTCCGGCAGCTTTCGAATTTGCCCCGAACACCGCATATTGTTCGGTGTTCACAGAACATTCGAACAACCATAGTTCAGCCCGAACTCATGCTCGGGCCGAACCGTTCTCCCATCCCTAGTGAACACAGACAGGGAGAATGTTCACAATACCCGGATACTGGAATGGGAAGCAGGAGCATTTATGTGATCCTGTCACAGTCTTAATTTACAGCATTCACACTTGCCTAAAACTTTTGTACAGTACTGTGTGCATATACATATATATACACATATATTTAAGGAACACAGCTAAATAAAAATATTGCAATTTTGCTTACTGCTAAACTACACAACCTAGCTACCTAATGTTTTTTTTATATGTTATTTGTATTGTGCACCTATCTATCCTGTTAGCTAAGTCTATGTATTTACATAGATGTATAATTAGTCCAATTGAAAAAGGATACAAATCCATCCAATTTAACCAATAGATAAAAATGGTTGATCCAGAGGAACCCAATAAAGCATAATCCAGTTCTTAAATCTTTTCTATTGTTCCTGTCAGTATCTCCTACATGGCCTTGATTTAAAGGATTATCCTCTGATCTACCTCACTGACCTCCAACCACTGACCACATACAGCATGGAGCAGTAAAGAATCATGTGAAAAAAGGCAACAGTGTCACCCACAATGTGAGAATTTGTTTACTCTGGATGCATTGGATTTTATAAAGCAAAGCTCTGGTTTGCACTTTTACTGGCCTTGCTCTTTAAATAATTTAAATTTCAGTCAGATTTACCATGGTTACGGGTGGTTGTCCTAATATAAATAGATAGAAATCTCACTGCATTCTATCTTACATAGCTTAGGACAAAGCCAATCAATAAGAAATACACAATTGCAATACACATATCCTGGCTTATAATTATGCTTTATAGAAAGGATGAAAAGATTACAAAACAGCAAAATGGATACAGAGAGATCACGAGCTACGTCAAGAGGAAAAGGCCTCAATAGTTACTGGCAGAGAGAAGCAATGTTCCAACCTTTTCTGTAACATGCATCAATAAAAAATGCTCCCACTGGTCTAGAGAAAAATGGGTTTCAAGGAGACTTGTATAAATGGGTAATTTTCCGCATTATAAATGACCTGAACATATTGATCAAAAAGCATACCATTATTGCAGCATTCACTAGGTAATCAACGTATCTAGAATTTTTACCATGCAATATTCTCTACTCTGTAAAGAAAAAAAAAAACAGCATTATGTGTATATATATATAAAGAAATTTAAAAAATGCCAACTGCAATGTGTCTTTTTGCAAAGGTTTGTTGCAGTTGGCAGCCAAAAGTAATTTGCATTAGCTGATCATTTCTTTCAACCATCGACATGCTTTATTACACTCTTACCCAGATGGTTTGGCGCGGAAGGAGAACTTAATAGATGATGTAGGGAAGATGTTTTTAAATAGTAAATGATCCAGTCTATGTCAATTTCAAGCTATTTTCAGAAAGATTTAAATTTGTATTTAAGTTTTTCAGACTTGCAGGTAAAGTGGCATTTTATGTGATGAAGGCTATTGTTACATTAGGAAAAAAAAAAAAAAAAAAAAAGCAACTTAACTCAAAAGTTAATCAGTGACAAGGGCTGGAGCAGTTCCAAATCACAGCTTTAAAGGACTATTGGTTACTAATGTCGCTGGAATGAATGAGATCTACAATGAACACTACATAGAATTTAGGAGTAGGGCATATGAACAAAGCGGCACATTTGCATAAATGTTCAATTTAATTCTTTCTGGTAATTGTATTCTGTCTATATTTTTTAATGTAAACAACCGATTCTACTTTTATTCCTTGCATTAGATTTTATAGTAAGTTAGATAGATTTTGCACTTGGCTGTTAATTTAAATTACATTGAAAGCACAGACTTTTTTAAGCTTTGAATAGATTAAACCAATTCTCTGGAATTTTCTAACAATCAACAGTAGATGAACTAATGACAATTTTATGAGTAAAAAACTATTAAAAAGTCTATTCATAACCCATAATCCATTCAAACACCATTATGATATAAAGCACATCATCATTTTACATCACATCTACTGACTTATCCCATATTTGTTTTTTTTATCCAACATGTACATCCAAAACTTTGTTAATAGGAGTTTGGCTTGTTTACTGAAAAGTTGTCATGGTTGACATATTTTCATAAACACCTAAAGCAAATATCAAAAAATCTTTAAAAGTGATTAATAGTTTATTGTCTAACTGTACATACAATAGAAACATTTAATTGTAAAACTAACAAGAATTGAAAAAAAAGTAGTTATTACTATCTTCTGGTCACCCACAAATACTTCATGCAAGTCCTATCATCCCAAATAGATGTAATCTCCTTCTCAAACCATGCTCCCATCCATTTAACCTTGAAACTAGGCCCTACTATTCATTGTCCTCCATCATGGAGACATAATGAAGCTCTGCTTCAATCTCCAAAAATTTGTTCTGAACGCTAAACTAACCTAACTGAATACTTTTCTCTTAACTTGAATTCGGTGGACAACCCTCTCTTGGTATGGGAAGCCCATAAGCCTGTTATCAGAGGCTCTCTAATCAAGGTCATTTCTAAACTCCAGAAGGAGAGAACCCTTGGACACTCTACTTGCCCAACTATGCTATTTGAAATGAAATGTGTCCACGTTACAAGGGTAAGGTCGGAGAACTCATCCTGCCTTCGCAGAGGGAGCAGAGGATGAAACATCTTCAGGAGGCCTTGAATAAAGGTTTGTGCAGGCATTTGCAGACCCTGGGAGGTTACAATTTCCTGGTGCTGAACAACGTGTTGCTGAGGCTTTGTTCAGTTAGAGGAAGAGTGGTGGAGAAGGTGGCTGGCTGACCGATGCCTTTTAAACAATTTTTCAGTCCTCAGTGCCAAGGTCTGATCAGTTCAAGCAACCATCACAAGCGTCTGCATTACATGGTGTAGGAATATCTAGGGGCAAGAGTAGACTTGGAAACCTTTCCAACAAAGCATCCACTGGGTTACTGGGTCTTGAGGATGGACCACTGGGCAGAACTTGCTCAATATGCAATTGAGCTACTGGCATGATTTGCATCCAGCGTGCTTTCTGAACACACATTCAGTGCTGCTGGAGGATTTGTAATGGATCAAAGAGTGCGCCTGTCCACAGAGTCCGTTGATAGGCTCACATTCATAAAAATGAATCAGTCTTGGATCAGCAGCTATCAAGCACCTGATGTTGATGTAACTGATTGAATTTGCTATGGATGTGGGATCCCTTGAAGACTGCCTATGCTGACTTTCCTATTCCTCCTCAATCTTGATGATGCTAGCTTCCAACAATATTTTTGGTTTAGGGCACCACCAACCACCTGAGGCCCAATTTTTCTGCCCCTGTTTAATAGGGGCATGCAATTACAATTTTTGAACTAATATTTCACAGCAGGGCCTGTTCCTGCACCCAACAAGAGTATCTGTGAGGGGTTACAGTGTTGTGGCACCACCACCAAAAGCCTAATTTTTCTGCCCCTGCTTAACAGGGTAATGTAATTACAATTTTTGAAAAGAAAAATGGAAGATCCCCGTGGGGTTTTTCAGCAGCAATTATAAATCAAGTAAAGTTTTTACTCAAAATGATTAATTTTTTTTGAAAAAAGGCTCTGGACATAAACTATACAAGACAAAAGTTTAAAAACATGAGCTCCGGTTTACATAATGCATAACACAGCAAATTGAGGAAACAGATCAGACAGTAATTTTGGTGTCATGTGAACATTATTATGAAGGTTATGCATACAACAATGCCACCTTAAAACAATGATTGAAGTTATACTATCCGATGACAGGGGTTTTCTCTGTCATCGGATAGTATAACTTCAATCAATGTTTTAAGGTGGCATTGTTGTATGCATAACCTTCATAATAATGTTCACGTAACACCAAAATTACTGTCTGATCTGTTACCTCAATTTGCTGTGTTATGCATTATGTAAACCGGAGCTCATGTTTTTAAACTTGTGTCTTGTATAGTTTATGTCCAGAGCCTTTTTTCAAATAAAATTAATCATTTTGCATAAAAACTTTATTTGATTTATAATTGCTGCTGAAAAACCCCACGGGGATCTTCCATTTTTCTTTTCAAACAATTGTTTTGGGGTGTGCAGCCCTTATCAGACTCTTTAAAGTGTCATTCTATGTTATATGTAATTACAATTTTTAATATAATATTTCAACGCAGGGCCCGTTCCTACACCGAACAAGAGTAACTGTGAGGGCTTTCAGTGTTCTGGCGCCACCAAAACTAAAGGCCCAGTTTTTCTGCCCCTGGTTAACAGGGGCATGTAATTACAATTCTTGATATAATATTTCACAGCAGGGCCCATTCCTGCACCCTACAAGAGTAACTGTGAGGGCTTACAGTGTTCTGGTACCACCAACACCTAAGGCCAAATTTTCTGCAGAGTATATAGGGCAGGCCGTATAGTATATATACTGCTGTTCAGAATATATAGTGCCTGGGGACCCCCACGCCATTTTTTTTTTACTAATTTGGGTGCAGGTTCCCCTTAATATCCATACAAGACCTGAAGGTCCTGGTATGGACTTTGGGGTGACATCCATGGCATTTTTATATTTTTTTTGGTATTTTTGGTATTTTTATCTATTTTGCCACGATTCGACAATACATTTCTGCCGCAAGCAGTTTTAAATGACATTTTTTCCTTTAAAAATGTCATTTTGCTGTGGCACTGTTATTAACATGGGAAAGATGTGCTACTTTACAGGCATACTAAGGACACCCCCAAGCACGATATTTAAAGGAATATTTCATTTTTATTGTTTCACTTTAAGCATAATTAAAATCACTGCTCCTGAAAAAATTTACGTTTTTTAAAACTTTTTTCGCATTGATACATTTTCCCTTGGGCAGGACCCGGGTCCCCAAACACTTTTCATGGCAATAACTTGCATATACTGTAAGACTTTAAAATTAGCACTTTAGATTTTTCACGTTCGTATCACATAGAATGGTGTTCACACAAATTTTTTGCCTGTTTGCATGTTCTACTGTAAACCGGGGGGTGTTCGGCTCATCCCTACCCACTGCATCATTTATTCCTCATTTCTACACTTTTTCATTATTTTCATATATATCACTATTGGTTTATCTTATTAGTTAATTGTTTTTGTATATGTCATTTTTTTTTAATTTTATTGTAATAATTTTTTTTTATTTACTACTCTATTATGTTGATAATTTTTCTCCATTTTATTTTTTTCTTGTTTCCTTGTCCTTTGCATTTTATTATACGTTTTCTGTTTCTCATTTAGTTATCATCTTTGTTATTTTTTTTTCTGCCAAACCACATGCTGAGCTGTCAGCCCCAGTACACAGGGTAGCACTCTCTGATGATCTGATGGTGTAGTTAAGTTATTAATATGTGACGGCACAATGCATGCATTTCTGTTTGAATTGTGAAGTGCCATTGTCACAATTGTCTAGGAGAGAAGTGAAGTGCAATCTCTCCATCGGGAAATATTCAGAAAAAAAGACTGATATAGGAGCAGATTTAGGTCTATTTTTTCCTGTTTTTGCTCCATAAAAAGGTTCTTATTTCAAATGTTGTTTATGCATTGATATACCTCCAAAGATCTCATTTTATCTGGTCAATATGGATGAGCTTCGAGTTTGAGTCGAACTCATGTTCGACTTGAACATTGGCTGTTCGCAAGTTCGCCGAACAGCGAACAATTTGGGGTGTTCGCGGCAAATTCGAATGCCGCGGAACACCCTTTAAAAGTCTATGGGAGAAATCAAAAGTGCTAATTTTAAAGGCTTATATGCAAGTTATTGTCATATAAAGTGTTTGGGGACCTGGGTCCTGCCCCAGGGGTCATGGATCAATGCAAAAAAAAGTTTTAAAAACGGCCGTTTTTTCAGGAGCAGTGATTTTAATAATGATTAAAGTCAAACAATAAAAGTGTAGTATCCCTTTAAATTTCGTAGCTGGGGGGTGTCTATAGTATGCCTGTAAAGGGGCGCACGTTTCCCATGTTTAGAACAGTCTGACAGCAAAATGACATTTCAAAGGAAAAAACCCATTTAAACCTACTCGCGGCTATTGCATTGCCGACAATACACATAGAAGTTCATTGATAAAAACGGCATGGGAATTCCCCACAGGGGAACCCCGAACCAAAATTTAAAAAAAAAAATGACGTGGGAGTCCCCCTAAATTCCATACCAGGCCCTTCAGGTCTGGTATGGATATTAAGGGGAACCCCGCGCCAAAAAAAATAAATAAATGGTGTGGGGTCCCCCCAAAAATCCATACCAGACCCTTATCCGAGCACGCAACCTGGCAGGCCGCAGGAAAAGAGGGGGGGACGAGAGTGCGCCCCCCCTGAACCATACCAGGCCACATGCCCTCAACATTGGGAGGGTGCTTTGGGGTAGCCCCCCAAAACACCTTGTCCCCATGTTGATGAGGACAAGGGCCTCATCCCCACAACCCTGGCCGGTGGTTATGGGGGTCTGCGGGCGGGGGGCTTATCGGAATCTGGAAGCCCCCTTTAACAAGGGGACCCCCAGATCCCGCCCCCCCGTGTGAAATGGTAAGGGGTACTTACCCCTACCATTACACTAAAAAACTGTCAAAAATTTTAAAAATTACAAGAGACAGTTTTTGACAATTCCTTTATTTCTTCTTCTTCTTTCTTCTTTCTTCTTTCTTCTTTCTTCTTTCTTCTTTCTTCTTTCTTCTTTCTTCTTTCTTCTTTCTTCTTTCTTCTTTCTTCTTTCTTCTTTCTTCTTTCTTCTTTCTTCTTTCTTCTTTCTTCTTTCTTCTTTCTTCTTTCTTCTTTCTTCTTTCTTCTTTCTTCTTTCTTCTTTCTTCTTTCTTCTTTCTTCTTTCTTCTTCTTCCCCGCCCCCTCTGACTGACGGGACTTCCCTGTGGCATTCCCCGTGATGTCACAGGGAAGTCACTGTGCGTCAGAGGGGGCGGGGTCACCGGGTGGCCCCGCCCCCATTATTTAAGAACCGTCAGACGAGGAGACGCCGTCACACAGCGGGAGCCTCCCTCCATGCCAGCATGGGTGCGGAGCGGCCCGGAGAAGAAAATGAAGAAGAGAAGAGTGGGAGCCTCCCCCCATGCCATGGGTGCGGAGCGGCCCGAGGAGAAGAAGATAGAAGACGCCGCGGAGGAGATGCTGGATGAGAACACCGGAGGAAGAACCAGAAGAGCCAGAAGAAGAAGAAGATGAAGGAAGAAAGAAGAAGCATTTAAATAAAGGAATTGTCAAAAACTGTCTCTTGTCATTTTTAACATTTTTGTCAGTTTTTTAGTGAAATGGTAGGGGTAAGTACCCCCTTACCATTTCACACGGGGGGGGCGGGATCTGGGGTCCCCTTGTTAAAGGGGGCTTCCAGATTCCGATAAGCCCCCCGCCCGCAGACCCCCACAACCACCGGCCAGGGTTGTGGGGATGAGGCCCTTGTCCTCATCAACATGGGGACAAGGTGTTTTGGGGGGCTACCCCAAAGCACCCTCCCAATGTTGAGGGCATGTGGCCTGGTATGGTTCAGGAGGGGGGGCCGCACTCTCGTCCCCCCTCTTTTCCTGCGGCCTGCCAGGTTGCGTGCTCGGATAAGGGTCTGGTATGGATTTGTGGGGGGACCCCATGCCGTTTTTTTTTTTTTTTTTTTTTTTTTGGCGCGGGGTTCCCATTAAAATCCATACCAGACCTGAAGGGTCTGGTATGGAATTTAGGGGGAACCCCACGTCATTTTTTTTTTTGGTTCGGGGTTCCCCTGTGGGGAATTCCCATGCCGTTTTTATCAATGAACTTCTATGTGTATTGTCGGCAATGCAATAGCCGTGAGTAGGTTTAAATGGGTTTTTTCCTTCGAAATGTCATTTTGCTGTCAGACTGTTCTAAACACGGGAAACATGCGCCCCTTTACAGGCATACTATAGACACCCCCCAGCTACAAAATTTAAAGGGATATTACACTTTTATTGTTTGACTTTAAGCATTATTAAAATCACTGCTCCTGAAAAAACTTTTTTTTGCATTGATCAATGTCCCCTGGGGCAGGACCCAGGTCCCCAAACACTTTTTATGACAATAACTTGCATATAAGCCTTTAAAATTAGCACTTTTGATTATTCATGTTCGTGTCCCATAGACTTTAACGGTGTTTGCGTGTTCGAATGAACTTTTTTCCTGTTCGCATGTTCTAGTGCGAACCGAACAGGGGGGTGTTCGGCTCATCCCTACTGGTCAGTATGGTAACCTACTGATTCAGTACCCTTCACAGACAGCTAAATACTTCAATAGCCACAAATTTAAATCAAAAGCAATTTTACTTCTCAGAGTACATTACAAAGGATGCTTTTCCAATCTTTTAAAGTTAAAAAGGCAATGATTCATTTTAGTCTTGTGTCTGCTATTAAGACTAGAAACTAACTGAGGGAACATGGGAAAAGTCAGGGAAAGAATAACTAAGACTTTACCATATAGCACTGAACATGAGGGAAAAAAGGAAGAAACATACAAAATGCTGAATAATTGATTTTTAATAATCTAATGCTAGATGTTTGCATAGATGGAATGCAATACATAGCAATAGCAGAAAATAACATGACATGTGATACACAAAAGTGCTGGTTCCCCCAAAACCATACTTCCTAGCTAAGCTCCAACATCTTTGTCAATTATTCCTTTATCTATGCATGATTTCCACACTATCACGTGTATAGTAGAAGAAATCTATGAATTTAAAGTGGTTCTATACCTTCATGTTTGCTATTAAAAAAAATCAAAAACCTTAATTTTATTAGAAGGTCTTAGATACTGATTTTATCTAAGAAAAAGGTCTACTGAGTCCTTTTTCTAGGACTCAGTGTGCAATGCAGGAATGTACATCAGGATTATTAAAATGCAATATTTCAGTCATTGAGCAATAAAAAGTAGAGGAGAAAATTGATTGCACACTCGAATCCAAAGGATGCTGTTGAAATTTCTTTATTGTCATAAGCCAGACAAAGTTGCAAGGACGATTAGTTGACGCGTTTCACACGAAAGAACCGTGCTTGTTCACAAAAATTGAAATGCTCTCAATACAGGCTATTTAAAGGCATGTATCCAATCAAACTCCTAACCCAAAACACCTGCAATTAGAGAGCAAACAACACAAATGTCACCGGCATAAAATCATTTCTTAATTGCTAAAACATATGGTTACAAAATAATCAAACAAAAATAGAAAGTGTAAACATATAAGCAAAAACATTTTTAAAAACAAAGATGTTGTATAAATATATGTATACGTATTACAAACGTTCCACACAGAAAAACCCAAGGAGACATTCAATGTGTATCAAATGTGTCTCTCTAGTGGGGTACACTATGGAGAAAGAGACAATATCCACAATGCAAAAACTACAATGCAAAAACTTAAATGGAGGGCACAGAAGGTGGAAACACCCAAAATTACTTGCTTTTTAAAGTAAAAAAAATATAGAATAAAATATAAAGCAAGGAACTGCAAAGCAAGGGGAAAAAAAACCCTTATTCTGAGTGGGGGAACACTAGTCATAATAATGTGTAATATCCCACTCGAAGTTAATCCAAAACGGAATGCGAGTATTAAAGTAAAAAATCCAAAAGACTTCCCTTTTGCAGAGAAGTCTAAAGAAATCACCACCCCGTTTGGGTGTATGAATCTTCTCTATAATTTGCACACCAACAGCCGAAGTATTACCTTCATTAAATTGATTAAAATGTTTGGCTACATTGGTGGAGAATTTCTTCTCTATGCTATATAGATGTTCCTGAAACCTATCTCTAAGGCGTCTTGTGGTGCGACCGATGTACTGTACATTGCAGATGGCAGGTTATAATATATATTACATAACGGGTGTTGCAGTTATAAAAGGATGTTAATTTATGCTGCTTACCATTAGAATATGAACATACAACATTCCCCTTAGTAATATGTTTGCAGCAAGAACACATGGTGGCACCACAGCTATAATTGCCCTTGCAATGCAACCAAGTGTGTGATCTGATTATGTCAGATGCAAAAACACTTGGTGAAAGATTGTTTCACAAAGTGGGAGCATGTCTGGAGACAAAGTTAATACCATCTTTAAGTAAATTAGCACAAACCCCATACTCAAATAGGATCGGTAAATACCTGTGAATGATTGTCTTAATGTCATTAAATTCCTCACTAAACATACTAATAGTAGGTCTCCCTTTGTTAAAACACTCCACTCTGTTCCTGTTGTCGCCGGTACGGTCCGTTTTAAGAGGTCATTCCTATTTTTGGAATTGGCAATAGAAACTGCTCTATCTAGGATGTATCTGGGGTACCCCCTCTCTAGAAAATGGGTGTAAAGGGCCTGTGCTTCTTTCTCATAAATCTCAGGATCATTACAAATTCTGCAAATCCTGAGAAACTGACCCACAGGAATACCTCTAATGGTATGTCGAGGATGGCCAGATATGGCCATCAACAAAGTATTGCTTGAGAGAGGTTTTCTGTAGAGTCCAGTATATACAGAAGTCCCTCAACCACACAAATGAACATCAAGAAAGTTAATTTCGTACTTATCACAGAGCCCTGTGAAATGTAAGTTCATATTGTTGTGATTGAGATACTTCAAAAATTCATCTAAGGAAGCAAAAGCTGTATCCATGATAAAAATTAAATTGCCTATATAGCAAAAAAAGGTTTTGAGGTCTGTAGGGATTAGAAGAACCATATATATGGAGATGCTCCCACCATCCCATATTAAATTAGCCAGTGATGGCGAAAATTTAGAGCTCATCGCTGCTTCACACTTTTGAAGGAACCATTCACCATTGAAAGAAAAGAAATTATATCTTAAAAGGCTGCAGAAAACATCACATGTAAGAAAAAACTGACGGCTTCTAAAGCTTGAGTATGAGGGATGCTGGAGTAAAGGCTAGAAACATTGCAGGTGACCCAGAGTGAGCGATCATCCCACCTTGTATCTCCTGCGATGTTTAGCAAGTGATTGGTATATTTTAGATAACTGGGAAGATTAGCAACCATAGGTTGTAACACCTGATCAAGCCATTGACCCAATCTTTCATTGAGGGAATTTATGCCAGAAATAATAGGCCTCCCATGCAGGGGGTTTAACCCCTTATGGGTTTTAGGCAAATAGTGAAAGATTGGTGCAACGGGAAAGTCAGGAATTAAATTGGCTGCAGTTTTGTTTTCAAATATGCCCAGGCACGTCACTTCATTTGCCAGAGAAGTTAAAATCATTTTAAACTTTTTAGTAGGATCACTTTTTAATCTTTCATAAATCTCATCATTAGAAAGTTGTCTCCCTCAGATCACACACCTGGTTGCATTGCAAGGACAATTATAGCTGTGGTGCGACTGTGTGTTCCAACACCTTGATCAATTTCCCAAAGGGATAACCTGGTGACTTCAGGAGTGGAGCACGGTTCAGAAAGGATGGGTGGAGGTATGAGGAGACACAGATATGGGTGAGAGAATTTTACATTGCTATTATTCAGTTGAACTTTTTTTTTTTTTATGCCTCTAAATACTGAGCTTAACATACAGGTATGCCTCTAAACGACCTAATGTGCATAGACACATAGGATAACATGAATTGCTTCTACAGGCAAAACGCTGAACTCATCTAGGATCAGCGTTTTTTAACCACATGCCGACCGGGCCATATCCGAAAGACGGCTACAGCGTGGTTGGCTTATTCTGGGTGGGCGTCCATGGATGTCCTCCCAGAATCCTGCTCTCGCGTGCCCCCTGGGGCGGGCACCCGAGAACATCCGTGACCGCCGGGTCCAGAGGACCCGGCACATCACGGTAAACGGCCACTGATCGCGGCCGTTTACCATGTGATCGCTCCGTCAAATGACAGAGCGATAACATGTAAACAAACCAGCGTCATTTAATGATGCCGGTTACTCCCTCCCCTCTGTGTACTGATCGGTACAGAGGGGGAGGAGAGGGGGAGGGATCGGATGGCAGCAGCGCTGTGGGCTGGATGTGTAGTGCCCACAGCACTGCTCAGTGACAAATACAGTCACATCCATGGATCCATCCCTCCATACTCTAATGCCCTGCAATACTCAGAACTACCCTGCAAAACTCTGCACTACTCTGCAATACCCCACAATACTCTGTAATACCCCACAATACTCTGCAATACCCCACAATACTCTGCACTACCCTGAAATACTCTGCAATACCCCGCAATACTCTGCAATACCCCGCAATACCCAGCACTACCCTGCAATACCCCACAATACTCTGCAATACACTGCAATACTCTGCAATACCCCACAATACTCTGCACTACCTTGCAATACTCTGCACTACCCTGCAATACTCTGCAATACTCTGCAATAACCTGCAATACCCAGCACTACTCTGCAATACCCCGCAATACTCTGCAATACCCCGAAATACTCTGCAATACTCTACAATACCCCGAAATACCACGCAATACTCTGCACTACTCTGCAACACCCCGCAATACTCTGCAATATCCTGCAGTACTCTGCAATACCCTGAAATACCCCGCAATACTCTGCACTACTCTGCAACACCCCGCAATACTCTGCAATACCCCGCAATACCCAGCCATACCCAGTCATACTCTGCAATACTCAGCCATACTCTGCAATACCCACCATACCCAGTCATACTCAGCGATACCCTGCAATACTCAGCCATACTCAGCCATACCTAGCCATACCCAGCCATACCTAGCCATGCGCAGCCATACCAGGCCATACCGGGCCATACTGGGCCATACTGGGCCATACTGGGCCATACTGGGCCATACTGGGCCATACTCGGCCATACTCAGCCATGCTCAGCCATGCTCGGCTATGCTCAGCTATACTCTGCCATACTCAGCTTTACTCGGCCTCTGTATGTGGCCCGGCTGTGGAAGTCTCACACGTGGTATTGCCGTACTCAGGAGGAGTAGGAGAATCTGTTTTGGGGTGTAATTTTTGGTATGTACATGCTATGTGTTAGAAATATTGTATAAATGGACAACTTTGTGTTAAAAAAAAATGTGTTTTAACCCCTTCCCGCCCGCCGTCATATGACGTCCTTGACTTCCAGGCATCATTCAGATATCCGCTTTTTCAGCCAACAATTCCCTATACCATAAGAATGATCATAGCGGCTGTTCCACTGCTTGATCGTTCTTATGGGAGGCGAGAGGGGACGTCCCCCCCTTCCCGCCACCCTCCGGTGCTTCTACTGACTCACCGCTACGATCGAAGCCAGGATTTTTTTTTTTTATTTTATTTTAGGCTTCCCAGCTAGAGGTGAGATGTGGGGTCTTATTGACCCCCTATCTCACTGTAAAGAGGACCTGTCATGCCATATTCCTATTACAAGGGATGTTTACATTCCTCATAATAGGAATAAAAGTGATCAAATTTTTTTATATCGCCCCTGCCCGTGTGCTCGCATGCAGAAGCAAATACACATGTAAGTCGAACCCACATATGAAAACGGTGTTCAAACCACACATGTGAGGTATCAGTGAGAACGTTAGAGTGAGTGCAATAATTTTGGTCCTAGACCTCCTCTGTAACTCAAAACATGTAACCAGTAAAGAATTTTAAAGCGTCGCCTATGGGGATTTTTAAGTAGTGAAGTTTGGCGCCATTCCACGAGCGTGTGCAATTTTGAAGGGTGACATGTTAGGTATATATTTACTCGGCGTAACTTCATCTTTCACATTATGCAAAAACATTGGGCCAACTTTACTTTTTTTTTTGTTTTGTTTTTTTAAAGCACAAAACTGTTTTTTCCCAAAAAAAAGCGTTCAAAAAATTCCTGCACAAATACCGTGCAAGATAAAAAGTTGCAACAACTGCCATTGTATTCTCTAGGGTCTTTACTAAAAAAATATATATATATATAATGTTTTGGGGTTCTATCTAATTTTCTAGCAAATAAATGATGATTTTTACATGTAGGAGAGAAATGTCAGAATTGGGCTGGGTGCTCCAGAACGCCTGGAGGTGCTCCCCTGCATGTTGGGCCTCAAAATGAGGCCACACTGTGAAAAAAACCTCACACATGTGGTATCGCCATACTCAGGAGTAATAGCAGAATGTGTTTTGGGGTGTAATTTGTGGTATGCATATGCAGTGTGTGAGAAATAACCTGCTAATACGACAATTTTGTGAAAAAAAAAAATCTTGGTTTTGCAAAGAATTGTGGGAAAAAAATGACAACTTCAAAAAACTCACCGTGCATCATACTAAATACCTTGGAATGTCTACTTTCCAAAATGGGGTAATTTGGGGGGTATTTGAACTTTTCTGGCATGTTTGGGTCTCAAGAATATAGATAGGCCGTCAGTAATTCAGGTGTGATC
The DNA here is from genome assembly GCF_042186555.1 of Aquarana catesbeiana. Taxonomy (NCBI): domain Eukaryota; kingdom Metazoa; phylum Chordata; class Amphibia; order Anura; family Ranidae; genus Aquarana; species Aquarana catesbeiana. The sequence goes on from NC_133324.1 coordinate 263,738,995, forward strand.
AATTTTCAGATATTGGCACCATAGCTTTTGGACTCTATAACTTTAACAAAGACCAAATAATATACACCAATCTGTACTTATTTTTACCAAAGATATGTAGCAGTATAAATTGTGGCCAAAATTTATGAAGAAAAATAATAATTTGCTAAATTTTATACATTTTTTTTTTTATAAAGAAAATTTCATTTTTTTTACCAAATTTTCAGTCTTTTTTCTTTTTTAGAGCAAAAAATAAAAAACCCAACGGTGATTAAATACCACCAAAAGTAAGCTCTATTTGTGTGAAAAAAGGACAACCATTTCATATGGGTACAGTGTTGCATGTCTGAGTAATTGTCATCCAAAATGTGAGAGCACCGAAAGCTGAAAATTGGTCTGGTTAGGAAGGGGGTTTAAGTGCCCAGTTGTCAAGTGGTTAAATTAGTGTGCATGGACCCTTAGATAATGTTGCTATTGCTGCCATGCCATCTTGTCCCTATAATTACCACATACCCATTCCACGGGGGCTGTAACAGAGACGTGGGGGAAAATCTCCCCAATGAGCTCACAGACAGAAGAAATTAGTACAAAAATTGCACTCATCCCTACTGTTTGAAGCTAAAGTAAATCATGTTGGCTGAAGTTAACCTTTAACACCATGTATTATTTCAGACAGTCTCACGTGCCCAAATAGAAATAACACTCCTCTGTCACTGAGCAAAGCTGTTTGCCTTCATGCTTGTACTTTAAAATTAAAGGTTAAAGTGAAAAAAACCTAAATCTGATTTGCTGCTATGCAAAATGAGGTGAAGTGAGCCTGGGTTCATTTCAACTATCCAATTACATGCAGGTGAGTTTTGTTTTAAAAAAAAAAAAAAACAGAGCTTTTTCTTCACATGACTGCATGTTACATAAACAAAAGTTCTCTTCACATATACAGTGCAAACCCCAGAAAGTATTCACAGCGCTTCACGTTTTCCACATTTTGTTATGTTACAGCCTTATTCCAAAAATTTTTAAATGCATTCTTTTTTTCTCCAAATTCTACAAAAAATACCCCATAATGACAATGTGAAAGAAGTTTGTTTGAAATCTTTGCAAATTTTAAAAAAATTAAAAATCACATGTACATGAATATTTACAGCCTTTGCCATGACACTCAAAATTTAGCTCAGGTGCATCCTGTTTCCACTGATTATCCTTGAGATGTTTCTGCAACTTGATTGGAGTCCACCTGTGGTAAATTCAGTTGATTGGACATGATTTGGAAAGGCACACACTGGTCTATATAAGGTCCCACAGTTAACAGTGCATGTCAAAGCACAAACCAAACCATGAAGTCCAAGAAATTGTCTGTAGACCCCTGAAACAGGATTATATCAAGGCACAGATCTGGGGAAGGGTACAGAAAAATTTCTGCAGCATTGAAGGTCCCAATGAGCACAGTGGTCTCCATCATTTGTAAACTGAAAAAATTTGGAAGCACCAGGACTCTTCTAATGCCCTGTACACACGGTCGGATTTTCCGACGGAAAATGTGTGATAGGACCTTGTTGTCGGAAATTCTGACCATGTGTAGGCTCCATCACACATTTTCCATACATTGTACTGGCTAAAATCTAGAAATCTAAAATATACTTTATTTTTCTGACCATACATTTTATCTAAACTTACACATATTTGGGTTCCCATTATGTAGGATAAATAGGAGAAAAAAATATTTATATCTGTTTGTATATATCAAATCCAAACGATAATGCACCACTCACTGGACTTGAAAGTTGAACACACAGTGATGAAGTTTTACTTTGATTTCTCAACAAGAAACAAGCTCATCTTTCTTAGATCAAAATAACATGTATACCCTAAAAGAAAGCCTCCCATCATTACCACCCACATGTGATGACATCATCAAGTGTAAAGGTCAAAGATCCAGCTAAAATGGTGGGCAGATGTCCAAATGGAAAGCACAGAAAAACAACACCAAAGTAGTACATATAGAATGGTCATACAGAGCAACAGAGCATAAGCTAGACAGCCGTCAAAGCTGAATTAGTGCTGAAATATGAGAAAATGGTGGACAATTCAATGTACAGGAAAAAAAAAAAAAAAACGAGAGGTGCTCCAGGTGGCCCTGAAGTCAAGAAAGAAGCCCTAAAACAGACATAAGTCCAGTGTAAAATCACTAAATAAATGTGATGAAAGTGAAAATAAACAGAACTGGGAAAAAATAAAACAACAGAAACTGAAATAAAGCATTTATTCAAATAACAATAACTAAAAAACAAAAGATATAAAACTCCCATACTTAAATTGGTATATGTTTTTTCCCCTTTAAAGATAGGACTGATGGCCGCACAAAATCAGCCACTTACAGCATAAAAAATGAAAGAAACAGAATAATGCAGATGGATATGCAGATCAAGGCTATGTCTTATGGAAATGTGCTTTGCAACTTTACTGGAGACATGCACATTAAGCAAACTTGCGACTTGCTCTGTTATACTATATGTAAATGATATTGTGCTGAGCTATTTCCTTTCAGTAAGTTAAAATCCTTTACTTTTTAACAGTTTCTCTAACTCTTGTTGCTTATTCTACACACATTTTGGAAATGAGACTACAGAATGTTTTGTGACCTGCTCAGGCTAAATCTCTAATGTAATGTAACTATTTCCTGTGAAAAGCAATCAGCCTTACAGTTATGAAGGAATCTAGCAAATGTCACCAGTAATGGCAAGGTAAATGGCAAAATACAAAGTGAATGTTGGATAAGTAGTTTCAATAAATTAAAGGAGAACTGATTTTAAATCCTAACACTCTACCAGAGATTATCAGCTGTGTTGATGATTGTGTTACTAGACAATGATGCAGCTTGAAATGAGATAACGATTCTGCAGAACAATGGAAATGAAAAACCAAGATGCCAGGTATCTTATTATTAAAGTGATACTAAACCCAGGACCCTGCATATACTATATCCAGTCTCCCACAGTACACACAATATGGAAATGCAATAGTTTTAGTAAATATAAAGTGCTAAATACTTTTTTTCATCAGCAGTTAGAGCAGTCTTGTGACTTCTATCGGTGACTGGTTAAAGCTTGTAGGAGGAGTTTTCATTCTGCCCTGACTGGCCTATTAGGCTCTAAAAAAAAACTCTAAAATCTATAACAAAAAATAAATCTTTTTGGCTTGACATACATTTTAACCCATTAATTTAATGTGTAGCAAATGTAGCTATTTCTGATCTCTATTGAAAGGAATGTACCTTTCATGTACCAGATTGACACGTACCTTGGAGGTGAGCCTGACGTGCAGAGGGAGACATCTCGTACAGCCCTGGTTCTGGGATCACTGGAGTGGGGACAGTGATCGTCGGAGCACAGTGAGGTATGAGTGCCTGCAGGGTTCACTTGGTTGGAGATGATGTCAGCTGACAGAGACAGGAACAGACTTGATTGATGTGCATGCAGGTAAGCGGATGCAGATGCGCTGAGGGGCAGCAGATGCAGATGCACACAGATGCGGGACAGCAGGCAGGAGCAAGGTCAAACTAGCCAGGTCATAAACAGCGGATCAGTCAGGCAGAAGCGGCAGGCAGAGAATGGTCAAAGTTCAGGCAGGGTTGATAACAGGAGGTCAGGACTGGAGACAGCAGCGAGGTCAGGAAGCCAGGTAAGTACTGGATCAGATGCGGGTTCAGGATCAGGTCACAGGATAAGCTGCAGATCAAACAGCAAGGATCCATACAACAGAAGCCCCTTTTAAAGGTCACTGGGTGCCAAGGCAGCGTCACCGTGTGCGCGTGCACGATCTGCACACGTGCATGCGCATTGGCGCAAGTCTGTTCATCGCTGGATGCCTGTGAGCTGGAACACGTCTCAGTGAACCTGTGCACCTGTGTACAGTTGCAGCGCTATGCGCAGCGCTTCCATGCCATTGCCCCCTCCCCCTGCTGCCTCTACTGACTTTGGACAGTATTTCTGCCGGGACACCTCTGCCTGCTACCTGGACCTGTGCTTTGGCTGTGCTCTGGCTGTGCTGACAGTAACTCTGCCTGTACGAACTATGGACAGTATTCCTGCCTGCTGCCTGGATGATTGCTTTTGCTGTCGCTGACCTCATTCCGGCCTGCTGCCTGGACCGATGCTCTCCTCTGTGGACCACTGCACTTCTAAAACCACAGGTAATCTTTTGTTATTTGGTATGTACCTGCTATGTGTTAGAAATATGAAGGGCCTTCAAAAATGTGATCATTAGTCAGAAAATGATATGTGTAATTAATGCTGCTAGAACGCCTGAAGGTGCTACTTGGATTTTGGGCCTCTGTATGTGGCCAGGCTGTGTAAAAGTCTCAAACATGTGGTATCGCCATACTCAGGAGGAGTAGCAGAATGTAATTTGGGGTGTCATTTTTGCTATGTACATGCTATGTGTTATAAATATCTTACAAAGTGACAACTTTGTGTAAAAAAAAAAAATGCATTTTCATTTTTTTTCCACATTTTCCAAAAACTTTTGGAAAAAAAATAACCATTCAAAAGACTCATTATGCCTCATAGATTATACGTTTGGGTGTGTGCTTTCCAAAATGGGGTCATTTTGTGAATAATTCCATTGTCCTGGTGCTCCAGGGCCTTCAAAAGTGTAATAGGTGGTTGAGAAAGGATATGTGTAATTTGTGCTTGTAGAACGCCTGAAAGTGCTACTTCAATGTTGGGCCTTTGTATGTGGCCAGGCTGTGTAAAAGTCTCACACATGTGGTATCGCCATACTCAGGAGGAGTAGAGGAATGCATTTTGGTGTGTCATTTTTGCTACGTACATGCTATGTGTTAGAAATATCTTATAAATGGACAACTTTGTGTAAAAAAAAATGCATTTTCATTTTTTTTCCACTTTTTCCAAAACCTTCTGAAAAAAAATGAACCGTTCAAAAGACTCATTATGTCTCACAGATTATACTTTGGGGTATGTGCTTTCCAAAATGGGTTCATTTTTTGGATAATTCCATTGTTCTGGTGCTCCAGGGCCTTCAAAAATGTAATAGATGGTTGAGAAAGGATATGTGCAATTTATGCTTGTAAAACGCATGAAAGTGCTACTTCAATGTTGGCCCTTTGTATGTGGCCAGGCTGTGTAAAAGTCTCACACATGTGGTATCGCTATACTCAGGAGGAGTAGCAGAATGTATTTTGGGGTGTAGTTGCAATTATGCATATGCTGTGTGAGAGAAATAATTAATATGACCAGTTTGTGTAAAAAAAAAAAAAAAAAAAAAAAAAAAAAATCTTAATTTTCCCAAGAATTGTGGGAAAAAATTACAACTTCAAAAAACTCACCATGCCTCTTAGTAAATACATTGGACTGTCTACTTTCCAAAAAGGGGTCATTTGGGGGGTATTTGTACTTTCCTGGCTTGTTAGTGTCTCAAGAAATTAGATAGGCCTTCAGGTGAGATAGTACATCAGGTGTGATCAATTTTCAGTGATTGGCACCATAGTTTGTAGACTCTATAACTTTCACAAAGACCAAATAATATACACTGATTTTGGTTATTTTTACCAAAGATATGTAGCAGTATAAATTTTGGCACAAATTTATGAAGAAAAATGACTTATTTGCAAAATTTTACAATAGAAACTAAAAAAAGTATGTTTTTTTCAAAATTTTCGCTGTTTTTTTGCTTATATCACAAAAAATAAAAAAAACCCAGTGGTGATTAAATATCACCAAAAGAAAGCTCTATGTGTGAGAAGAAAATTATAAACATTTTGTTTGGATACAGTGTAGCATGACTGAGTAATTGTTATTCAAAGTGAGAGAGCGCTGAAAGCTGAAAATTGGTCTGGGCGGGAAGGTGCATAAGTACCTGGTATTGAAGTGGTTAAATGTACTTGCGGCTATAATGAATTGTCTTTGGGAGAAATCAAAAGTGCTAATTTTAAAGGCTTATATGCATGATATTGTCATAAAAAGTGTTTGGGGACCTGGGTCCTGCCCCAGGGGACATGTATCAATGCAAAAAAAGTTTTAAAAACGGATGTTTTTTTTTGGCAGCAGTGATTTTAATAATGCTTAAAGTGAAACAATAAAAGTGAAATATTCCTTTAAATTTTGTACCAGGGGGGTGTCTATAGTATGCCTGTAAAGTGGTGCATTTTTCCCATGTTTAGAACAATCCCTGCCCAAAATGACATTTCCAAAGGAAAAAAAGTTATTTAAAACTACTAGCGGTTATAATGAATTGTCGGGTCTCGGCAATACAGATAAAAGTCATTGAAAAAAAACGGCATGGGATCCCCCCAGTCCATTAGCAGGCCCTTTGGGTCTGGTATGAATATTAAGGGGAACCCCCGAACCAAAAAAAAAAAAAAATTGGGGGTCCCCCCAAATTCCATACCAGGCCCTTTAGGTCTGGTAGGATATTAAGGGGAACCCCGCACCAAAATAAAAAAATGGCATGGGGGTCCCCCAAAAATCCATACCAGACCCTTATCTGAGCACACAACCTGGCAGGCCACAGAAAAAGAGGGGGGCGAGAGAGCGCTGTACACTGGGCCATCCGTGTACGTAAACGGGTAGCCCCGACCCCCTCTGACGCCATGGAGAAGCCATTGGGAAGTGTCATTGCGCTTAAGCGTCATAAGGCGGGTACCTCCCATGGAGGCGGATCTTTTTTATTTATTTTTTTGGTCCGTCGGCGGAGTGAGAGAAGAGGATGCATGGACTTCGTGGGACTTTTTTTTTTTTTAATAAAGGACTTGTCCCAAGATGTGTCTTGTGTTTTTTTTTTTTTACATCTTGACACTTTTTTGTGAAATGGTATGGGTACCATTTCAAACAGGGGTGGGGCTGGGATCTGGGGGTCCCCTTGTTAAAGAGGGCTTCCAGATTCCGACAAGCCCCCTGCCCGCAGACCCCTACAACCACCGGCCAAGGGTTGTGGGGGTGAGGCCCTTGTCCCCATCAACATGGGGACAAGGTGCTTTGGGGGGCTACCCCAAAGCACCCTCCCCATGTTGAGGGCATGTGGCCTGGTACGGTTCAGGGGGGGCGCTCTGATTTTCCCCCTCTTTCCCTGCGGCCCACCAGGTTGCATGCTCCGATAAGGGTCTGGTATGGATTTTTGGGGGGCCCCACACCATTTTTTTTTTTTTAATTTTGGCATGGGGTTCCCCTTAATATTCATACCAGACCCAGAGGGCCTGGTAATGGACTGGGGGGATCCCATGTAATTTTTTCCATGACTTTTATCTGTATTGCCGGACCCGACAATTCATTATAGCCATGAGTCCTTTTAACTGACTTTTTTCCTTTAGAAATGTCATTTTGTGCAGGGACTGTACTAAACACAGGAAAAATGTGCCACTTTACAGGCATGCTATAGACACCCCCAGGTACGAAATTTAAAGGAATATTTCACTTTTATTGTTTCACTTTAAGCATTATTAAAATCACTGCTTCTGAAAAAACGGCCGTTTTAAAACTTTTTTTGCATTGATACATGTCCCCTAAGGCAGGACCCAGGTCCCCAAACACTTTTTATGACAATACCATGCATATAAGCCTTTAAAATTAGCACTTTTTATTTCTCCCATAGACTTTTAAAGGGTGTTCTGCGGCTTTCAAATTTGCCGCAAACCCCCCATTCGCTATTCAGCGAACAGGCGAACAACCGAATTGAACTTACGTTCGACTCGAACATTAGGCTCATCCCTATTTCTGAGGCATCTACCTCAAGTAGATAAGGTAAGGAGGGATCCGGATGACTCAAGATGGGGGCAGAGGTAAAAAGTCCTTTTAAGGTTGTAAAGGCAGTTTGAGCCTCGGAACTCCAGTGGAACCGAACGTTCTGTTTTGTCAACTGGGTGATTGGAAAAATGATGGTAGAGAACCCCTTGATGAACCTGCAGTAAAAGTTTGCAAGACTGACAAAATGCTGTACCCCCTTCTTGTCTGATGGTGCAGGCCAGTCCAGAACAGCTGCACCCTCTGCGGATCCATCTTGAATCCCTCAGTGGAGATCACCAGACCCAGGAACTCTGCAGCTCAAATTCACATTTTTCGAGTTTGGCGTATAGCCCATGTTGACAGAGTCGGCAGAGTACAATCTTAACTTGCTTCCAGGGTTGATCCAGGGATGTGGAAAAAATCAACATGTCGTCCAGATAGACAATTACAAAGATATCTAGACAGTCTCTGAAGATATCATTAACAAAGTGCTGGAAGGTTGCAGGGGCATTACACAGACCAAAGGCATCACTAAGTACTCATAGTGGCCGAATCTAGTACAGAAAGCTGTCTTCCACTCATCTCCTGCACGAATTAACACCAAGTTGTAGGCCCCTTGCAGAGTGAATACAGCTGTAGAACGTAGTCTTTGAAAGACCTCGGGTACCAGGGGCAAAGGGTACCGGTTTTTAACTGTAACTTTATTTAACTCCCGGCAGTCCACACAAGGCTGTAAAGTGTGATCTTTTTTTTCTACGAAAAAGATTCCTGCACCTGCCGGAGAAGTATATGGTCTGATGAACCCACTCTTAAGGTTTTCATCCACATATTCGTTCAAATAGGTGTGCGTAGCTTATTGCATTAGGGTGTGCACCCTTAAGCTCAAACACACATGCGTGTGTCTGCATATATATGACCCTGGCACATTGATCTCCCTGCCGGCACAGTGAAAGAGAAGAGCATAAACACTTCTCTTATGGCAGAGTCGGTAAGAGGGAGATCTTTCCCCTGTTTCTGCTGCTACACAGAGCGATAACACTAATGTGCACGGGGTGATTAGGGTGTGCCTGGGCACAACCGGCACACCCTGTGTGCACACCTATGTTCGTTCAGTTCCTCCAACTCCCGCGCAAACAAAGGGAAGACTCGACCAAAAGGGATCTCTGCCCCTGGAAGCAATTCAATTGGGCAGTCGTATGAACGGTGGGGAGGAAGAGTCTTGGCCCCCCATTTACTAAAAATGGCCAGAAACTCATGATATGACTCAGGTACTATTGAGCGTATCTCCGAGTCAGGTTCCATACACAGTAAGGGGCAAGAAGCTTTAGGAGGTGTGGGCAGGCCATGTTCCTGGCAATAGGAGGATTGGAACTTGATACTTCTGGAGCCCCAGTCAATTTGCGGGTTATGGGCCTGAAGCCATGGTAGGCCCAAGATGACTGAGAATAGCGGAGACGCAATTGCATCCAGACTCAACAGGTCCTTGTGGTCTGTGGCAGTGATGACAGGTAGTGGAGGGGTCTCCTGAGTCACCAGACCTGACTTGATGTGGGACCCATCTGCTAGAAAAAAGGAGAGTCCTTGTGCTCTGAGTTGGAGTGGGATGAGTTCTTGGTGTGTAAAGTTCAGGTCAATAAAACAACTGCATGCCTCAGAATCAATTATTGCAATAACCAGTATAGTTCTTCCTTTTTAGTTGGAATGAGATGGAGCCAGGTGCGTGGTGTTGGCAGCAGGTGCTGAGTAACTGGACGGAGAGATGGATAAACATCTATGGAATTTTGCTGGACAGGAGTGTACATAGTGGCCGGCCCCCCCACAGTACAGGTAAAGGTTATTCTGCTGCCAGCATGATCGTTCCTTAGAGGATAGAGAGGGTCTCATTAACCCAAGCTGCTTAGGCCCAGGAAAGTCTGAAGTCCATTCAATTGGTACAGATCTGACCAAAGCAGGACAGGAAAAAGCGGGGTGAGCGGGAGCAGGTACTCTAGGTAGCATCCATGTTGGACCGATCTGCTGAGCCTCTTTCTCTGCCTTACACTCCCGAAGGCATCAGTCTGTCTGAATGGTCAGGGAGATTAAAGCCTCCAGGGAGTTTGGTATACCGACTCGGGCCAGTTCATCCTTTAATTCTTCGAACAGGCCAAGACGGAACTGGTGCCGCAGGGCTGCACTATTCCACTGGGTATCTGCGCTCCAGCATCTGAATTTCGTAATGTAGTCCTCGACCGCCTTGCTGGAGCGCATGGAGGGCAGCCTCTGCAGTGGAAGTCCTTTGCGGATCATCATATAGTAATGACATGGTATTAAAGAAGGATTGTAAAGAGTCCAGCATAATATGGTGATCCTCTAGCAGGGGATGGGCCCAGGTCTGTGGTTCTCCCTGCAGCAGAGAAATAACAAACCCCACCTTGGTGGTCTCTAGGGTAAATGTCAGGGGTTGTAGTGAGAAATATAGCTCACAGGCGTTGTGGAATGCCTGAAACTTATTTCGGTCCCCAGAAAACTTCTCTGGGATGGGGACCCTTGGCTCTGGAGAAAATATCATTGCTGCAGGCGTGGTGATAGTCTCTGTGGATGTCCGGCCAATAGGAGGATTTGCAAGAGTGACCAGGAGTTATACTTGTTCCTCCAGACCCACATAACTGTTTTGGAGAGATTTCACCTCTTGAGTAAGGGCTGGGAGGTGTTGGCAAACTTCATCTGTGGGAGAGGTCCCTCTTGCAGACTCAGGTATGGCTGTTTGATACTGACACGTACCTTGGTGGTGAGCCTGATATGCAGAGGGAGGACTCTCGTACAGCCCTGGTTCCGGGATCATTGGAGTGGGGGCAGTGATCATCGGAGCACAGTGAGGTATGAGTGCCTGCAGAGTTCACTTAGCTGGAGAAGATGTCAGCTGACAGAGACAGGAACAGACTTGATTGTTGTGGATACAGGTAAGCAGATGCAGGTGCGCTGAGGGGCAGCAGATGCATATGTACACAGATGAGGGACAGCAGGCAGGAGCAAGGTCAAACTAGCTAGGTCGTAAACAGCCAGGCAGAAGCGGCAGACAGAGAATGGTCAAAGTTCAGGCAGGGTTGATAACAGGAGGTCAGGCAGATAGACAGAGCAAGGTCAAGGCAAACCAAAGGTCAGGACTGGAGACAGCAGCGAGGTCAGGAAGCCGGGTAAGTACTGGATCAGATGCGGGTTAAGGATCAGGTCACAGGATAAGCTGCAGATCGAACAGCAAGGATCCATACAACAGAAGCCCCTTTTAAATGTCACTGGGCGCCAAGGCAGTGTCACTGTCACATGCGCATTGGTGCAAGTCTGTTCAACGCTGGATGCTTGTGAGCTGGAACACATCTCAGTGAACCTGTGCGCCTGTGCGCAGCGTGTCCATGACACAGATAGTTACACCTGTGTGTCCCCACATTTTGATGAATGAGCCCTTGTTTGGTTCCTTGGGGGGTCCCCGTCTGGCCACGGGAAAAGCAACAAATTTCTTGCATAAATCATGCAAGTGAGTGTCCGGGGCGTGGAAAGCAATGTATATGTATATGCATAGGCATCATCTCTATGTACCTGAATCTGCATTAGTTGAACCACTTAGGTTGATTTATGACTCCAAACTTGCTGGGCATTTTGGATTTTCCAAGAAAGAACTTTATCACGTTCCTTTTGGTGGCCTGATGTCAAGAGCTATGTGGCCTTGTGCCTGACCTGTGCACACAATAAGACACCCCAGTCTTCTTTTTTTGGGGTTGCTCCAGCCACTCCCTGTTCTATGAAGACCAGGCAGTCAATTTCTATCGACTGTGTTAAATTTAAATTCTTCAAAAGAAATGACCACTTTCGTGGCAGTTGTCTCACCAGAATACCCCCCTTATACCAATTATGGGGGGTACCCACTACTGAACAAACTGTGGAACTGATGGTTTGGGAAGTCTTTAAACTACATGGAATCCCTGAAGATGTAGTGTCAGACAGAGGAGTGCAGTTTACTTCAGAATTCTTAAAAGGCTTTTGCTCAGTGTTAGGTGTTACAATTAATCTGTCCTATACTTTTCATCCCCAGTCTAATGGTCAGAACGAGAGGACCAATTAAATCTTCATGATCATAGGGTGGACTCTCTTCTTACAGCAGAATTTACTTATACCAATCCTAAACATAGCCCTGCTGCTCAAATCTTTTTTCTTAAACACTGGGTATCATCCAGTTTTTACTCCTGACCTCCCTTTTCTAACTACGATTCCTGCTGTTACCAACAGATTAACTACATTGCAAAAGATTCAGGAGAAATTGATCAAGATTTTGAAGGAGGCTCAGAAATATTACAAAGAGACTGCTTACAGACATTGCAGATCACTTCCTACCTTTCACATCGCTCTGCAAAGCTGGGCCTAAAATGTGTGGGACCTTTCAAGATTTTAGCTCAAATTAACCAAGTCACTTTTCTCTTATTGTGTTACTAAACCCACAACAGTAAAATCAGTCTGTATATGCAGTAAAACATGCGTGTTATACTCCCTGCTGTACCTAAGGGGTTAATACTCTGCATAGTGCAAAAAGACTGTTTGATCCTGTCTTCTCTGTTCCTCCCCTTCTTACGCTGTTCCCAATCTATCTCCTGATAAAACAGAGGTTAGGGGACAAGCTGCTCATGCTCAGTTTGGTGTGTATTGGTAAAGAGTTTTTTTTCTTGGGAGAGTGCATGTGATCAGCATAGGGCCAATCAGCACTGTCCAGACAGAGGGTCAGGGGTCTTGCAGCCTTATAGGACAGTCAGTGCAGAATGAAAACTCCTACTACAAACTTTAACCAGACACTGATAGAAGTCACAAGACTGCTATATACTGCTGATGAGAAAAGGTATTTAGCAGTTTATATTTACTAAAACTATTGCATTTCCATGCTCTGTGTACTGTGGGAGGCCAGATCTAGTTAATTCAGGGTCCTGGGTTTAGTAACACTTTAAAACCTCCTGACAGTAGGAAGACTCACCCCATGTTTCATGTATCTGTGCTCAATCCTTTTCATGGAAACCACCTCTCTGGGAGAATTCTCCCACCCCTCCATCTGTTGAGGTGCAAGGTGAAGAAGAATTTGTGGTTGACAAAATTCTTGATTCCAGGATCTTTAGGAACACATGTAAGTATCTGGTTCAATGAGAAATATATAAGCCCGAAGAAAATTCTTGGGAACCTGAGGAGAACGTTCAAGCCCCTAAATTAACAAGAGAATTCCACTAAAGGATTCCTCACAAACTTGGCCCTTAAGACATCCAGGCGATGTCCTGGAAGGTCATAAAAAGGGGGAAATTTGGGACTTTGAATGAAGCCTTGCCAGGTATGGTCATGTGCCTCCATCCTTATCATTATGAGGAAAAGGAACAAAAACACAGCAGGAAAAGCAGCAAAGATGCAACAAAAATTATAGTAAAATATTTAATAATATATAGATAGATGTGTAGCGGTATGTTCACCACTTAGTTACTAGCAATTGGCCAATCACCCTGCCTCCAGACCCCCATCTATAATTGAAGACAATAAGCAGTCATTGGCATAGTTTTGTTGTGTTTATTGTGGGATAAACTTGGGTGGGATAAAGGGAGATATGGGATGCCCATAGTACTGAGTGTATGATGAGACATCATTTAGCAGCATAGACCTTGAACATGATGTGCATCTAGCATCCACAGATTCACAGTCTACTTCCTCTGCATACTTCTCTACAGACTGTTGCTCCTTCACTGATACCAGCCAGTCCAAGATGGCAAACACTGTGTTCCCCGGCCACAGCATTTCTCACTACTCTCAAAGATCCTCTTATAATTCTTCAGCACTGACCTCCTTCAAAGTACAAGTCCTGTGTTCCCCGGTCACAGCAGCTTGACTTTAGCTCTGCCACTTTCCTCCTAACTCTTTACTGCCACTTCTTCACAAACCTTCATCTGTGCACAAGTCCTGTGTTCCCCAGTCACAGCAACTTGACACCAGCTCCTTGATGAAGATTCCTGTGGCTCATCCAGCCCTCCTCCGCACTCGGCGCACCCCCCCATGGGAGGCCTGCCCCCTGCCAATACCAAGAGGTAATTGGTCAGAGCTCCTCACATGAGCTGCCTGCCACTTAGACTTCAGACCCAGCCCCCATTCCACAAACATCTTTCTGAAAATAGGGGAGGCATGTCAGGGCTGGCACTGCCATTCCTTCTCTGAGCTGGCCGCTCAGCTGTCGGCTAATTGCCAGCTCTCATCTCTCTCCACAGTTAACCAGCTGTTGTGGATCTGCTCGTCAGTCCTGCCTACTTAAAGATCTCCAGCTCACTTCATTCCCGCCTTCGCCTTGGTCACATCACTAGAAACCATCTCCTGCATTCCTGTTTAAAGACTGGCTTTGCTGACATCCCTTCTGGCTCCTTATCTTGCTTTCTATTCCTTTACTTGGATCCCTGACTTCTGGCATGGCTGATTACCCGATCTGGTTACTGAACTCTGGCCTGGCTGATTACCCGATTTGGTTACTGAACCCTGGCTTGGCTGATTACCCGATCTGGTTACTGAACTCTGGCTTGGCTGACTAACCGATCTGGTTACTGGACTCTGGCTATGCTTTGACTACGCTTACTCTATTTACCTTTTTATTTTTATTAATAAACAAGTGTGATTTTACTGTACTTCTGTCTCTGTCCGGTTCATGGTTTCTGATAGTAGGTGAAGGCCATGAATTCAGAAGATACAGTCATTTCACTTGTTGGTAATATTTTTTCCAGATTGGATGAGCAAGATCACCGCATGGATCAGTTTGCCATGGTGTTACAAACGCTCCTGAGTTGCATGGCTCACCTGGAATTCCCCACTGTGGCTGCTTCGGTACAACCCGAGTTGCAGGCCATCCCTGCTGCTGCTCCAGTCTCTGTCCAGGCACCCGTCTTGAGTATTACCTCTATAAGAGGTATGTCTGGTTCCGCCCCGCTTCCCCAGCGATTTGGGGGTGATCCAGTTCAATGCAGAGGATTTCTCAACCAAGCTGAGATATACTTTGAGATGCTGCCCCAGGCATTTCCCACTGACAGAAGCAAAGTAGGGTTTGTGATATCTTTGCTTTCTGAGAGAGCCTTGGCCTGGGCTAACCCTCTATGGGAGACGCAAAAACCTGTTGTCTTGAGTTACCCTGAGTTTGTGGCTTCCTTTAAAAGGGTATTTGACGTTCCTGCATGCTCCGCTTCTGCTGCCAAGTGCCTCATGTCCATCAAACAGAGTACGAGAACTATTGCCAACTATGCCATTGAGTTCTGTACTCTGGTAGCAGAGGTTGCTTGGAACAATGAGGCCCTCGTGGCTGCTTTTTCTCATGGTCTCTCGGATTCCATCAAGGATGAGATAGCAGCCTGAGATATACCCACTGAGCTGGAGAGCTTGATCTCATTTGCCATCCTCATTTACTCCAGACGCAGAGAAAGACTTTCTTTTAAAGAGCACTTGCAGAAGCCTCCTGTACGTTTGCCTCCGAGCTTTGCAGTTCCACCCATGCCTCCCTCACCTCCCATGCCTCCTGGTACCGAGTCAGTCAGTGAAGATGAACCCATGCACTTGGGTTTCACGCGTCTCTCTGCGGATGAGAGAGCCTTTAGGAGGAGGGAGAGATTGTGTCTTTATTGTGGCCAGGCAGGTCACTTTTTGAAGTCTTGTTCTACCCGTCCTGGGAACACCCGAACCTTGAGGTCCTGTCATGGACAGACCTTAGGTGGTGTTGTGCCATCCCCAGTTATCCAGAAGGATAAGCCCCTGGTTTCGGTCACCCTTTTTTGGGCTAAGTCGTCTATCGAGATACAGGTTCTAATCGATTCTGGGGCTGCAGACCTGTTCATTGATGCTGCCTTTGTATCAAAGCACTCAATTCCACTGCAGCTGCGTGACACTCTACTTGCCATTGAGGCTCTTGTCGGGAGACCTTTACAGCCTGCCCATGTGACTCATGAGACTGTTCCGTTGTCCATGGTCATAGGGGCTCTTCATCATGAGATAATCCAATGCCAAGTGATTTTCTCTCCTAAGTTTCCACTGGTTATTGGTTAGCCTTGGTTACAGAGGCACAACCCCTCCTTTTGATTGGCTCCGTGCTGAGGTTCTCTCCTGGTCACCACAACGCAGTGAAACATGCTTCCGGAAGGTAGCCAAGGTCCTGTGTACCTCTTCACTCTCCTCCCTTGCAGAGGAGTACCGTGATTTTAGCGATGTCTTTGACAAAGGTCAAGCAGGTAGTTTGCCTCCACACCGGCCGTATGATTGCGCAATTGACCTTCAACCTGGTGCCACTCGCCCTCGTGGCTGGGTTTACCCTTTGTTGGTCTTGGAGGATAAAGCCATGGAGGAGTATGTTGCAGATGCACTTTCTCGGGGTTTCATCCGCAAATCCTCGTCTCTTGCTGGTGCTGGTTTCTTCTTTGTGAAGAAGAGCAGCGGTGAACTGAGACCTTGTATTGATTATAGGGGTCTCAATCGTTTCACGATTAAGAATGCCTACCTGATCCCATTAATTACAGAGTTATTTGACCGCCTCAAGGGAGCAACACTCCCTTTTCACTAAGCTTGATCTGAGAGGGGCTTACAATCTCGTGAGGATTAAGGAGGGCGACGAGTGGAAAATAACAGAACAGGCCATTATTAGTATCTCGTAATGCCTTTTGGCCTTTGTAACGCCCCGGCAGTTTTCCAGGAATTTATTAACGATGTCCTCGAAGATTTGTTGCAGTTATGTGTGGTGGTTTATCTTGATAATATCCTCATATTTTCCAAGTCCCTGGAGAGCCACCACACAGATGTCTGTCGTGTGCTTCAGAAATTAGGAGAGAACAATCTCTATTGTAAACTGAAGAAGTGTGAGTTCCATCGGGAACAGGTTAAATTCCTGGGCTATGTAATTTCCACTGCTGGTTTTTCGATGGACCCCGAGAAACTTTTGTCAGTCCTACAGTGGCCTTGACCCCTGGGGTTACGTCCTCTGCAGCGTTTCCTGGATTTTGCCAACTATTATCGGAAGTTTATTCATAACTTCTTGTCCCTGACCGATATGACCAGAAAGAATGGTAACCCACAGAGTTGGTCTCCAGGGTCCATTAAGGCCTTTGAAAGTCTCAAGGCTGCCTTTGTTTCTGCTCCTGTGTTGGCACATCCTGATCCTATGTTACCTTGATAGGTTGATGCTTCTGAGACTGGTGTTGGCGCCCTTCTGTCTCAACGTCCTACTTCTGAGAGTTCTATGCATCCTTGTGGCTACTTTTCCAAGAAATTGTCACCTACCCAGTGCAATTACGAGATTGGTGACAGAGCTGTTGGCACTCATTTTAGCCCTGAAAGAATGGAGACATCTCCTGGAAGGTACCGCTGTTCCGGTTCTCATTCTTACTGACCATAAGAATCTCACATTCTTGTTTGAGGCTAAACGCCTCTCTCCCAGAGGGGACGCGAAGGGGCTCTTTTCTTGTCAAGTTTCAATTACATTGTCTCATTCTTACCCGGTACTAAGAATGTAGGGATTAACTCCATGCTGACGCCTTGTCATGACAATTTTCCTCCACTCCCAAGTTGGTTCTGGTTCCTATGATTCTTCCTGATCGTATTCTGGCTACGGTTCGCACCAGTCTTACTTCTCCTTTGGGTGACAAAATTCTTGCTGCTCAGGTCGATGTGACCACTGCTTTGTCCCAGAGTGTCTCCATACTGCCGTGCTCCAGACTTACCATTCTCCCAAGGCAGCTGGCCACCCTGGTAAGAATCAACTCGTTTGGTCCATTTCCAAACAATTCTGTTGCCTAGTCTACGTGCTGATGTAACTGCCTTCGTAGCTGCCTGTTCCGTGTGTGCTCAGAGTAAGACTCCACGACACCTTCCAGTGGGCCTCCTACAACCCATACCCAATGGAGAGAGGCCCTGGACCCACCTGTCTATGGATTTCATTGTGGAGTTACCCAAATCCCAAGGCAACACAGTTATCCTTATGGTGGTTGACCGGTTCTCAAAGATGTGTCATTGTATTCCACTTAAGAAGTTGCCCAATTCTAAGGAACTGGCTTCCATTTTTGCTCAGGAGATCTTTTGCTTACATGGGCTACCCAAGGTGATTGTCTCGGACAGGGGTAGTCAGTTTGTGTCCCGGTTCTGGCGAGCCTTTTGTGCACAGCTGGGAATTCAGCTTGCTTTCTCCTCTGCGTATCACCCACAGTCTTATACGCAGGGCCGCAGAACGAGCTAACCAACCTTCCATGCTGCCTGACTCATTTGTTCCACAGAGTATTCCTGCGCTAGAGGAGCATCTCCATGGTCTTCGTTCTGCTTGGGCACAAGTCCAGGAGGCTTTGCGTCATGCTAATGATAGATACAGACTCCATGCTGACCGCAGACACCTGCCTACGCCTTCCTACCAGGTTGGGGACAGGGTCTGGCTGTCATCTTGCAAACATCCGACTTCGTGTTCCCTCACTGAAGTTCGCACCTCAGTTTATTGGGCCTTTCTGTATCCTTCGCAGGATTAACCCAGTGGCTTACGCGTTGGACCTTCCTCCTAGTATGTGCATCTCAAGTGTGTTTCATGTCTCCTTATTGAAATGGTTGGTCTGCAACCGCTTTACCACCTCGGTGCCACATCCTCACCCTATACAGGTTGAGAACCATGAGGAGTATGAGGTACAATCTATTAATCTATTGTTGACTCCCGTAGGTTCCGTGGGTGCATACAGTACCTGGTGCATTGGAAGGGGTACGGTCCGGAGGAATGCTCCTGGGTGTCATCCTCGGTCGTACATGCTCCTGCCCTCCTCCGTGATTTCCGTAGATGTTTTCCCCTCAAGATCGGTGGTCCTCCGAGGGGGAGGGGTCATTGAGGAGGGGGTTACTGTCAGGGCTGACTCAGCCCTTCCTTCTCTGAGCTGGCCGCTCAGCTTTCAGCTAATTGCCAGCTCTCATCTCTCTCCACAGTTAACCAGCTGTTGTGGATCTGCTCTTCAGTCCCGCCTACTTAAAGATCTCCAGCTCACTTCATTCCTGCCTTCGCCTTGGTCACATCACTAGAAACCATCTCCTGCGTTCCTGTTTAAAGACTGGCTTTGCTGACATCCCTTCTGGCTCCTTATCCTATTTGCTGTTCTTCTACTTGGATCCCTGACTTCTGGCCTGGCTGATTACCCAATCTGGTTACTGAACTCTGGCTTGGCTGATTACCCAGTCTGGTTACTGAACTCTGGCTTTGCTGACTACCCGATCCCGTTACTGGACTATGGCTATGCTTTGACTACGCTTACTCTATTTACATTTTTATTTTTATTAATAAACAAGTATGATTTTACTGTACTTCTGTCTCGGTCTGGTTCATGACTTTTGATAAGGCATCTCTGAATCAAAGTACAGGTGACACCTACCACTGCACTGTACACTCCCAATCCCAGAACCAAAACAGACAGGCCCAGCACACAACATAAGCCTGCCTAAATTTACCTGCACACATCCCTAAACTTAGGAAAAAATCCTACTCTTGCACCTACCTTCAGGTAGAGGGTGCTACACATGTTTACATACATTACATTTCATATACATAGAAATGCACACTTCCATAGCGCCAATTTCTAAAACAGTAATATCTGGTAGTAACATATTTATAAAAATTAATCACATGATAAGATTAAGGAATCCACCAACATTCATGATTGGATATGCACATATTGAAAGAGAGCATTTGCACAGTCTATGGTTTTTCTGATCCCTGTCACAATCTTATCATATGATTAAAGCTGTCTTCAAGAGAGACCTGCTACAGATGTCTGTCCCAGCATCCATGCTGATCTACTCACTTTCTCTCCTTCTCCTTCCCACTGCCTCTCTGGCATTATTCCTTCCACTACCTCCTGTGTTAGGATCCTTCCAGGCCAGCTTTCCTGAGCACCCAGCCTGAGGCAAACCCCCCCACCTGGTAAGGGGTCCCTCAAGGGCCACCAACAGCCTCTCCTCAGCACTGCTTCTCCATCTTCCACTCGACTCCCCTGCTGGAATGACCCATGTCTATTTTTGTCATTGTCCCAGTTCCCTGCCAGCCCACTTCTAGGGATTGGCCGAAGCCCCATACATATTCATGGCAGCTTATCCTAACCCCCACTCTCTAGTTCTGGAAAGTTCTCCAACCTTCCAGATACCAGGGGTAGGCACCATGCAGCTGCCAGTATGAGTCATCCAGCCCTGGCCTCTAGTAACCCTGACCCAATTCAGTGACTCAGGTTATTCCTGGCCAGACATATGCTTTTTAGCTACTCTTGCTTCTAGGAGCACACACTTGTTTAATTCTCCTCGTCTATGTATCTCTCATGGTCTATTTTAGCTGCCCTGATTGTGTTCTTACATTTCTTATTCTATTATTTGTAGAGTGAGCCCTCAGCCTTATACAGTATATTTTAAAAGACAGTTGTTTGTTTCTAGAATTTGATCCGATTTAATGTTGTTTAGTATGGAGTGCAGCTTATTAAAGTTGGCTCCTATGAAATTTAGTGTTGTTGTCCTATCCCTGTGTCTCCTTTTCCCATGATTCAAGTTGAACGTAATTACTCTGTGATCGCTGTTTCCTAAGTTAACCCTTACTTCCACAACTGCAACTAGCTCTGATGTGTTTTCAATTAATAGTTCTAGCAAAGCATTATTTTTAGATGGGGCATCCACCAACTGACACATGAAGTTGTCCTGCAAGACATCTGAGAAATGATGAGCTTTTGATGAGTGAACAGTTCTGTCTGCCATGTTAATATCTGGAAAATTGAAGCCCCCCATGAGAGTAACATTACCCTTTCTCACCACCACGTATAACTGTAAGAGGAGATCAGTCTTCTCTTCATCCTTCAGGTTAGGGGGCCTTTATCATACACTCATTATTAATTTACCATTTGTTTTCTCCCTTTGAAGCTCCTGCCATAAGGATTCCACCTCCTCCCTTGCCTACTTTTTAACAGAAAAGTTTTTATTTATGTTAAAAAAATAAAGATATAACACAATACAAAAGAAACATAAGGCACATAGTTTCATATCATTACAATGACCATATTACATAGTACAAGATACGTTCTTTGCAGTGTATGTTGTACATCTTCCAGAGGAACAGCATCGACAACCGATCTCCATTGCAAAATTGTGGGAGAGTCAGTCTGCTTCCACTTTGACAAAGAGGACCTTCCTGGCATAAAATGCCACATAAAATACACACAACTGCTTGTGTGTACTGAGAGCAACTGCATCACAGATTCCTAAAAGAAGTATCCTAGGATCCATGTCCACTGACAGACCCTTCCCACAGACTTTAGCTCATCGACCACAGCTTGCTCATTTCCTACTAGCTTCATGTGAGAACCTCTGCCCTTCTATTTATACATCCCAGGTATAATAACAATAGGGAATTGTCTCATTTTAATTGCAGCTATAACAATAGGGGGATAGAGGAAGTGCTACTTTGGTGCTCTTGAGACTGTGCTGATTTTGGTGCCATAAACAATAGGCAGCTTTATTTTTTTTCATCAACGTGTTCAAAAACACCCCTGATTTTTCACCTGTCCTCCAATGATTGTAATACAGTGAGGCACATAGTAACAGGGGTGTGTGAAAGCAATCAGGCAGATGCACAGACACCAAATTGCTTCTATGTGACAGCCAGCACTCAGCCTGTCAGTTATATAGTCCCGGTGTCTGCAGCCACTGGGAGTGTGTGACAAGTCCTTCACTTCCATCTTCTTATGACATCCATCAGTGGCAGTGAAAATGTTAAGCCAGGAGTTTATTTTTTTTAGTTTTGGACAGAAAGCCCTCTTTGAAGCCCTAGGTGGAGAAGGGGTATGACTTTTGTGAGATAGGAAAGTATTTTAAGTGAGAGAATAAAGTGAAAGAGCTGAGTTGGTTGAGCTCTGCTGTTAGGCATTTAGCTCAGGTTTAGACCTAGCGAGGCTTAAGGCTCCACCAGGATGGACAGCAACTTGGAGACCCTGCTGTAGATGATTTGGTCCAGCAACGGTTTTTTGATATCCCCTCTGTGCCACCTGTTGATTCTGAGCACAGAAGGAGGATCAGGCTGCTGGAGTATTTGAGCTGAGCAGGGACAAGAAAAGAGGAGGCAGTGATTAGCTGGAATAGCTGATGATATGACCCAGTGAAAAGGGGGGTGGGGCTCCACCACCACACTACTGCTGTGCTGGCATGGTGCCCATTAAATGGGAAGTCACACAGTCCAGATGAGAGAGTCCACTAGCAAGGAGCTCAACACTCTGCTGGGAAGTGAGGAGGTTGTGTTTAAACAGAGTTCAGCCTGCACTACTCACAGAGCTGCAGCTCCAACATCATAAAACAGGAGTGGGCAGATGCAGCCCTCCAGCTGTTGTGAAACTACATGTCCCATGAGACAGTGCAAGACTCCCAGAGGCAGTGGCATGATGGGACTTCTTTTCATATGACAAGTGGGAAAAAAGGCAAGTTGTACAGAAAGGAGGAGGAGATATTGTTTCATTCCTTGCTCTTTTCACATATAATTGCAGGTATTTGCAATGATGGGGTGCATAGTTGATGAGAAGACACTTTAAATGCTTTTATTTGTAAAAAATCACTACTCTCTGCAGTAATTTGGATTGGTGCATGTTCCCCAGGGTATTACACCCCCCATGCTATTTTTTGATACCTGCTTTATATTAGTCCAAAAATCTCATTGATTTCAATAGGGTTTTGGTTCGGCATTCTAACTTCTTTGTCTCATCATAAACATTGGGGATACTGGGGTTTAACACCTTTTATAGCAGGTGAGTGAAAAATATATGGGCATTCCACACGGGCAACCGGTGATTGGTACATTTGCATGGGGGCATGGTACATGGCAAATAGAAAGTTGTGTTTTGTGACATTTATTCAGGACCATTTTTAAAGCAGTGCAAAAGGGGCAGCTTCCCTGGGCCCTATCATTGTTGTGGGGCCCAAAGCAGCTGCCTCATATTTGCCAACTATCCCAGTTTAATTTCCCTTATACCTTGAAGTTTTAGTCCCGTGCTGTGTCCCAGTATCTCAGGGTATAGTTCTGTTGCTGCTGGCCAGATCTGCCCTATTGTCATGTACAGATGACTCACCTGCAGATCCTGTGTTTACATGTAAATAACCTGCATTGATATGTAAATATCGGCAACATTAATATGTAAATAGTCCTGGACCCCACCATTGATATGTTAATAGAGGTAGCATTCATATGTATATCATGTCCCCCTGAGGTCATATCTACCATCACTTCTGCTGAATGCTGCCCACTAGGTAGGTAAAGGAGCATGCTTGAAAGTCCTGCCTACCACTATATTCATTAAGCCTAACATCAACCTGTTCTGCAAAGGTAAGAAAATTGGAGGTGGAACCCTTCTTCAAAATAACATGGTGCCACAGCACCCTGAACTTTGGTGCATGTGAATACGCACATCTCAGCCGATGCCTGAGGGTGTCATTAACAATTAATGGCACTGCTGTGTATCTGCTAAAGAGCAGCACATTTCTGTGGTGTCAGGAAAGCGATTTTGCATGTATTCCCGACACACACAAATGTGAACGCAGGCTAAATGTCTCCGTTTCATTGGCGGTTAGAGTAACTCTTCTCATTACATTGGGGCTTGGTGTACAATCCTTTCATTCACACTAGTGGCCAGTGTGAAGGTCCCCCTTACACTGGTGGTCAGTGTAAATCCCTCTTTACATTGGTGGTTACTGTTTACATTAGTAATCCATGTAAATCCCCATTACATTAGTGGCCAGTGTAAAAAATCCTCTTTGTATTGGTAATCGTTGAAAAAAAAATCCAAACTTGCATTTGTGTTCAGTTTCAAATTCTCCCTTACATTGGTGGTCCATGTAGAAGCCCCCTTTAAATTGGTGGTGAGTGTAAATCCCCCTTACATTGGTGGCTAGTAGAGATGAGCCAAACACCCCCCCGGTTCGGTTCGCATCAGAACATTTGAACGGACCGAATGTTTGCGCGAACTTTCGAACCCCATTAAAGTCTATGGGACTCGAATGTGAGAAATCAAAAGTGTGAATTTTAAAGGCTAATATGCAAGTTATTGTCCTAAAAAGGGTTTGGAGACCCGGGTCCTTCCCCAGGGGACATGTATCAATGCAAAAAAAAGTTTTAAAAATGTCCGTTTTTTGCGGGAACAGTGATTTTAATGATGCTTAAAGTGAAAAAATAAAAGTGAAATTTTCCTTTAAATATCGTGCCTGGGGGTGTCTATAGTATGCCTGTAAAGTGGCAAGTGTTTCCCGTGTTTAGAACAGTCCCTGCTCAAAAAGACATTTCTAAAGGTAAAAAAGTCATTTAAACTGCTTGAGGCTTTAATGTCATGTCTGGTCCCGGCAATATGGATGAAAATCATTGAAAAACCCTCCCCCCAGCCCATTACCAGCCCCTTTGGGTCTTGTATAGATATTAAGGGGAACCCCACACCCAAATAAAAAAAAGGAAAGGCGTGGGGCCCCCAGGCCCTATATACTCTGAACAGCAGTATAGAGGGGGTGCAAACAAGACAGAGACTGTAGGTTTGTTCTTGTACATTTTTTACGTGTAGCTCCAGCCAAAAAATCTATTTTTAGGATTTTTGGAAAACATAGGGAAGGGTTATCACCCCTTTAACATTTATTTTGCTGTCTGTGCACCTGTTTAGAAGATTTCACCTCAATTTCTGTCCCAATGACAATTGGATTTTGAAGATTTGGGGTTTTTAGTGAAACAAGGAACTCTTACAGGAGAGAATTTCTCTTCCTAGGGGTAGATTTCCTCTCACTTCCTGTTGTCTCCTTCCATTTGCAAGTAGGAGTCGTTTGTAAGTTGGATTTTTGAAAGTAGGTGCCTGCCCTATATACTCTGCAGAAATTTGGAACTTAGGTGTTGGTTTTGTCACAACACTGTAAGCCCTCACAGTTACTCTTGGTGGGAGCAGGAAGGGGCCCTGCTGTGAAATATTAGATCAAGAATAGTAATTACATGCCCCTGTTGAACAGGGTCAGAAAAATTGGGCCTTTGGTGGTGGATGGTGTGGTGGTGTTGCCACAACACTGTAAGGCCTCACAGTTACTCTTGGTGCGTGCAGGAACAAGCCCTTCTGTGAAATATTAGATCAAGAATTGTAATTACATGCCCCTGTTAAACAGGGGCTGTGAAAAATTGGGCCTAATGTGATGCAGTCAGTTGGCTGCCCTTAAGGGGCCCCTGGAGGGCATCCTGCCTCGTTGGAGATGTGCCTCTTCCTCCTTCTCCTCCGCCTCCTCCTCCTCTCTCCTATCAGGCACCCATGTAGAGTCAGTGAGCTCATCATCCCCTCCCTCCTCATCACTGGAGCAAACCTAGCAGTATGCTGCAGCTGGGGGAACATGACTGCCAGTTTGTTGTCCTTCTTGGGCATCCCCTCTCTCTGGGTTCATGTTACTGCCTTCCTCAAGCTGGGTACCATCATCGAAGCCTTCAAAACGCTGCGCATCCTCCTGCAGCATGTACCCAACACTGTGGTCGAACAGTTCGGGGGACTCCTCCGGTGGGGCTAGGGAAGGAGTAACTGATGATGACCTCGAGTCCAAGGAATAGGCCGCTTTGGCACCTGCATTGGCAGCCAAAGTATCCTGGGTGACAGAGGATGAGGAGGATGAGGATGGCTTGGTCATCCACTCTACCAACTCTTCGGCATGTTGTGGCTAAACACGGCCAGCTGCCAAGAAAAAGGACAAGCATGCCCCGTGGCCATGTGCTGATGAGGATGCACCGTGTCCATGACCAGCACTGTTGCCTCTAGACACAGAGCCTGCTTGCCCTCTTTTATTGGCCTATGACTGTCTGCCTCTCTTTGTTGGCCTTCCAGACATACTGTCTTTGATGTATTGGAATAGGTACACAAGGAATGGCCTGCAGTGAGATGTAGCTGCACAAAGCTGGGATGTATATATATACTGATTATACTGCAGCTAGCTGAATCGCCTGCCTGCCTATAGTATTATTAGAAAGAGAACACCAGCAATTGTCTGCAGTTAGCTTTAGCTGCACACTGTGCCCACTATACAGTACACTAATATACTGCAGCTAGCTGAATCAACTGCCCGCCTGAGGTATTATTAGGTAGAGAACACCAGCAATTGTCTGCAGTTAGCTTTAGTTGCACACTGCACAGGATACAGTACACTGACTGAAAATACTGCAGCTGCCTGCCTGAGGTATTATTAGAAAGAGAACACCAGCAATTGTCTGCAGTTAGCTTTAGTTGCACACTGTGCGCAGGATACAGTACACTGACTGAAAATACTGCAGCTGCCTGCCTATAAGTATATTAGGAAGAGAACACCAGCAATTGGCTGCAGTTAGCTTAGTTGCACACTGTGCGCAGTATACAGTACACTGACTGAAAATACTGCAGCTGCCTGCCTATAAGCATATTAGGAAGAGAACACCAGCAATTGGCTGCAGTTAGCTTTAGTTGCACACTGTGCGCTGGATACAGTACACTGACTGAAAATACTGCAGCTGCCTGCCTGTAAGTATATTAGGAAGAGAACACCAGCAATTGGCTGCAGTTAGCTTTAGTTGCAAACTGTGCGCAGGATACAGTACACTGACTGAAAATACTGCAGCTGCCTGCCCGAGGTATTATTAGA
The DNA here is from genome assembly GCF_042186555.1 of Aquarana catesbeiana. NCBI lineage: Eukaryota > Metazoa > Chordata > Amphibia > Anura > Ranidae > Aquarana > Aquarana catesbeiana. The sequence continues at coordinate 263,765,379 of NC_133324.1, forward strand.
AAGAGAACACCAGCAATTGGCTGCAGTTAGCTATAGTTGCACACTGCACAGGATACAGTACATTGACTGAAAATACTGCAGCTGTCTGCCGGTAAGTATATTAGGAAGAGAACACCAGCAATTGGCTGCAGGTAGCTTTAGTTGCACACTGTGCGCAGAATACAGTACACTGACTGAAAATACTGCAGCTGCCTGCCTGTAAGTATATTAGGAAGAGAATAACAGGTCTAGCTAAACTGAATACAGTGTGTGTGTGTGTGTGTGTGTGTGTGTGTATGTGTGTGTGTATATATATATATATATATATATATATATATATATATATATATACACATATACAACACCTGGGATGCATATATATATATATATATACACAATACACTGACTGCAGCTTACTGACTCACCTGCCTACTCTAATCTAACTCAAATGAAATGACACTGTTTCACTCTCTCTATCTCTCTCTCAGCACGCCGGAACACACAACACATGGCAAAATTCCAGACGACCTTATATAGTGTGGGGTGTGTACTAAATCCCCTGAGGCATAATTGGCCAAAGCCACCCTGCCTGTGGCCAATTATGGCTCTCCGTTCTTACCGCGCTGTGATTGGCCAAAGCATGTGGGTCATAGTGATTGAAAACACATAAAAAACTGCGCTAAGATAAAAATACAAAAATGAGAGAGGTTACTTCCAAAACTGTAATCCCTCGAGAGCTGCAATTCTCATGTATGACATTAATACAAAAAAGAAGGTTTGGAAAGTTAGAATTGCGCTATCCATGAAATATTGACCAAGAATCAAACTGAACTGATTATCATAAAATAATAATAATGGAAATAAAAAAAAAATCCCCAAGAACTAAAATGTGTATATACACCTTAATCGGTGAAACCAAAAATTAATAAGTCCATAAGTGATTTCGTAATAACGTACGTTGTCCAGGGGCACGGGCGGCGCACTGCGTCACCTCTAATTATACAAAAAATAGCGTACCAAGCCTCGTTCCGAGCCACCACACATCAGTGCACATGCACAGTAGTATGAATACACGTCTGTCACACTGAATAGTGTGCGGACACCTGAAATGGCTACCCAATGAAAGATGATCTTGTGAAATTTAGCACTCAACCAGAAAAAAGAAAAAAAAAAAGGTATACGGTTGGGACATAAACAATCTAAACTATAGATATAAAAAATTAGGATAAGACAGTGCCACATCATGCAGATGCACACCGGAAGTATATCATATGTGTGTAAAGGGGACAGGCTTGGCATTCAAGCCGAGCGACGCCTAGTGGGCAACATAAAAATTGTCCACCCTCCCAAAAAAACAGCTTTTGGGTCAATTGATAAATAATCACTAATAAAAATACATTATATTCATAAAAAATATATATACAACTAAAATATCAGCAGATGGAACAAAAAGGTTCATCTGCTATCAATAACAAAAATATGACATGTAGGGGCTCAGACCAAGGATCAATAATAAATTCACAGGATCTAAGAGATTATTATTTTTAGACACTTATGGGATAAATACAGCAAATAGTGCATACAAATTAAGTGACCAGGAATATCCACATATGACAGCAGAGACAATCAATCATGACCATAATTAAATGACATTGAAATTAGAGATTAATAGGTCAGTAAAAAATTCTTTCTACACAATAACATAAAAATCACTGACTAGACACAAACGTGGATAGCGACAAAAATGCAAACTAAGAGTTATTGATAAATGCATTAACGTCGGTATCCACGTTTAAGCCAAAGGGTACATAAGTTTTGAGACGATAAATCCAGGACATTTCTTGTTTTGAGATCTCCCTAACTAGTGAACTGCCCCTCCAATGGGGTTTATATTTATCAATCCCCATGTAAAGTGTGTTGGAGGGGTCTCTGTGGTGCACTTCATCATAATGTCTGGAGACTCAATGTTTCTTAAAGCCCCTTTTGATGTTACTAATGTGTTCATTTAATCTGACCTGAAGAGCCCCTTTAGTCCTCCCAACATATTGCAGTCCACAGGGGCATTGGATGAGGTAGACCACGCCCCCAGATGAACACGTGATGAGAGGTTCTACTTCAAAGGCCCAAGAGGTACTGGTAGATATATAAATTTACAGATCTTCCTCTCCTTACAACTATTCAAGGAGCAAACCTGGCACTTCTTACACCTATAATAACCCTTAAGGTTTTGGAAGAAACACCTGTTTGCTATCGGAGGGTCCTGAACACTGGGGGCAATTCTGTTCCCAAGTGCAGAGGCCCCCTTGAACACTATCTGTGGTTTATCCGGTAGTATGTTCTTCAAAACATGATCATTGCATAGTAAGTGCCAATGCTTTTGAATTAGTTTCTTAATGCTCTGATGTTGTACCAAAAACGTAGTAACAAACGGCAGGGACATTTTACCATCCTTCACCTGGTGTGGTTTATCTACCAGAAGTGACAATCTGTCCATATTTCTTACCCTCTCCACAGTTCGAGACAATACTTGGGGATCATAGCATTTTTCTAAAAATCTAGTAGAAAGAACAGCTGCCTGGTCATTAAAAGTTTTAATCTTGGTACAGTTGCACCTCAGACTTGTGAACTGACCCAGAGGGACAGCTCTGAGCCAAGGCTCATAGTGGCAACTGTCTAAAGAGATATAGGAGTTTCTATCCGTCGACTTAAAATAAGTCGACGTGATAAACCTCCTCTCTTCGACTGTGATAGTAAGGTCCAAAAAGTTAATTTCCTTCAAACTCGCCTCAAAATTAAATTGAATGCCCCTATCATTATCATTGAGGAATGCCATAAAATCCAGCAAGTCCGACTCCCTGCCATCCCATAGGAGGAGAACGTCATTGATATATCTAGCCCACAAGACCACCTCTGGTCTATATTGGGCATCGATGACGTCCTCCTCCCACTTGGCCATGACTAGGTTGGCCAGGCTAGGGGCATATTTGGCCCCCATAGCCACGCCCCTATCCTGGCGATAGAACTGCTGGTCGAACACAAAATAATTATGGGTAGCAGCATAATTTAACAGCTCCATAATAAAAATCAATCTGTGCTGGAACCAATCCCAAATCCTTCTCCAAATACAGTTTAACTGCCTCCAGACCCAATTGGTGTGGGATGATGGTATAAAGCGAAGTAACATCTGCTGTGACTAACCATAATCCCCTCCTAGGGGTGATCCAGGATAGCAGATTAATGACCTGTTTGGAGGCCTTAAAGTAGGACAGAATTTTCTTAACTAGAGGTTGTAAATAATAGTCAATGTGGGGGGCAAGTTTGACTCTTATGGATCTTCGGGAGATAATATATGACAGGAGTGCGGGGAGCACATGGTACCAGAAAAAGTCCTTCTTTTTTAGTAAGAATACCACTGTGGAGACCCCTCTCAACAATAACTTCTAGTTCATTTTTATATTTAGAGATGGGGTCCCTATTTAGAGGAATATAAGCCTCCCTTTCATCCACAATCTGGTGCATTTCCTTGAGGTAATCACATCGATCTACGACCACAATCCCCCCCCTTATCAGCCGGTCAAATGACCAATGATTTATTTTGACATAAGGAGTCAAGACCCACTTCCAGGTCCCTCTGCATTTTGATCCTTTTAACCTTTTAACCTTAATACGTTCCAGATCACGTAACACTACATCTCTAAAAACACGAATAGAGGGTGCCATAGTCCCCGGAGGGTTAAAAAGGGAAGCATTTGAAAGAACGGAGTGCTGAAACTCCAATTGAACTACAGAACCCCCTTTGACGGGGTTAGATAACAAATATCGTTTGATGTTTAACTTTCGGACATACTTATGTATGTCCATATAGGTCTGAAATTTGCTCAGGCTCCTAGGTGGAGCAAATTTCAGACCTTTATCTAACAGCTTCTTCTCAGGATCTGTCAGTGCTTGTTTGCTTAGATTGTAGATCCCAGCACCTATGTTCTTTTTCTTTTTTGCTGCCTGGGCACGCCTCCCCCCTCTAGTCCCTCTCTTTGTTCCACAGGCCTTTTGATTAGTCTGGCTACCAGTAGGTCTGCAATATTGGTCAGATCTTGGCTGGTTATAACCGGGTCCATGGTTACACGGATGGTATATATCCTCCTTGGGGTATTAAAACCATAACCCCCATCATTAAACCTAAGGCTCCCAGGAGCCTCCAAATCAGATAGGGGAGAGAACCGATTTGGCATAGGGATATTATATCCCTGATTCCCCCATCTCTATCATAATAGGAGGGACCTGGTTGGTCAAACGCTCGTATGTAGGGGTATGGTCCTTGCCTCATTGGATTATTGTCCCAGGATTGTGAGGGGGGGGGCTCGCTGTGAGCCCTGAACCCGATTATTTGTTTCTAATCCTCTTGTCAGCCAAGGGTTGGGCAGGACCTCTCTTAGAGGTCTTAACTTGATAGTTATTATTATTTTTATTTTTATTCTGTGAAATATCTCTTCTCAGTGAGTGATAGGGGTCTCTCCTCAATTGGGCAAGGGTGGGACGGTTGACCCCTAATCCACTTGATGTGGTTCCCTGGGGCAAAATGTCCATCAAATTATCACCCTCGTTTTCAGAGGCCATTTTTTTCTGCCAGACGAACACAAAACCGAATTGTTAATCCTCTGTGTCCCTAATGAACTTCTTCTTTTTAACTTTTTGATCCTTCTCCTCTTTCTCAAGTGTTTTCAATAAGGTCTTGGAACACTCCTTGTATTCCTCACTATTGATAAAAGGTATCAGCCTATCTTTGATGAGCTTGATTTCTTCATCAAGGCGTGTGAGTTTCTCAATAACAGTACTGTAAATTATAAACAAATATATACAGCGCTGACCCCAGATGACTTCTAAGTCGAAACGCGTCGGGAGGATATGCTGAGACCACTGTCTTCTTTTATACAAGCGCTTGATTTTACTGCTAAACACGTGAGTGTATTTCCTTTGCTCTTTATGTATTAAAATTTCCATACGGGGTTACACTATATGCCTTCCTCTTTCTTTTAATGATGGGGCTGACTGCCTATATCTACTGAGTCCATCCGTACCTTACACCTGTTCGGAGGTCCATCTGGAGGTCATATCTGGATAGAGCATCTGATCCCCTTGGTATATTATACCATAAAGCTTGATTGACTCACTAGGTGTACATCTATTTGAGTTCAATCCCTCTGGTAAGCAGCTTCTGGTGTCTTTGGTGGTGGACCTACTATTAACTGTTATTACATCATACTTATTTGAAGTTAAAGACTGTCACTATATTATATCCACGTGTGGTTGAGGATTATCATTACACATGATTGAAGCTCGTCACTGACTTTTTTCTTTTTTCTTTTTTCTTTTTTGGACATCACACGTCCAAGTTCCTCTGTTTATAGACATCATATGTCATAATAGAGGACTGCTTGGATTATTTTTGAGCACATCATTTATTATTCACGTTTTTTGTACTCATATTATTTGTTATGGTTTATATGATCACATAAGCGCTGCACATTTCACCCAATGTTTGAGTTTCTCACTCTTCCTTTGTGTGAGGAAGCGCAAAAAATCTACACCAGCGTCATTAAAGTATTTGTACCAGCCCTCCAAATCTGATTCACCTTTTTGGGGGCTGACCTCCCACCGAAAACTTCTTGGGACCATAACAGCCTTTATATAGGTCTCCAAGAATGCAATGTCCCATTGCGTATGTATTTCTGATATGATGAGGTTTTTCAACCTAATGAATAAACCACCTACATCAGAATCTATAGCTATAGGGTTGGAATCGAACACCCCCTCTGTGTCCACAAACCTTTTAGCCCGTAATTCAAATATATCCATAATAGCGTGTGTTTAGATGAACTCCCAATCCCAGCTGCAATTGGTATAATGTAATAATAGCGGGTCATAGTGCATGTTTGGCCAATCATCAGCCAGCAATGCACTGCGATGCCGCAGTGAATTATGGGCCGTGACACGCCACTCGAATTTGGCGCGAACGGTACATAATGTTCGCAATTCGACGAACGGTTGAACGACCGATGTTTGAGCTTGAAGCTCATTTCTAGTGGCTAGTGTAGAAATCCCCCTTTATTTGTAGTTGATGTAAAATCCCCCATTACATGGTCAGTGTATATTCTTCATAACATTAGTGATCGGTGTAGATTTCCCTTTACATTGGTGGTAAGTGCAGATCTGCCCTTAAACTGGTGGTCAGTTTAATTCCCCCTTTACATTGGTGGTCAGTGTAAATTCCCCCTAAGATTGGTGGTCGGTGTAGAAGTGTCACCTTAAATTGGTAGTCAGAACAAATCTCCTTGACAATGGTTGTCAGTGTAAATTCCCCCTTACATGGAGGTCATTGTATATTCCCCCTTACACTGGTGGTTGTTATAAATGCTCTTATTACATTGGTGTCAGTGTAGAAATCCCTCTTTTCTAATGGTGGGTGGTGTAAAATCCCTTGTTACATGGTGGTCAGTGCAAATTCCCCCTCACATTGATGGTCAGTAGGGATGAGCCGAACACCCCCCTGTTCGGTTCGCACCAGAACATGCGAACAGGAAAAAAGTTCGTTCGAACATGCGAACACCGTTAAAGTCTATGGGACACGAACATGAATAATCAAAAGTGCTAATTTTAAAGGCTTATATGCAAGTTATTGTCATAAAAAGTGTTTGGGGACCTGGGTCCTGCCCCAGGGGACATGGATCAATGCAAAAAAAAGTTTTAAAAACGGCCGTTTTTTCAGGAGCAGTGATTTTAATAATGCTTAAAGTCAAACAATAAAAGTGTAATATCCCTTTAAATTTCGTACCTGGGGGGTGTCTATAGTATGCCTGTAAAGGGGCGCATGTTTCCTGTGTTTAGAACAGTCTGACAGCAAAATGACATTTTGAAGGAAAAAACTCATTTAAAACTACCCGCGGCTATTGCATTGCCGACAATACACATAGAAGTTCATTGATAAAAACGGCATGGGAATTCCCCAAAGGGGAACCCCGAACCAAAATTAAAAAAAAAATATGACGTGGGAGTCCTCCTAAATTCCATACCAGGCCCTTCAGGTCTGGTATGGATATTAAGGGGAACCCCGGCCAAAATTAAAAAAAAAAAATGACGTGGGGTTCCCCCTAAATTCCATACCAGACCCTTCAGGTCTGGTATGGATTTTAAGGGGAACCCCGCGCCAAAAAAAAAAAAAAAAAAAACGGCGTGGGGTCCCCCCAAAAATCCATACCAGACCCTTATCCGAGCACGCAACCTGGCAGGCCGCAGGAAAAGAGGGGGGGACGAGAGTGCGGCCCCCCCTCCCTCCTGAACCGTACCAGGCCACATGCCCTCAACATTGGGAGGGTGCTTTGGGGTAGCCCTCCAAAACACCTTGTCCCCATGTTGATGAGGACAAGGGCCTCATCCCCACAACCCTGGCCGGTGGTTGTGGGGGTCTGCGGGCGGGGGGCTTATCGGAATCTGGAAGCCCCCTTTAACAAGGTGACCCCCAGATCCCGGCCCCCCCCCTGTGTGAAATGGTAAGGGGGTACATAAGTACCCCTACCATTTCACGAAAAAAGTGTCAAAAATGTTAAAAATGACAAGAGACAGTTTTTGACAATTCCTTTATTTAAATGCTTCTTCTTTCTTCTATCTTCCTTCATCTTCTGGTTCTTCTGGTTCTTCTGGCTCTTCTGGTTCTTCCTCCGGCGTTCTCGTCCAGCATCTCCTCCGCGGCGTCTTCTATCTTCTTCTCCTCGGGCCGCTCCGCACCCATGGCATAGGGGGGAGGCTCCCGCTCTTCTCTTCTTCTTTTCTTCTCTTCTGTTCTTCTTCATTTTCTTCTCCGGGCCGCTCCGCAATCCATGCTGGCATGGAGGGAGGCTCCCGCTGTGTGACGGCGCTCCTCGTCTGACAGTTCTTAAATAACCGGGTGGGCGGGGCCATCCGGTGAACCCCGCCCCCCTCTGACGCACGGTGACTTGACGGGACTTCCCTGTGACGTCACGGGGAATGCCACAGGGAAGTCCCGTCAAGTCACCGTGCGTCAGAGGGGGGCGGGGTCACCGGGTGGCCCCGCCCCCCGTTATTTAAGAACTGTCAGACGAGGAGCGCCGTCACACAGCGGGAGCCTCCCTCCATGCCAGCATGGATTGCGGAGCGGCCCGGAGAAGAAAATGAAGAAGAACAGAAGAGAAGAAAAGAAGAAGAGAAGAGCGGGAGCCTCCCCCCTATGCCATGGGTGCGGAGCGGCCCGAGGAGAAGAAGATAGAAGACGCCGCGGAGGAGATGCTGGACGAGAACGCCGGAGGAAGAACCAGAAGAGCCAGAAGAACCAGAAGAACCAGAAGATGAAGGAAGATAGAAGAAAGAAGAAGCATTTAAATAAAGGAATTGTCAAAAACTGTCTCTTGTCATTTTTAACATTTTTGACACTTTTTTCGTGAAATGGTAGGGGTACTTATGTACCCCCTTACCATTTCACACGGGGGGGGCCGGGATCTGGGGGTCACCTTGTTAAAGGGGGCTTCCAGATTCCGATAAGCCCCCCGCCCGCAGACCCCCACAACCACCGGCCAGGGTTGTGGGGATGAGGCCCTTGTCCTCATCAACATGGGGACAAGGTGTTTTGGGGGGGCTACCCCAAAGCACCCTCCCAATGTTGAGGGCATGTGGCCCTCTTTTCCTGCGGCCTGCCAGGTTGCGTGCTCGGATAAGGGTCTGGTATGGATTTTTGGGGGGACCCCACGCCGTTTTTTTTTTTTTTTTGGCGCGGGGTTCCCCTTAAAATCCATACCAGACCTGAAGGGTCTGGTATGGAATTTAGGGGGAACCCCACGTCATTTTTTTTTTTTAATTTTGGCCGGGGTTCCCCTTAATATCCATACCAGACCTGAAGGGCCTGGTATGGAATTTAGGGGGACTCCCACGTCATTTTTTTTTTTTAATTTTGGTTCGGGGTTCCCCTTTGGGGAATTCCCATGCCGTTTTTATCAATGAACTTCTATGTGTATTGTCGGCAATGCAATAGCCGCGGGTAGTTTTAAATGAGTTTTTTCCTTCAAAATGTCATTTTGCTGTCAGACTGTTCTAAACACAGGAAACATGTGCCCCTTTACAGACACACTATAGACACCCCCCAGGTACGAAATTTAAAGGGATATTACACTTTTATTGATTGACTTTAAGCATTATTAAAATCACTGCTCCTGAAAAAACGGCCGTTTTTAAAACTTTTTTTTGCATTGATCCATGTCCCCTGGGGCAGGACCCAGGTCCCCAAACACTTTTTATGACAATAACTTGCATATTAGCCTTTAAAATTAGCACTTTTGATTTCTCCCATAGACTTTTAAAGGGTGTTCCGCGGCATTCGAATTTGCCGCGAACACCCCAAATTGTTCGCTGTTTGGTGAACTTGCGAACAGCCAATGTTCGAGTCGAACATGAGTTCGACTCGAACTCGAAGCTCATCCCTAATGGTCAGTGTAAATGCCCCATTACATTGGTAGAATCCCCAACTATATACTTGCCAAAGATTTCCAGCTTTGCTCTACATGATTCAGAATTTGCCACAGTGTACTGCCTCCTAACTAATCCCATCCCCCCACCACTGCCACCGATCCCATTAACCCCCCAGCATTGCCACTGAACCCAGGAGTCCTAGGATTCCCAGGAGTCCTAACCTCTGATAACCAATCGCAATCGCTGCCTGATTTAAATCAATAGACAGATTTTTAGTCTAGCTGCTATTTATTGTATGTCTCAAGGCATGTGGAGAGTGAAATTGCATGGAAGTGGGGGCCCAAGAAAATGTTTGCTCAGGGTCCAGTCAATATTAAAGACGGCCCTGCATTTATCAGAGACCTAGCTGGTACTGGTAATATATATATATTGTTGCACTATTGTCATAAGGAATTTATTTCGAAAAGTTAATGGGCAATTTACTGTACAGTGAATGTTTCGTTATGATTTAATATTTTTAAATTGCTGTGGCTGTTCCTTTTCAATATTAGATAAAGTATTTGCCTGTTAAAATGTTGGTTTCAGTATTCTTATTTTTAGGTAGTGGAGTGAAGGTACCTTGTTTTTGCATTCAAGGGTGTTTAGCACCTCTATCGGGTTTTATTTTATTGTTGTGTCTTTACTGGAGTTATTTGTCCTATGACCATTGTATCCAGTGCAAAAACTGCTGGGAAATCCTTAATTTTAAAGTAGTCAATGGAACAGGATTAGATGGGAGCTTTTAAAGTGGCGACACCTATTCCGATGACAACTGCCTAAAAGGGGAGGTTCTGTCTATAGGGAGATTCCCTCTCTCATACTGCTGTATCTGTGAGACAGACAGGTATTGGAGAAGAAATCCCCCAGGAGACACGCAGCAAACAGAAAAACCTGATATGGGACTTATTTATTCCCTACTCTATCCAAAGTAAAAAAAAAATCTGGCTTCATGCACCCTTGATTTGAGCTCTGTATTTTAAAACAGCAGGCTTTCAGTCTTTTTTCTCATCTAATTTAACCTCTGTCACACTTTTTTATATCTCTTTAAGTACACAGGGTGTATAGATAATTCTTGTTACATTCATTAAAATAATCTATAACTTATTTAAACTAAAGCTAAATAAAACAGTAAAAAATAAATTACAAGAAAAAATAGATTGTGTTGATATCATAATGGATCAATAATAACACTCCCAGATTTTTCAGCTTTTTAAAAAAAAAATACAGTCAATATTGTCATGTGTGAAATACAGTAGATTGCTTCTAAAATAACCAAGAATTCAAAAGCCTCTTGTTTTGACTGAATGCCACATTGATTTGAACCTGGCCGCACAAAGGGAAATAGTCTGCTACAGCTTAAATGTGCACTTGTCACAGTGCTTGAACTGGAAAGTAATGGCTTAAGAGAGGTTACATCAAAAACAGTTATAGTTGTCCTTTTCGTTTTGCAGGACTGAAAAACAATGGTAGTTAATTTTAATGTAGCAACATTTGCATCAGGTTGAAATAGCCATACATTGTAAAACAAGTTTAGCATATGTCAAGGCACATTCTTTATACACTTCTTATGCAAGCAGGTTATCATCTTTTAACTGATTCTGAACAATTACTGTATACTCTTAGAAAAAATGTGTAGCAAAAGTGAAAGTTCAATGCTTTATAAACTGTAATACCATCCCCTTTATTTTACTGAGGCGGTCAATCAAGTCAATGAACATTTAAACCATTACCTCAGGTGCTGTTATACACATTTGGAGAATACTGATGAGGACCAGACAGTGTGTGCATTTAACTAAACTAAAATGCAAATTAAAACAATGTAATCAATTCGTCACTAGGGCTCTTTTCTTAAAGTGTAGCATGTCCAATTCTTAATATACCATTTAAAGGATCACCAAACCAGGAGTTGGGATATTTCACATCATATTGTCAGGGACTTCCCCTTTAATTCAATTGGCTAGTGGAGGCTTTACCATGGAATATTTAGTTGCCTCATTCTGTAAATACATTTTCCTTGACTTATCTGGTCCTCCTGCTGAGTTCACATGCTTTAACCAACGTTCCCTTTAGTGACTTACTTTATACTGACCTCCTGCAGGGCAGAGGCCAAGAACACTTGCATGGCAGTGCACATCGGCATGTATCCTAGAGTGGTCAGGGTTTGGAAAACTCATTTAGGCGCTACATGGTTCTAGCAGTTTAAGGTATTAAAAAATGTTACTATAGATGTGGAGGGGAGTAAGCAAAAAAAACAACACTCAATGGGATTGAGAGACAGAGACAACAATGATGTATGGCAGTAGCTTCTGACTTAGATGTCCAGTTGAGATTTGAAATATTTGATTTCAACAGCCACCTTCTGGGGTCTTTTATAGGATATGTCATCCAATTGACACTTCTGGGTTATCTTGGGATCAGGAAGTAGCCCCTCTCCCCCTCCCTTTTCATGTCAGCATTGTGATGACAGTATGTTGTATGTTTCATTCCTGGCTATAAAGCACTGTGATTGCTTTTGAGGTCCACCTAGTCATATCCCCTACTGGGTGTCTCTTAATTGCCTCCCCACAGCCTGGGAGGTAGTGACTTTCTTCCTTCGAGTGTTTTGTTTTTCTAAAAACATGTACAGTGACTTGAAAAAGTATTCATACATCTTTACATTTTCCACATTTTGTTATGTTACAACCAAAAACGTAAATGTATTTTATTGGGATTTTATGTGATAAAATCCACAAAGTGGCACATAACTGTGAAGTTGAAGGAAAATGATAAATGGTTTTCAATTTTTTTTTTCTATAAATAAATATCTGAAAAGTGTGGCATTCATTTGTATTCAGCCCCCTTTACTCTGATACCCCTAACTAAAATCTAGTGTAACCAATTGCCTTCAGAAGTCACCTAATTAGTAAATAGAGTGCACCTGTGTGTAATTTTATTCTCAGTATAAAAACAGCTGTTCTGTGAACCCCTTAGAGGTTTGTTAGAGAACCTTAGTGAACAAAAAGCAAGGCCAAGGCCAAGGAACACACAGGACAGGTCAGGGATAAAGCTGTGGAGAAGTTTAAAGCAGGATTATGTTATAAAACAATATCCCAAGCTTTGAACATCTCACAGAGCACTGTTCAATCTATTATCTGAACATGGAAAGAGTAGGACACAACTGCAAACCTGCCAAGACATGACTGTGAAGAAAGCCATTGTTGAAAGAAAGCCATAAGAAGTCCTGTTTTTAGTTTGTGAGAAGCTATGTAGGGGACACAGCAAACTTGTAGAAGAAGGTGCTCTGGTCAAATGAGACCAAAATGTAACTTTTGGCCTAAAAGCAAAACATTATGTGTGGCAAAAAACTAACACTGCACATCACACTGAACACACCATCCCCACCGTGAAACATACTGGTCATGGCATCATGGGGATGCTTTTCCTCAGCAGGGACAGGGAAGCTGGTCAGAGTTCATGGGAAGATGGATGAAGCCAAATACAGGGCAATCTTAGAAGCAAACCTGTTAGAGTCTCCAAAAGACTTGAGACTGGGGAAGAGGTTCACCTTTGAGCAGGATAACGACCCTAAACATACAGCCAGAGCTACAATGGAATGGTTTAAATCAAACATATTCATGTGTTCTAATGGCCCAGTCAAGGTCCAGACCTAAATCCAATTGAGAATCTGTGACAAGACTTGAAAATTGCTTTTCACAGATGCTCTCCATCCAATCTGACAGAGCTTGAGCTATTTTGCAAAGCAAAATGGAAAAAAAAATCACTCTCTAGATGTGAAAAGCTGGTAGCGACATACCCAAAATGACTTGCAGCTGTAATTGCAGCAAAAAGTGGTTCTACAAAGTATAATTTTGGGAGACTGAATAAAATTACACGCTACACTTTTCAGATATTTATTTGTAAAATATTTGGAAAACCATTTATCATTTTCTTTCCACTTCACAATTATGTTCCACTTTGTGTTGGTCTATCACATAAAATCCCAATAAAATACATTTTCATTCATGGTTATAACATGACAAAATGTGGAAAATTTCAAGGGGTATGAATACTTTTTTCAAGGCACTGTACATACAAGGCATCTGTCATATGTGAACATTGAGTGGCACTTCAGAAGTGGCATTAACCATGAAATGTGCTGGCAGTGTGACTTATAACAATTCAAGCCATTTAAATCTTTATGCAAATTTCTATTTATTGAAGTGATAATAAATGTAATCAATGTTTGAATGTTTTTATAATATTTTTGGAATAAACAATCATATTTTTGATTTGGTTGTGATGTGTACTGTACATACTGGTTGACCATCCTTGAACACCACTTATAGCCTCTTCTTAGGTTCAATTTGCGGGCACGCTCAATAACTGCACACATAAGGTCAGAAAAAAATGTGCAAATTGTGAACATTAATGCAAGCTGAATAAACTCAACGCAACCAATTGAGCCCCACTAAAGGCTCAATTGGTTGCTAGCATGCATCCACCGGCATCCTAGCAACCAATTAACCCTGAGTTAGAAGCAGTCACATTCAGTGGTTGTAGCAGATGCCTTCTTTATTCTTAGGGATGAGCCCGAACATAAGTTCGACTCGCATTTCGGATGTTCGCCCGTTCGCCAAATTTAGTACATTACGGGGTGTTTGCGGGAAATTCGAGCACCTGCGGAACGCCCCATAATGCACTGTGACATCACAGTGCATTGACGGCTGCTGATAGGCCAAAGCATGCACCTGACCTGCATGCTTTGGCTAATCACAGAACGCTCTACTGTGAGAGCCATGATTGGCCAAAGGCAGGGGGCCTTTAGTTAAACATGGCTCAGGGGGCTAAGTCCACGCCCCACACTATGTAAGGCTGCTTACATAGCAGCCGTACATAGTGTAATGAATGAGAGCAGCAAAATGACATTTCTAAAGGAAAAAAATGTAATTTAAAACTGGCAAAACTATCTGCTGCCGTAACAACGGTATTCCTCTTCAAACAGCTGGCGTACAACAAAGGCGGGTGGTCCTTAACCACACAAAAACAGAAAGAGGTGCCAGATCAAAACCAGATGAAAGAGTCCAAGATAAAAATAATTGTTGATAAAAAAATAGTCATATAAACATCAAACGTTGTTACTTCATGTGAACAGTTCATTGCTGGTTCTAATATAGATTTTTGAAGTCACTGTTTTCTCTGTGTTAGGAAAGTACTTACCGAGGCCGAAATGCCGAGAGCGGTTCACCCTGGTGACTAAGCGCAGTCCGCCACAGGGAGTGGATGCACAAATAGGCACAGGCTACCCAGGAAGCAGGAGGCTACTGGCATGAAGTCCTTGTCAGAGAGGAGTAGCTGTGCAGCGACTGGCAGGTGGATGATTTGCCAGAGCAGGTACAAGAGAAAGTCCAGAACAAGGCTGAGGTTCAAACACACACAGGATCAGTATATCCAAATACAGGCTGAGGTAGTGTGGCAGGAAGACACAAGAGAAGTCCAGGATACAAGCAAAGGTTCAAGGGCAAGGAGACAGCAGGCAGGTCCGGGTCACAGGCAGAGGGTCAAACACTGGAGAGGAGCGGAATCCGTATAACAAGCCAAGGGTCAGGTTCAGGAGACAAGCAGAATAGTCGAGGTCAATCCGGGTCAAAAGCAGGTAATCAGGTAACAACAACAGGAAGCAGAGATACACAGGAGCTGAAGACAAACCAGCAATTGGTCTGTGTACCAGAATCCTTTTTATAGGCCAGCCCAAGGGTCACGTGGGCGTGCGCATGGGCGTGTGCCGGATTGCCAGTTCGCGAATGCGCATGTGCCGGAGCGCCGTTCTGCCGTGCATGCGCGCAGGAACACGGCTTTGATGCCTGGAAGCAATATTCTCCTGACAGTGCCCCCCCGAGGGGTGGCCTCCGGACACCCAAACTGGTCATCAATTCAGGATGTTCCTGATGAAAGGTCTGGACTAAACGTGGGGCATGCAAATTTTTAGAAGGTTCCCAGGAATTGTTCTCAGGGGGATACCCCTTCCACTTGATTAGGTACTGGAGCTGTCCCCTCTTTCTGCAACTCAGTATACTTTCTACCTCAAATTCATCTTCACTGTCCACTTGGACCAGTGAAGGAGGTGGTTCTTCTCTGCCCGGGAAAGGACTAGGGATCCTAGGTTTCAGAAGAGATGCGTGAAATACCGGGTGCATTTTGTACGAGTTGGGCAGGGCCAATTCAAAAGCTACAGGATTGATCATCCTTTTAATCTTGAAGGGCCCTATGAATTTTGGTCCTAATTTCCGTGCTGGAACTGGCAATCTAAGGTTAACAGCTGACAGCCACACTTCTTCACCCACCTTGAAGACTGGATTCTCCTTCCTTCCTTTATTGTAATGTTTGCTGTAGTCATCTTGGGCCTTTTGCATAGCTTCCTGGATTTTCCGAAAATTCAGCTGGATGGAGCTTACACGGTCTTGTACCGCAGGGATAGATATTTCTGAAAGAGAATTCGGTAGAAATGAAGGATGAAAGACAAAATTTGACCAGAAAGGTGTCTGATTAGTGGTAGAATGAATGGAATTATTGTACGCAAACTCGTCGTATGATAGGAAGGAGGACCAGTCATCTTGGGAGTCGGAACAGAAGCAGCGGAGATACTGCTCCAGAGTTTGGTTCATTCTCTCCATCTGTCCGTTGCTCTGTGTGTGGTATGCAGAGGAGAGGCAAATTTTCACTTCCAAAGATTTAGAGTTCCTTCCAAAACTTGGATGTAAACTAGACCCCTCTGTCTGAGGTGATACTGACAGGAACACCATGAAGTCTAACAACTCCTCTGAAGAAAATATCAGCTGTAGCTAAAGCAGAGGGAGTGCCCACCATGGGCAGGAAATGTGCCATTTTGGAGAGACGGTCAAGGATAACCAGAATAGGGGTGAACCCTCCTGAGGGCGGTAGGTCCATGATGAAATCCATGGAAACGTCTGCCCATGGACATTCAGGAATGGGTAGAGGTCTTAGTAAATCCCACGACTTTATATTTGACCCTTTACTGCGCTGACATGGAATACAGGAAGCCACATAGTCCTTACATTCTTGTCTCTAGCCTGGCCACCAGAAGGAACGGGATACTAATTCAACAGTCTTTAGCTTTCCAAAGTGGCCTGCTAGTTTATGGTCGTGACATGTCTTCAGAATTAGAGGTCTTGCTTCTGGTGGGACAAAGATCTTTCCCCGAGCCCAAAGAAGGTCATCTTGTTTCTGCAAAAAAGGCATTTCAGGGTCAGAAAAGTGACTGGATGCAACTTTAATAGTGGTCAACAGATTAGTCTGTATGATCATACAAAAATTCTGTGGAGATAAAATGGTGCTGGTTTCAATTTCTTGGGTGGTTTCATGGAACATTCGAGATAGTACATCTGCTTTACCGGTTTTTGAGCCGGGCCTGTATGTGATGTGGAAATTAAATCTAGAGAAAAAGAGAGCCCACCGAGCCTGTCTGGGTTTTAAATGTTTGGCTGTTCTGAGGTACTCCAAATTTTTATGGTCTGTAAAAATCATGACAGGGTGGGATGCTCCCTCTAGCAGATACCTCCACTCTTCTAGAGCAAATTTGATGGCTAACAGTTCTCTATCACCAACATCATAATTTTTCTCTGGTGCACTTAACTTCCGGGAAGCAAAAGCTACAGGGTGCAGGAGGGCCTTGGGACCTTGCCTTTGAGAGAGGATGGGTCCAGTGGCTGTTTCAGAGGCGTCAACTTCTAGTACGAAGGGCAGGAGAGGATCAGGATGCCGTAAGATTGGCACGGAAGAGAATAAGGCCTTCAATTTGGTAAAAGCTTCCTGTGCTTCCAAGGACCGAAGAAACTGGCTACGTTGGCGCGTGAGCTGGGTAATGGGTGCTACAATTGCCGAAAAGCCAGCAATAAATCTTCTATAGAAATTTGAAAACCCTATAAAGCGCTGTACTCCTTTTTTATCCATGGTAGCCGGCAATTCCTGAATTGCATTGACTTTTTGAGGGTCCATTGCAACCCCGTTGGTAGAGATGATGCATCCCAAGAACTGAACCATTGTTTTTTCAAACTCACACTTTTCTGCTTTGAAATACAACTTGTGTTTCCTAAGGATTGCGAGGACCAGCTTAACATGGACTTGGTGTAGTTCAGTAGTGGCAGAAAAAATGAGAATATCATCTAAGTAAACGACTAGAAAATCATCAAGGTATTCCCGGAAGATGTCGTTTACCAGGTGCTGGAAGGTAGCCGGGGCGTTGCAGAGCCCAAACAGCATTACCAAGTACTCATAATGCCCAAACCTGGACCTGAAGGCGGTCTTCCACTCATCGCCCGCCCAGATTCGGATGAGATTATAGGTCCGCGGAGATCCAACTTGGAGAAAACCCTGGTGGATCGGAAGCGCTGAAACAGTTCTGGGATAAGAGGGAGCGGGTACCGCTTTTTAATGGTAATTTTATTTAATTCTCTGTAGTCAATGCAGGGTCTGAGAGAGCCATCTTTTTTTTCTACAAAGAAGATGCCGGCTCCGGCCGGTGATGAGGAATGATGAACAAACCCTTTTTTTAGGTTTTCGTCGATATAAGCTTTGAGAGCCTTTAATTCGGTTTCAGATAGCGGGAAGATGCACCCAAGCAGAATTTCAGAGCCTGGTAGAAGATCAATAGGGCAGTCGTAGGAGCGGTGGGGTGGTAGATGGTCAGCCTGTTGTTTATCGAAGACACCCCTATGCTCCAGGTAAGCCGAAGGTACATGCTGAAGGCTGTCAGGTACTGGTACAACAGTGGAACAGGAGGCTGGAACTGAGAGTAAACAGTGCTGGGAGCAATATTTGGAGGAAAAGGAGACTTCCTTCTTTTTCCAACTGATTTGGGGTTCATGTGCTTGTAGCCAGGGAAGGCCCAATATGATAGGGAACATAGGTGATGGGATGATGTCAAAACGCAGGAACTCCTGGTGACCGGAGTCCGTGGTGATAAGAATGGATCTCGTTTCCTGGGTGATAAGTCTGTAACAGGGAAGAGACCCATCAGCCAGGTGTACCCGGAAATTTTGTTTCTTGGTTAGCAGAGGGATATGTAGGCTAGCAGCATCCAGGAAGCAGCTGCATGCTCCAGAGTCAATTATGGCTGGCAGGCGGGTTACTTTTTCCATTAGCTGTAGGGAAACAAAGAGGGTTACATAAGTCTGTGAAAAAAACAGAGGCTTGATAGTTCATGATAACTGGTGAGTAGGACTTACTGGGTCTCACAGGGCAGGTGCGGAGAAAATGGCCAGACCCTCCACAGTAGAGGTACAGGTTGGCCTGACGCCTGCGCAGTCTTTCTTCAGAGGTGAGTGGAGCCCGGACCAATCCCAATTGCATGGGCTCAACCTCAGCGGTAGTTGAAGCTGGGAAGGCAGTACAAGGTGGGTGGATGGGAGTTGGTTTAGGGAGCATCCAGCTGGGACGAGGGACCTGGAGGCGTTCTGAGCGCCGCTCTCGCATGCGCCTGTCCAGCTTGGTGGCAGTTTGGATCAAGTCCTCTAAAATCGCAGGAGTCTCCATCCTGGCCAGCTCGTCTTTAAGGACTTCAGACAACCCTTGGCGGAATTGATACTTAAGGGCCAGCTCATTCCAGCCGGTGTCAGCTGACCATTTCTGAAATTCAACTGTATAATCCTCTAGAGGTCTGCGTCCCTGGAACGAATTATGTAAAGTGGCTTCGGCTGTAGCTATGCGTTGGGGGTCATTGTAGAGTTGCCCCATACTTTCAAAGAAAGAGTCTATGGTGTTTAATACCGGGCTCCTTTGTTCCATCAGGCTGTGGGCCCAGGCTTGTGGTTCATCAGTTAAAAGAGATAACAAAGCCCACTTTTACTACCTCGGAGGAGAAAATCCTGGGCTGTAAAGCCAAGTACAAAGAACAGGCATTTTTGAAAGCTTGGAATTTTTTGCGATCGCCAGAAAATCGCTCGGCTATGGGGACCCTGGGTTCTGGGGTAGCCATGACCACTGTGGGGTTAGATGCCATTTGAGAGGAGGACCCGCTGGCGGTTGCAGGAGCAGAGATAGGAGCTGTGGATGGACCAGCAAGTTGTTGGAGACGACCATCTACCTGGGTGTAGCCATCTTGCAATTTCTGCACTGCATCTGTAAGTGCTGATACTTGCTGGCAAAGGATCTCAAGGGGTGAACGTGCTCTGTCGGTCTCAGACATGGCTGGTTTGTACTGTCAGGAAAGTACTTACCGAGGCCGAAATGCCAAAAGCGGTTCACCCTTGCGACTAAGCGCAGTCCGCCCCATGGAGGTGAGACAGGGAGTGGATGCACAAAGAGGCACAGGCTACCCAGGAAGCAGGAGGCTACTGGCATGAAGTCCTTGTCAGAGAGGAGTAGCTGTGCAGCGACTGGCAGGTGGATGATTTGCCGGAGCGGATACAAGAGAAAGTCCAGAACCAGGCTGGGGGTCAAACACACACAGGATCAGTATATCCAAATACAGGCTGAGGTAGTGTGGCAGGAAGACACAAGAGAAGTCCAGGATACAAGTGAAGGTTCAAGGGCAAGGAGACAGCAGGCAGGTCCTGGGTCACAGGCAGAGGGTCAAACACTGGAGAGGAGCGGAATCCGTATAACAAGCCAAGGGTCAGGTTCAGGAGACAAGCAGAATAGTTGAGGTCAATCCGGGTCAAAAGCAGGTAATCAGATAATAACAACAGGAAGCAAAGATACACAGGAGCTGAAAACAAACCAGCAATTGGTCTGTGTGCCAGAGTCCTTTTTATAGGCCAGCCCAAGGGTCACGTGGGGCATGCGCTAGTGCGCATGTGCATGTGCCGGATTGCCGGTCTGCGAATGCGCATGTGCCGGAGCGCCGTTCCGCCATGCATGCTCGCAGGAACACTGCTTTGATGCCTGGAAGCAATATTCTCCTGACACTCTGACTGCATCCAAGTCCATCCTGTATTGATCCCTGGTGAAGGGGAAATGGTGTTGCTCCACAACACATTGGAAGGTTTTATATGACTTTTTAACAACAATTAAAATTATGTTTGACTCTTCAATCCAGTTTTAGTATGGTGCTCCTTTTTGTATTTCTAAGGTCAGGAAGTACAATTACAAACATGTTTTGATGTTGCAAGATCTAGAGCTGTCACCTTTATGCTCGCTTTACTACTGTAGCCATGGCACCAACCTCTGAAGAGCTGATGAAACACTTCAGGGTCAGCGAGAGCTGACATCCATTCTCACAGTGTGGGCCAATAGGCATAGTGGGTGCAGAGTAGTGTAGATTAAGTTGGGTGCCAGACACTTTGATGATGCAGAACAGAAGAGATTTATTTTCTCTTGAAGAATTGGGGAGAGAGGGTTAGGGCCAGGACACCCTGTGAGCAGGTGCAAAAACACTTAGCAAACTCCGAGACTCACAAAAGGTAACTGGTATATGGGTTATATAGCTCCTGGCGCCTTAAAGCTGAACTGCACCTGAAAGAACTGTTTCCATTAGCAACTGAACTGGTATTTTGACTTCAACACAGATCTGTACACATACCAACTTGGTATCCCTGTTGTATAGGATCTGGTCTCCATCTCGCAGCCTCTCGCTGCCGCTTCTTGAACTTAAACTTACAGTCTATCTTGAAGACTCCTCGGAGCCACTGTCACTGGGTCCCTTAAACTTCACACAGCCAACTGCTGTATCTTTTGAGTACTACCCATGCTAACCTGCTGGGTCCCTTACTTGACTCTTCAATCCAACTGCTAAACTCTCTTGCAATTGTCACTCCTGCTATCCCGCTGGGTCCCTGGCTTGACTTCTGCTGAGGCTTTACCAAATTCTTCACCGGTTAGTGAAAAATGCTGCTCTGGTACTCTCTCTCAGACTATGATCTTTGGCCTCTGGTGATAGGAGCGTTGTCCCTTGAAGACAACAGTTTCCCCTTTATCTCTGACCTTGGTTCAAGCTTTGCCTCTGGTGACAGGAATGGTTGTCTTCCATTAGCAACTCTGCCCCTTCACCTCCGACAAAGAGGGGTTCTCTGGTCGGTAGAACCCTTGCAATTTGGTCAGGATTTCGACATGAAGCCCCAACCCTATGCTGCTTCATCTGTCCCTGGATATGCCTCAACTGACTAGCAACCAGGGAACTCCCGGATAGGCCTCAACTGCCTAGCAGCCAGGAGCTTTCAACACACGTCAACCCAGACAGCTGCCCAGGTGGCACCGAACACCCCGATCACCTGACTCCTCCCAAATAAATAGGCTCTCCCAGCAGTCCATGGGGTTCAAGATAACCCCTGCCAGTTGGCTAGAGCAACCTATCCACTCATATTCCAAGTTCATATGCACCTTATCATTCCACCCAGGGGCAGAGGGGAGAGGTGCATCAAACTCAGAAGTAGGGAAAGAGTCAGGAGATCCCCTAACAATTGGCTAGGTTAGTTATCACCTAGTAATCTAGATTTGACAGCATCCTTGTTCAAGACCAGGGTGCTACACTATTTAGTAAGTTGCTGTTCTGGAAGTACACAGCCTCTGCAGTATTAGGACACTACACACCAGATATGCAAATGCTGTACTTGTTCTAGGTAAGGGACTCTCCAGAGCTGACGTGGAACACAATTGCAGTGAGTTATGTGCTGTAGGAATATAAAAATAATAAATGTTCTAATGCTTTCTTCAAATGATTACAGCTTGGAAAGGCTACTTTTACCTGAGATAAAAATATCTTGATGAAAACAGAAACATTTATAAATATAGCTGTATTTCAATAATTACTTGGTGTAGTAACTACTGTATTAAGGACATGTATAGAAAAAACCTTAGTACTGCTTTGCACAAAATGAATGGTTTCACACAAGAATTTATTCTTTATGTGTGACATCAGCAGAATATGTGCAGCTCTATCAAGACTGTGGCTATTCTATTTTCTAAATTAGCTGGAAATCATTTTTCTTGGAATAGATACATAATGTCTCTGAAAATAGTTATTAGTTATGAATTGGTAGACTGTAATGGGTCTGAGATACAGATAATTATATTTCTAAAAAGGCTGATGTTCGGGTTTGTGCATTATTTTTTTATGATTACTATTTGACTCATAGCTTTTCTCTTGATCAACAGACGAAAAAGAGAAAAAAAAGCTTAAACCCAATAGAATTAGTCAGTTGCTTAAATCCTTTATTACTCATTAAAAACAATACTAGCCTTAATTTAAGTGATTAATTATGCCCTAAACAGAACTATCAAATCAACTGAAAGATTTAAAACAGCAAAGATTTTTCACTTTTATTTATGGTAAAAGAGAGAGAGAGAATGAGTCTGGGGACAGGCAACAAAAAAGACCAAAGATCTGGAGGATAAAATATAACAGGAGAGATTGTACTAAACTTACTATGTACAGTCTTGAGGAAAGCAGGTAAGGGGGGGAATGTCCTTTAAAAGGTGTGAATTAAGTTCAGAAGGGCAGGACTTTTAATATGAGGCTAAAACAAAGAACATGGGGGGCATGATTCCAAACTAGCAGGAGGATTGTGCAAAAATAACCCTAGAAAGTATTATTTCACTAAAACAGTCAGTCAACAGAAAGAGAAGAGAGAATTTAAACATGATTGGGATAATTGGGATATGATTGGGATAAAAAAAAAATCCCCAACGAAAGCTAGAAAAGGGCAGACTCATTGCACCACTTTGTCTTTTAATAATAAAAACTAAACATATTTCTATAAGTTTGCTAAGTGTTTTTGCACCTGCTCCCAGGGTGTCCTGGCCCTAACCCACTCTCCCCAATTCTTCAAGTGTGTACTGACAGACAGGC
Organism: Aquarana catesbeiana; assembly: GCF_042186555.1. Classification (NCBI taxonomy): domain Eukaryota; kingdom Metazoa; phylum Chordata; class Amphibia; order Anura; family Ranidae; genus Aquarana; species Aquarana catesbeiana. The sequence goes on from NC_133324.1 coordinate 263,788,648, forward strand.
AGGTGTTTTTAAAGTATTTACAGTTAGTGTACTGTGTACCCTGCACACTTGCACCTATAGCTACCTGAAGACAAGTGCTGGTGTTCTTCTTCTGATCCTATTAATACCACAGGCAGGCAGCTTGAAGTATTTACAGTTAGTGTACTGTGTACCCTGCACAGCTGCACCTATAGCTACCCGAAGACAAGTGCTGTTGTTCTTTTTCTGATCCTATTACTACCACAGGCAGGCAGCTTGAAGTATTTACAGTTAGTGTACTGTGTACCCTGCACAGTTGCACCTATAGCTACCTGAAGACAAGTGCTGGTGTTCTTTTTCTGATCCTATTAATACCACAGGAAGGCAGCTTGAAGTATTTACAGTTAGTGTACTGTGTACCCCTGCACAGTGTCACCTATAGCTACCTGATAACAAGTGCTGGTGTTCTTCTTCTGATCCTATTAATACCACAGGCAGGCAGCTTGAAGTATTTACAGTTAGTGTACTGTGTACCCTGCACAGTTGCACCTATAGCTACCTGAAGACAAGTGCTGGTGTGCTTCTTCTGATCCTGTTAATACCACAGGCAGGCATTCTGCTAGCTGCAGTATAATCAGTATATATATATATACATCCCAGTTTTGTGCAGCTACATTTCACTGCAGGCCATTAGTATGTCTGGAAGGCCAACAAAGAGAGGCAGACAGTCACAAGCCAATAAAAGAGGGCAAGCAGGCTCTGTGTCTAGAGGCAACAGTGCTGGTCGTGGACACGGTGCATCCCCATCAGCACGTGGCCGTGGGACATACTTGTCCTTTTTTTCGGCAGCTGGCCGTGTTGAGCCGCAACATGCGGAAGACTTGGTAGAGTGGATGACCAAGCTGTCCTCATCCTCCTCATTCTCTCTCACCCAGGCTCAGGGTACTTTGTCTTTCAATGCAGCTGCCAACGTGGCCTCTTCCCTTGGCTCAATGGCATCAGTCACTCCTTCTCTAGCCCCACCATGTCCTCCTGAGGAGTCCCCCGAACTGTTTGACCATAGTGTTGGGTACATCCTCCAGGAGGATGCCCCACGTTTTGAAGGCTCTGATGATTGTATTCAGCTAGAGGAAGGCAGTACCGTGAGCCCAGACAGAGGGGGTGCCCAAGAAGGACAGGAATCTGGCAGTCATGTTCCCCCAGCTGCAGCATACTGCCAGCTTTGCTCCAGTGATGAGGAGGGAGGGGATGATGAGGTCACTGACTCCACGTGGGGGCCTGATAGAAGAGAAGAGAAGGAGGAGGAGGAGCCACATCACCAACAAGGCAGGATGCCGTCCAGGGGCCAGCTTAAGGGCAGCACACCGACTGCATCAAACCGCAGAGCTCCACATGTGCAGGGCACTGCTGTCTCTGCATGTTATTCCAAAAGTTCTTTGGTGTGGGCCTTTTTTGAGATGAGTGCATCAGACCCCACCACTGCTATTTGCAACATATGTCTCAAGCGTATCTGGCGTGGCCAAACCATCACCCGCTTGGGCACCACATGCTTGACCAGACATATGTTGACCTGCCATGCAGTTCGTTGGCAAGCGTTCCTGCACCCACCAAGAGTAACTGTGAGGGCTTACAGTGTTGTGGCAACACCAACACCTAAGGCTCCAATTTTTGCAGAGTATATTAACTCTCCTGTAAGAGTTAATATGGGAAAAACATGTCTCCTCTCCACTGATGCTTTATCAACAATCCTTGTTTCACTAAAGACCCCAAATTGTCAAAAAACATTTTTCATTGGGACAGAAAGTGAGGTGAAATCTTCTGGAGAGGTGCACAGACAGCAAAACAAATGTCACAGGGGTGATAACCCTTCCATATGTTTTCCAAAAAGCTTAAAATAGATTTTTTGGCTGGAGCTACACTTTAAAAACGTACCAGTTCAAAATTACAAACAGATTCTACTTAACAGGAAATGAGGAGATGAAAAGTGGCCCCACCCCCCTAATGTGGGCATGAAGTGAGTGGTAGCACCCATTCTGATGATGTGGAGTGAACTACATATACCCTAAATCACAATGTGAAAAATGATACAAAAAAAAAATACAAATAAAAATAATGGTGAAATTCTGAAAGAACAAGTGAGTAGTGATACCCACACAGATAAGCACCAGCTACTGATGCAATAAACAAAGATGAAACATTATTGCATATCATACATAGTCTAGCATGACACTATAACCAAATGAATGACATGTAAGTGACTATCGGTGACTACTATTAACACCCCGTGACAAGTGAATAAAACCCAGTATCTTAATACCAGAAAAAACCTCTCCAAATAACAATATAATGTACTACATAAATAAACTAAAAAAAAAATATATTGAGGAAAAAAAAAAAAAAAAAAAAATATATATATATATATATATATATATATATATATATATATATATATATATATATATATATATATATCTATATGTATATGAAAACATTGAGAAGTTGAAAAAACATGAAAAAATAGTCCACATATATTGTGAGATACTGTAGAAAAAGTTCCAAAAGTGCATGTGTCTCCAATCCAAAAGATGCTGTTGACCCGTGTCCACCACACCTCAGTGACGTGATTCCACTCCCTAGTGAATTGCAAACTCACCAGCTGATAAGGCCTCCCACTCTCGTGTTTGGCCGGCAAAAAGCCTCAACCCACTCACACGGGGGTTATCATGCGAACAATGGTATCCACCGCTAAGTGCACTGAGCACTCTCCTTGAAATAGTGATTCCACATATAAAATAGGAAAAGAATGCTCCAATGGCGTGATATCGTTTTAAAAATGTAATTTAAAACTAAAATCAACACATATGCATTCACATAGTAGATAAAATCAAATGGGCAATTCACTTCACAGCAATAGAACTGTATCACAGCAGAACATGCAGCAACAATGGCACAGCACAGGACAGCCACGGTGGACCCAGGGAGTATGAATGCCGGCGATCGTCTCACCCGTTCGCTGTAAACGTTCCTCAGCTGATCCCTGCTCCGCTACCCGTCACTCCTTCCTCTAACAGACGTACAGGATTTCCGTGTAGCCACGCCCCGACATGTTTCATCACAAGGACTTAATCATGGGGTTGGCTAACCGGCAAGGCAATCATAGCTTTATGCAAATTTTGATGTTAAATGGGCGGGCGTCAATCTCTTGATGTCTACACACTTCCTGTGTCCCCGTGTCCATAATACATCAGCAAAACTCCTCACAAATCAACTATATGAATAAAAAACATTATTTAGAACTTAAACAAGAACCAAATCTGAGGTGGCTCTTAATCTTAGTGTATATCATATACTAGAACTAGATCTGCATCACCAACACATAAATATAAAAATAAAAAAATAAATAACGTAAATAATGAAATAGATGAAATAAATATGCGTGAAACATAAACTATGGATAATATAAATACACATGTGAGGGAATGAACCCTATACCCACTGGAGACAATGTGACATGTATCCAAGTGCAATTGTGGTCCTAAATCTAAATAAATAGGTCCAGGACAAATATAAATCATGTAAATCGTGACTCTCTACAATTTAAATACAAATAATTAATCCGATAGACCGGAAGCCCAAGGTGACGACCCAATCATAATAACAGTGTGAGAACACCCCAACAGAACAGATTTTGTGATATATGATAACTAAAAATTGCTGATGAAACAGTTCAAATCAAGCTCAATGTTCATTCCTCTAGGGAATAAACTCTTGAGCAGGAAGATCCATCGGGTTTCTCTCTGAGATAGATCCCTGACCCGATTGGAGCCCCTCCAAGACTGATGCACCACATCTATGCCACAAAATTGTAGCAAACTTGGGTCCTGGTTATGTTTCTCCTTGAAGTGGAGAGAAACACTATGATATTGGAAACCTTTTTTAATGTTTGCTAAATGCTCAGCAATCCACATCTTCAGTGGTCTCTTGGTGCATCCCACATAGAATAAGCCACACGGGCACCACAAGAGATAGACTACATAGGAGGAATTGCACGTGATGAATTCACTAATCTTAAACGTTTCATCATCCACATTGGTGATTTGAGTCCTACCTTTATTAGCCACCCGCACCGTTCTACAACAAATGCACTTTCTACATGCAAAAAAACCCTGTAGGTCAATTCTAATCGTTTGCTGATTAGGTTGATTTAGAATTTTCTTAACCACCCTATGACCAAAGTTTGGTGCCCGTCTATAAATGAATTTGGGGTGATTAGGCAGAATCTCCCCTAAATGTCTGTCTTTACACAAGAAGTGCCAGTGTTTCTTGAAAATCATTACAGCATCCCTGTACTGATAGTGAAAATTTGAAATTAATCCCAGTATCCCTATCCTTCAAACACTGTTCCCTCGGGATGTTTGCTACTTCCTGGATGATGTCATTTATAATGTTATTCTCATAACCTTTTTGGAGGAATCTCTCCTTCAATATGTTTGAGAGGTGTAGGTGTTCAGATCTGAACAATTCCGTCGAACCCTTAACATTTGTTGGTATATTCTTAATCCAGGCGGGATGGTGCCCACTCCTGATAGACAGATAACTATTACGGTCTGTGGTCTTGAAAAAAAACTTTTGTACTCAAGATATTATTGGTTTTGATAATAGTTACATCTATAAAATTGACTGTGGTGTCACTGATGATATAATCTAGTCGAATATTGTTGGAGTTGTTGTTGAGCCGTGACACAAAATCTATCGCAGATTCCCTCGACCCCTCCCAGATGAACAGGAGGTCAACTATGATCCTGCGATAAAATAGCAGCTCGTGGAGGTTTTCTGCTAAACACTTGTCTATCCTCCCAATCTGCTAAAAAAAGGTTGGCCAGGCTGGGAGCATATTTAGCTCCCATCGCTACGCTAACTTTCTGTGAAAAAAAGAGACCGTTATACCAGAAGTGATTATGTGTCATGCAGAAGTCTAAAGCATGACCAACAAAAACCTTCTGCATGTGGGGGATATCATCCCTCTTGCTCAGCGCCCAGTTGAGTGCCAGTGCCGCATCCTCATGCTGGATGATAGTATACAATGAGGCCACATCGGCCGTGACCAGGTATGAGTCAGAAGTTGAGTTGAATCTCACCTCCTGTAAAGAGCGTAGTAGGTCAGTTGTATCCTTAAGATACGCTTTAGTGACCTTCACGCTTGGTTGGAGGAATTTATCTAAAAACTCCCCCAATCTGGCTGTAACTGACTCTATACCATTCACAATGGGGCGTGCTGGTGGTGTTCTTATGTCTTTGTGAATTTTCGGTAGGGTATAGATGATTGGAATGCGACATGAACTGGGGACAAGATAACATTTTTCCTGATCTATCTATCGGATTAATTATTTGTACTTAAATTGTAGAGAGTCACGATTTACATGATTTATGTTTGTCCTGGACCTATTTATTTAGATTTAGGACCACAATTGCACTTGGATACATGTCACATTGTCTCCAGTGGGTATAGGGTTCATTCCCTCACATGTGTATTTATATTATCCATAGTTTATGTTTCACGCATATTTATTTCATCTAGTTCATTATTTTCGTTATTTATTTTTTTATTTTTATATTTATGTGTTGGTGATGCAGATCTAGTTCTAGTATATGATATACACTAAGATTAACCTCCCTGGCGGTATGATTCTTTCGGATTTTAGGTGCTGAAAGCGGTACAATTATTTTGCATGGAAATTTGGCGTTTTATATTGTAGGTCTGTAAATCTTAACAATAACACACTTAAATCTGTCCAAACCAGAGTCTAGTAGATATCCCGGGTATGATAAAGTTTGAAACACAAAAACATAAATTATAATATAATAAATAAAAATAAATAATTAAAAAAAATTAAAAAAAATAGTAATAAAATAAATTTCCCCACAATTCACTATCGCTCAATTCTGCAAGTGTTCTAATTTACTATCGCTGTTTTCTAGCTGGTCTAAAGCCACTTTTGACGTAAAGGGACACTTTTTGGTTGCTATGGACAATCTCCAGTTTCCAGGCAGAAAGAACAGTGTATATCATGTAAAACTGCATGCAGGGCATGGGCCAGAGCACTGGGGACAAAAGGGATGTGAAATCATTTCATACAGTACTGTAATCTGTAAGATTACAGTACTGTATGTGTTATGATTTTGACATTTTTTTGAATTTGCCGCCAGGCTCCGCCCCCGTGCGTCGCGCCGCTCGCAGGGAACGGAGCCTGGCACGGAGAGGCTTCGGAGGAGGACGGAGCCCTCGGACACTGCGGGGGACATCGCAGGATCCCGGGGACAAGGTAAGTAAAGCCACACCAGGATCCTGCAATGCGATCCCGAGTGTGGCTCGGGGTTACCGCTAATGGTACTGAATTTTAACCCCGAGCCACACTCGGGAATACCGCCAGGGAGGCTACGAGCCACCTCAGATTTGGTTCTTGTTTAGGTTCTAAATAATGTTTTTTACCCATATAGTTGATTTGTGAGGAGTTTTGCTGATGTATTATGGACACGGGGACACAGGAAGTGTGTAGACACCAAGCGATTGATGCCCGCCCATTTAACATCAAAATTTGCATAAAGCCATGATTGCCTTGCCGGTTAGCCAACCCCATGATTAAGTCCTTGTGACGAAACATGTCGGGGCTTGGCTACACGGAAATCCTGTACGTCTGTTAGAGGAAGGAGTGACGGGTAGCGGAGCAGGGATCAGCTGAGGAACGTTTACAGCGAACGGGTGAGACGATCGCCGGCATTCATACTCCCTGGGTCCGCCGTGGCCGTCCTGTACTGTGCCATTGTTGCTGCATGTTCTGCTGTGTTCTGCTGTGATACAGTTCTATTGCTCTGAAGTGAATTGCCCATTTGATTTTATCTATTATGTGAGTGCATATGTGTTGATTTTAGTTTTGAATTACATTTTTAAAACGATATCATGCCATTGGAGCATTCTTTTTCTATTTTATATGTGGAATCACTATTTCAAGGAGAGTGCTCGGTGCACTTAGCGGTGGATACCATTGTTCGCATGATAACCCCCATGTGAGTGGGTTGAGGCTTTTTGCCGGCCAACACGAGAGTGGGAGGCCTTATCAGCTGGTGAGTTTGCAATTCACTAGAGAATGGAATCACTTCACTGAGGTGTGGTGGACACGGGTCAACAGCATCTTTTGGATTGGAGACACCTGCACTTTTGGAACTTTCTCTACAGTATCTCACAATATATGTGGACTATTTTTTCACGTTTTTTCAACTTCTCAATTTTTTCATATACATATAGATATATATTTATATACATTATATTATATGTACATTAATTTGTTTTTTTGGGAGGTTTCTTCTGGTATTAAGATACTGGGTTTTATTCACTTGTCACGGGGTGTTAATAGTAGTCACTGATAGTCAATTACATGTCATTCATTTGGTTATAGTGTCATGCTAGACTATGTATGATATGCAATAATGTTTCATCTTTGTTTATTGAATCAGTAGCTGGTGCTTATCTGTGTGGGTATCACTACTCACTTGTCCTTTCAGAATTTCACCATTATTTTTATTTGTATTTTTTTTTGTCTTGTATCACTTTTCACATTGTGATTTAGGGTATATGTAGTGCACTCCACATCATTAGAGTGGGTGCTACCACTCACTTCATGCCCACATTAGGGGGGTAACGCCACTTTTCATCTCCTCGTTTCCATTCTTTAGGGGTGATTCAGATTTTCCATGCATATTTTTTAGAGTGGCAGCTTTTATTGGGTCATTTTTCACCATACAGAGTGCAGTGGTGGTAGGACGGGGTCTGGCTCCCGAAAAAACGGCTGTTTTGAAACCTTTTTTTTGCATTGATACATGTCCCCTGGGGCAGGACCCGGGTCCCCAAACCCTTTTTAGGACAATACCATGCAAATTAGCCTTTAAAATTAGCACTTTGGATTTAGAACATTCGAGTCCCATAGACTTCAATGGGTTTCTAAAGTTCGCTTACATTTTCGGTCCGTTCGCAGGTTCTGGTGCAAACCAGGGGGTATTCGGCTCATCCCTACTCTTCATCTACAGTATATTTGCTAGATGTCTTTTGTATGAAGGATCTATAAAGGTGAAGTGTTGCAGCGAATTCCGGATTTCTTTTGATTGTATATTTACTATATGACTTAGAAAAACCCTTAAAGTGGTTTTAAACCCACTAAGGAAAAAAAAAAAAAAAACTAACACCTGCAAGACAAAGGCATAATGAGCTAGTATGCATAGAATATGCACATAGAAATACAGGGGATATCTCTTAAACCATGAAGGTTTAGGAGATATTCTGGGGAGCTACTGGTAAGCCTTATTATAGGCTTACCTGTAGCAAAAAGTGGTCTGTAAGGGTTTACAACCACTTCAAGCTGACCATACGTTATACATTGTACATTTTGATTCAGAATGTACATTCTGATTGTACATTTTCTGGACAATCTCCTTTAATTTTACTAAAACTATGTAATATTAATATGAATGTAAATAAAACATGAAATTAGTATCCATTGATGCAGCCCCGGACAATAAAGAGATAAAAACTTACTAAACAGAAAAAAAGCTAATTACCGTACTTGAAAATATATATATTTTTTCCTTTCATTTTAATGACATATATAGGGGTTGATTTACTAAACCTGGAGAGTGCAACATCTGGTGCAGCTCTGCATAGAAACCAATCAGCTTCCAGGTTTTATTGCCAAAGCTTAACTGAACAAACTGAAGTTGAAAGCTGATTGGCTACCATGCACAGCTGCACCAGATTCTGAATGCTCCAGTTTTAGTAAATCAACCCCATAGTATTTCAATACAAACAGGATATACTGTTGTGCAAGATGTGAACAAATTATTTGTTTGGAAGCCCATATTCTGGATCTAAATAAACAACTTGCACCACTGCTGAGCATTAACAACTTGGAGAGGAGGGCATTTATAGAGGAATGTGAAGATATGGAGGTGCAGGATCCAAGGGTAGATAGTAGGGTTACAGTTAGAAGAAGGGTTAGAAGGAAAAGTGCTAGAGAGGATAATCCTAAATTGATACATCCCAATAAATATGATTGCTTGGTTGATGTCAGTTCAAGCTTAGAATTGTTGGAGAAGAATACCTCCTCTAACAATTGGGTGAATGACTGCTTCAGTATGGAGGGGAAAACTATATGGTAGAGGATTCAGTTATTAGAAGGGCAAAAGGGTAATCTGTCACCAGGACCAGGATTGTCAGAAAGTCTGCTGTTTACCTAGTGAGAGACATCGTGGATTGATTTAACAGATTGTTGGGTGGAGCTGGGGACGTCCCAGCTGTCATTGCATACATTGGTAATGACATGGACATTTATAGATACGCAACTCCTATCCTCATATTGATTAGTGGTTCCAAATTAATAATAACTACTGCAGTAGGGAACAGACACAAAAGATACACTCTGCATCTTTCCAAATAACTGTTCCAAATAACTGTTCTGCTTTATTATGACTCAATTGAAGGTTTTTATACACATGATTACATAGGTATCACATTAATATTACAATTGTATGTTTATGGTAACAAGGGGCATAACATAGGCAGACTAATGCCCCGTACACATGGTCGGATTTTCCAGTGGAAAATGTTTGATGGGAGCCTGTTGTCGTAAATTCTGACTGTGTGTAGGCTCCATCGGACATTTTCCATCTGAATTTTTGACACACAAAATTTGAGACCTGGATCTCAAATTTTCCGGCACCAAAATACGTTGTCGGAAATTCCGATCGTGTGTACACAATTCCGACGCACAAAACTCCACGCATGCTCGGAATCAAGCAGAAGAGCTGCACTGGCTATTGAACTTCATTTTTCTCAGCTCGTCGTACGTGTTGTACGTCACCGCGTTCTTGGCGATCAGAATTTCCAACAAGATTTGTGTGACCGTGTGTAAGCAAGTCAAGTTTGAGCCAACATCCGTCTGAAAAAAAACATGGATTTTGTTGTTGGAAAATCCTATCGTGTGTACAGGGCTCGAAAGAATGCAAATGTAATGAAAACATTATTAGTGCCATGTGCAGAGTGAGGGCAGTGTGCAATACATACAAAATAGAATACAATTATATACAGAACCGTCCAAATTTCCTTTACAGTAAAAATGACAAAGTTTGAGGAGCATCTTAAAGAATTATTTCAGAGGCTTAAGAACTGTGCTAAGGAAAAGGACCTCCAAGGTGGTATCTTCAGAAATACAGTACATGTGACAGACTACATGTACAGTACTCACAAGTGAGAGACAGCGGAAGCTAAAGGAGCTGATTAAGTGGCTGGGAAATTAGTAAGGAGAGTTTTGGGCTTCTGTAGCACTGGGCTGACTTTTCTGTCTCTTACTGACTTGACTGTAGGGACAGCATGCACTTAAATGGGGAAGATTAAGCTGTGCGGGGGGGGGGGGGGGGATGGGTAGAAGGAGGAGCCTTAAACTAGAATTTGGCTGAAAAGGTTGACAAAATAATATACAATCTAGAATTTAGAGAGCAAGAGTCAAAAAGGGGACTATATATAAAGCTTGGTAGGGGGGAGAAGTGGGGTCCAAACTGAACAACAGGGTAATTGGATTTTTATTTATTTAATTTTTTAAATTTATTTCAGGTACTTATATAGCGCTGTCAATTTATGCAGCGCTTTACATATACATCGTACATTCACATCAGTCCCTACCCTCAAGGAGCTTACAATCTAAGGTCCCTAACTCACATTCATACATACTGGGGACAATTTAGACAGGATCCAATTAACCTACCAGCATGTCTTTGGAGTGTGGGAGGAAACTTGAGTACCCGGAGGAAACCCACGCAGGCACAGGGAGAACATGCAAACTCCAGGCAGGTAGTGTCATGGTTGGGATTCGAACCAGCGACCCTACTTACTGCTAGGCGAGCGTACTACCCACTACACCACTGTATCCAAGTCCAATATAAAAAGATTCACAGAATCACAAGAAGACTTTCAAACAAAATGGAGGAGCTGAAACTTGTTAATCCATGATAAATTTGATTTTGTTGGAGTACCTAGCTGCACGGCTTACATGACTGGGCTACTAATATCCAGGGCTACACTCTCTGGAAGGGACAGGATTGGTATGAGAAGTGAAGGGGTATACCTGTATGTGAAGAGTAATATAAAAGTGAACGTGAAAGATTGTATCACTAATAGGTTGTTCAATGGTGCATCAAATAGTAAGTTGATGTGTTATGTTATAATCCCCCTATCCTAAAGGGTGAGGAAGAATTTTAACTCCTTTCACAGACTGAAATGGCATTAAATAATGGCAATATTATTATTATGAGTGAATTGAAGTAACCTTATATTGATTGGGCAACTGGAAATATACACGCAACAAAAGCTAGTCATTTCTTGAACTTATTGCAGGACAATTTCATGCATCAAATAATTGAAGTCTTAAAAAGAAAAAATGCTCTGTTGCATCTATTAATTTCAAATAACACAGAGCTAGATACAAATGTGCAAATTGAGTAATAATGATCATAATACAATTACATAAGTTACTGGAAATAGAGGCATGTTGGTACAGTATGGCAATCAATGTTACTAATTATTCTTAACAAACAGCAAAAGGACAAGTGTGAGTGTTTTAAGCATGTATTAAACTGTATGTGCAAATATATTCCAATGAGCTACACATATAAACAAAGCCAAATAAAACCTTTGTGGCTCATAATTTAAAAAGGTTATTTAATGAGAAAACTGATCTATAAAAAAATAGGAAAACACAGAGTTACAAGGATTGCAATAAGAGAGCAATCATAGCAGCTATTATAGAAAATTACGAAACATATTGCTACAAAACAAACCCAAAAATTTCTTCAAATGTATCAGTGGAAAAGGAAAAAACATGCAAGCCCCTTAAAGGATAAACCTGGATATTTGAACATGAAGGATAAGGAGAAGGCATAGGCACTTACCAGTTGTTTTTTTTTTTTTTTTTCTTTAAAGCCCGTGGTGTGTGAACACATTGCATAAACTCCACCTGGTGCAAAAAAAAAATAAAAAAATTGCACACAAAAAGTGCACATAGGGGGTACATATGGTCCTCCAAAATCAAAGGACCTCTCCCTGATCCCATGGGGTGTCAGACTCCAGGCGGAGACTGGGGTACTTTCACATGGTCCACTTGGCCGAAGCCAGACGGACCTTGTGCTCTGGGAGGGATGTGCTTCAACTGGAGAGAGTCAGAGAAAGGCTACAAAGCTAATAAGTAGGCTGGAGGGCCTCAATTATGAGTAGGGATGAGCCTGATGTTCAAGTCGAACATCTGTTGTATCGGGCCAGGTGTCCTCAGTGTAGCAGGGGGGGAAGGCTCACAGGTGATCAGTGTGGCGGTGCGGGCAGTTACAACCACCGATCCCCCTGTATAGCTTTTCAGTAGCTGACAGCTGCTTCTCCTCCTCTCCCTTCCATGGCTGTCAACTGCTTTATTGAAAGACTATACAGGGGGATCGGTGCCTGTAACTGCCCACACCGTTCACCCCCGACTATCCCCTGTGTCCTCCCTGGATCCCTGGAACTTCCTCTGGCTTCCAGTGTCCTCCTCCCTCTCTCTGGGTCTGGGACCGGCTCCCCGGCTCCCTGGGTCCTCCTCTGGTCCTCCCCCTGTCCCGGATCTGTCAAGATGGAGAAAGGAGGAAGGAGCTGGTATATATGTCATTTACCTGCTCCTTCTTTTTCTGAATGCACAGTCAGTGATCACTGATTCTGTTCATTCATAACTGAGCATTGTAAACTGTGTTTACGATGCTTCAGTTTATAAATGGAGAGGAGCCGCTGCCCATTCATCTTCAGTGCAGCTGAGGCTGCAGATAAAGGGACTGGGGAATCTGTGTCCTCAGTCCCTTTCCTTGTCTCAAAAGGGAGATGTCAGGGGTCTGTTTAGACCCATGATATAACTCACCAAACCCCCCCCCCCAACAGGGCTGATAAATAAAAATAAAGAGAGAATAAGAAATAATCAAAGGTTAAATTGTAAAAACAATAAAAAAATAAATAAAAAAAAAAAACACTGACACCATCCACTCCCCCCCAAAACAAAAGCATTGTAAAAAAATAACAAAAAATATATGAATTGTAAAAAATAATGAAAACAATTAATTGTAAAAAATAAAATTGTAAAAAAATAAAAAACTTAAAAAAAAAAATACTGTTAATTGGTATCGGCGAGTACTTGGTACTGGTACTTGTACTTGGTCTTAAAAAAATGGTATCGGTGCAACCAGGGCCGGACTTACCATTGGGCTTGACTGGGCTTAAGCCCATGGGCCCCGGCCAATAGGGGGCCCCCGTGGGCCCCACCCATTTCAAAAGCCCGCGCAATTTCGAAAGCTACGCTGACAAGTCTGCAAATAACACTGGGGCAAGGCTACACTGACACTGACAAGGCTACACTGACACTGACAAGGCTACACTGACCCTGACAAGGCTGCAGAAGGACACTGATAAGGCGCATTGATGGGCATTTAAATGTAAGTTTTTTTCCTTAAACTTCCCTCCTAAACTTGGGGTGCGTGTTATACGCCGGCTCGTGTTATACGTCGATAAATACGGTAATTATCATTTTATCCATTTTTATTGCTTTTATTAATCGTGGACCCAGGGCAAATACCAGTACAGTATCCCCCACTTATACGCTTATATATTATCTACTTTTGTGAGTAGCCATTTGGCTGTTTTGTCTTGTCCAATTAAACAGAAGTTCTTTAATGCTGTACTGAGTCTGGCGCACCTTGTCCTTTTCTATTTCTGTTTTATAGAGCTGTGCATATGTATAGAAGGGTAGGGCCCGAAAGTGACTCAAGCCCAGGGGCCCCCACCACCCTAAGTCCTGCCCTGGGTGCAACCCTAATTTATACTTACATATTGTTAGTTGTAATACTTTAATACTATAGATTAAGATATAGGGGGTGTCACGGAACGTCCCACACTCCGCTTGAGTGCTTCCGTCATATACCGCTTCCTGAATTCTGGAACACGAGTCCAATGGATCTGGCTATAGGAACCCCCAAGAACTAGACAACACCAGTCTTGGAGTACATCAGAACTAACTTTTATTTTGAGATCTCACACACATTTATACAGCAGGGATGACTCAAACTAATTAACATGAGCTAATTTACTACAAAATTTACCCAGACCAGATGACAGACTTGTGGGCACCGAGATTCACACTTTAATATAAACACAATAGCTGGAGCTAATTACAATTAACAATACAAACAACAATCTACCCCCCTCCTCAGCCTAGACCATTCGTCTCCTAGCCAGTGCTGATGGCTAATGTGATCAGCTCTCTCAATTAACATAAACACAGGTTGATGACACCAGCATCTCCTCACAGGATGTGTCCCAACAGAATGAATCAGTCTTATCAGCAGGGGGCTGCTGGAGGAACCCCCCCTCCCTCTTCAGGGACACAAATCTACAGTAAGGAGTCCCCAACAGAATCAAACAACATACAATATATACATATATACACGACTGAGTCCGATTAGTACAGTTCAGACCGGACCTCCAATTCACCCCACAAAGAGCACCGTTCCATTGAAAATCCAGGGCCCATAATCAAAAGGCAACAGGCTAGCGTTCAGTCCCCTCCAATAGCCTCTGTCCCGGGTGAGTCTGTCACATTTCTCCCCCATCAAAGGTTGACTAACAAGGTCCCAGACCACCACCTGGTCTGGACATACGTTAGTCAGGCAGAGTGAACTCACATAGTCTTCCCGCATGATCTCCATTCTTGGCTGCAAGGAATAGTTGACCTCAGTAGGTGTGGGGCAGAGGTTATTTACTCTCTGTCTGGCTGCCAGGGCTTCAGCTGGATTGTTTTTAACATTCCTGGGCTCGGTCTGCTGCTGGGCAGAGGGGCCAATCACCCCTGCTTCTTGAAGCTGTAGAGGGACACTAGGTGCTAGGCAGAGGCCAGCCGTGCTCTGCCCTGTTGCCAGCGATTCAGCTGGGAGTAGCATCTCCATTACATCAGCTTGTCGGCGGAGAGAAGGGCCAACTGCCCCGGCTCCCTGGAACTCCACAGTTGTTGCCGGTGCTGGGAAGAGGTTGGTAGCACTCTGCTCTGTTGCCAGCACTTCTGCTGAGGACTCTGCATCCTCCGCTCCAGCTAACCTTTGGGGCAGGAGGCTGGATTCCTCCACTCCCAAACTGTGTAGTTGCCATTGGAAAAGGGAGCCAGCTGCTTCCTTTTCCATTCCCTCATCTGGCTGCTGGGACGACATGTCGATGGTACTGTCTCCCAGGTGCACGGATCTTTGCTGGGGAGGAAAGTCCGCTTCCTCCACCCTGGCCAACTGTTGAGGAGAGACAACACACACCTCCTCTCCCTTCTCCCCCTGTACCTGCTGCTGGGAAGTGATTGCCACCTTCTCACCCTGAGCCTCCGAAACTGCCACAGGTGTGGGGCAGAGGTCTTGGACCCTCTGTTCAGTTACCAGATCTTCAGCTGGAGAAGTTTGTTTTAACTCCATAGATGCTGCTGGCAGAAAATCACATGTCACTGTCAGTGTTGTGGGAGAAAGGCCGACTACCTCTTCTCTCAAGAAGGCCGAAGCCACTGTTGGTGCTGGGCAGAACACAGTGAACTTTGGCTCTGATAGCAGCTCTTCTGCTGGAGGCTCATCAGGTTGTTCTTCCTCAGCCGAAAAGTCTATCAAATCCCATGTCTCTGCAACTGATGTCTGGGGATAGAGGTTCACCATCTCCTGTCCATGGAACCCAGAAGATGCTATCATTTCTGGGCAGAGATTAGCAGAGCTCTGCCCTGTTGTCAGCACTTCAGGTTTGGGGACGGCAATCTCCAGATTTTCCACTGCCGATTCTCTGGCATGCTGCTGAACGTGTTCTAGCAGTTTCCTGTATGCCCTTTCCAGATGCTGTTCCTTCCTTAGCAAATGGTCCAGATCAGGTTTGAGCTCTGAGACCCCTGCAAGACCGAGCATAGACTCTCTATATTCTCTCAGGTCCTCAAGGTCAGGTTCCCCTTCATCGCCAAACATAAAAAGATCTGTAAGGCTCTCCCACAGCAATCCAGGGCCGTCAAAGTCATATCCCTCCGGAGAGCATTCTGTCGTCTCCCCTAAATATCCCTCCTCTGCGTGCCATTGCAGAGCCCGATAATGATTGTCCAGCTCTATCTCCTGCTGGACCAACCTGTCCAACTCAGTCATCCATTGCTCCTGGGGCCGCTCTCCCAGGAATGCCATCCGCAATGCCCGTTGGTCACTGGCCCGTTGCTCTTGGGTTGGAAAGCACTTGCCCTGTTTTATACCAGAGAGACGGAGGGCTGCAATCCAGAGCTCCACCCGAATTTGCTGCCTAAGCTCCAGGTATTCATCCTCAGACACAGTCCCGGTGTATGTTGAAAGGATGATCCGCAGCAGCCCCGGGAATTCTGATGCCAGGTCCATATCTCCGCTGGGGTGACTGAAGTCTGCTATCCTGATCTTGGATCCAGTTGGAGGTTTAGATTTCCCAGACTGCAGGAAGCTTTCCCACTGCTTGCCACCAATGTCACGGAACATCCCACACTCCGCTTGAGTGCTTCCGTCATATACCGCTTCCTAAGTTCTGGAACACAAGTCCAATGGATCTGGCTATAGGAACCCCCAAGAACTAGACAACACCAGTCTTGGAGTACATCAGAACTAACTTTTATTTTGAGATCTCACACACATTTATACAGCAGGGATGACCCAAAGCTAACCTAATTAACATGAGCTAATTTACAACAAAATTTAACCAGACCAGATGACAGACTTGTGGGCACCGAGCTTCACACATTAATATAAACACAATAGCTGGAGCTAATTACAATTAACAATACAAACAACAATCTACCCCCCTCCTCAGCCTAGACCATTCGTCTCCTAGCCAGTGCTGGTGGCTAATGTGATCAGCTCTCTCAATTAACATAAACACAGGTTGATGACACCAGCATCTCCTCACAGGATGTGTCCCAACAGAATGAATCAGTCTTATCAGCAGGGGGCTGCTGGAGGAACCCCCCCTCCCTCTTCAGGGACACAAATCTACAGTAAGGAGTCCCCAACAGAATCAAACAACATACAATATATACATATATACACGACTGAGTCCGATTAGTACAGTTCAGACCGGACCTCCAATTCACCCCACAAAGAGCACCGTTCCATTGAAAATCCAGGGCCCATAATCAAAAGGCAACAGGCTAGCGTTCAGTCCCCTCCAATAGCCTCTGTCCCAGGTGAGTCTGTCACAGGGGGTTATTTACTAAAGGAAAATCCATTTTGCACTGCAAGTGCACTTGGAAGTAAAGTCGCTCTAGATCCGAGGGGGGCATGCAAGGAAAATAAAAAACAGCATTTTAGCTTGCACATGATTGGATGATAAAATCAGCAGAGCTTCCACTCATTTCAGATCTACCCCTTAGATTTAGAGCGACTGCACTTCCAAGTGCACTTGCAGTGCAAAGTGGATTTGCCTTTCGTAAATAACCCCCATAGTCACATTTCAGTCACTTCATGTTTCATCAATAAATGTACTGTAAATTAGAGCAATCTGCACAAAAAGTGTTATTAATTCTTATGAGATATTTTATGAATGTGTACACCATTCCTCCATCAGTCTTTACAATCAGGCAGTCATTTCGACATTAGAAATCACATTCTTGAATATTATTATCATGAAAACATGCAAAGATTGTATTCTTCTGCAGCACTAACAAAATGGGAAAATCCAGGGCCTAGATGTAATATATAACATGACAATGATACATGTAGCAAACACCATGACAATTACTGTGCTTTCTAAAATGAATACCTGATGATTATGGTTTAGCACTTGCAGAAATAGTGGGGTGCAATTGCACAGTATCCAGACACTGCAATTTAAAGCAGCGGCAGATTGCTGTCATGTAATTTTGGCCATTATCAGGTATACATTTGACACCATGAGCCTTTACATTCATCATCTTGATCGATCATGGTCAAAATACACATGAAACACAGAGTGCATAGAAAAGAAGGAATATTTCTCTTGTACAATTGATGGCAACATACATTGCTTTTCAATGTTTATTTGTGCACTTTTTTTGTTTGCATTTGTTAGAAAGAAAACTGCAGTAATACAATGTTCTATGTCAATTTTAAAACAGTACCCCTATGTGACAGACCTAGCCAGAACAGAGGCTGTTGGAGAGGACTGTATGCAAGCCTGTTGCCTTTTGATTATGGGCCCTGGATTTTCAATGGATTCATTCTGTTGGGACACATCCTGTGAGGAGATGCTGGTGTCATCAACCTGTGTTTATGTTAATTGAATGAGCTAATGACATTGTCCTCTATACAATGTAGGAGACGGGACGACTGCTATAACTGTGTGAAGCTCGGTGACCACAAGTCTGGGCGAAAGGTCATGTCTCAGTCACCTAGGCTGTATAAAGGATTAGATAATTAGCTCATGTTAATTAGGTTACGTTTGTATTGTTAGAGTAATCTTCTCCTGTGTATATAAGACTGTATTCTGGTTCTGAATAAGGTGAGTTCTTGGTAGCAACAAGCAAGTGTCGCCTTGTTTGTGCTCAGAGAGGTTGGGATATCTGTATACAGACTGGGAGGAAGTGATATATGACGGAAGCACTCAAGCGGAGTGTGGGACGTTCCGTGACATTGGTGGCAAGCAGTGGGAAAGCTTCCTGAAGTCTGGGACATCCAAACCTCCAACTGGATCCAAGATCAGCATAGCAGACTTCAGTCACCCCAGCGGAGATATGGACCTGGCATCAGAGTTCCCGGGGCTGCTGCGGATCATCCTTTCAACATACACCAGGACTGTGTCTGAGGATGAATACCTGAAGCTTAGGCAGCAAATTTGGGTGGAGCTCTGGATTGCAGCCCTCCGTCTCGCTGGTATAAAACAGGGCAAGTGCTTTCCAACCCAAGAGCAACGGACCAGTGACCAACGGGCATTGCGGATGGCATTCCTGGGAGAGCAGCCCCAGGAGCAATGGGTGACTGAGTTGGACAGGTTGGTCCAGCAGGAGATAGAGCTGGACAATCGTTATCGGGCTCTGCAATGGCACGCAGAGGAGGGATATTTAGGGGAGACAACAGAATGCTCTCCGGAGGGATATGACTTTGGCGCCCCTGGATTGCTGTGGGAGAGCCTTACAGATCTTTTTATGTTTGGCGATGAAGGGGAACCTGACCTTGAGGACCTGAGAGACTATAGAGAGTCTATGCTCGGTCTTGCAGGGGTCTCAGAGCTCAAACCTGATCTGGACCATTTGCTAAGGAAGGAACAGCATCTGGAAAGGGCATACAGGAAACTGCTAGAACAAGTTCAGCAGCATGCCAGAGAATCGGCAGTGGAAAATCCGGAGATTGCCGTCCCCAAACCTGAAGTGCTGACAACAGGGCAGAGCTTTGCTAACCTCTGCCCAGAAATGATAGCATCTTCTGGGTTCCATGGACAGGAGATGGTGAACCTCTATCCCCAGACATCAGTTGTAGAGACATGGGATTTGATAGACTTTTCTGCTGAGGAAGAACAACCTGATGAGCCTCCAGCAGAAGAGCTGCTATCAGGGCCAAAGTTCACTGTGTTCTGCCCAGCACCCACTGTGGCTTCAGCCTTCCTGAGAGAAGAGGTAGTCGGCCTTTCTCCCACAACACTGACAGGGACATGTGATTTTCTGCCAGCAGCATCTATGGAGTTAAAACAAACTTCTCCAGCTGAAGATCTGGTAACTGAACAGAGGGTCCAAGACCTCTGTCCCACACTTTTACCAATTCCAGAGACTGGGGATTTAATAGACGTTTCTGTAGAGGAGGAACCACCTGGCAAACCCCCAGCAGAAGTGCTGGCAACCGGACAGAGGGTCCAAGACCTCTGCCCCACACCTGCAGCAATTGTGGAGGCTCAGACTGAGAAGATGGCAATCACTTCCCAGCAGCAGATACAGGGGGAGAAGGGAGAGGAGGTGTGTGTTGTCCCTCCCCAACAGTTGGCCAGGGCGGAGGAAGTGGGCTTTCCTCCCCAGCAAAGATCCGTGTACCTGGGAGACAGTACCATCGACATGTCGTCCCAGCAGCCAGATGAGGGAATGGAAAAGGAAGCAGCCGGCTCACCTCCCCAATGGCAGCTACACAGTTTGGGAGTGGAGGAAGCCAGCCTCCTGCCCCAACGGTTAGCCGGAGCGGAGGATGCGGAGTCCCCAGCAGAAGTGCTGGCAACAGGGCAGAGTGCTACCAACCTCTGCCCAGCACCGGCAACAACCACAGAGTTCCAGGGAGGCAGGGCAGTCGGCCTCCCTCTCCAACAGTTAGCCGGAACAGATGGTGTGGGGTTTCCAGCAGAAGGGCTGGCAACAGGGCCGAGGACTGCTGGACTCTGCCCTCAACTAACAGAGGATGGATTTCCTGTGAAGGTGGATGGGACTTCAGTCTCCACCTGTATACCCCAGGGATGCTGGGCAGTGGGCCCCGATCCCCAACAGCATGACAGAGTGAGCCCAGACACCCTGTCTTCTCTCCAGCGGCAGAAAGGATTCCAGGGAGAAGAGCCAGTCCAGGCCTCTCCCCAGCGGCAGATATGTTCTCTGAGAGAGGCAGAGGTTGGCTGGGTGAGTAATACTCTGTTTGGAACAATTTGTTTGGGGTACTGTGTGGGTACAGGCAGTAGAGGACTGGAACTATGGACTAACTTCGGAGTCAACCCGTCTGGGGTCTCCTCCTGTGTTAGTCTCCTGCCGAAAGGGGAGAAATAGACGTCATCTGGGGGGATGATGTCTATGCAGACGAAACGCGTCGGTTAGGACCCCACTGTCGTCATTTCTTCACAGCGCTGTTTTTAGACATTTTTTATGTAAGTGTTTACTATTATTTTAATAAATTTCAATCAATACGGATTCACACTATTTGGCCCATCCTTTCCTTCCTTTATACATTCCAACACGGATTTGAGTACCACGACCTCTGAGCCCGACCACGTCCAAGGAACACAGTCACATGGAAGCCATTCCACCATCCCTGCTCTTCAGCATCTGTTCCAGCCCAGCACCACCCAAGCCTGTTTGACCCCACCTGGCGTATGCCTTGTCGGGTCCACCAAGTCTGGTAAGCCTCTTCATTGTCATTGGTGGTGTGTGGGCTTTCTCCATAGAGGATTTGTACCACGGTCAAAAATTTGTTCCAGAGGACTCTATATCCCATTCTTCTAATTTTCTTCAAAGACTTTTTTGTCAGCATTCGAACTTTGAACTGCCAGTTCTCTAGCAATACATAATTTTATCCCCCCCCCCCCCTTTTTTAGCGCTACACATATTTTGTTTCTTTGTCTGTTCTTTACATTTGTTGGTTGTGTTAGCTGCTTTCCCCTTTTTTTGGTAGCGCAGAATTATTGTATATATATTTAATGATCCAATATGGCCTGGTGTATGGTTGTTTGGGTGTGTTGTGTCATCAATGATGTAACTAAAATGTTTTGAATTATACTGTTACACGTGTAGGGATGTATGATATAGGTTGCAATATCTTCAATTGGTTAATTCATTATGGCCCCCCAAAGGTCAAGCATTGTGTCATCCTAACAAGCACAGGGCAATAAAAGGTTATTTCACTCAAACCCAAAGTCAGCAGAGAGTAGGTTCAATAGACCCCTTTACCAGTTCATTTTGGCTTGAGGAATATAAAAGGCCAGCTTTAGTTGATGGTCTTGAGAGTGAATGTTTTCCATTTTCTCTTCTACAAATCTATATAATTTCCATACCCACTCACAAATCCTTCATTTTTCATTTGTTTATCCCTTCCTCCTACCTCCTTCTTTCATAGTGCATTTTTATCCTTCACTTCTACCTCTTTGCTCACACTCTCACTCTCCTACCTCCTTTTTTTATACTCATTGCTAACTGCCTAACATCTCAATGTTAATATTTCCTTACATGAGTAGGTGCTGTGTAGCTCTCCAAATCATGTGTAACTGAAATTTTCAGCATGTATATCAACTGTTTTGACTCTATAAGTCTGCAGACCACAGTAGCTCCACAGCTGCAGGAGAAGAAATGCAGGATCATAGGACCCCATAGTGGCCTGAGATAAAAGAGTTCAATATCTTATTTTAGAGGAAGCTCTCTGTCAGCTGGGTGTTCCAAAGGGTCCCTGAGTAGTCTGCAACGCACTACAATGATGAGAGCAACGCAAAGCTTGTTTCATTACAGTAACACTTTTATTTTCACCAACAGAGAATAAAAAAATACAAATTTCAGGGGCTTAAAACTCCCCCTTCACTGGGACTTGTGAGCTGGGCACTGGGCAACAACTGCAAAACAATATGGACAATATGATTTTTTTTTCAATATTTTTTTTAAATAGCAAACATGTTACACTGATTTGCTCTGTGCAATGGTTTTCCACAGAGCAGCCCTGATCCAGCCCTTATTACCACAGAGCAGCCCTGATCCTCCATTTTAGGGGTCCCCTGCTAGCGCTCCTGGCTCCTTCCTCCTGCCAAGTGCCCCCATAGCAAGCTGCTTGCACTGGGAGACCTCATGACTGCTCACTCCTAAGCTGGCTCTGTGTGTCCATTCACACATAGGCCATGGCTTAGCCCCATCCCCCACTCTCTTCTCAAAGGCTGTGATTGACAGAAGCAGGAGCCAATGGCTCCCGCTGCTGCCTCTCTGTCCAGTGAGGAGAGAGGGAGAGCTGAGAGAGCCGCTCCTCTTGTACACATCATCGGATTGAGAGTTTTTTTTTTTTACTTTAATGCAAAGAATGCATTAAAATGGTTGTAAACCCATGAAAAAAAAAAAAAAAACCTGCAAGCATAGCATACTAGCTCATTATGAAATACTTAATACTTAGTTATGAAATACTTAATCTAAGGAAATACTTACCTTAGATCAAAGCCCCCACAGTGGTCCCGGCATGCCGATGTGGCCGGTGACATATCTCCTGGAGTCATTTCCGATTATCGTGGGCTCTGGCGCTGTGATTGGCCAGAGTGGCGATGATGATGGGAGCAATGATGGGAGCTGCCAGTAACGGCACAGCAGCTTAAGAAATGGCACGAGCGAGCCGTTTCTTCAGTGTGCATGTGCCGATGACGTCGGTACATGCTGATACAGTGAATGTCTCCTAAACAGTGTAAGTTTAGGAGATATTCACGGTACCTACAGATAAACTTTATTATAGGCTTACCTGTAGGTAAAAGTGGTGTGTAAGGGTTTACAACCACTTTAAGGTAAAAAAAACTTGTACTTTTATAATCACTTTAAAGCAGTATTAAACCCAAAAACAAACATTTATTATATTATTAATTTATTATATATCAGCCTAATAAGTCTTATATGTGATGGTTGCATTCATTTTCATTTTTAGACTTTCTTTCTTCTATTTTCACCTGTGATCTTGGTGTAAGGATGTTTTTCAAAAGAACAAGCTCTCCTTCAAATGTATCAGTTTACATGGATGAGACAAATCATTTACCACTGACAGGGGGGCTTACAATTGTCATTGTATGGTGTTAATGCAAAAGGGAAAAAATATTATTATATTACTTCTCCACATCATCAGTGTTCTGTGTCCTCTTCCTGTAGACTCTCCCATAGACTATTAAAGGGTGTTCCGCGACTTTCGAATTTGCTGCAAAAACCCCAAATTGTTCGCTGTTGGGCGAACTGGCGAACAGCTGATGTTCGAGTCGAGCATGAGTTCGACTCGAACTCGCAGCTCATCCCACTGGTGACGGTGGATAATAATTATTGTCGTCAGATAGTGAAGGAGTGGGCCAGAGATCAACTTTTAGAATGTATTTGTCTTGCTTGTTCTCTAGTTGATAATGCAGTATGCTCTTTGAAGACGTTCAGCCTTTGATTCAGGTGTGTGCAGAGCTAGCTTTGTCCAGTATTCCTAAAGGCAGTGATGACTTTTCTCCCCCCTTCAGTATGGCTCAGGTAGAATCTTTAGACCCCTTTCACACTGAGGCGCTTTACAGGCGCTATAGCGCTAAAAATAGCGCCTGCAAAGTGCCTATAAAGCGCCTCTCCTGTCACTCCAATGTGAAAACCCCGAAGGCTTTCACACTGGAGCAGTGCTCTGGCAAGACATCAGAAAAAGTCCTGCTAGCAGCTTCTTTGAGGTGCTTTAGGAGAGGTGTATACACCTAAAGCGCTCCGCCCATTGATGTCTCCCAGAGCTATTTCCGGGTATGGCGGGCACCGGCGCTGTGATTGGCCAGAGCCGCTGCAGCCATGCTTTGCCGGTGCTTTTAACCCTTTTACGGCTGCTAGCGGGGGTTGCTAAAACTACGGTAAAGCTCCGCTAAAAATGCTTTACTGCCGACGCCCGGGCGCTGTGAGTGTGAAAGTGCCCTTAGTGTGGCTTTTTGAAGATGACTCAGAGTATTTCTTTGGCAGAGCACTATTCAGCATGTTCCCAACAGGTGCTAGTGGAGTGTTTTAACGCAGTACAGTCTCTTGTCAGACAGGCAGCATGTAAACTGAATTTTGTTCAGCCATTACTACAAGCATGGTCCGATATATTGCATTCAGCCTCAGTCAGCTTGCAACAACCAATTTCTGCTGCCAGACTCCTGCCTGCTCAAATGTCTCTCTCTCCATCAACCACAGTCTCAGCCTAATATACCCTGCTACCAACTAAGTATCAATACCCTGTTTCCACTTGCTGCACCTACCCTGCCTTTAACCCATCTGCCTCTTCTCTGATGCCTGCAACAATCCCACAAAATTCCCCCTTAACCACTGCTCCCTCTTTTTTACCGTACTCCAGCTCTTCTCTTCAATCAGCTGCACCCCCTACTTACAGCCCTGCAGTCACTTACAGAACTTCAGTGGCTAAACCAAAAAAGAAACTGAGGTTTTTCCCAACCCATACAATCCTGCCTTTATCCCAGCCTGCTTCCACACCAATGATTCTGCTCCAGCCTGCTGCCATACCAGTGGATCTGCTCCAGCCTGACTCCATACCAGCCGATCTGCTCCAGCCTAACTCCACGCCAGCCGATCTGCTCCAGCCTACTTCCACTCCAGCCAATTTGCTCCAGCCTGCCTCTATGAATGCCAATGGGGTAAGGCTAGCCTCTGATGGTCCTGAACCTAATGACCCACTTGACTTTGCTAATCCTCTGCCCACTGCCCAACCTGATGTACCAGTGCCTCTGCCTGCTATTCAGTCTGGTGATCCAGTTCCTGATATCCAGCCTGATGTTCTAGTGTTCTCTGTTCAGCCTAATGTTCCGGTGCTTCTGCCCACTGTCTAACCTGATTTTCCAGTCTGATGTTCAGGTGCCCGCTTCCCAGTCTGAAGTTCAGTTGTCCACTTCCCAGTCTGATGTTCCAGTGTCCGCTGTTCAGCCTGAGGTTCCAGTGCCTCTGCCTGCTGTCCAACCTGATGTTCCAGTGCCAACTGTCCAGCCTGATGTTCCAGTGCCCACTGTCCAGCTTGATGTTCCAGTACCTCTGCCTACTTCCCAGCCTGATGTTCGGGTGCCCGCTGTCCAGTCTGATGTTCCAGTGCCCACTGTCCAGCCTGCTGCTCTGATGCCCGATGTTGATGATCCGATGCCCAGCTTGACAATCCAGTTCCTGATACCCAGCCTGACGATCCAGTTCCTGATGGTCCAGTTCCTGATGCTCAATCTGATGTTCCGGTGCCCGCTGACCCGCATGCTGTTCTGTTGCCAGATTTCCAGCTTGATGACCCAATGCCCAACTGGATGATCCCATTCCTGATACCCAGCCTGATGATCCAGTTCCTGATGATCCGATTCCTGGTGCCCAGCCTGATGTCCCAGTGCCCATTGTCCAGCCTGATGATCCTGTGCCTGTTGCCCAGTCTGATGTTCCAGTGCCTGCTGCCCAGCTTGATGTGCCTCTTCCTGCTGCACAGCTTGATGTACCACTGCCCAGCTTGATTTGCCGCTGCACAGTTTGATGTTCCGCTGCCCGCTGCCCAGTTTGATGTGCAGCTGCCAAGTTTGATGTGCCGCTGCCCGCTGCCCAGTTTGATGTGCCCTTTGCCCACTGCCCAGCCTGATGATCTAATGCCTGTTGATCAGATGCCTGCTTTTCAGCCCACCTGATGATCCTTTGACCAAAGATCAGCTTGTTGGTAATGTCCCTCTACTTACCGCCCAGCCGGGTTCTACTGACTTTATGCCTATGGCTCAATTAGCACTTATTGACTCTATGCCTACTGCCTAGCTGGTTTGTCCTGCAGAGGGGAGGATTTAATCTGCCATTGGGTCTGATACTCGTGAGTCTTTGGGTGCCTGGCATGGGTTATCTGTGTTGCTTAAAATTCTTTATTTTAGTTGCCTCAGTTGGGTCCCTCACACAGTACGTTGCTCCAATGGCACCAAAGCCTGGTGGTCTGGACATACCTTACACAATTGGTAGCTAACTTCGCCTTTATGACCATGGTGAGCTCCTAGGGAGTTAAAGAGCACCATTTCTGCCTTGCCAAGAGCCGGATGCGATTTCCACAACTCCAAGTGCAGTAGGGGACCCATGTTAAGTAACCAGTGTCCTGGGGAAACCTAGATGGCCGCCAAGTGTAGAACAAATCCCGGAGATCAGGCAAGCTACATACAGTCAGGTCCATAAATATTTGGACATTGACACAATTCTAATCTTTTTGGCTCTATATACCACCACAATGGATTTGAAATGAAACAAACAAGATGTGCTTTAAGTGAAGACTTTCAGCTTTATTTGAGGGTATTTACATCCAAATCAGGTGAACGGTGTAGGAATTACAACAGTTTGTATATGTGCCTCCCACTTTTTAAGGGACCAAAAGTAATGGGACTATTGGCTGCTCAGCTGTTCCATGGCCAGGTCTGTGTTATTCCCTCATTATCCCATTTACAAGGAGCAGATAAAAGGTCCAGAGTTCATTTCAAGTGTGCTATTTGCATTTGGAATCTGTTGCTGTCAACTCTCAATATGAGATCTAAAGAGCTGTCACCCCCCCCTGACCCCGATGATTGGAACAAGAACCTCCTTCAAAAGGAAACCCGTTGGATTCATAGGCGTAGGGCCACATCACCCCCCGGGATTGAATGAATTTACTAGTTTCAAGCCCTTCTTGGAGGGTTTTACATCTGGCCGATCTGAACATCTCATGTGACCTTTTAAGCCCTTCTTAGAGAGTTTTACACCTGGCCTATTTGAACACCTTATTTAATTCTCTACCATATATGATTTGGCTATTTCTCTACATTTTTGCTTTTTTCAGCATTGCTTTGTCTTTTGTTTTCTGTTTTTTTTTTTTTGCTTCTCTGACACTTTTGTGTCTTGTCTAGTTGTTTATGCTGTGCCATGTTTCACCTCTCTGCTATATGGATTTACATTTATATATTATATTCAGTGTGTGATCCTTTGTACTGGGTATTGGACATGCTGGGACCCTTCTAGGATGGACAATGCAGTCCCCTTTCTCTTCCTTTCCCTCTTTTCTTCCCTTTTTTTTCTTTTTTTTTTCTTTCTTACTTTTTTCAGCCCATATGCCCCTGGCGCCTGGCAGCTTAGCCCCCTCTGGGCCCATCAGAAGGGGCTACACTTAGGGCATCATGGGGGGGTTTCTAGACTACCATTATGACCGACCGGGAGTGTTTTCATTCCCTGGTTCATGCGTATTGGCACTGTCCTCTTTCCCTATTGCCACCGACTTCCTTCATGGCGGTTCGGGTACTTTCAGTTTCCGGTTGTGACATCAGTTTCGGTCCTGACTCGGGCATCCCTTCCGGCGGGACGATACAATGATTGGAATGGCGGAGGATGAAGGAGAGTCCATCTCTCCCATCAGCCACATCTCGCCCACAGCTGTGGGAGTTTGGGGTTTTGGCATCAATCACCCCACATACATTGGTTGTTCTTGTTCACATGACTTATTGAACCCCCTTTATAATGCCCACCTCCGTCCCTATCTCTTGAGCAGATTTTGAATGGAGGTGCTAGGCTGCTAGTGGAAACCTTTTCAGGGTTTTGATGTTGGTTAATGGTAAGTAGCGCTTTGTATCATTTGGTTAAATCCTGACCTTTTCATGTCCTTGACAATGATGGTTTTGTTAAGGGTTTTGTTCTGTTCTGTTTCCCTGTTTGCCATAGATTTTCCATTTGTTAATGGATTCTTATCCATAAACCTACTGCGCAACTTTCCAGTAACTCCCTTTGTGTTTTACAACCACCTCCTCTTTTCTGGACATATTGGTGCTGTTTCATCTGCCCCACAAGGTATAGCTCTTGTGCAGACACCGTTATACATCATTATCCCTTTGAAAAGCCCCTGGCTTTTTTGATACATGCTTCTTTTTTGTTAGGCAAAGTGCTTTTACACCTTGGCTGGTATCCCTTGTGCTTGGGACACATTGGCTGACACTGCATTTCTTTCCTGCTTCTTTACTGTCCTTGTTGGCTTCCAGCATCACTAACCCACCGCATCGACTGTATTTTACAAACTATGTAAGTTGCTTAAAGGCTATATTTGAATATGATTTCTCTGATTATACTTGTCATTGAATTTGCAGTATATTTATGTTATGTGCTTATTTTAGAGAACTATCTGTTGTGCTGTCCATAGGCAATCCCCTGCGTTAGACCACACTGGTCGAAACGCATCAGTACTGCTTGGAAAACGCGCTATTCATCATATGTACCTGGGTGTATTGTATCATCCTGTATTTGTCTCTACATATATTCTCTGTCATGTTTTTTAATGTCTAGTACTTTTCCCCTACTCATGCATAGAGGGGACATTTTAGCCTTTTCCAAATAAATATGTGTTTTTATGCTATGCTGTGTGCATACTGATTCATCCACTCATTGGGTGTCACAAAGCCCTGGGGCTCCTCACCATTCCCCATTTCACTTGTGGATTGTGTTCAACCCACACCATAATCCCCCCTCCACCAAATGATTTGGACCAGTGCACAAAGCAAGGTCCATAAAGACATAAAAGAGCGAGTTCGGGGTGGAGAAACTTTACTGACCTGCACAGAATCCTGACCTAAACCTGAAAGAACACCTTTGGGATGAATTAGAGCAGAGACTGTGATCCAGGCCTTTTCATCCAACATCAGTGCCTCACCTCACAAATGCGCTTTTGGAAGAATGGTCAAACTTTCCCATAGACACACTACTAAATGTTGTGGACAGCCTTCCCAGAAGAGTTGAAGCTGTTATAGCTGCAGAGGGTGGGCCAACTCAATTTTGAACCCTATGGACTAAGACTGGGATGCCATTAAAGTTCATGTGCGTGTAAAGGCAGGCATCCCAATATGTTTGATAACATAGCGTACATTAAAGTCCACATTTAAGAATCCCAAAAACCCACACAGACAAGTGTGCCAGTTCCCTTACCAAACAGTAATGATCTCCAAATGATAAGAGATCCACAGTGCAGAAATCATCCAATTGGAGGGGCACCACTCAGAATACCACCGACTCCACTACCCCCATGGTCCTTCACTAGTTATCTAAAGCCAGCACCTCAAAGTAATAATGGGTAGGAGAAAGAACAAAGAACCATAGAGTAGTATGCTAAAATGTCAGCGTCAGCTGTTTGCTTTTTAACTGCCCCAGATGATTTGGCTGCTCAATGACCAGAGCACTTTTACAATTTGGCACTGTGCTGCTTTAACTGGTAATTGCGCGGTCATGCAATGCTGTACCCAAACCACATTTGCATCCTTTTTTCCCACAAACAGAGCTTTCTTTTGATGGTATTTGATTGCCTCTGTGATTTTTATTTTTTGCGATATTAACGAAAAAAAAATGACAATTTAAAAAAAAACTGATGGGCACTGATAGGTGGTACTGATAGGCAGCACTGACGGCACTGACAGGCGGCACTGAAGGAATATTTTATATTTTGCCACAAGTGTCAGGAAAATTTAATTTTTTTTTGTCACTAAATGATATATTGTTCATGGCATGGTTATATGTGGAATCACACTCCAAAATACATTCTGCTACTTCTCCTGAGTATGGGGATACCACATGCGTGGGACTTTTTGG
Organism: Aquarana catesbeiana; assembly: GCF_042186555.1. Classification (NCBI taxonomy): domain Eukaryota; kingdom Metazoa; phylum Chordata; class Amphibia; order Anura; family Ranidae; genus Aquarana; species Aquarana catesbeiana. The sequence continues at coordinate 263,818,710 of NC_133324.1, forward strand.
CAGTCTAACCGCATATAGGAACCCAAAAACCAATCACCGTCTTCAGGCTTTCTAAGGAGGTACATGTTTAAATTCACTCCTCACTGCCTATTACAGTTTCGGAGGCCATGAAATGCCCAGATAGCACAAACCCCCCCAAATGACCCCATTTTGGAAAGTGGACACCCCGAGCTATTTGCTGAGAGGCATGTTGAGTATTTTGCAGATCTCACTTTTTGTCACAAAGTTTTGAAAATTGAAAAAAGAAAAAAAAAACATTTTTCTTTTCTTTCTTCATTTTCAAAAACAAATGAGAGCTGCAAAATACCCACCATGCCTCTTAGCAAATACCTTGGGGTGTCTACTTTCCAAAATGGGGTTATTTGAGGGGGGGTTGTGCTATCTGGACATTTCAGGGCCTCCGTAACTGTGATAGGTAGTGAGGAGTAAAATCAAACTTTTACGCCTTTAGAAAACCTGAAGGCGGTGCTTGGTTTTCGGGGTCCCGTACGTGCCTAGGCTCCCAAAAAGTCTCACGCGTGGTATCCCCACGCTCAGGACAAGCAGCAGAATGTATTTTGAATTTTGGGGTGTAATTCTACATATAACCATGCCATGTTTGAACAATATATCATTTAGTGACAACTTTGCGTAAAAAATAAAAAATACAATTGTAATTTTCCCAAAACTTGTGGCAAAATATAAAATATTCCATGGACGCAACATGCCTCTCAGCAAATAGCTTGAAGTGTCTACTTTCCAAAATGGGGTAATTTGTGGGTGTTTTGTGCTATCTTGACATTTCATGGCCTCCGAAACTGTGATAAGTAGTGAGGAAGTGAAATCACAATTTTACTCCCTTAGAAAGCCTGAAGGCGGTGATTGGTTTTCGGGGTCCTGTGCGTGGCTAGGCTCCCAAAAAGTCTCACACGTGTCATATCCCCATGCTCAAGAGAAGCAGAAGAATGTATTTTTGGGTGAAATTCCACATATGCCTATGGCATGTTTGAGCAATATATCATTTAGTGACAACTTTGTGCAAAAAAATAAAAAAAATAAAAAAGTTTGTAAATTTCCCAAAACTTGTGGCAAAATATAAAATATTCATGGACTCGACATGCCTATCAGCAAATAGCTTGGGGTGTCTACTTTCCAAAAAGGGGTCATTTGGGGGGGTTGAATAGTCCTGGAATTTTATGCACAACATTAGAAACATGTCACACATCATCCACTCTTCTAACCACTTGAAGAACACTTTTTGTTTACATGAAAAAATATAATTTTTTGCTAGAAAATTACTTTGAACCACCAAATTTTTCAAACGCAATTTTTTGGGGAAAAAAACACTTTTTTGAATTTAAATGCACTAAAACACACTATATTGCCAAATTTTTGATGAAATAAAAAAGATGATCTTATGCCGAGTACATGGATACCAAACACAACATGCTTTAAAATTGCGCACAAACGTGCAGAGGCAACAAACTATATACATTTTTAAAAGCCTTTAAAAGCCTTTACAGGTTACCACTTTAGATTTACAGAGGAGGTCTACTGCTAAAGTTACTGCCCTCGATCTGACGTTTGTGGGGATACCTCACATGCATGGTGAAATTGTTGTTTACATATGACACAAGACCGATGCTTGCATTTGCTTTTGCGAGTGAGCACATGGGGACATTCCCTCCCACTGCTTGTAAAAGCAGTCTAGAGGCTAATTAGCCACTAGGATTGCTTTTACATGAAAGCCGACCGCTGGCTGAAAAGAATGATTATGACTAAGGCCTTATAGGCTGAAACGCATCAACTGTTCTCATTTGCATTTGGTCACTGTGGCTTGTCAATAAATATTACACTTTTTAAGAGCAATCACCGGAGTGCGGATAATCTTTTCCTCATTTCCCTACTCAGCCATCGACTGCGGATCAAGCACCCGGGATCTCTGCTTTCTATGTGATGTATGGGTAGTAGCACTGACTTTTTTTTATATTATGAAAAGAATAATACCAAGATGATACCTAAACCTGCAGGCATCATTCTGGTATAACCATTTAAAGTTCAGCAACATACCAGTATGTTGCTGGTCCTTGTTGGGCATATATTGTAATGTTCTTTTTTCATGCAGCCTGTGGGCTGAACGAAAAAAAGCGATTCATCGTGGGTATGCCCACCATTAGAATACCGCCCTTCATCCACACACCTCTAATGATGGGCATACATGCACCATTTTTTTTTAAAACTGTGGTAATGAAATCACCTCCTACAGCACTGGAGTCGCTGATTTACATATCGTGAGAGCAAACACTGTTTCTGTCAAGATAAATAAATCAGTGCTGCAGCTGAATGACATGACTGAAAAGTAAACAATGGTAACAATAAAACATTAACTCAATAAAACAACTTATTTTTTTACCGCAATCTGTGCCTAAAAAATATATGCCAAAGCATGGGGGTAATCCGCCCCTAATGTTAGGAACAAATTGCCCCTCCACCCCTGCCCCCATGCTTTGGCATATATGCTCTTTTTTGTTGTCAGAATAAATAAACTCATGCTGCAGCTGAATGGAGTACCTGCTTAGCAAATGATGGTTAACAATAAACGAAGTAACATTACAGTACAACAGTAAGACATACCATACCTGCAAAGCAAATACAATAAAACACAGTAAAAATAAAACATTACAGTTCTAAAATACAGTAACAATATAGAGCGAACAATAGATATAGAACAATAGAGAGTGGACAATAGAGAGTAAACGTAAGAGAGAGAACAATAGAGAGGAAAGATATATAAAACTCTTTTTGACTTTTTTATTTTTTATTCTTTTGTGGTTTTTTATTTTTGCTTTATTTTTGCATTTTTATAAATGGTAAACTGTAACTGTAAATGTTCCAGATTAGGGTCTCTCAAAATGTGATGGCCATCTCATGTTTCGTGTCATGTGTGCCCTAGGACTGTGCAATGCTGTACCCTACACTAATAGTCCACTAGTGTGTGGTAGCGTTTGAAACAGTCACCAATGCAGATACCAGGTTGGTCAGGACAGGAGGGACAATAAAAGCAGGTGTCACGCCTATATGCGCGTTTTCTGCAGACACAACATCTTCTTTGGGGGTTTCTTTGGGTAGGGGTACCAGGGAGGACATACGGAAAATGCCTCTCATGCAGCCTGCTCACTGCATTTGCATTGGGAAGGTGGGCCACAGCACCATCTGGAAACCGAAGGGCTGTGATGATCTCTTCCTGGAATTTTAGGAAGGATCCAGTTCATCCTGAAGTTTTGTATAGCACAAAAGCATTCAGCAGAGCCAATTGGAATAAATATACAGACACTTTTTTATACCAGCATCTGGACTTACAGGCAATTGGGTACGGCGCCAACAATTGGACGTTGAGGTGCACCCCTCCCATGTTAAGGTTGTATTCATGGACAGAGAGGGGTTTCTCCACAACACCAGTAGCCGTAGGAATTTGGACTGTCGTATCTGTGTGAAAGGAGGACAGAACGAAAACATTCCATGTATCCCTTCACTTCACTGCTAACAAATTATTACATTTCAAGCATGCTCTCTCACCCAGTCTGGGGATTCTACAAGCTGTTGGAGGAAGCCCTGGTGATTAGATCGCAGGGTGCCACATGCGCCAATTCCACAATCAAAAAGGTGACTAAAAAGTGTCACGCTTGTGTAATAATTGTCCACGTACAAGTGTTACCCTTTCCGAATAAGGGTGATACCAAGTTCCACACAATCTTACCAGCACTCCCTATGTAGTCTCGGCAGTTCTCTGGCTCCACGTGACTATCTTTTCCCCCGTAAACCATAAAACTATATGTATAGCCTGTTGCCCTGTCACAGAACTTATACATCTTGACCCCATATCTGGCACGCTTGCTGGGAAGATACTGTTTGATAGAAAAGCGTCCAGAAAACGTAATCAGGGACTCATCAACGCAGACAACTTGATTGGGAGGATACAAGGCTGCAAACTGCTGGTTGAAGTGGTTTACGAGGGGCCGAATTTTATGGAGCCGATCATATCCAGGGTCACCCCGAGGACGACAGAGTTCATTGTCATTGAAAAGCATGAACCACAAAATCTGCTTGTATCGTGGCCTGGTCATGGAGGCAGAGAACATGGGCATATGGTGAATTGGGTCAGTGGACCAATATGACCGCAACTCACTTTTTTAAACTACGCCCATGAGGAGGGATAGGCCCAGGAAGGTCTTTAATTCGTTGACCGTAATAGGTCTCCAATCTCTGGCAAGGGGCAGCTGGGGATTAGCGGCGATGAATTGACCAGCATACAAATCACTACGCTGATCTCCTGTGACGAGACCGATGGGAAGTTTATGCTTTGCGGGAAGCCTGTGAGACGCCGTGATACGCCTGTCTTTGTTGTTTACCATTGCCTTTGTGACGGGATCCTTCTGTAAGTGTATTTCTTCTTTCAATAAATCTATAAGTGGAACGATTACACTATGGGAGTTTTTTCTATTAATATCTCCTGAGCAAATGCAGATCCACCTTATTGCAAGATGCCGGTATAGGTTGTTGGGAGACCTTAATATTCCCTAATGCTTGCTGTGACCACCTGAGTGGTCTTAACTCTTGAAAGTCTGGATTCTTTTCACTACTTTTTTTTGGGATCAGTTCCTGGATTACTTTATGGACTTTTCATATATATTCTTTTTGCACTGTGTGTGATGGGACTCTTTCATATATTGTGATTATTGTATATTCCAACAGTTTTTCTCACTTTATACTTTAATAACTCTTTTCAATTTTTGATGAATTAATTATCAATAGCACTTTCCATGATATATTATGATATACTGTGGTATATATATATATATACATGCATTTCCTTTTTATATGTTTTTGATTTGTTACTTATTGCTCACTCCTAGCGCTGCATCGTTTTTATTTTGTTTGTAATTAGAGTGCTTGTATCTGACTCTTTGGTGCTGGCTGCTTTGTGGATATTGGGGTAGTTTTATTCAATATAATACCCACTCATTTTAATTTAGACATCTAGCGCAGTGTAAACCCTTGGTTGGTTTTTTTTATATATACAAATTGCTTTGGCTCACATCAGAGCTATAGAGATCTTCCATAAAAAACAGCGAATAAAAATCAAGTGACGTAAAATCAACTGTTTCCACCTGAATTCTGGGTTGGCCAGTGAATAGGGAAAGTACGGGTGCTGCAGAAGTGGTGAGCTCCCAATTCGGATTGGCAAATGCAGCAGGAAGGGCACTATGGGCTCGATGGGGCTGTCTTTGTCTTCTTAGTGGCTGAGGGACACTAGTTGTGCTATCCACCTCACCAGCTACTAGGCCACTAATACTGGCTCTCTGCTCCATACAAGAGCCCTGCGGTTCTTGCACCTCAACAACAGCAGAAGAACGGGGTCGGGTACGCCTGACCTTGGTAGGGACCACTACTCCGTCGTCAGAGCTATCTGTCAGGGTGCCACTGCTGTCTACTGGTTCATATTCTGAGCCAGAATCAGACAGATGGGTGACTTCCTCTTCACTCTCATCTGTCAGGCTCAGAAATGTGTAGGCCTCTTCACTAGTTTACCTTTGATTGGACATGTTGGCCTCTAAATTTACTGGTACACTAGTGAGACTCACAGGAAAAAGAGCATCTGACTGCCAGCGACTGCTTCAAACACTACCAAAAAACTGTTAGTGTTCGCAGGGAGCAGGCCTGACTGGCGAATGCTGCAGTTATGTGTTTAGTGTTTTGTAAATGACAGTGATCGATTGACATTGCACTTGGGTGGGCTGGGCTGGACTGGGCTGGGCAGAGGGGCTAAACGCAGGTTCTAGCAGGTATCTGGGCTGATCCCGCTAACACTGCATTTTTGGAACCCTAAACTACTGGGGTTGCTAGTATAGTTCTGATCAAATCAGAATATATTTTTTTTATTTTCGTCAGATCTCCAGAGTTTTTTCTTTGTTTTTTATAGTGAATATTTTTTTGGTTGTTTTTTTTAATCAAGATATCCTGTTTTATTTTTTATTTTTTTGTGATCTCCCTAATTTTTTTGGTGGGTTTTGTGTGTCAAGTTACCACAACACCATTATTATCTTGTATTTTTTAACCACTTCAGCCCCGGAAGGATTTACCCCCTTCCTGACCAGAGCACTTTTTACAATTTGGCACTGCGTCGCTTTAACTGCTAATTGCGCGGTCATGAAATGCTGTACCCAAACGAAATTTGCGTCCTTTTCTTCCCACAAATAGAGCTTTCTTTTGATGGTATTTGATCACCTCTGCTGTTTTTATTTTTTGCGCTATACACGGAAAAAGACCGAAAATTTTGAAAAAAAATGATATTTTCTACTTTTTGTTCTAAAAAAAAATCCAATAAACTCAATTTTAGTCATACATTTAGGCCAAAATGTATTTGGCCACATGTCTTTGGTAAAAAAAATGTCAATAAGTGTATATTTATTGGTTTGCGCAAAAGTTATAGCGCCTACAAACTAGGGTACATTTTCTGGAATTTACACAGCCTTTAATTTATGACTGCCTATGTCGTTTCTTGAGGTGCTAAAATGGCAGGGCAGTACAAACCCCCCCCCAAATGACCCCATTTTGGAAAGTAGACACCCCAAGGAAATTGCTGAGAGGCATGTTGAGCCCATTGAATATTCATTTTTTTTGTCCCAAGTGATTGAATAATGACAAAAAAAAAAAAAAAATTACAAAAAGTTGTCACTAAATGATATATTGCTCACACAGGCCATGGGCATATGTGGAATTGCACCCCAAAATACATTTAGCTGCTTCTCCTGAGTATGGGGATACCACATGTGTGGGACTTTTTGGGAGCCTAGCCGCATACGGGGCCCCGAAAACCAATCACTGCCTTCAGGATTTCTAAGGGCGTACATTTTTGATTTTACTCCTCACTACCTATCACAGTTTTGAAGGCCATAAAATGCCCAGATGGCACAAACCCCCCCAAATGACCCCATTTTGGAAAGTAGACACCCCAAGCTATTTGCTGAGAGGCATGTTGAGTCCATGGAATATTTAATATTTTGACACAAGTTGCGGGAAAGTGACAATTTATTTATTTATTTATTTTTTTTTTGCACAAAGTTGTCACTAAATGATATATTGCTCACACAGGTCATGGGCATATGTGGAATTGCACCCCAAAATACATTCTGCTGCTTCTCTTGAGTACGGGGATACCACATGTGTGGGACTTTTTAGGAGCCTAGCCGGGTACGGGCCCCCGAAAACCAATCACCGCCTTCAGGATTTCTAAGGGTGTACATTTTTGATTTCACTCTTCACTGTCTATCACAGTTTCGGAGGTCATGGAATGCCCAGGTGGCACAAACCCCCCCCAAATGACCCCATTTTGGAAAGTAGACACCCCAAGCTATTTGCTGAGAGGCATGGTGAGTATTTTGCAGCTCTCATTTGTTTTTGAAAATGAAGAAAGACAAAAAAAAAATTTTTTTTTTCTTTTTTTAATTTTCAAAACTTTGTGACAAAAAGTGAGGTCTGCAAAATACTCACTATACCGCTCAGCAAATAGCTTTGGATGTCTACTTTCCAAAATGGGGTCATTTGGGGGGGGGGGGTTGTGCCATCTGGGCATTCCATGGCCTCCGAGACTGTGATAGGTAGTGAAGAGTGAAATCAAAAATTTACGCCCTTAGAAAGCCTGAAGGCGGTGCTTGGTTTTCGGGGTCCCATACGCGGCTAGGCTCCCAAAAAGTCTCACACATGTGGTATCCCCGTACTCAGGAGAAGCAACAGAATGTATTTTGGGGTGTAATTTCACATATTCCCATGGCATGTTTGAGCAATATATCATTTAGTGACAACTTTGTGCAACAAAAAAAAAAAAAATTTGTCTCTTTCTCGCAACTTGTGTCACAATATAAAATATTCCATGGACTCAACATGCCTCTCAGCAAATAGCTTGGGGTGTCTACTTTCCAAAATGGGGTCATTTTGGGGGGTTTGAACTGTCCTGGCATTTCATGCACAACATTTAGAAGCTTATGCCACACATCACCCACTCTTCTAACCACTTGAAGACAAAGCCCTTTCTGACACTTTTTGATTACATGAAAAAATTATTTTTTTTGCAAGAAAATTACTTTGAACCCCCACATATTATATATTTTTTTAAAGCAAATGCCCTACAGATTAAAATGGTGGGTGTTTCATTTTTTTTTTTTTTCACACAGTATTTGCGCAGCGATTTTTCAAACGCATTTTTTGGGGAAAAAACACACTTTTTTACATTTTAATGCACTAAAACACACTATATTGCCCAAATGTTTGATGAAATAAAAAAGATGATCTTAGGCCGAGTACATGGATACCAAACATGACATGCTTTACAATTGCGCACAAACGTGCAGTGGCAACAAAATAAATACATTTTTAAAAGCCTTTAAAAGCCTTTACAGGTTACCACTTTAGATTTACAGAGGAGGTCTACTGCTAAAATTACTGCCCTCGATCTGACCGTCGCAGTGATACCTCACATGCATGGTGCAATTGCTGTTTACATTTGACGCCAGACCGACGCTTGCGTTCGCCTTAGCGCGAGAGCAGGGGGGACAGGGGTGCTTTTTTTTTTTTTTTTTTTTTTTTTTATTATAAAACTGTACCTTTCATTTTTTTTTTTTTTTTTTTAATCATTTTTATTGTTATCTCAGGGAATGTAAATATCCCCTATGATAGCAATAAGTAGTGACAGGTACTCTTTTTTGAAAAAAATGGGGTCTATTAGACCCTAGATTTCTCCTCTGCCCTCAAAGCATCTGACCACACCAAGATCGGTGTGATAAAATGCTTCCTCAATTTCCCAATGGCGCTATTTACATCCGGCGAAATCTAAGTCATAAAATGCTCGTAGCTTCCGGTTTCTTAGGCCATAGAGATGTTTGGAGCCACTCTGGTCTCTGATAAGCTCTATGGTCAGCTGGCTGAATCACCGGCTGCATTCTCAGGTTCCCTGTTGAGACAGGAGAGCCAGAGAAAAACACGGAAGACGGTGGGGGGGGGGCATTCTCTCCCACTGATTGTAAAAGCAGTCTAGAGGCTAATTAGCCGCTAGGATTGCTTTTACATGAAAGCCGACCGCTGGCTGAAAAGAATGATACCAAGATGATACCTAAACCTGTAAGCATCATTCTGGTATAACCACTCAAAATCGTGAATGGTGTACCTGAAGACAAAAAAATGGTTAACAATAAAGCACAGTAAACGGTAAAGTATAAAAAATTGCATACCTGAAAAGCAAACATGATAAAACATAATAACAATAAAACATTGCAGAATAGAATACAGTAAAAAAGAGCAGAACAATAGAGAGAATAGAGAGAGAGAGAATAGAGAGAGAACAATAAAACGACAACTATTATTTTTTATTTTATATTTTTGTTTGTTTTTTTTTTTTTTTTACACTTTTTTTGTAACTGTAACTTTTATAACTGTAACCGGTTCCAGGTTCGGGTCTCTCAAAATGTGATGGCATCTTGGGAGACCCTGTGAAAGTGTGTCCTAGTCTGTGCAATGCTGTACCCTACGCTAATACTCAACTAGTGAATGGTAGCGTTCAAAACATTCACCAATGCAAAGACCAGGATTGACAGGAGGGACAATAATAGCGGGTGTCACGCCTATATCCGCGTTTGCTGCAGACACAACATCTTTTTTGGGGGGGTTCGTTGGGTAGGGGTACTCGGGAGGACATAAAAATGCCTCTCATGCAGCCGACTGCATTTGGTTGGGGATGTGAATGGGGGAAGTACGGGCGCTGCAGAAGTGGTGGGTTCCCAATTAGGATTGGCAAATGCAGCAGGAAAGGCATTATGGGCACGACGGGCCTGTGTTTGTCTTTTTGGTGGCAGCGGGACACTATTTGTGCTTGCAACTTCACCAGCTTGAACTGCACTTATGGGACTCGCCACGTCACCAAGTGTTACTGCAGTGCTGGTTTGACTACGACCGGGGTGTACTAGGCCGCTGGCGCTTGCCAGTTCACCAAAACGCTACCAAAAAAACTGTTAACGATCGCAGGGATCAAGCCTGACTCTGCGAACGCTGCAGTTATGCGTTTAGTGTTTTGTAAGTGACAGTGATCGATCGATACTGCACTTGGGTGGGCTGGGCTGGGCCGGGCGGAGGGGCAAAACGCAGGTGCTAGCAGGTATCTGGGCTGATCCCACTAACACTGCATTTTTGGGAACCCTAAACTGCTGGGGACGCCAGTATAGATCTGATCGGATCAGATATTGATCAGTTCAGATACTATACCACTAAGGGAGGTGTACGGTGCGTGCGTGGGTGTTAGCGCGACCGGCGCTAACCTGACGCTGCCTGGGGCTGGTGCTTGCCAGTTCACCAAAACGCTACCAAAAAAACTGTTAGCGATCGCAGGGATCAGGCCTGACTCTGCGAACGCTGCAGTTATGCGTTTAGTGTTTTGTAAGTGACAGTGATCGATCGATACTGCACTTGGGTGGGCTGGGCTGGGCCGGGCGGAGGGGCAAAACGCTGGTGCTAGCAGGTATCTGGGCTGATCCCGCTAACACTGCGTTTTTGGGAACCCTAAACTGCTGGGGACGCTAGTATAGATCTGAACGGATCAGATATTGATCCGATCAGATACTATACCACTAAGGGAGGATACGGTGCGTGCGTGGGTGTTAGCGCGACCGGCGCTAACCTGACGCTGCCTGGGGCTGGTGCTTGCCAGTTCACCAAAACGCTACCAAAAAAACTGTTAGCGATCGCAGGGATCAGGCCTGACTCTGCGAATGCTGCAGTTATGCGTTTAGTGTTTTGTAAGTGACAGTGATCGATCGATACTGCACTTGGGTGGGCTGGGCTGGGCCGGGCTGGGCCGGGAGGAGGGGAAAAACACTGGTGCTAGCAGGTATCTGGGCTGATCCCGCTAACACTGCGTTTTTGGGAACCCTAAACTGCTGGGGACGCTAGTATAGATCTGATCGGGTCAGATATTGATGCAATCAGATACTATACCACTAAGGGAGGCGTATGCTGCGTGCGTGGGTGTTAGCGGTACTGGCGCTAATCTGACGCTGCCTGGGGCGACGCATATCACCGCCGGGCGATCAGGGGGCTAAACCTTTATTCGGTAATAAACGGCGGGTGCCCTGACACTATAAAAAATAAACGAACTAACCAGCGTCACCCGTAACGGTTATACGGTGATCAGTGGTGAAAGGGTTAACTAGGGGGCAATCAAGGGGTTAAAACATTTATTAGACAGTATATGGGGGTCCATGTCGCTATAAAACACTGACGGCGAACCTAAATATTTATGTCCCTAACTAGCGTCACCAGCGACACTAATACAGCGATCAGAAAAATGATCGCTTAGCGACACTGGTGACGGGGGGTGATCAAGGGGTTAAAACTTTATTAGGGGGGGTTAGGGGGGTATCCTAGACCTAAAGGGGGCCTAACACTCACTGCCCTAACACTGTAACTGTCACAAACTGACATCAATACAGTAATCAGAAGAAAAAAAAAAAAACCTGCTTGGTGTCAGTTTGTGACAGGGGGGGGTGATTGGGGGGGATCGGGGGCGATCGGGGGGGGGATCGGGGTGTTTTGTGTGCCTGGCATGTTCTACTGTGTGTGTAGTGTTGGTGCACTCACATACCTGTCTTCTCTCCTCGGGCCGGAACGGAAATTACCGAGCCGAGGAGAGATGACATCATTTCCTCTGCCTCTGTGTACACTACAGAGGCAGGGAAATGATCCCATTGGCTGGGAGCGATCGCGGGGGGGGGCCACGAATGGATGGCCTCCCCCTCACCACCGATCGCCGGGGGAGATTTGCCGACCGCCGCAGGCACCGGGGGGGTCCGATCGGACCCCCCACCCGCGGGCAGGCAAGGACGTACCTGTAAGTCCTTTTGCCTGCCCGTGTCGCTCTGTCGACGTACATCGTCGTGCGGCGGTCGGCAACTGGTTAACCCCAAAGGAGGTTGTTTGGTGTTGGTAATTTGACTTTGTATTTTTGAAATGTACCTGCCTAATCACAAACAAACTGTCCTTTTTGAAGGAAAACACATAGGCAAGTATTTGTGAAAAATAAATATCCCTTTATTAGGGGTCCTAATATGTTGAAGAAATATGTTGAACAATGCTATATCTGGCTCAAGCTGGGCTCCTCCACTTCTTCCTGGCTGGAAAGTTCAGGTTGGACGTCGGAAGCCTCGTCTGAGGTGGAAGGAAGCGTGGAAGGAAGAGTGGAAGAGTGGAGAGTGATGGCCTGACTTCAGTCTGGTCTGACAGAAAATTCAGTCTCTCATAGTACCACAGCCTGGGTACATAAATGTCATCTGCTGCTGCTCCTGATCTCTGGGAATCCTGGACCTTCTTGAGCTCCCTATTATAAGTGCTCCCCAGCCCACCAATTTTTGTTTTTAAATAGGGGATGTTTGCCGTGGGACGTGAGGCTTCACCAACTCCAGCAGTTATTTTGTTATTATATTGTGGATGTTACACCTGCCACAGACAGGGCAGCACCCTGTACTTGTCTATGAAGATTGGGAGAAAGCTGTGGTCTTTGAACCCATCCATTTTCTCTGCAAGACACAGCACAAGACAAACCCTAATGTCAGGCTAAACTCTCCTAATCTTGACCCAATATAGGCCTCAATCTATAAGTAGTATAGGGCTAGTGATGCAACAAGTTAAAATTGTACCTTTGAACGATCGTCGCTTCTGTTACTTTGTCCTCCGCTCACAGATCGTACATGCGACGCACACGTGTTACGCTTTTATATACACTGCACATGTGTGAATCTCCGCCCACCCCTGACGTTCTTTCTAGTCTATTCCCCGCCCCTTGTCTTTCTGCGCAGTGGGGAGAGAGAGCACATGGTGGAGACATAGCAGGTGCATGATAATCTCAGCAACGGGGATGACGAAAGCCCGTAGCCACGAACGTCCAGATCCCGGAGGAGATTGAAGGCCTCAAATATGTCCTTTGTAAAGATGGTGGAGATGGTGGACATCTTGAAGAGGGCCGACTATGACTGGAAGTATGACTCATAAAGGTTAATGGTCCATATAAATGCAGTGACTTCATGTGAAGAACAGATCAAATGCGTGACATCTAAAGTGAAAACAGAAGAAGCACACCACCACCGACAATGAGAAGGCTTAACGAATCTTGTGGACCCAAGAGGACGTACGCCCAAATGGGTCAAATCAGACTTGGGTGGTGGGTGATGGTAGATATTCCAGAGAAATGATGGAGATGGACATCTAAGAGTAAACCATGGACTGGTGTGTCCCTCAGGATGGTATCGAGAAGTGGGTGGCAATGATGTAAAACAAGAAGGAAAGAGGCCACATAGCGTAATTTCATAAAACAAGTAACAAATTTATTAAAAATAAGAGATACACTCACATGTAAGTCTTTTAAAATCAGCGCTGTAAAAGTATGGCGGTAGTGGGGTCCTACCCAACACGTTTCGTCCTCTTAGACATCGTCTGGACCATTAAACTTTATGAGTCATATAAACATTGAGGACTTTCTTCTAAGTTTCTCTTAGATGTTTTTCACCATTAGTTGGACTATATTGTCCTTTTGTTGAACTTTTAGTTTTTTAGCGCTACACATATTTTTGTTTTACTATGACGGGAAGTATGGACCATACCTAAACCCAAATGTAAGAAAGGCCAAGATCATGACTAAAGTTGTGAAGAGTCTGCAGAAGAATTTTGGGGTACAGCGATCCAAGGGCCAATTGAGGAAACGATGGTCAGACCTCAAATTAAGGGAGAATGATCAGTACAGAAGAATCAAGAGAGTGCTTCTAAAAAGTAAATAGTTGTCCTGTGTTCCTATTATTATTATTACTTGCATGCTGCTCCATGTGCTTTTCTTTACTGTTGTACAGTTTAAAATGGCAACTTTCATGGTCATGGGCACATTAATCGGTCGTAGGAAACATTGTTCGTTCGCCCACTAAAATACGATGTTTTGGGCACATGCAGGTTAACTACATTTGTTCAGGCCTATTTGTATTAAAAGAAGTTTGTTGTCTAGATGGGTTTGTAACTACAATGAAATGCAAACTTGATTCAGTGTAAAGGAGAGGTCACTCAAGAGCTGTTTACAAATCTGGACGCAGGAGCACTAGTGTGGGACACCAGAACAAACTTTTTAGGGTGTCCCACACAAGTGCTCCAGTGGATACTTGGGGTGTCTACATGTGTGTAACTTGTCCAAAAAAGGGAAGTATTCCAGCATTGGAAAGGAGATAAAAATGTCTTCAGCTTGGAACTCTGCCAAAACAGACAACTGTACGTCACTTCCAAGCATTGTTTCATATTACTATTTCTGCCCTCCAATATCTGTGTGCTAAGTATATATATTTTTTATTCACATAGGGGAGAAAAGACTCGGGACATCAGAGGACACCAGGGACCCCCCACCTCTGAAAGAAGGGGAAATTACCAAAACCCAAGCAGTGGAGGAGGGAGACATTTTGGAAGTGGGCGAAATTGTCACCACAACAGGTGAGTGTCTGAGACCACAGCTTCAGGTAATAGATAAGGTAAATAGTTAATAGGATGTCTGCATATTTATAATACATGGTGTGTTTTTTTTTTTTTTAGGTGATGTGGATGTTGTGGAAGAAGAATGTCATTTCACAAGTGAAAGTGCCCAGATCCTCATCAGGGAGATAATGGGGTGCAATTGCGATTTAGAAAATCTTGAGCAAAACATCAATGATGTTCAACAAAAAATGAAGAACATTATTGCTGTTTTAGGGAGAATCTAAACCACACAAAAATTTTACACTTTTTTATTTTGTACTTTTGTTTTAAAAAAAGTTTTAAAGTATTTTAAAAGCCAAATACCTGGGGGGTGTCTATAGTATGCCAGTAAAGTGGCGCATGTTTCCCGTGTTTAGAACAGTCCAAGAGCAAAATGACATTTCTAAAGGAAAAAAGTAATTTAACCACTTCAGCCCCGGAAGAATTTACCCCCTTCCTGACCAGAGCACTTTTTGCGATTCAGCACTGCGTCGCTTTAACTGACAATTGCGCGGTCATAAAATTGATGTCCTTTTTTTCACACAAATAGAGCTTTCTTTTGGTGGTATTTGATTGCCTCTGTGGTTTTTATTTTTTGTGCTATAAACAAAAATAGAGCGACAATTTTGAAAAAAAAAACGCATTATTTTTTACTTTTTGCTATAATAAATATCCCCTAAAAATATATGAAAAAAACATTTTTTTTCCTCAGTTTAGGCCGATACGTATTCTTCACATTTTTTGGACCATTGTCATTTATACAGCAATCAGTGCCATAAAAATGCACTGATTCCTGTGTAAATGACACTGGCAGTGAAGGGGTTAAGTGTGTCCAGGGGTGTGTTTCTAACTGGGGGGGGGTGGCTACATGTTACACATCACTGATCTCTTCTCCGATGACAGGGAGCAGAGATCGAGTGACACTGTCACTAGGCAGAACGGGGAGATGCTGTTTACATCAGCATCTCGCCGTTCTTCCTCCCGTGAGGCGATCCCGGGTATCCCCGCGGTGATCGAGTACGCGGGACCTGCGACCTGACTCACGGACCTTGCCGCGGGCGCGCGCGCCTCTTAAAGGGCAACGTACAGGTACGTGGTTTTGCCTGTACAAGCCCTTCTGCCACAGTATATCTGCGTGAGGCAGTCGGCAAGCGGTTAAAAGTACTCGCGGCTATAATGAATTGTTGGTCCCGGCAATACACATAAAAGTCATTAAAAAAATGGCATGGGATTCCCCCACAGTCCATTACCAGACCCTTTGAGTCTGGTATGATTATTAAGGGGAGCCCCGAACCAAAATTTAAAAAAAAAATTGCGTGGGGGTCCCTCCAAATTCTATACCAGGCACTTCAGGTCTGGTATGGATATTAAGGGGAACCCCACACCAAAATTTTTTTAAAAATGGCATGGGGGTCACCCTAAAAACTCATACCAGACCCTTATCCAGGCACGCAAAGTGGCAGGCTGCAGGAAAAGAGGGGTGCGAGGGAGTCCCTTGCCCCCCTCCTGAACCGTACCAGACCTCATGCCCTCAACATGGGGAGGGTGCTTTGGGGTAGCCAAAGCACCATGTCCCCATGTTGATGGGGACAAGGGCCTCATCCCCACAACCCTTGCCCGTTGGTTTGGGGGTCTGCGGGGTCTTAACAAGGAGACCCCCAGATCCGGCCTCCCCCCTGTGTTAAATAGTAATGGGGTACAAATGTACCCCTACCATTTCACAAAAAAAGTGTGAAAATGGTAAAAATGACATGACACAGCTTGGGGACAAGTCCTTTACTAAAAAATAACTGTCCCATGAAGTCCTCTTATTCTTCTCTTGCTCCGCCGATGGACTGAAAAAGAAAAAAAAAAGCGACCGACCCTCCTCCATGGGAGGCACCTGCCGCAATGACCGTCCTCTCAGGTGACAGCTCTTTTATAACTAAGGGCGGGATCACCCCGAGACATCACCCCAAAGCACCCTCCCCATGTTGTGGGCATGTGGCCTGGTACGGTTCAGGAGGGGGGGACGCTCTCTCGCCCCCTCTTTTCCTGTGGCCTGCCAGGTTGCGTGCTCAGATAAGGGTCTGTATGGATTTTTGGGGGGACCCCTCGCAATTTTTTTTTTTAATCTTGGTGCGGAGTTCCCCTTAAAATTGTCTGGTATGGCCCCAACGCCATTTTTTTTTGGCATGGGGTTCCCCCTAATATCCCCCCTAATATGGGGGAATCCTATGCCATTTTTTGCAATGACTTTTATGTGTATTGCTGGGACCAACAATTCATTATAGCCGTTAGAACTTTTAAATGACTTTTTTTCCTTTAGAAATGTCATTTTGCTCTCAGACTGTTCTAAACATGGGAAACATGCGCCACTTTACAGGCATACTATAGACACCCCCAGGTATAAAATTTTAAGGAATATTTCACTTTTATTGTTTCACTTTAAGCATTATTAAAATCACTGCTCCTGAAAAAAGGGCCATTTTTAAAACTTTTTTTTTGCACTGATACATGTCCACTGGGGCAGGACCCATATCCAAAACACTTTTTATGACAATAATTTGCATATAAGCCTTTAAAATTAGCACTTTTGATTTTTCATGTTCGTGTCCCATAGACTTTAACGGTGTTCGCGTGTTTGAACAAATTTTTTGCCTGTTCGCATGTTCTGCTGATCCCTACTCAAAAGCATTTTTTGGAGTAAGTTGGTGTTTACAGTGGCAATGGGGGTTATTTACTAAAGGCAAATCCACTTTGCACTACAAGTGCACTTTCAGTGCAGTTTCATGTGCACTTGCAGTGCAAAGTGGATTTTCCTTTAGTAACTAGCACCCACAGTGCTTTATAATTTCCAACAATCACGCCATTTTCATGACTCCCAAAAATTACTTCATGGTGCATACAATTATGAATATTTTTATCCTTAATGCATTACATACATTAACAACAAAAACAAGGTGTGTGTGTAGCAGACCCACAACAAAATAGTTAGCTGAAGAAGAGATTGTCACCTCATGTATCAAAGAAAAAACTTTGCACTATTGAAGAAAATAGTCACAAAAAAAGCCCATTGGAGAACCTAGGAGACAGCTAAAAGAAACACAAGCAGTAAATCAAATGAAATATTATTTCAGATTCTAAAAAATACTTATTGAAAAAATGTCTCAGTCATTTGCTGGCATATTAATGGCCCCCCTACCTGCACAGTATTCCAGATATTTTTGTCTCACTTCACGGGCGCTTTGGGGGGGCAAGCCAGGACGGCCAGCTTCAAGTGCCGTCAGGGTTGAAGTATCAGAAAAGCCAGCCTCAGTCCCAACTGAGGCCACATAGTTTGTTGCATTTTTTCAAAGAAAACTGTGCAGAATGCAGCAGGCAAGCACAATATGGTTCAGTTTATATTCCGCCATGTGGATTGGTGTCAGAAATAGGTGGAACCAGCTAGCCATTATCCCCAAAGCATACTCCACCACTCTTCTGGCTCTGGTCAGCCGGTAATTAAAAACAGGATGAGGGTCCTCATGGGAAATGGCCTCATCTGATGTTCACCCAGCCCAAATGTTTCATCAGCAACAAAGACAAATGGGAGTCCTTCCATGTTCTCTTCCGGAGGTGGCAATCCCAAGCCACCACTCTGGAGACGCTTGTAGAACTCCGTCTAGGCGATGACTCCACAATCCGGCATCCGGCCATTCTTCCCCACGTCCACATACAGGAACTCTTATGTCGCCGTCACCACCGCCAACATCACAATACTTTTAAACCCCTTATAGTTATAATAGTATGACCCCGAGTTGGGGGGTGGAACTATGTGGATATGTTTCCCATCAATTGCCCCTCCACAGTTGGGAAAGTCCCAACGATCGGCAAAGTGGGATGCCACAGTCTGCCATTCCTGTGGCGTTGAAGGAAACTGTGGAGTCAAAGAAGAAAAAAAAATTAGTAATTTTGCACATAAACATTGCAAGCAGATTAGACACAAACATTCTTGGCCAACATCAGTATAACATTTATTTGAAGGAGTATTTAAAGACAAAAGTGTAAGGTCCACTTATCAGATTCCTCACCCCCACTGATGGCCCATTGTAAAAACTTGAAGGGGGGAGATGTTTTGGACAGGTAACCCTCTCCACTTCATTGAGAGCTGAATGCATACATAATGTGTGTTACTTTGACCAGCCCCTCCTTACTTACACTATTGGCAGCCCACTGGACAGGTAAGAAGTGCCATAATACAAAAATAAAAATACACACTGTACAAATGGAAGCACATTTTTACATTCTGCAATTACCTATCAAGATAATAGGAGAACAAAACTTTAAACATTACCATTTGAAAGTATTCAGGCAGGCCCTTTCACTACATGCTTTGGTGAAGTCATCTATAAATATGAACACAAAAGAGGTAGGTATAATGTGTATGGGTTTGGCAAAGTCAGCTGATAGAGGATTGGTATCGGTTGACTTAGCGGTTGGGGGGAGGGAGGGTTACAAATTATTTTGGGAACCCAAAAAAAAGCCTCTGGCACTCTGCATGAATTTAAGCACACAAATAACATTTGGACACATTTTAGGGGGTGTTTAGGGTAAAGCACTACAACGGAGCTGCCAAAATACATTGTTAAGTGACTAGGCTAGGTGTGTATGGGCCCAGGATAGCATGCTGGGGAGGTTAGTGAAGGCAAATATGCATGAAGGACAAAAAAGGAAGTTTAAAAAATTCAAGCATGCATGAGGACAAAGGGGACATTCACAGCATATTACAATCATGGTAATTAGGGAATGATGATATACGATACAATGCATTAGCAAATAGCAAATACAATACATTAGCAAACATTAAATACATAGAATGTGATGTTAAAGGAGAAAACTTACCCTAATATAGTCCTTCTGCAGGACCTGAATGATGGCAGAACAGGTCTCTGGAATAATGATCCCCAGAGCCTGGGGGGAGATGCCTGCCGAGAACTTGATGTCCTGCAGACTTCTCCCCACCGCCAAGTACCGCAACATGGCGACTAGCCTCTGCTTGGGAGTGATGGCTGGCCGCATGCAGGTGTCCTGCTTCATAATATAAGGGGACAGCAAAGCCAACAAACGGTGAAAAATGGGGTCTGTCATCCTGAGATAATTCCTGAAATCATCAGGATTATTCTCACGGATCTCCCGCAACAAAGGCATATGAGAGAATTGGTCATGCTGGAGTAACCAATTCTTGGTCCATGAACTCCTCATCCCCGCCCTGTTCATGGACTGGGCTTGGGTCAAAGTAAGAACCCCAACGCCAAGCCCCTGCATAGCACGAACTCTACGACAAGTACGTAACTGCAACATCGCTTTAAAATGCTCGGCTGGTCAGAACGAACGAACAGAACGCACTGAAAAACAGCAAGGCCTGAGAAGAGCGAGCTGAAAATTAGATATGAGCAGACAAGAACGCATTGAAAAAACAGATACGAACTGACTACACGCAGTGAAAACCAGATACAAACCCACAAACACAAACTGAAGAGCAGTAACGTACTGAAAAGCACAAGTCTGAAAAGCACAAATCGTCTCTCATCAAACTTCTATTAACACAAGATTAGCAGGAGCCCAAAGGGTGGCACACTTGGTATTGAACTTCCCTTTTCTAGTCTTGTCGTACGTGTTGTACATCACCACGTTCTTGACGTTCGGAAATTCCAACAACTTTGTGTGACTGTGTGTATGCAAGACAAGTTTGAGCCAACATCTGTCGGAAAAAATCCATGGATTTTGTTGTCGGAATGTCCGATCAATGTCCGATCGTGTGTACGGGGCATAACACAGACAAAGCACACCACACCAGGAATCAGCAGTGGGTGTACAACATCATATGTCACTGGCCTCACACAATACAATACAATAATTCTGTCTGGTGCAACAGACATCTTCAGGCTAACTAATGTTTAGTAAGCTGTAATATATTGTATTTTTGATTTTGGGTTTAATAATCACTTTTACTCCTCAGTAAACAAATTATCTTTAAACTGCATACACAAACAAATTAGCACAATGACTTATACATAGCCTTAAAAACAATCAGACAACTGAAGACCTTAAAAACAGCAAATATTTTGGCTACAGGAGAAAACAATAGTGAATTTTTAGCACTAGCCAAAGGCAATAGAAGATTTCAATACTGCAGACAACAATAAAAAAAAAAAATGGGTCCCCGATGAGTAATCCGATTTACATCTATGTACACTTCTGGTTGTGAAACAGAATAAACTTTAAAAAGTGTTTGTTTTGACAGTTTTGTTGTGCTAGAAAACACCATGATATAAACTGGAATTTCCCTTTAGGTTTGGATTTTCCACTATGTGTGAATTATGGAGCATTCTCTTAATATTTATGCCATAATGTGTTGGCTTGTGGTATGATATCCTGACAATTATGTTTTTCATATGCTTTTCTTAAGAACTCTGGAGACATCAACAAGGTTGAAAAAATGTTTAAACAGCTCTATGTTTACTGCTATTCTCTTGAGGATACTACATGTTCCTGAGTTCTTGCAACACAAAATTGGAGCTAACAGTAAACAGGACAGACCTGATGAATATTTATTGACCCACCTTAATTCCTTTGGTGGAGTAGGGTCATGGCACAGTTGTAACAGTTTTTTGCGATATATGAAGAAAAGATAACACTTAACCGTTTGTATATAGCATATATAATCCAAGAAGGGCATGTGCAATGTCATTCAATTTTTAGTAGTGGGCGTTACACTTTGCTTTAGTGATTTTTCTGCATAAATATAGCGTTTTTGACCATGTGAAAGAAGAGATCTACTAATTCAGAGAGGCAGCACACACTATCATGTTTTATCTATGCTTTTGTTTCTCAGTCTCTTTTATTTGCTATGTTAAATTAAAATAGAAGAAACATTACGTAAAAAAGAATGCATTTCACCCCTGAAAGGCTAACATCCTGTCCATACTAAACCTACCACCCATTTTGATAGCACTCTAACTCCTCACTGCATATTTACTGTGAATTTTTATATCTACTAAGCACATTCTAGAAACATCTAAACACATTCTAATGACATATGCACACCCTTTGTTGATACATTATCATATTCTTTAACTGATTGTTCAATTGATGATCGACTATTCAGCTTTATTCTTTGTAATTTGAAAAACGTATAATAAAATAAGGGTTTAAAAAAAAGAGAATGCATTTCTATAACAGTAAAGGTGTAACAAGGCAATTTAAATGGTGTACATTACTTCTGGCAAGGGAGCTGTGTTAGAGAATTGAGTCGTCACCTTTTCTTACAAGTTCATACACACGTGAATAAAATAACGTACGCAAAGAAAAACACAGCAAGCAAGCACTAAAAATATTTTTTCTCTGCTTTTGCCTAAAATTTTTTTGGTTGGTGATATTGTTTCTTTAAGTTGTACACAATGGTCACTTAACTTAGTAAATGCGGTGGAGCTATTTTCTCTTTAAATATTCCAATAACCCATTGTG
This sequence comes from Aquarana catesbeiana, assembly GCF_042186555.1. Classification (NCBI taxonomy): domain Eukaryota; kingdom Metazoa; phylum Chordata; class Amphibia; order Anura; family Ranidae; genus Aquarana; species Aquarana catesbeiana. Next base: position 263,840,760 of record NC_133324.1, read on the forward strand.
AGCAAGAAAATAATAAAAAAGGATTTGTGGCTGAGTTTCATAGAACAATTGATGTGAATGCAACATGTGCTATTTACTAAGCCAAGTAAACTTTTATTTCGCAAAGTGAACATTTTCTAGAATGTACATGCCTGTATGTATCTAGTATCTCTCTTTCAATATTTTTATTGAGTTTACAATGGTACAGATAACATGTTAAGCAAAGCAACAGCAGAGATGATATAACAAAAAACATAGTCACGTACATATGAAGAACAAATATCCCTTAATTCAGAAATATATGTACACTGAGCAAAATTATAAATGCAACACTTTTGTGTTTGTCCCTATTTATCATGAGCTGAACTCAAAGAGCTACGTCTTTTTCTATGTACACAAAAGGCCTATTTCTCTCAAATATTGTTCACAAATCTGTCTAAATCTGTGTTTAGAGGGCGCATGCAATTGGCATGCTGACTTCAGGAATGTCCACCAGAGCTGTTGCCCTTGAATTGAATGTTCATTTCTTTACCATAAGCTGTCTCCAAAGACGTTTCAGAGAATTTGGCAGTACATCCAACCAGCCTCAAAACCGCAAACCACATGTAACCACACCAGCCCAGGACCTCCACATCCAACATCTTCACTTTCAAGATCGTCTGAGACCAGCCACCCGGACAACTGCTGCAACAATCAGTTTGCATAACCAAAGAATTTCTGCACAAACTGTCAGAAACCATCTCAGGGACTGCAGTTCGGCATCATAACCAACATGAGTGGGCAAACACTCATATTCGATGGTGTCTGGCACTTTGGAGAGGTGTTCTCTTCACGGATGAATCCCGGTTTTCACTGTACAGGGCAGACGGCAGACAGCATGTATGGTGTCGTCTGGGTGAGCGGTTGGCTGATGTCGGCATTGTGGATCGAGTGGCCCATAGTGGTGGTGGGGTGATGGTATGGGCAGGCATATGCTATGGACAACGAACACAGGTGCATTTTATGATGGCACTTTAAATGCACAGAGATACCATGATGAGATCCTGAGGCCCATTGTTGTACCATTCATCCACGACCATCACCTCATGTTGCAGAATGATAATGCACAGCCCCATGTTGCAAGGATCTGTACACAATTCCTGCAAGCTGAAAACATCCCAGTTCTTGCATGGCCAGCATACTCACCGGACATGTCACCCATTGAACATGTTTGGGGTGCTCTGGATCTGTGTATACGACAGCGTGTTCCAGTTCCTGCCAATATCCAGCAACTTCGCACAGCCATTGAAGAGGAATAGACCAACATTCCACAGGCCACAATCAACAACCTGATCAACTCTATGCGAAGGAGATGTGCTGCACTGAGTGAGGCAAATAGTGATCACACCAGATATGGTTTCGGACCCCTCTGACCCCCCCAATACAGTAAAACTGCATATTTTAGAGTGGCCTTTTATTGTAGCCAGCCTAAGACACACCTGTGCAATAAAGCTGTCTAATCAGCATCTTGAAATGCCACACCTGTGAAATGGATGGATTATCTCGGCAAAGGAGAAGTGCTCACTAACACAGATTTAGACAGATTTGTGAACAATATTTGAGAGAAATAGTCCTTTGGTGTACATAGAAAAAGTCGTAGATCTTTGAGTTCAGCTCATGATAAATAGGGGCAAACACAAAAGTGTTGCGTTTATAACTTTGCTCAGTGTATAATGAAAATGGAGACATATTTCAGGCCTGAGGTTCACTTTAATCTGACAAGTGAATGACTGACCAGATGCCTTAGATCTTGTTATGCCGCGTACACACAAGCGGACAATTTGACCGGACCGGTCTGACGGTCTATCCGACGGACTTTCCGAACAAACGGACTTTCCTATACACAATCACACCAAAGTCCGATGGATTCATACGTAATGACATACGACTGGACTAAGATAAGGAAGTTGATAGCCAGTAGGCAATAGCTGCCCCAGCGTCGGTTTTCGCCCGTCGGACTAGCATACAGACGAGCGGACTTTTTGATAGGAACTGTGTCAACCGTAAAGATTTGAAACATGTTCCAAATCAAAAGTCCGTCAGATTTTCGACCAAAAAAGTCCGCTGCAGGTCCGATGAAGCCCACACACGGTCGAATTGTCCGCCGGACTCTGGCCGTCGGACCAGTCCGGTCGAAAAGTCCGCTCATGTGTACGCGGCATTAGACTTTAGAGGAGGATAAGAAACATTGATAGATAAGCCCAGAGAATAGGAAACAATATGGCAGGAAACGGAAAGTTGCAGAGAGCCAGTTCCATCACCCCAAAGGGATCTCGCTGTGGACAGGGTGGCCTCGACAAATTGATCCGGCTGTTGTGAAAAGACGGGCTCCTCAGGCTGATGCGTCAAGTCCTTGATATTGAGTGTGCCAGATCAAGAGATTTGAATGCACCGCAAAATGAAAGGCTTCTTCGGTACTTTGTAGTGAAACCATAAAACTCTTTAACGTTTCGTGCTAACAGACCTCACTAGTGAGGGAAATATCATAGTAAAAAAACCTAGTGAAGGAAATCTCATAGTAAAAAAAAAAATTTACATGACATTTTTTTTTAACAATTACTGCCAATTAAGGCCAACCAAGAAAGAATAGAGAAAGCAAGAGACAGGTTGTCTCAAGAGGAGAAGTAGAGGGAAGAGAAGGTACAACGAGAGGAAAAAAGAGAGAAGAGGAGGGTGACCTAAAGTTATGACACTTGTGTGGTGAAGGCTCAAGGAGAAAGGCATGCAAGTGTAGGCTGCCCAGGGTTCCCATATTGATTCAAACTTATGAACTCTGTCTTGGAATATGCTTACTATTTTCTCCTGGGTCATGATCCAGGAGATCTTATGTTTTACTGCGGGGAGTGGGACTGATGGTGTTTTCCATTGTCTTGCCATGGTGCTTTTAGCACCTACGAGAATATAAAAGCTTGGGTATGTTTAGGTATCTTCTCCACCTTCTGGTTAAGGAGTGCTACTCTGGGGTTCTGAGGAAAAGACACCCCTGTGACTTTGCGTATTAAGTGGAAAAGTCTGTTCCAAAAGCTTTAAATTCGTGGGCAAGGCCACCAAGTGTGGAACAAAGAGCCCAAGTGATTACAGCCCCTAAAACACATAGGAGAGGAGTCTGGGTAGATTTTAGCTAACAGGGTGGGAACCCGGTACCAACAAGTGAAGATTTTACTGGCCTCCATCAACAAAATATTTAATATCCCCTTGAAGGATCTTTGAAAGTAGTGATACCATTATTCGAGATCCCACTTTTCCTCCAGATTCTTTTCCCAGAGTTGGGCATAGAGGGATTTATTCGTAGCCCTTGCCAGAGAGGAGTAGATAATGGATATACCCCCCTCTGATCCATGATATTAGAACACCGTATTTCATATTCGGATAGTTTGGTGGTTCAGATTTATTATGCCCCATACACACGATCGGACATTGATCGGACATTCCGACAACAAAATCCATGGATTTTTTCAGACGGATGTTGGCTTGAACTTGATTTGCATACACACGGTCACACAAAGTTGTCGGAATTTCTGATCGCCAAGAACGCAGTCACGTACACCACTTATGATGAGACTATAAAAGGGCAGTTCAGAACCAAGCGCGGCACCCTTTGGGCTCCTTTTGCTAATCTCGTGTTAGTAAAAGTTTGGTGAGAGACGATTTGCGCTTTTTCAGACTCATGGCTTTCAGATCGTTTTCTGCTGTTCATTTTGTGTTTGTGGGTTTGTATCTGGTCTTCAGTGCATGCAACGAGTACAATTGACTTGTCATTGTGTTCGTGTTCATTTGTCACTGATTTTCAGGCCGCTCTTCACAGGCCTTGCTGTTCTTCAGTGCGTTCTGTTACTTCGTTCTGAGCAGCTGACCATTTTCTAGCCATGTTGCGTATATGTATTCCTCGTAGAGTTCGTGCTGTGCGGGGGCTTGGTGTTGGGGCCCTTACTTTGACGCAAGCCCAGTCCATGAACAGGGTGGGGAGAAGTTCATGGACCAAGAATTGGTTGCTCCAGCGTGACCAGTTCTGTCATATGCTCCGTGAGATCCGTGAGAATAATCCTGACGATTTCAGAAACTTTCTCTGGATGACAGACCCCGTATTTCACCGTTTGTTGGCTTTGTTGACCCCCTATATCAGCAGGCAGTCGCTATCCTGTGGTACTTGGCAATGGGGAGAAGCCTGCAGGACCTCAATTTCTCGACAGGCATCTCCCCCCAGGCTCTGGGGATCATTATCCCGGAGACCTGTTCTGCCATCATCCAGGTCCTGCAAAAGGAGTATATTAAGGTAAGATTTTTATCCTTTAATATCACATTTTATTGTATAGAATGTTTGCTAATGTATTGTATTTCTTTCCTCATTCCCTAATTACCATGATTGTAATATGCTGTGAATGTCCCCTTTGTCCTCATGCATGCTGGATTTTTATGTAATTTTTTTTGTCCTTCATACATATTTTCCATCACTTACCTCCCCAGCATGCTCTCCAGGGCCTATATTCACCTTGTGTAGTCATTTAACAATGTATTTTGGCAGCTCCATAGTATTGCTTTACCCTAAACACCCCCTAAAATGTGTAAAAATTAGATTTGTGCTTTAAATTCTGGCAGAGTGCCAGAGGTTTTTTTTTTTGTGTCCCCAAATCATTTGGAACCTTCCCTCCCCCCAACTGCTAACTCAGCTGATACCAATCCTCTATCTGCTGACTTTGCCAAACCCATACACACTATATACCCACCTCTTTTGTGGTCACATTTATGGATGAATTCCCCAAAGCATGTAGTGCAAGGGCCTGCCTGAATACTTTCAAATGTTAATGTTTAAAGTTTTTGTATCCTATTATTATCGTGAAAGGTAATATCACAATGTAAAAATGTGCTAAAATGTGTACAGTGTGTATTTATCTCTTTGTATTATGACACTTCTTACCTGTCCAGTGGGCTGCCAATAGTGTAAAGTAAGGAGGGGCTGACCAAAGTAATCCACATTATTTAGGCATTCATCTCTCAATGAAGTGGAGAGGGTGACCTGTCCAAAACATCTCCCCCCCATAAAATTTTACAAATGGCCCATGAGAGGTGGTGGGAGGAGGAATCTGATAGGTGGACCTTATACCTTTGTCTTTAAATACTCCCTAAAATAAATGTTATACTGATGTTGGCCAAGAATGTTTGTGTCTAATCCGCTTTCCATGTTGATGTGCAAAATGATTAATTTATTTTTCTGGTTTGACTCCACAGTTTCCTTCCACGCCACAGGAATGGCAGACTGTGGCCTCCCACTTTGCCCAGCAGTGGGACTTTCCTAACTGCGGAGGGGCAGTTGATGGGAAACACGTCCACATCATCCCACCACCCAACTCGGGGTCATACTATTACAACTACAAGGGGTTCAATAGTATTGTGATGTTGACGGTGGTGTCAGCTACTTATGAGTTGCTGTATGTGGACGTGGGGAAGAATGACCGGATGTCAGATGGTGGAGTCATCACCCAGATGGAGTTCTACAGGCATCTCCAGAATGGCAGCTTGGACTTGCCACCTCCAGAAGACAATGTGGAAGGACTCCCATTCGTCTTTGTTGCGGATGAAGCGTTTGCGCTGGGGGACCATCTTATGCGGCCATTCCCTATGAGGACCCTCACCCCGGACCAGAGGGTTTTTAATTACCGGCTGGCCAAAGCCAGAAGAGTGGTGGAGAACATGTTTGGAATCATGGCCAGCCGGTCTTGCCTATTTCTTACACCCATACATATGGCGGAGTATAAACTCAATCATATCATCCTGGCTTGCTGTGTTCTACACAACTTTTTAAGGAGAAATTCTGCAAACTATGCTGGCTCAGTTGGGCCTGAATCCGGAATTCATGTTAATAAACCAACCCTGACAGCGCTTGAAGCTGGCCATCCTAGCTTGCCCCCCCTGAGTGCCCGCGAGGTCTGCTTACGATACCTTGAATACTTTGCGGGTAGGGGGGCCATCAATATGCCAGACAATGTCTGAGACATTTTTTAAATAAAAAAATAATTTGAACTACTAAAATATTTGCTGATATTTACTGCTTGTGTTTCTTTTAGCTGACCCTGACTGAAATGTGGGTAGTCCTGAAAATGGCATGATTGTGTAACATTAGAAAGCACTGTTGGGTGTTATTTACTAAAGGCAAAGACACTTTGCACTACAAGTGCACTTGAGACTTCACTGAAACGGCACTTGTAGTGCAAAGTGGATTTGCCCTTAGGAAATAACCCCCATTGTCACAGAAAACCACAATTTTACCACAACAAAAGTTTTGGAGCATTGAAAGAAAAATACACACATTCTTGATTATCAATCTTTTTAATCTCAGCACAATCACATGTGCATTTCTAAAAGGTTTTTTAAAACAAACCAACATGTTTGCTGTATAACAATTTTTTGGGTCACATTAATAAAAGTAGAAATTTCCATTTAAGGTAAAACAGGCATGTTTAAAAGCAACAAGAAATACACAAAGAACTTACAAAGTTCAACTTTGTTTGAAATTGAAGGCAATATCAGACATGAGTATTTATAAACTGTGTTTAATATTGCGTTCAGATGGGGTGAAGTCACCCCTGGAAAAGCCAAATTTTGAATATGCACACAAATTTCCGAATGTCAACATGTGCTAGCTGCCATCACAGGGGATCAAGGGATGTGTTTTGGGGGTGCAACCCCCTCCTCTCAGCTACTTTATTATTGAGGAAGGGGTTGCACCCACAAAATGCATACATTGATCTCGCATGATGGCAGATAGCACATGTTGACACACTGTGTGCATCTTCAAAATTTGGCTTTTCGATAATATGTCAAAAAATGAGAATAATTGTTTGATTAAAAAAAAGCACAAAAGGGGGAGATGGGCGGAGCCTAGTGGAGCAGACATGCATTGTTAGAGCTCCGCACCGCTGAGGAGAGAAGAGAAGGACAAAGCGGAGCCTGCAGGCTCAAAAGGTATCCATTTGAACCTTTTTGCCCCAGGGAACAAACTGTGAAAGTTTGGGCAGGAAATATGGTACTGGGAGGAAACCGTGGCAGAAATAAAAATCACCTCACAAAGAGCTCACAGGCACTCACTGCAACTGAAGCAGCTCCAGTCACCTCACAATATACAGCATCAGGGCGCTCTCACAGACAGAAAATGTCACAGCAAGACTCTCCATTTGAGTCAGATACAGAACAAATCCTCTCACAAACTTCTCCACAAGCCTCCTCAACATCCCCAGTAATATTATTACAATTTGAAAAGATGCTTCATAAGGCTTTAAAACAAACCTCAGACCAAATAACAAAAAGCCTAACCAAAGAAATAAGAGAGCTGGGAAACCGCACCGCAGCCTTAGAAATAAAAATGGATGAATTTGAAATTACAACCCAAGAAAATATAACAGAATTGGAACAATTAAAAGAAGAGAATTTAATACTTCAAACTAAGCTCGAAGATTACGAAAATAGAGCCAGACATTCAAACTTGCACATAAGGGGAATACCTGAAACTGTGACAGACCTGCAATCTACTATTACTGTTCTATTACAAGAACTAAAGCCAGATATCCCTATTGAACGTTTAGAACTGGACAGAGTACACAGAGCCCTCACAGCCAAAAAGAAAGATGGACCCCCACGTGATATAATCACAAAATTTCATTATTACAGAACGAAAGAACAAATACTAATTGCTGCAAGAGAAAAAAAGGAACTTAATTTTCAAGGACACAATTATCAAATTTTTGCTGACCTATCCCAACTTACTATTACTAAAAGACGATCCATGAAACCCCAACTAATGGAACTGCAACGCCACAACATTATGTATCAATGGGGCTTCCCCTTTTCAGTCAGATTTAACTACCAAGGTACAATTTACAGAAGCAGATCAGCAGATGAACTACAACAAACCCTTTTAAAATTAAATCTGACAGAACCCACAAGCAGCAACTCTCCCACACGCAGAAGAATGGCATCATCTTCACCTTCAGGCAGCACCCAGAAAATTTCAGAACAAAATGGGAATCATCATTCTCACAAAAGAGGCCGTTATGCCACATCATCCATGGACCAAGAAGATTCAATGGACTGACATCCTAATTCCTGATATCTCTTCATTTATTATACTAAGAGATGGTTCTCTATAAAAAACCTGTATTTATAACTGAATGTAACTGCATTCTGAGTCACACACTGTGTAGGATCATGTTACATTCCAGTTATATTTCTTATTACTTCTGATTCATATAGCCTTAGAATATATAAGTGAAATAAGGAAATTCTTGTTCAGTTATATATTATCAGGTAATAACAATAGATTTATTACTTTTTAGGACAAATATGTTCAATAATCCAGAAGTAATGGAAGCTTTTTCTTTCTTTTCTTAAAACAAATATATTATTACCTAACTAGTTCCTAGAATTATGTTTTTGTTTATTCTAATCTGAAGCAATACAACCTCAATTTTATGAGTTAACATATCTAAACAGTTACATATGAATAAAATATGTAATTGTTTACTCTAAAAGGGTTAAAATCCCAAAATAATTCAAACTATCTTCATCAATACCAAAGTTATTAACGGTACCTTTCTAACTGAATTATTTAGCCTAGGGCAAGACTAACCATATACAACCACCCTGGAATAAATAATTTCAACAAAAATTATATTCTGCACTCCAATTAATGAAACATCATTTTGATGTCTTTTGACATAGCACTTCTCTCCTGTAAGCGGAAGATCCGTGTACCCCCATTAGCCCTCCTCATTCTCCCAACCATATTATGTGGGAGTGTGACGAAGGCACCTATTCCCCTGAGAGAGATATTTATTCTCTTTCACGGGTAAATTGTGATTACTTGTAAAAAATAATTTATACAATGTATCATCTAATCTCATATGTTTTTTGTTTACTCTTTACTCCAGAATTCACTGGTTTCTTTTCTATCTTTTCATCTCTTCAGTCCACACAGGTTGATCTGCGCAGTCAGCTCTGCATAACAAAAAGTAAGTCAAAACTATTTGATCTATTGCCATGGCACCACTGAATATACTTTCCCTGAATGTTCAGGGAATAAATGTCCCTCAAAAAAGGACCAAAGCCTTCCGTACTTTCCATAACAAAAAGGCTCACATAGTATACCTCCAAGAAACACACTTCACCAAAGATTCTACTCCAAAATATATTTCTCCTTTTTATCAACAAATTTACATGGCTTCTGCCTGTACCAAGCAAAGGGGAACTCTAATTGCATTTCACCGATCCACACCATTCACCTTATCATCAGAAATTAAAGACCCAGAAGGTAGATACCTGATACTCATGGGTTATATAATGGATACAGCAATCAAGGTGATTTCCTACTACGCTCCTAACAAACAACCTACACCATTCCTCTCACATATATTACAAGTGATTAATACACACAAAATAGGAACAGTGATAATGTGTGGGGATTCGAACCAGGTCCTCCTCCCATTTCTAGATAAATCACCTTTTACACCATCCAAAATAACCTCTAGATTACCTTTTTCTCAACTTCTTTCCAAATACAATCTGGTAGATTCGTGGAGAGAAAGTAACCCAATGAAAAAGAAATTCACTTATTTCACTTATGCCTTTAATATCGAAAGAGGTACCCGACAGGGTTGCCCATTATCTCCCTTATTATTTGCCCTTATACTCGAACCCATGGCCCAATACATCAGAACAAACCAAACTATAACTGGCATTGAAGTAAGAGGTATTACACACAAATTATGTATATTTGCAGACGATATATTACTTTTTCTATCATCACCACAGGTCTCTGGTCCTAACTTAATACCAGCTCTTGATGGATTTGCAGCCCTATCCGGCCTTATGATTAATCCTAAGAAATGCCTAGTGCTTAATATTTCACTCACAAACATGGAATTGATCCCGGCTAGGGCTGCACTCCCATTCACATGGGCAGAAAAATCAATCCCATATCTTGGAATTCATTTAACAGCATCTCATTCTGACTTATTCTCAACCAACTATCCTCCTGTATTAAGACAGATCACAAATCTAATAAAACAATGGTCGCAACTTCCTTTATCCTGGATAGGGAAGATTGATGCAATCAAAATGACTATTCTACCCAAATTGCTTTATCTATTCAGAGTCCTCCCTATTCCAATTCCTTCCTATTTTTTGAGAATAGTACAAAAAAGAGCAACTTCGTTTATATGGGGCTCTTCTAAACCACGTATACCTATACACACACTACATCTTCCCAAAAATAAAGGAGGCCTGGGATACCCTAATTTTACTAACTACTACAGAGCAGCACATTTGGCCAGTCTGTCCAAATACCATGCAAAACAGGAAATCCCATTATGGGTATTTATAGAGGCTTCAGAAAATGACCCTCTATTAATATCAAACTTATTATGGCTTGATCCTAAAGACCGCTTTAAAATTCATAATCCCATAACTAAACACTTCTTATCTCTCTGGGATAAACTAAAAACCAAATATCAGTTACAATCTCCACACAATCCTCTCCTTTCTTTTATCAGAAATCCGGCCTTTTATCCGGCATGGATCTACCCAAATTCTTTTAAAGCTTGGACAACATCAGGCATTCAGACACTAAATGACTTCATAGCATCTAAATCATTCCTTTCATTCCCATCGCTTAGAGAAAAATATGATCTACCAAACTCTGAGATATTTAGATATCTCCAAATCAAAAATTTCTATACACCATTCCTAAAGGGGGATACACCATTATCCCAATTATCCATTTTTGAATCAATCTGTACAAAAGATCCATTTGCTAAAGGTACAATTTCATCACTTTATAATCAATTATATGGAGTAGCAAATCTTAATAGACCCTCTTACGTTCAGAGGTGGGAGGAGGACCTGGGACGAACTTTAGAAGACACGGACTGGTCTAACATATGGCTCACATCTAAGTCATCTTCACCCAACATCTTAGCACTGGAGACAAATTATAAAGTCCTAACTCGCTGGTACCTTGTACCCGCTAGAGTGGCAAAATATTCACCTAATACCTCAGCTCTTTGTTTTCGAGGATGCCCAGAAATAGGCACACATTTACACATATGGTGGACGTGCCCAGTAATCCAAACCTTCTGGAAGGAAGTCTTCGTGATTGCATCTAAAATATTTAAAAAAATAATACAACCAGATCCATATATAACTTTACTTAATCTAAACCCGGAATGGTTAACACTCTCTCAATTCAAACTTATGATCCAACTAATAACGGCTGCAAAACAAACAGTGGCCAAGGCATGGAAATCTCCTACATTGGTACTAGCAGAAACAATTCACAGAATGAATAATACGATGTCCCATGCTAAGATGGTAGCCATCGATCAAAATCAAATTCCAAAATTTGAAAAACTTTGGCATCCTTGGATAAAACAACAGTCAAACTTCAATGACTCTGTCCTGTTGCCATGGTAATGGATTAAATGACTTACAGAGACACCCATTCTAAGGCTTCAAAGAGTACTAAAAAGAATAATAAACTGACGAGCGGGACAACCTTGTGGACCATACCTCTGCCTTTCTACCCTTTTTCTTCTTTCTCTTTCCTTTTCTCCACCTTATGATTAAAGTTCATTATCAGAATTTATTTGACCTATATACACTCTACCTGTAAACAATATGTATAGTAGGTATAAATCATTTAAATACCTACAAAAGTAACTAAGGAAATGATATATATCTTTAATTTAGGTTTACGTGAACCCAATGTTTAATATTTGAAATTTTATGATATTTACCTATATAAACCCTACTGTAAAACAATGAGCTTACTTTATAGATCCTTGTAAACTTACTTTTTTTTTTTTTTATTTTTTTTACTTTCAATATGTTTTTATTTTCAATTACGGTTATGCATTGACATATGAGAATGAACAGGAGGGAACGCCTCCACGAACATGAGACATAAAGGTTACAATTCAAGAAGGATAGTAACAGATAGCATACGGTATCTCATCCAAGAAGGCTGTTGTTGGGGTCAACCTGTCTTCATGTATATTTCCTATAACAGCTCAGGATCTTTCCCCTACCCAGCACCCCCGATGGGATCTAACTGTGCTAGGTGGGGAAATCTCCGTACTTCTCCTTTGCCCATTAGGGCGGAGCCATCAGGAGTATTGAGGAAGTAATCATCCCCTGAAGGTAAGTAGTATACCGTATGGTAGCTTTGTATTGAATTGCCACCAGTAATCTAACTGATTTGAGGTAGAAGACAGAAAGAAGAGTAGAAGAAGAGGGAGAGAAGAGTGAGGAGGGAGGGGGGTGGAGGAGTTCGACAAGGAGGGTGTGGGGGGAGCAGAGTTACATCTGTGTACCTCTAATCTTACTGAGGGATGAAATTGTCCAGGAGTAGGTTAGGAGTTGATGCGCACCTGAACCCCTGGTATGAGGGAGGTTCCCATGTATTGAGCCCAAGGTTCCCATATTGTTTGGAATTTCGGGGAGGTGTTTGTTAGGATGCTAGAAAGTTTTTCTTGGGCCATAATCCATGAAACCTTCCTTTTTACTGCGTTAAACGAGGGCCTCGGCTGTTTCCAGGCTTTGGCAATTGATATTTTGGTGCCCAGTAATATAAAGTTGATCAGTGTTTGTGTAGCCTTAGAAAGTCCAGGTAGGTTAGCGTTGAGAATAGCCACCTCAGGGGACCTAGGGATCTGGCAAGTCGTCACCTTGTAAATCATATAGAAAACTTTTCTCCAAAAAGTGCGTATTTCGGGGCATTCCCACCAAATGTGGGCCATTGTGCCCAGGTGTTGGCAACCTCTGAAACATAAGGGGTTCGCTGAGGGATAGATTGCTGCCAACCTGGTAGGGGTCAGGTACCATCTAGTAATCAATTTGGAGATGTTCTGGATCCCCTTAAAGGATTTAGTTAGGGCTGCCTGCCAGATCTCTATGTCCCTGCAGCATTGGAAGTCAGCCTCCCAAGCCTTCATATATGTGGTTTTGTCTGTAGGGCAAGTGAGGGCCGAATATATCACTGATATGCCTCCCCTCTGCTCCATGGCTTGTCCGCACCATTGTTCGTATACAGTAAATTTAGGGGGAAGCGGTTTCTCCTGCCACATAGAGTGAAGAAAGTGGGCGATTTGGTAAAAGCGGAATCGTTCAGATTCCGGGAGGTCCAGGTGTTTGATACAGAATTTGAGGGTGATTGGTCCATTGGGGGTGAAGAAGTGTCCTATCCGGTATAGCCCTTTGTCCAGCCACCATTTGAACGCTGAGATGTCGAGTCCCGGTGGAAAGTCAGGGTTGTGGAACAGGTTAACTAGGGGACGACCCGTGGAGACCAGAGCTGTGGAGTGCCGGAGGGAGTCCCAAAGTGCGCAAGAGTGGGATAAGGTGGGTGATAGGATGGGCGGTCTAGATTTAGTCGGGCACCAAAGTATGTAGTCAAGCGTATGTTTGGGGATGGCCTGTCTTTCAATATTCACCCAGTCTGGTTTTTTATAGCGTGAGTAAATTGAGGACAATTGGGCCAGTCTAGCAGCCAAGTAGTATTTATGTAAGTTTGGAAGACCCAGCCCACCCTTGCGTCTCTGAAGGAAAAGAGTGCTCTGCGGGATACGGTATCCTTTTTTACCCCAAATAAAATGGAGTATTTTACTCTGTAAAGCTCTCAGGTGATCTTTCCTGATTGGGATAGGAAGGGAGCGAAAGAAGTAGAGGAGTCTGGGGAGTAAGGTCATCTTAATGGAGTTGATCCGACCCAGCCAGGAAAGCTCATGTTTTGACCATGTATTAAGGTCTGCCTCCAGTTTCCGGAAGAGTGAAGGATAATTTTGTGCATATAGAGTTTCCGTCGTGGCTGTCAGTGTGATACCTAGGTAGCTAATGGATGTGTCGCCCCATTTAAGCTGGAAGGATTGTTTTAGAGAGTCAACTGTTTGTGGTGGTAAGGAAACATTAAGAGCTTGAGATTTGGCGAAATTCACCTCGAGTCCGGAAATGTTAGCAAAGTTCCTTAACACTAAGCAGAGATTAGGAAGTGTAGTGAGGGGGGAGGCCGGAAAAAGGAGAATGTCGTCGGCGAAAAGCCCACATTTGTGCGTCTGGTCTCCACAGGTCACCCCTTTTATATCCGGGTTCTGTCGAATTGCGATCGCTAGGGTTTCTATGGCTATTGCGAAAATTAGGGGGGATAGAGGTCATCCTTGCCTAGTGCCACGTGAAATGTCTATTGGTTTGGAGTAATGGCCTTGTAGGCGTATTTGGGCCTTTGGATGTGAGTAGAGAGCATGCAGAAGACCCAGAAAGCGGCTGCCAAATCCCCATCTGTCCAGCACTGTGAAGATGTATTGCCATGAGACCGTGTCAAAGGCCTTCTGCAGGTCTAAAGATAGAAGGAATCCCGATTGGTTTGGCCCCCCTGCCCAGTTAGTTTGAAGAATCTTATCTACCGCCCTCCTTATTTGGTCAGGGCCCTGTCTCCCGGGTATGAATCCAACCTGGTCTTTATGTATATATTGAGGAATAAAGGACGATAACCTGTTAGCCAATATTTTGGTGAGTATTTTTAGGTCATTGTTTATGAGTGAGATCGGTCTGTAGTTGCTAACGTCTTTGTGGTTTTTGTCAGGTTTGGGTATGACCGTGATTAAAGCGGTATTAAGGTGGATGTCTAGGGGGGTTCCATTGGTTTTGGAGTTGAAGAAAGAGGTCAGGTGAGGTGCCAGAACGGCTGCGAAAGATTTGTAGTATGCTACAGAGAGACCATCAGGACCCGGAGCCGATCCTTTTCTAAGATCTTTTATGACCCCCAAAACCTCCTCCTCTGTGATGGGTGTTTCCATCTTTTGTTTATGGACGTCTTTTAGGGAGGGTAGGGGGATATCCTCCAGAAACTGAGGGATTAAGTTTGGCTATATAATTTAGAGTAAAAATCCCGAAAGGCTTCTAGTATCTTTGATGGGTTGGTTGTGGGGTTTGACCATGTATTCTGAGTTTGGGGGCGGCGTGGGTCCTGATGGGGGGAGACAGTTTTTTAGCTAGGAGGGGACCTATTTTGTCTGCCTGAGTGTAAAATTTTTGTCCATTCCAGCGAACGGCCTTTTCGGCTTTGGATGTGAGTGCTAGATTAAGGTCCAGTCTAGCTTTATTGATAAGGGAAATGGGGGTCTTGGAGGGGTCTCTTTTGTGGGAGGCCTTCAGAGTGGTATATTCCTTGTCCAGCCTAATTAGGTTAGCTTTTTGTGCTCGTTTGGTTTGAGTGGCAATCTGGATGAGTTTACCTCTCATAAAAGCTTTATGTGCAGCCCATGACGTTTCTGGAGAAATGTCCTCCGATTTATTGAGTATAAAGTATTCTTGTAGGGCTTTTTCAAGTTCAATGACCCTGATGGGGTCAGATAATAGTGACTCATTCAGTCTCCAATATCCCCAGGATCCGCCCAGGGGGCCTATTTTGAGTGTTATGGTGACTATGGAATGGTCCGAGAGGGCCGAATCCTTGATTTGAGCTTTGTGGATCAAAGGGAGTAGGGAGGATGAGGTTAAAATGTGGTCAATTCTCGCATAGGTGTTATAAGGGGGAGAGTAATGGGTATAGTCCCTTTTGTTGGGGTTAAGTTCCCTCCAAGTGTCAGCTAAGCCGTGTGCATGGATTATCTTTGCGATCCTGAGGCTCTCTTTGGTGGGTCGTGTTAGTTGAGACGGTCGGGGTTTAGACTTGTCCAATCCCTGATCGAACGCTGCGTTCGAGTCTCCGCCAAAGATGACCGTTCCCTCCAATTTCTGTCCTCTATTTGGGGCATAGTAGGAGACCAGGGAATACAGGTGGTCCCCCACTGTGCCTTTGACCATGATGAACCTGCCCTCTGGGTCAGCGAATTCAGAGATCTTCACAAATTTAAGATGTTTGGAGATGATGATTGCAACTCCCTTAGTTTTGTTGTCAGCACTCGCTAAGAAAAACTGTGGGAAGTGAGGGTGAAGATACTTAGGGCTATACCGGGAGGGGAAGTGCGTTTCTTGCAGCATAACAATGTCTAGCTTGAGATGCTTGTAGTAGTCGAGGACCTTTCTCCTCTTAATCTGGGAATTGATTCCCTGTACGTTGTGGAAGGCTATGTGGAGTTCAGCTGTAGGGTCGTTAGCCATGGAGCAGATGGAGTGAAGTGCAACGGTCCTCACTTACCCCTTGGTGCGTGGGAACCTGGTCTGTAGTCTGACGGTCATTCATTCTTCTCGGTGGGAAGATTTCAGGAGCTTCCGTGGGTGTGTGTGTGGTATCTGAAACACAAGATGTGGTTAGGCACATTGTGGTGATCGGGGGGGAGGGGTGGGGGTGCAGGATAGAAAAGAAAAGGTCTCCTAGAAAAGAAAGAAAAGACGTAGGGAAGGAGAAACCCCCTATGTCTTTAAGAAAAAAAGTAGAGTATGTCTGGCCCATCTGGGCTCAAACAGCCTAGCCCCTAGAGACCTACGGGTGTCTAAGGGTTAGGTGGGAGCGCAAGTGTTTCCTCACTAAACCGAACGCCCAACAGAAAACTTGTTCCCTTAAGGGAAAAAAAAACATGAAAGAAAAAACAAAGAAAATTTTGAAACTAATACCAGGGTACACCTGGTTGTCTCAACCATGTGACTAGCTATTGGTCCCAAGCCTCCGCCCATTATAGTAACCTCCTAGGTCTCTATTCATGTACTATCACAGCAGAGCAGCCATAAACTAGACCTGAATAAAATCCCTAATCATGGGGGTTAAGAACCCTCTCCCCCCCTTCATGGATAGGCGTCAGGATGTCGCCCCTCTCAATCCAGAAAGGCACGGCTTCCTGGAGCCTAATAGATATGACATTGGGCCAGTAACAAGTAGCAGAAAAAATACAAAAAAAGAAAAAATTTTGAGGGACAATTTGAACAAAAACCCCAAAATAGAACCCCCCCCGGAAACCAGAAAAACAAAAAGTTCTGGAAAGTCAGAAAATGGAGCCCGGTCGGCTATCCTGCCTAATGACTAGGCACGAGGGATCACTCAAGTTCCAGGGGATGTTCAAATCAGTCCCTACTTCACAGTCGGGATAGAAGAGATGCAGTTCACATCATCACTAGCTTCAGGTTTGGTTGTTGTCTTTGGCCTTCTTTGCTTTTCCTGTTGACCACAGGGGAGATTGAGGGCTGGTGGGGGTCTGTCGTTTGTTGGAGTAGGTCCCGGCATTGGTTGTGTCCATTTCGGCTTCCTGGGAGATGATTTTCAGGTGTAGGAGCAGTTTTTCACCTTCTGTGAGGGAGGAAAAGGCATATTGTTTCCCTTTGACGGAGAATTTAACCGCGAACGGGAAGGCCCACTTGTATTTTATGTCTCTTTGGGAGAGAGCGAGAAGCAGGGGCTTCAATGATCTCCTCCTTTGGATCGTGGAGGGCGAGAGGTCTGCGAAGATCTGTACTGGGTGTCCCATGCACTGCACTGAGTGAGAGGACCTGGCCTGTCTCATTACTTCCTCCTTAACTGTGTAGTGGTGGGGCTTAGCAATAATATCTCTTGGAGTGCCGTCTTTTCTGGGAGGCCCTAGGGCTCTGTGTGCCCTGTCCAATTCAAGGCGTTGAGAGGAGATATTAGGGATTAGATGTTTAATCAGGTCCTGGACTGCTTCTGGAACATTGTGAATCGTTTCCGGTAGGCCACGGATTCTGATGTTGTATCGTCTTGACCTATTCTCAAGTTCATCAATACGAGCCATTGCTAGGTCCAATTGATCTTGCACAGTGCTGATGTGTTGCCAGTGTTGGTTAGTGATAGCTATAGTGTCCTCCATTTTGTGTTCGATCGTGTCGATTCGGGACCCTAAATTAATAAAGTCTGCCTTCAGGTCCCCTGTAATTTTAGCTGCAGTTTGAGCCAGGCCTCTGTCCAATAGTTCAGAGAATCTGTGGAATAGGGAGTCCATGTGAGAGGCAGGGTCACTGGCAGGGAAGGTATATGGAGGGAGGCCTGAGTGACCTGAGGTAAAATCCAGGGGGGATAGAGGGCCTTCACAGAGGGAGCGATCCTGCAGGGATCCTGTAGAGGCTGGGGAAGGGGTCAGCAGAGGTGGGTATCCCGGTTTTCCCCCTGGGGTGCAGTGAGGAGGAGTGTGGGGTTGCTCTGACCTGTAGTCCGCCGGGCCTGTGGAGCAGAGAGACTGAGGCTGTGGCTGTGCCTGTGTAGCGGCGGCCATCTTGGGAGTCCCAGCCGTTCTTGAGATCTCCAATCCACAGATTCCGTTTTACTGGAGCCCCGATCATATGGGGGTGTAGCTGAGGCCGTGGGGATCGTCTCCTGGTGTATTAGCGGTGCGGAGGTGCGCTGTGGTCCGTGCTGTGGGCGCCGGTATTCCGTGAGGTAGCGGAGCTCTAGGCTTTAGCGGCCATCTTGCGAGCCCCGCGCATGCGCTCCTCTGTAAACTTACTTTATGTATCTTTATAATATTGTATACTCAATAAATTTCTTTTGACAAGGAAAAAAAGCACAAAAAAATAAGGGATTTGGAGGTGTTTTAAACTCTCCCTAAAACATCAATGATGTTCTTCATTTTGTTTCGAACATCATTGATGTTTTTCTGGATGTTTTCCAAGTTCCTATTACACTCCATGATCTCCCCGATCAGGATCTGGGCACTCTCACTGGTGAAATGACCTGGATCCACAGCATCACGATCACCTAAAAATATAGAAACAAAAACACCATGTATTATAAATATGCCGGCATCCATCTCTTACCTGAGCCTGTGGTCGCAGACATTCACCTGTTGTGGTGACAATTTCCACCGTGTCTCCTTCCTCCTCCTGCTGGCTTTGGTGGATTTCCACTTCCTCATGAGGTGGGGGGTCTGTGGTCTCCTCTGATGAGTGGTGTCCTCCGAGTCTTTTCTCCCCATGTAAAAAAAAAATAGGTATACTTAGCACACAGATATTTTATGCCAGAAATAGGAATATGAAACATTGCTTGGAAGTGGGGTACAATTGTCTCTTTTGGCTGAGTTGCAAGATGACAAAATACTTTTTTACTTTGTCAAGCTTGAATACTTATGTAAAAAAACCCAAAAAGGGCTTAACGCTGCGCTAGAAACCCAATAATTGATTGGTAGCTATAAGGGATTAACCTTTACAGACTAAAAACACATTAGTAAAAAACAAGATTTTAACCCAAATTACCAAAGCAGCCAGCATAAAAGAGTCAGACACATACTCTAGATAATAGTAATAATATTATGCAGCGCTAAGGACAACCAATAAATGAAATTACCAAAATTATTGAAAATTATTAAAACATAATATCATAATTAATAACGTGAAAAATTACCATAATTATTTATGACCACTGTAGGATATATGTATAATGAGATACTGCAATTGATAGTATCAAATAAACCAAAAAGAGCACATAAAAAGTCCCATCACAAATAGTGCGATTAAAAAAAATATAATTCATATATAAAGTTCATAAGCGTAAAAAAGAAGAAGAACTAATCCAACATCCGTGATAAAGGAAATCCAATCTCCCAAAAAGTGAATACACCGAAGTGGATATGAGGCTCCTTACCGACTCAGAAGACCAACTAAGGTCTATCCAGGCATATGGGAGATTACAGGTTTCCCAATAACCTATACCAGCATCTGGGTCTGTGGCTGAGGCATCTCCCAAGCTGTCCTCATTGGTGTCACAGTCTTGTGGCTTGCAGTTTACCCATCTTCCACCATTTTCCTGTGATTGGTCAAGATGATGTCAGTTGTCCTAAACAGTCCTCTGGCACAAGCTGCCACCACACTATCCTTGTGTGTTGGGTTGTTTCGCTCACTTCTCCACTGCTAACTTGCTGCTGCAGGACACAAGCCAGCTGTTTTCCAGAGCAGAGGTCAGGACTTATGCGGAGGCCAGGCAAGATAATGCTGGATACATAGCTGAGCCCTTCTTGTCTTATTGGGACAAGACAAGAAGGGCTCAGCTATGTATCCAGCATTATCTTGCCTGGCCTCCGCATAAGTCCTGACCTCTGCTCTGGAAAACAGCTGGCTTGTGTCCTGCAGTTGGTCTTCTGAGTCGGTAAGGAGCCTCATATCCACTTGGGTGTATTCACTTTTTGGGAGATTGGATTCCCTTTATCACGGATGTTGGATTAGTTCTTCTTCTTTTTTACGCTTATGAACTTTATATATGAATTATATTTTTTTTAATCGCACTATTTGTGATGGGACTTTTTATGTGCTCTTTTTGATTTATTTGACACTATCAATTACAGTATCTCATTATACACATATCCTACAGTGGTCATAAATAATTATGGTAATTTTTCACGTTATTAATTATGATATTATGTTTTAATAATTTTCAATAATTTTGGTAATTTCATTTATTGGTTGTCCTTAGCGCTGCATAATATTATTACTAAGCTTGAATACTTACCTGTTTTGGACATGCTTCACAGATGGAGACACCCCTATAGTATCCACTGAAGCACCTGTGTGGGCCCCCTAATAAAAAGGGTGTTCTTGTGTCCCACACTAGTGCTCCAGCGTCCAGATGTGTAAACAGCTGCTGAGTGTCCTCTCTATACACAGAATCTAGTTTGCATTTCATTCTAGTTAACAACCCATCTAGACAACAAAATTATTTAAAGAGAAGTAGGCTAGCAAAAATGTATTCAAATGCATAAGTCCAAAACATGGTGTTTTCTATGCCGAACGAACAATGTTTAATACGAACGAATAATGTGCCCATGAACGTGAAAGTTGCCATTTTAAACTGTACAACAGTTAAGAAAAGCACATGGAGCAGCATGAACGTAATAAAAATAAAGAATAGGAACAGGACAACTACTTACTTTTTTGCAGCACTCTCCTGATCCTTCTGTACTGCTCGTGCTCCCTTAATTTGAGGTCCGACCACTGCTTCCTGAGTTGATCCTTGGATCGCCGTTCCCCAAAATTCTTCTGCAGACTCTTGACAACTTTCGCCATGATCTTGGCCTTTCTGACATTGGGGTTGGGGTAAGGTCCATACTTCCCGTCATAGTAGGCCCTCTTCAGGATGTCGACCATCTCCAACATATCCCCAAAGGACATATTTGAGGCCTTAAATCGTCTCCTCCGGGATCGGGACGTTTCTGGCTCTGGGCTTTCCTCCTCCTCCTCCTCGTTGCTGTAATTAGCACACACCTGCTCTATCTCCGCCATTTGCTCTTCCCCACTGCGCTGAATAAGAAGGGGCGGGGAATAGACTAGAAAGAACATCAGGGGCGGGCGGAATTTCATGCATGCGCAGTGTATATAAAGCGTAACACGCGTGCGTAGTACGTACGATCTGTGAGCGGAGGAAGGAGTATCGGAGGCGCCGATCGTGATAACAAAGGTAAGATTAAAAATTGGGCCTATACTGCTTCTAGATTGAGGCCTGTATTGTGACAAGATTAGGAGACTTTAGCCTGACATTAGGGTTTGTCTTGTGTATTGCAGATAAAATGGATGGCTTGAATGACCACAACTTCCTCCCCCTGTTCATAGACAAGTACAGGGAGCTGCCCTGTCTATGGCAGATCAAACACCCACAGTATAATAATAAACGAAAGAGGCAGGCAGTGCTGCAGAAACTGCTGGAGTTGGTGAAGCCGGTGGTCCCCAGGGCAACCATCCCCTATTTAAAGCCAAAATTGGTGGCCTGAGGAGCACTTATCTTAGGGAGCGCAAGAAGGTCACGGATTCCCAGGGATCAGGAGCTGCAGCAGATGACGTTTATGTCCCCAGGCTGTGGTACTATGAGAAACTGCGATTTCTGTCAGACCAGACTGAAGTCAGGGAATCCCTCTCAACCCTTCCTTCCACTCTTCCTTCCACCCTATCTTCCACCCCAGCTGAGGCTTCCGATATCCATCCTGGGACTTTCAGCCAGGAAGAAGTGGAGGAGCCCAGCTGGAGCCAGGTATAGCATTGATCTACAGATTTCTGGTCAATAAATAAATGATATATATATATACATATATATATATATATATATATATATATATATATATATATATATATATATATATACAGTGCAGTCAGTGTAGAATATATACAGCATCTCACAAAAGTGAGTACACCTCTCACATTTTTGTAAATATTTTATTATATCTTTTCATGTGACAAAACAGAAGAAATTACACTTTGCTACAATGTAAAGTAGTGAGTGTACAGCTTGTATAATAATGTAAATTTGCTGTCCCCTCAAAATAACTCAACACACCAGCCATTAATGTCTAAACCGTTGGCAACAAAAGTGAGTGCACCCCTAAGTGAAAATGTGCAAATTGGGTCCAAAGTGTCAATATTTTATGTGTCCACCATTATTTTCCAGCACTGCCATAACCCTCTAAGCTTCACAGGTTGACACTGGAGTCCTCTTCCACTCGACATGACGACATCACGAAGCTGGTGGATGTTAGAGACCTTCCGCTCCTCCACCTCCATCTGTGGGCTGCCCCACATATGCTCAATAGGGTTTAGGGCTGGAGACATGCTTGGCCAGTCCATCACTTTTACCCTCATCTTCTTTAGCAAGGCAGTAGTCGTCTTGGAGGTATGTTTGGGGTTATGATATCTATTATATATGATATATTTGGGGTTATCATGATGGAATACTGCCCTGCGGCCCAGTCTCTGGAGGGAGGGGATCGTGCTCTGCTTCACATGTTGGCATTCATGGTTCCCTCAATGAACTGTAGTTCCCCAGTGCCGGCAGCACTCATGCAGCCCCAGACCATGACACTCCCACCACCATGCTTGACTGCAGGCAAGACACACTTGTCTTTGTACTCCTCACCTGGTTGCCGCCATACACGCTTGACACCATCTGAACCAAATAAGCTTATCTCAGTCTCATCAGACCACGGAACATGGTTCCAGTAATCCATGTCCTTAGTCTGCTTGTCTTCAACAAACTATTTGCGGGCTTTCTTATGCATCATCTTTAGAAGAGGCTTCTTTCTGGGACAGCAGCTAATTTGATTCAGTGTGCGGGGGTGAACTGACAGGCTAACCGCCCACCCCTTCAGCCTCTGCAGCAATGCTAGCAGCACTCATACATCTTTTTCCCACAAACAACCTGTGGATATGACACTGATCATGTGCACTCAACTTCTTTGGTCGATCATGGCGAGGCCTGTTCTGAGTGGAACCTGTCCTGTTAAACCACTGTATGGTCTTGGCCACCGTGCTGCCGCTCAGTTACAGGGTCTTGGCAATCTTCTTATAGCTTAGACCATCTTTATGTAGAGCAACTTTTTTTTGTTTAAGATCCTCAGAGATTTTTTGCCATGAGGTGCCATGTTGAACTTCCAGTAACCTGTAAGAGAGAGTGAGTGCGATAACACCAAATTTAATGCACCTGCTCCCCGTTCACACCGGCGACCTTGTAACACTAATGAGTCACATCACAATGGGGAGGGAAAATGGCTAATCGGGCCCAGTTTTCACATTTTCTCTTAGGGGTGTACTCATTTTGTTGCCAACGGTTTAGACATTAATGGCTGTATGTTGAGTTATTTTGAGGGGACAGGAAATTTACACTGTTATACTGTACAAGCTATACACTCAGTACTTTACATTGTAGCAAAGGGTCATTTCTTCAATATTGTCACATAAAAAGGTATAATAAAATATTTACAAAAATGTGAGGGTGTACTCACTTTTGTGAGATACTGTAAGAGGTCAAAGTTGGAGGCTAAGTTAATTCCCAAGTAAGGGATAGATAAAGCACTCCAGGAAAACAGAAAGTGCTCCTGCAAGCGCTCCCACAAATCAAGAGGTACTGAGATATTTAAAGCTATGGATTTTGAAACATTTACTTGGAGACCCGAACCATTTCCAAAATGGTGAAGGAGGTTAAAAATATTTGGGGTTGAGATAAAGGGGGATGTGACAAAAGGAGGAGATCATCCACAAAAAGAAGGGAAGCAAGTGGGCAGCCTTGTCTGGTGTCCTTCTCAATATTAAAAGGATCTGAATATCTGCCTTGCAGTCGCACTTGAGCGCTAGGGTTAGAGTAGAGGGAATGTAGTATACCTAAAAAGATAGGGCCAAAACCCCACCTCTCTACAACCCTAAACA
Source organism: Aquarana catesbeiana (assembly GCF_042186555.1). Taxonomy (NCBI): domain Eukaryota; kingdom Metazoa; phylum Chordata; class Amphibia; order Anura; family Ranidae; genus Aquarana; species Aquarana catesbeiana. Next base: position 263,864,880 of record NC_133324.1, read on the forward strand.
TATACTATGTCACTGTGTCAAAAGCTTTTTGGCGATCTATGGAGAGCAGAAATCCTTCTTGGGGGGCGCTATCCCATTGTGATTTAAGTAAGATGACAATGTCAATGGCTCTCCTTATCTGGTCTGGTCCCTGCCTTCCAGGGATAAAGCCTGCTTGACCCTTATGGACGTAATAAGTGATGAAAGATGATAATCTGTTGGCTAGTTTTTTTTTGAGTTTGAGATCATTATTGATCAAGGAAATTGGGAGGTAATTGCTAACTAGGGATGAGCCGAACACCCCCCTGTTCGGTTCGCACCAGAACATGTGAACAGGCAAAAAGTTTGTTTGAACACGTGAACACCATTAAAGTATATGGGACACGAACATGAATAATCAAAATGCTAATTTTAAAGGCTTATATGCAAGTTATTGTCATAAAAAGTGTTTGGGGACCTGGGTCCTGCCCCAGGGGACATGGATCAATGCAAAAAAAGTTTTGAAAACGGCTGTTTTTTTTAATAATGCTTAAAGTGAAACAATAAAAGTGTAATATCCCTTTAAATTTCGTACCTGGGGGGTGTCTATAGTATGACTGTAAAGGGGCGCATGTTTCCCGTGTTTAGAACAGTCTGACAGCAAAATGACATATCAAAGGAAAAAAAGTCATTTAAAACTACTTGCGGCTATTAATGCATTTCCGGTCCGACAATACACATATAAATTCATTGATAAAAACGGCATGGGAATTCCCCACAGGGGAACCCCGAACCAAAATTTAAAAAAAAATGACGTGGGGGGTCCCCCTAAATTCCATACCAGGCCCTTCAGGTCTGGTATGGATATTAAGGGGAACCTCGGCCAAAGTTTAAAAAAAAATGACATGGGGGCTCCCCCTAAATTCCATAACAGGCCCTTCAGGTCTGGTATGGATATTAAGGGGAACCCCGGCCAAATTTTTTTTTAAAAATGGCGTGGGGTCCCCCTCAAAACCTATACCAGACCCCTCAGGTCTGGTATGGATTTTAAGGGGAACCCCGCGCCAAAATTAAAACAAAAAAACGACGTGGGGTCCCCCCAAAAATCCATACCAGACTCTTATCTGAGCACGCAACCTGGCAGGCCGCAGGAAAAGAGGGGGGATGAGAGAGCGGCCTCCCCTCCTGAACCGTACCAGGCCACATGCCCTCAACATTGGGAGGGTGCTTTGGGGTAGCCCCCAAAACACCTTGTCCCCATTTTGATGAGGACAAGGGCCTCATGCCCACAACCCTGGCTGGTGGTTGTGGGGGTCTTCGGGCGGGGGGCTTATTGGAATCTGGAAGCCCCCTTTAACAAGGGGACCTCCAGATCCCGGCCCTCCCCCGTGTGTGAAATGGTAAGGGGGTACAAAAGTGCCCCTATCATTTCACTAAAAAACTGTCAAAAATGTTAAAAATGACAAGAGGCAGTTTTTGACAATTCCTTTATTTAAATGCTTCTTCTTTCTTCTATCTTCTATCTTCCTTCGGTTTCTTCCTCCATCTTCTTCTTCTTCTGGTTCTTCCTCTGGTGTTCTCGTCCAGCATCTCCTCCGGAGGAAGAACCAGAAGAAGAAGATGGAGGAAGAAACCGAAGGAAGATAGAAGATAGAAGAAAGAAGAAGCATTTAAATAAAGGAATTGTCAAAAACTGTCTCTTGTCATTCTTAACATTTTTGACAGTTTTTAAGTGATATGGTAGGGTACCCCCTTACCATTTCACACAGGGGGGAGGGCCGGGATCTGGGGGTCCCCTTGTTAAAGGGTGCTTCCAGATTCTGATAAGCCCCCCACCGGCAGACCCCCACAACCACCGGCCAGGGTTTTTGGGGGCTACCCCAAAGCACCCTCCCAATGTTGAGGGCATGTGGCCTGGTACGGTTCAGGAGGGGGGCCGCTCTCTCATCCCCCCTCTTTTCCTGCAGCCTGCCAGGTTGCGTGCTCAGATAAGGGTCTGGAATGGATTTTTGGGGGGACCCCACGCCATTTTTTTTTTTTAATTTTGGCGCGGGGTTCCCCTTAAAATCCATACCAGGCCTGAAGGGTCTGGTATAGATTTTGAGGGGGACCCTACGCCATTTTTTTTTTTTTTTTTGGCCGGGGTTCCCCTTAATATCCATACCAGGCCTGAAGGGCCTGGTATGGAATTTAGGTGGACCCCCCACGTAATTTTTTTTTTTTTTATTTTGGTTCGGGGTTCCCCTGTGGGGAATTCCCATGCCATTTTTATCAATGAACTTCTATGTGTATTGTCGGACCGGCAATGCATTAATAGCTGCGAGTAGTTTTAAATGACTTTTTTTCCTTTGAAATGTCATTTTGCTGTCAGACTGTTCTAAACACGGGAAACATGCGCCCCTTTACAGGCATACTATAGACACCCCCCAGGTACAAAATTTAAAGGGATATTACACTTTTATTAACTTTAAGCATTATTAAAATCACTGCTCCTGTTTTTAAAACTTTTTTTTGCATTGATCCATGTCCCCTGGGGCAGGACCTAGGTCCCCAAACACTTTTTATGACAATACCATGAATATAAGCCTTTAAAATTATCACTTTTGATTTCTCCCATAGACTTTCAAAGGGTGTTCCGCGGCATTCGAATTTGCCTCAAACACCCCAAATTATTCGCTCTTCGGCGAACTTGCGAACAGCCGATGTTCGAGTCGAACATGAGTTCGACTCTAACTCGAAGCTCATCCCTATTGCTAACTTTGCTTGCATCCTCGTCTGGCTTGCCCGGCTTAGGAAGGACTGAAATGTAGGCCATGTTTAAGGCTTTTTCTAAAGGGAGGGCCGATTTAAGAGAGTTGAAGAACCGGACCAGATAGGGTGAAAGGGTGGGGGCAAACTTTTTGTAGAAGCCTACCAAAAATCCATCCGGGCCAGGGGCGGAACTTTGTTTAAGAGATATAGTAATGTCCAAGACCTTGATAATGATGATAGGTTTTTCTAAGATGGCAGTGTGGTTTTCTGACAGTTTTGGGAGAGGTACCCTCTTAAGGAAGTCTTCCAGTTTATTTCTTTATAAAGGTTAGCATAAAACTCATGAAAGAATTCCATAACTTGTTGAGGGTTTTGCGTTAAAGTTCCAAGAGGTGAGCGGATTTTGGGAAAGGCTGGAGAGCGGGGTTTGGGGGATAGTTTGGCCACCAGTTTAGGTCCTATCTGTTCCTTTTGGGAATAAAACCTGGCCCCTGACCATCTGCGGCATTTTTCAGCCTCTGTGGTTAAGGCAAAATTTAGGGATAGTCGGGCTGCCTCTAGTTGGTTTAAAGCGGGGGTCCACCTATCTATTGGTTTTTTTTTTTTTGAGTTCATTCACAAACTTTTCTTCTCATGATTATCTACTCACATGTTCTGTGTAATAAGTCCGCCTGTGTCCGATTTCGTTGTAAAGAAAAACTTATAAAATTCACTGAAGGCGGTTTCCATCTTCATTGTGGGCATTTGAAGCCCACAAGCATGTATTTCCTGGATGCGGTGAATGCTGTGCTGCCAGCATTCACCGAGATGTTGTGATGATGCTGTTGCACAATGCATGCTGGGAAGCCAGAGACTAGCTCCCAGGGTGACTGTGGGAGGTCTGGGAGAGGCTAGAAACACGCCTAGTCCCATGGGAGGAAAACCAGGAAGTGCTAAGAAGATTAAAAAAAAAAAATTAATTACGGCGATTTAAATTTTTTTACACAGCATGTCAGCATCTAGGCAAGGCAGAGAATGCATAGAGATAATGTTCAAAATTTGGGTGGAACCCCGCTTTAAAGAAGCTTGAGTGGGGTTATGTTTATGTTGCTTGCTTGCTATATGGAATTCTTTGTTAAGTTTGTCAACTGTAGCTCGGTGTTGAAGTTTTAGGCGGGAGGCCCTCTCGATGATATTGCCTCTTATTACTGCTTTGTGGGCTGCCCACAAATTAGCCGGGGAGATTGAGTCTGTGTCATTTGTAAGGAAATAATCCTTCAAGTCTTTTTCAATGAGGGTGCATTGTAACGGGTCACTTAAAAGACCCGCATTGAGGTGCCACATATAGCCTCTGTTTGAATTGTTGGAGTGTTGCAGGGAAAGCAGTACAATGGAGTGGTCTGAAATAGGAGTGTCTCTAATGATGGATTTGATAGCAAAGGGGATTTGGGAAGCTTGAAGAAAAATATGATCTATCATGACATAGGTTTGATGAGGTGCAGAATAATGTGTATAGCCTTTAGCACGGGGATTGAGTTCTCTCCAGATGTCAATCAAACCTGACGCATAAAGAAGCTTAGCAATTTTTAGGCTTTATTTAGCGGGGCATTTAGTACAAGGGAGGCCTGGTCCCGATTTGTCTAGTGATTGGTCAAATGCTAAGTTTGAGTCACCTCCAAGGATTATTAGACCCTCCAGCTGCTGTTTGAGGGATGTCAACGTGGAGGAGAAAAACTTAGCTTGGTGCCGCTATTCAGAGTATAAAATTAAACAAAGAAGGAGATTGAACCGTCTCTTCTGCCTTTCATCAGAATGTATCTGCCCAAGGGGTCTCTGATGACTTCCCACTGGGAGAAATTTAAGTGTTTAGAGAAACATATTGCTATGCCTTTTGTTTAATTCACCACATTGGATAGATAAAACTGGGGGTAGTGCTGATTAAGAAATGCTTAAATACCTGCCTCAATATGGGCACACCCCAATTTTAACTTCCTAGTACTTATTTTGTTACCTGTTTTTCCTTTTTTTTTTATAATATTATGTAGTATTTGTATGATTTTATATCTATATGACTATATGTCTGTATTCTTTTACATAAATAAACCATACATTTCTTGATGTAAGCGTCTGATCACGCGCCTTCCATCCACTTCCTACTAAATAGTGAGAAGGTGCCTGCCCATTCTCACCATATAACTTTCCCCAGAAAGCATCTCCAGGAATAGGGACAAGTGGCGGTCCCTGAGTGGGAATAACAAGGGAATCCCAATCACTAAAGGCTGGAGGAGCAGGATATCTGATCCGGCCGCCACACCTAACAATAGCTGTAGATAAGTGGAAAGGCAGAGCCCAGTTAGAGCTTCAAAACTATTGTGGAGCAAACTCTCTCCAAATCCTCAGGTCCGCCAGGGAATCCTAATTGGGGATCCGACCCAGCATAGGTCGAGGGGTGGGAGAAAGTCCAACCCAGCAAGAGAGAGGGGGATGTTTAGAAGATGATGCCCTACTCTTTGCATCAGCTGGGTAAATAACCATAGTCATAGTATAGTAAATGTTCCAAAAGCAAGAGCAGGAGTAGGTAACCAGAACGCACGATAGACAAAAGAAACTTGATGAGCAAACTGAAGGTAAATATAAGTCAATCATTGGATTATTTATCATTTGGTCAGCTTTAATCTCAAATGCCTCTATCCTGGCTCCTAAGTGATGTAGATCAGCCTGGATGGTGGAGGTGACTTGGGCTGCAGTTTGGGCTAGGCCCCTAGTGAGCATTTTAGAGAAAGTTGACATCATGGAGGAGAAATCGTTAAGTGTAGAGGGGAGACTTCAATTTGGGTCTCTGTCACGTACCTTATCGGAGTCTGAAGTGACGAGGTCGGCCTCCCTTTTATCTCCACCCCGGGTCCCGCTGAGAGTGGGAACAGAAGGACCCCAAGGAAAGGAGGAACACGAGTGCCTGCAGAAATAGCCTAGGAAGCTTAAGGCAGATGATGTGACTTTAGGTATGCAGGAAGTCGCAGCTGATCGCAGAAGCGGAGATGCTGCAACTTGGCAGGCAGCTTGGAGCCAAACAGGAGACAAGAGCGGAGTCACAGGAATAGCCGGGTTCGGTAGCAGGCGGACAGCAAGGTACCAAATCATCAGGCAGGAACAGAGTCAAATAGGAAGCCGAAATCAGGAACCAGTAATTCAGGATGAGGGAGAGTCCAGAAGCAAGGTCAGGGGAGCCAAAGGTTCAGCAACGGATATCCGGATATCAGGCAGGCTAGCAAACACAGGGTACTGGTACAGGAACAGCTGAGATCAGTCAGCATCTGTTACAGTCAGTGTGCCCTTTAAATAGGCCGTCTGGCGCCAAAGGGCCACGTGGACGCGCTCCCGCGGGCGCGCACATTCCTTCACGCATGCGCATGGGCACATCTGCGATCCGAAGAGTTCTTTACGAACGTATGCGATTGCGAGTGAACCCGGAACGCCACAGTTCTCTTACATTGCCCCCTCCTTACGGGCAGCCTCCGGATGCCCCTTAGGGGCTTCTTCTCTGGATGGTGCTGAAAAAATGCTCGTACCTTTTGTGGGGCATGTACATTAGAAGCTGGTTCCCAAGAATTGTCTTCAGGACCATAGCCCTTCCATTTAATCAGAAACTGTGTTAGGCCATTCCTGGTTCTACAGTCGAGAACGTCTTCTACTTCAAACTCTTCACTGCCCTCAACGAGCAGTGGAGGAGGGTTTTCTGGATCCCGGTTAGGAAAGGGATTGGGCACTGATGTTTTCAACAAAGAAATATGAAAAACAGGGTGAATTTTGAGGTTCTTTGGTGAGATAAGTTCAAAGGCCACAGAGTTGATCCTTCTCTTTACAGAAAAGGGCCCCAGGTATTCTTGACCAAGTTTCTTGGAGGGACACTTAAGTTTCAAATTAGCAGTGGATAGCCAAACCTTGTCTCCTGGTTTCAGATTCAAGTTACCCCTCCTTTTCCTGTCAAAAAATATTTTGTTATTAGCCTGAGCCTTAGAGATGGTGTCCTGAAGTACTTTGTTGTTGGAGTTGAACCAACTCAATCTGTCTTGAACAGCAGGCACAGCAGAATCCACGGGTAATTCAGGCAAAAAGGAAGGGTGGTATCCATAATTGGCGAAAAAGGGTGTTTGCTTGGTAGCAGAGTGAATGGAATTGTTGTATGCAAATTCCGCTAGCGGAAGCAGAGGTGACTAATCGTCCTGTGAAAAAGAGGAGAAGCAACGCAAATATTGCTCCAAAGTTTGGTTGGTTCTCTCCGTCTGTCCCTTCGTTTGAGGATTGTAAGCAGTGGACAGACGGAGCTCGATGTTCAAGGCTTCACAGAGAGATCTCCAGAATCTGGAAGTGAACTGTACCCCTCGATCAGAAGTGATATTGTCGGGGATACCATGTAGCCTCACTATCTCTCGGATGAACATGGAAGCAGTCTCTTTGGCAGACGGGGTTCCTTGTACGGGTAAAAAGTGTGCCATCTTAGTCAGGCGATCAACCACGACAAATATGGTGGTAAAGTTCTCAGACGGGGGGAGTTCAACAATGAAATCCATGGATATCATGCTCCATGTTTTTTAGGCACAGGAAGACATTCTAATAGGCCCCAAGTCTTGGCTTGGTCAGTTTTATTGCATTGACAAGTCACACAGGATTTGACGTATCTTTTACAGTCTTGAATCAAGTCTGGCCACCAGAAAGAAGGGGAAATTAGGCCGATACTCTTGTGAATTCCAAAATGGCCTGCCAAAGGATGATCGTGGCAACGCTTCAGGACAGAAACTCTAAACTGCTCCGGGACAAAGACCTGTTCCTTATGGTAATAAAGCCCGTCCTTTAGCTGAAGGGATAAGTCTTGGGAGGGGGGATGCTCCAACAACTCCGCTCTTATTTGGGACGTCAGATTGGTTTGGAGAAGAAGAAAGTTTTTAGCCGGTAAAATGGTGTCTGCTTCGGAAGGATAAACAGGATCATGGAACATGCGCGACAGCGCATCTGGTTTCCCATTCTTAGAACCAGGGTGGAAAGTTATGTGGAATGTGAAGCAGGAGAAGAACAATGCCCATCTTGCCTGCCGAAGTCTAAGTCTTTTAGCTGCTCTCAAATACTCGAGATTCTTGTGGTCGGTGAAAATGAGTATAGGGTGTAAAGCTCCTTCTAACAGGTAGCGCCACTCCTCGAGGGCAGCTTTAATGGCCAACAGTTCCCGGTCCCCTACATCATAATTCTTCTCAGAAGGATTCAATTTCTTGGAGAAGAATGCCACAGGATGGAGTAGAGATTTAGGACCCTGTCGCTGCGATAATATGGCTCCCACTGCAATTTCATAGGCGTCTACCTCCAGAATATAGGGCAAGGAAGGATCAGGATGCTTTAAGATGGGGGCTGAAGTGAACAAGGCTTTCAACTGCTCAAAAGATGTTTGTGCTTCAGTACTCCACCAGAGGGGAACATGCTGCTTAGTCAAAAGGGTGATAGCAGAGATAATACCAGAAAAGTCCTAATGAATTTCCTATAGAAATTAGCAAATCCCACAAACCTTTGTACCACTTTCGGTCTGTAGAAGCTGGCCATTCCAAGACAGCAGCGACTTTCTGGGGATCCATGGAGATCCCATCAGCGGAGATGACGAGTCCCAGAAATTGTATTGTCTGTTTTTCAAAATCGCACTTTTCAGCCTTGGCGTAGAGATGGTGTTCACGAAGTTTACTCAAAACCTTCTTCACATGGGTACGGTAGACCTCGATTGAGTCAGAAAAGATAGGAATATCATTGAGATAGACAATGATGAACAGGTCAAGGAAGTCCCGAAAAACATCATTTACCAGGTGCTGAAAGGTGGCTGGGGTGTTGCAGAGACCGAAGGGCATAACTAGGTATTCAAAATGCCCAAAGCGTGACCTAAAGGCAGTCTTCCATTCATCCCCCTTTCTGATTCGCACCAAATTGTAGGCACCTCTCAGATCTAGCTTGGAAAAGACTCGTGCTCCGCGCAGTCTCTGGAATAACTCGGGAATTAAGGGAAGTGGGTACCGGTTTTTGATAGTTATTTTGTTAAGATCACGATAGTCAATACAGGGCCTCAGGGAGTGATCTTTTTTTCTCCACAAAAAAGATACCAGCTCCTGCTGTAGAGGAAGAGGCCCGAATAAAACCTTTTTCTAGACTTTCATCAATGTATTTGCGCAAGGCCTCTAGTTCAGGTTCCGAGAGAGGGTAAATTCGGCCGAAGGGAATCTCTGCCCCTGGTAGAAGTTCAATGGGACAATCGTAGGTCTGGTGGGGAGGTAAGCTCTCTGCACTCTTTTTATTAAATACGTCCAAGAATTCATGATAGACTGTGGGTAATAACTTCATAGTTTCAGGGTCCGAGTGGATGCTGAGGAGAGGAGCAGGATTAACAAACTTTTTCGGGTAACAATGTCTCTGACAATAATTAGAGGAAAAGGAGATATCTCCGGTGAGCCAGTCAATATGAGGGTTATGGGCCCTTAGCCAGGGTAACCCCAGGATAACAGGAAACATGGGGGAAGTTATGACGTCCAAACGGAGCAATTTCTGATGTTCCGAAGAGGTTTGGCAAAGAATGGGTACAGTCTCTTGTGTAACAGGCCCCGACTTGGGACCAGAGCCATCTGCCAGATTCACAGTAAATTCCTGCCTCTTGGTACATACAGGAAGTTGATGTAAAGTGACAAAGGCTGAGTCCACAAAACAACTGCAGGCTCCTGAGTCTATAATTGCGGTTACAGGAATAGTCCTCCCAGGCAACTGAAACTGGAGCGAAAGGGGGAGATGTAGCAAATCCCTCCCAGGAAGATGCATCATGTAAGGTGACGTAGGAGTGGGCTTGGCAGGTCTTATGGGACAAGCTTGAATGAAATGGCCTGCTCCTCCGCAGTAAAAACATAGTCCGCCATGTAGTCGCCGGAGGCGTTCAGAGGAAGATTGTGGTGGTCTTAGAAAGCTTCTGCGGGGAGAATCAAGGGGCTCCTTATTCTTGTAGGGACCCCTTGGTAATCTGGACGTGATTGTAGAAACAGGAGCAAAAACTCTTGAGGAAGTAGGTGGCTTGGTACTAGCTTTCTCAGATTGCCTTTCACGCAATCGACGGTCAATTTGGATAACAAGATGGATCAGATCTTCCAGGGATGGTGGTACCCCTATTCGGGCAAGTTCATCTTTTAATTTGTCAGAGAGTCCCAGACGAAATTGATGATGTAGAGCGGCTTTATTCCACTGTGTATCAAAACTCCAGACACGGAAATCTGTTACAATACCTCCACGGATCTTAAGCCTTGTTGGAGTTTACCAAGTGTAAATTCAGCGGTCTGTTGGAGGAAGGGGTCAGCATACAGTTGGGACATGGCTGAAAAGAAGAGTCAGCGGTAGATAAGGCCGGATCATGATGAGCCCAGGAGAGTGGTTCATTTCGTAGAAGTGTAATAATAAACCCCACTTTAATATGCTCGGATGAGAAGGTTCGTGGTAACAAGGAAAAATAAAGTTCACAGGCATTTTGAAAAGTACGGAACAGTTTGCGATCCCCTGAAAAATGCTCAGGCAAGGGTACTCTGGGTTCAGGAGGCAGAGAGGTTTCGCTGAGCAGGCAAAAGTCAGTTTGCACAGACAAATTCACAAGTGTAAGGTGGGCAGAGGCAGCTGAGACATCAAACAGGTTCGGTAGACGATCTTCCATCTGGCCCAGGTCCTCTTGGAGATTCCGTACAGTATAGGCTAGTGCAGAAATTGCTCGGCAGATGTCCATAACAGGTGAGGCCTCCCTTTCAGACTCCATTGCTGGCTGACTGATACTGTCACGTACCTTATCGGAGTCTGAAGTGACGAGGTCGGCCTCCCTTGTATCTCCACCCCGGGTCCCGCTGAGAGTGGGAACAGAAGGACCCCAAGGAAAGGAGGAACACGAGTGCCTGCAGAAATAGCCCAGGAAGCTTGAGGCAGATGATGCGACTTTAGGTATGCAGGAAATCGCAGCTGATCGCAGAAGCGGAGATGCTGCAACTTGGCAGACAGCTTGGAGCCAAACAGGAAACAAGAGCGGAGTCACAGGAATAGCCGGGTTCGGAAGCAGGCGGACAGCAAGGTACCAAATCATCAGGCAGGAACAGAGTCAAATAGGAAGCCGAAATCAGGAACCAGTAATTCAGGATGAGGGAGAGTCCAGAAGCAAGGTCAGGGGAGCCAAAGGTTCAGCAACGGATATCAGGCAGGCTAGCAAACACAGGCTACTGGTACAGGAACAGCTGAGATCAGTCAGCATCTGTTACAGTCAGTGTGCCCTTTAACCAGTTCAATACAGGGCATTTTCACCCCCTTCCTTCCCAGACCAATTTTTAGTTTTCAGCGCTGTCGCACTTTGAACGACAATTGCGCGGTCGTGCGACGTTGTACCCAAACAAAATTGATGTCCTTTTTTCCCTCACAAATAGAGCTTTCTTTTGGTGGTATTTGATCACCTCTGCGGTTTTTATTTTTTGCGCTATAAACAAAAGAAGAGCGACAATTTTGAGAAGAACACAATACTTTTTACTTTTTGCTATAATAAATATCCCAATTTTTTTTTTAAAAAAACAAATTTTTTCCTCAGTTTCAGCTGATATGTATTCATCTACATATTTTTGGTAAAAAAAAATCGCAATAAGCGTATATTGATTGGTTTGCGCAAAAGTTATAGCGTCTATAAAATACGGGATAGATTTATAGCATTTTTAAAAAAAAAATATTTATTTATTTTATTTTACTAGTAATAGTGGCGATCGCAATTTTTTTCATGACTGCGACATTATGGCGGACACATCGGACACTTTTGACACATTTTTGGGACCATTCACATTTATACAGCGATCAATGCTATAAAATTGCATTGATTACTGTGTAAATGTGACAGGCAGTGAAGGGGTTAACCACTAGGGGGCGGGGAGGGGTTAAATGTGTTTCCTAGGGAATGCTTCTAACTGTAGGGGGAGGGGACGCTCAAGGGGAGGAGACCGATCAGTGTTCCTCCGTTCTGGGAACACAGATCGCTCTCCTCTGAGCTGACAGGACTTGGATCTCTGTGTTTACACACAGAGATCCACGGTCCGGCCCGGTTAACGGGCAATTGTGGGTGCCCGGCCGACATCGCGGCTGCCGGGCACATGCACCGGGACCCGAGCAACGCGGCGGGCGCGCGCGCCCCCTAGGCGGCCGGGAACCCGAGGCCGTCATATGACGTCCACCCAGGATGGGAGATCCCATCTGTGGACGTCATATGTACATACGCGGGTAGGGAAGTGGTTAAATAGGCCGTCTAGTGTCAAAGGGCCGCGTGGACGCGCTCCCGCGGGCGCGCACATTCCTGCGCGCACGCGCATTGGCACGTCTGCGATCCAAAGAGTTCTTTACGAACGTATGCGAGCGCGAGTGAACCCGGAACGCCACAGTTCTCTTACAGTCTCTACCCTCCTCAGGGTTAGTGGACATATCTTCCATGGGAGTGAGGAGCAGCTTATCCAGGGTCCTAACAATTAATGATTTGGTGGAGGCAGGTGACAGCACAGAGGGGAAGTACTCACTGCGGGGCTGGTGTGCATGTTTGAGCTGGCATCCTGGGTGTCCTGATCTGCTATGGAGTCCTCTGTCCCCTGCTCCCTGTCTCATGGGATTGCAGCGACCGCAATCTTGGAAGAGGCAGCGACCGCAGGTACGGGATCTAATTGTTTGGATAGATCCCATCTTGCTGATCCTGGTGGTCTACTGGGCTTCCTCGGTCTGTGGGCTGAGGAGAGGACCAGGGCTCTGCTGCTCCCAGATCAGGCGTCCATCCGACGAGCTGCCGCGCATGCGCCTCTCTATCTTGTATCTCATGAAGTTCTTGGCTTACAAATGTAAAATACTTACTATATTCACATTACACTGGCAACAATGGAATGGCGATCTTTAAATGTAATATTAAATATGTAATATCTACTAAACAAGTAAGTGCATAGGTGTGCACACATGGTGTGCCTGATGTGCCTAGGCACTCCCTAATCACCCCGTGCAATGCAGATTCCTCCTGCTGCCCGGTCCCCCTCTCCCACAGCCCTATGAGGTTCCCTCCTGTCCTGCTGGCTGCTGTGGGGGATGTTTCAGGATGGAGACCAGGGGAAAGAGCCTGTAAATATGTCATTTAGGGGCATGGCCTGACGCATGGAGTGAGAGGATGTGCTATGCCTTGGCTCCCGCACCCCTCGGCTCTACAGGGTGTTTCTGAACTGAATCCGGCTGTTTAAAAGACTCCAATGGGGAAAGCTAAGTACCGGAACCAGCAGGGAACGGGGGGATCTCGCCCAGGAGGGGATTTGGGGAGCTTTTTCGCCCGATCTTCGGCCGCGGCCCAGCGCCAGCCGAGATCCAAGATGGCGCCGGCGCGCGGCCCGCTCCGAGTCAGCCCTGGACTCTATGGCCTGCTCACAGGCATCCCACACTACCCCTGTGACTCAAGCTTCTCCTCCCAGACTCTCCAGGTGCCGTTCTTCTGCATCTATAGGCTCTGAGGATGGCTGGGATCTAGAATCCCAGATGAGATCCCTGCAAAGCTACATGCGGTCTCTTCCTACCAAAGCTGATTTTGAGCAGTGTGTACACCGCATAGAGAAAACCTACAAACAGGAGATCTCTGAGCTTAAAAGGGACATTGGTGTTCGTTTTGAGGATATTGAAGCCACAGCAGAGACACTCCATACCTCTGTTCAGAAGCATGAGGAAATACTTAACTCTCACACAACCATGCTGCAGCACCTTGCGTTTCAGCAAGATGACATCGAAAACAGAAACAGGCGTAATAATATTCGCATACGCGGCATTCCTGAATCGGTGGAACCCAAGGACTTGAGGGCGGCGGTGACAGCCATTTTTAATCAGCTCCTACAATTGCCCAAAGATAACCCACTTGAACTAGACCGGGTCCACAGGACCTCAGGCCCCAGGAATCCTGACCCCTCATTTGTTCATGACAAGCTCTGCAGAGTGCACTTCTACAACATTAAGGAATCCATCGTGCGGGCCGCCAGCACGTAGCACTCTATTCTTTTCAATACCACTCCCGTGATGCTGTTACCTGATCTTTCACGTTTAACCTTAACCATGCGGAAGGCCCTGAAGCCTCTCACACAGCTTCTCCAATCACGCCAAATGAAGTACCAATGGCGCTTTCCTTTTCAGCTGGGAGTGCACCATGATGGTAAGACTGCCACATTCCGCACGCTGGGTGACCGCCCTGCATTCCTGGGCACCCTATAGGTGTCTTTGCCGGATTGGCCCTTCTCTCCAACTACACCAGGCCTGCCGTATATCCCGCAGTGGCAGAAACAAAGCCGCAAACGCCATCCTGGATCTTCACCCCGCATAGACCCTGACGATTGATGTCTTATAGACTGGCTGGTCACCTATCTTTTTCTCTACATGAGCAAGACTGCCTCCTGCACTGCCTTGGATCTCTGAGGACTTTCGTTCCTCGAGCCTCTGTTGATGGTCTTCACTCTCCCAAGCCTCTTCCAGCAAGCAGTTTCTGTTACTGTTTTTTCTACAATTGGAAGATGTTAATCTTTTCTTTCATTTTATTGTTATCTACGTTCGGGGTTTTTATGCTTTAGAAGATACCAGGTTCCTCTGCTAAAAATTGTACAATGGCTGCGTAAGGAAGATTCACCTTGGCCTTCTGGGACTGTCGCGGTTCTTACCTGTTGCGAAACTGATCCCGTTGTTCATCCAGTTTCTTCACGCCGAAGGTCCCTGCTCGCTACTTTTGAACTACCACTTTTCCTTTTTCCCAGGGACTGGTGCACCTGTTTGCATCCTACTATTGCTTTCATGGCACACTCAACTATTTATAATGTTGTATTAACCCATGCTTTCCCCCATCGTGATTATGATTATGATATTTTATTATCTATACTTATTTATGCTTATTACGCTTCCATGTACAGCCCAGTTTGATTCCCATATTATTGGCCCTGTGGTCCCTGGGGCTCTGGGAGCTCTCGCCATGCTAAACACTAACCCCCCCCCCCCTTAGGAATACTCGGTGCCCCCACTTGGCACCGTACCATGGTTTGCAGATGTTCTATACTTTACAGTTTTTTGTATTGTATTTTATTTTCTTTTTCTCAATTTTTGATTAACTGGTACCACCTTGTGGTCTATCTTACTACAATCAGTATATTGTTTAATTTGCTAGGATCAGGGTCCCAGTCTCCCTCTTCTGATCTTTTCAGGTCAGACTATAATACCGACATGACAATTATGGATGCTGGGACTCTCTTCCTTTCCCAGCTCTCTCCCCTCTTCCTCTCTCCTCCCTTGCTCCTTTCTGGTACTACTTTTATATCTCTCATATCTTTTTCTGCTCCCTTCCTTGCACATATCCCCTCCCCTCCCATTTTCCCTTCCCCTCCCCCTCCTCTGCTGACTGGGGCGGTCTCACGAGAGACTCTCGTTGTTTCTTTTTTCTCCCCTTTCCCATTATACCCACCTTGATATGGCCGCTACTCCACCACTTAGTCTAGCTTCTTACAATTGTAGAGGCTTTAATACCCCAGAGAAACGTAATCAGATCCTCTATCACTTCCATAAAGAGAAAACTAATATTCTCTTCTTACAAGAAACCCATTTCAGGACTGATTCCATACCCATGATGCGCAATCAATACTATACCACTTGGTTTCATAGTACCAACCCCGCTGCAAAATCCAAAGGGGTTTCGATCGCGTTTCATAGGTCCTTTCACCCTGAGGTTATTGACTCATATGTTGATGATCATGGTCGCTTTATATTTCTCAAATTAAAAATTAATAATTTTCTCTTTACAGTCTCCAACATCTACGCTCCAAACACAGATCAGGCGCACTTCATATTATCCACTCTCGCCAGACTGACGTCTTTTGGAGGTTCTAGTGTTATCGTTGGAGGTGAATTCAATGTGGCTCTTTCCCCCTCTGCCGACACCTCTACTGGTAAGTCTTCCATGTCTACGACCTCACTCTCACACATAAAATCTCTTTTACATTCTTATCACCTAGTGGATGTGTGGCGTATACATCATCCTACAGACAGAGATCTCACATACTTTTCTATAGCATACAACTCATATAGCAGACTGGACTATTTTCTTATTTCCCAATCCCTCTTAGATACACCTTTACAAACCTCCCTAGGACATGCCCTCTGGTCTGACCATGCTGCGGTATATCTGTCTTTCGCCCGACCCCCACAGTCACATAGGGGGCACTCCTGGCGCCTCAATGATAATCTCTTACGCGACTCGGTATGCATCGCTGAAGTTACTAAAGCAATTCATAACTTTAAAATTGACCACATAGCAGATACAACTTCTCCACTCAACCAATGGGAGGCTCTGAAGTGTGTGGTCAGGGGCATCCTGATTCAAAACGGTTCTCGCTTGAAAAAAATTAGGTCTGACGACATCCGGCGCCTCCTGACCAACATTTCGGATCTGGAATCCCTACACAAATTAAATCTAGACCCCTCCACTTTTGTGGCCCTTTCCAACTCCCGTCGGGATTTACTCCAATTATTAGACTCACACTCTCTCATAGCTAGGGACCGTGCCCGAAAATCTTACTACTCTATAGCCAATAAATGCGGTCAACATTTGGCACGGGTTATCCATCCCAGGGCTCCACGTCTTCCTATCCCCTTCATCACTAAACAAGACCAGACTAAAGTTTTTGGTTGCAAAGACATATCCACCACATTTAAAGACTACTATGCTCAGTTAAATAATCTTCCACAAACCTCCCCTCCTAGTTCTCTGCCCCCATCCCAAGACCCAATGCAGACCTACATAATGGAAATGGCGCTACCTGTGATTGACCCCCAGGTGTCCGCGGACTTGGATGGCCCCCTGTTGGAACCGGAGTTCCTAGGCGCCATCAAGGAATTAAAACCGGGTAAATGCCCAGGCCCCGATGGCTACTCCCCGAGGTTTTACAAAACCTTTGTACCATTGTTGGTACCGTTTCTCACTAAGGCCTTCAACTCCATAGATGATACCACTCTCCCTTCCAAAGCACTCCTATCAGCCAATGTCTCCATTTTACCGAAACCCAATAAGGACCCTTCTCAATTCAGCAGTTATCGCCCGAGATCGCTTTTAAACATTGACCTTAAGCTCTTTGCAAAAATCCTTGCTAATCGTCTCTCTCCCTCTCTCCCCGGGATCATACATAGAGATCAGGTGGGCTTCATCCCGGGTAGAGAGGCACGAGACAACACCACCAAAACTATTAACTTTGTTTCCTATGCCCAACGCCATCATCAACAGATCTGCCTTCTCTCCTTTGATGCCGAGAAGGCATTAGATCGGGTTAACTGGCTTTCCTAAAACTTTCCCTTGAGCAAATCGGGTTGGGATCCCCTTTCATCTTCAAAATTATGTCACTCTACTCCCATCCCTCTGCTTCGGTCCTGGTTAATGGTACTTCTTCAGCAGCATTTGATATCTCCAACGGGACTCGCCAGGGATGTCCCCTTTCACCCCTTCTTTTTGTTATAGTAATGGAACATCTAGCATGTGCCATTCGCCAAAATGATTCCATACGAGGCATACACACGCCATCCGCACACCATAAGCTTGCACTATACGCTGATGATTTACTCATTTACGCACGCCAACCACATATTACCCTCCCCTCCTTGTTCTCGGAGTTCCAACGTTTCGGAAGTTTGTGTAATTTTAAACTCAATATCTCCAAGACCGAGGCGCTTAATATCTCTCTCCCTGCTTCCACTCTGTCCTCTCTCAAATTCAATTATACTTTTCATTGGCAGACCAAGGGCATTATGTACTTAGGCGTAACCATACTGGCTAACCTTTCACTTCTCTTTACACTGAACTACATCCCCCTCCTCTCCCGACTCCGTAAAGATCTTGCCTCTTGGGGGGACAAACCCATTCCCTGGTTTGGACGCATAAACACCCTTAAGATGGACACCTTACCTAAATTGCTCTACCTATTTCAGACCATTCCGACCGTAATACCCAAATCCTTTTTCTCTACTCTGCGCTCTCTTTCCATCCGCTTTCTGTGGAATAAAGGATTATCGAGAATCAAATTTAAGTTACTCACCCGGCCAAAATTGCAAGGTGGTACAGGTCTACCTGATTTTGAGCTTTATTACAAAGCCACATTAATGGCTCGTATCCTTGCTTGGTTCCCACGACCTTCCCAAAAAGCTTTGGTTATGGTTGAACAGGATATGTCCCCCGTTGATCTTAGGGCTTTACTTTGGGGCTATAAACATAACCTATCAGCTTTGGCTGATTCATCACCCGTAACTACAGCTGCCCTCGTACTTTGGTATAAGAGAGGTCTATGCGAGATGCTATCTTCGGACCCATCTCCCTTATCACCACTTTTCGATAATCCTGCCTTTCCACAAGTTATAGGGGCCTACGCTATTGGTTCTTTCTCCCGTTCCTCATGGCCCCAAGCACACTCCTTCGTTCGGGCGGATAATGGAACACCAAATATCCCTCCAGGAAATCGAGACTGGCTCACTTCTATACACCTTTCCACCTTTACCAAACATCTTTTCACTTCCTCCCAGATCCATCGCCCCTTGACTGACTTTGAACACCTCAGCTCCCTGCAAGAACTACCTAGACACTTGCTATCACATATCTACAGTCTTATTCAATCTCTTAAACAGAAAGACCTACCCACCTACACTAGAGTATGGTCGGCAGACGTGGGAAAGACCATTTCCAGAGCGGATTGGCAAACCGCGTTCCATTTCGCACATAAGTCCTCAATTTCATGCTACTCACAAGAAAACATTTTTAAGGTCATGGCGAGATGGTATAGGGACCCCGCCTCTCTACGGAAAATTTTCCCCTCAACTTCATCTATTTGTTGGCGTTGTTCTCTCACAACAGGGTCATATCTGCATATTAGACATGTGCATTCGTTTTCGTCCGAATGCATTTTCGTCCGAATTTCAGGTATTTTCGTTATCGTTTTAACAAACGATAACGAAAGTGCAGAATCCGAAAAACGAAAGATCCGACATAAACAAATGCTTTATTTTCGTTTTCGTTGCTACAACAGTTCGATATAGATAGGAGATTTGACATGATGATGACAATAACAATCTGTGTCCAATCAAACCTGAGGTCGAATGTGCCTAACCTTAACTCTATTAGTCCAATATTATTCTACATAGAGAGAAAAGATTCGACGTAGGGGAGAAAAGATTCGACGTAGGGGAGAAAAGATTAATAAAAATAATGATGATGATGAATGTTATTGGCTGATTGTAACCAAAGAGGAGGAGCAGTAGAATAGCTAGAACTAAGTACACACGTACTTTGGCTTATGGTGTCTGTTGAAAGTTCTAAGAAGATTCAACGGAGCAGGTAAACTATACGGCGTCGTACAGTTTAGCTGCTCCGTCAAATCTTCTTTGAACATTCGACAGACACCATAAGCCTTCAATGACAGATTCAACCTTAATTTGGATTTTCGGACGAATGCAATTTTTAACGAAATAAATAAAAACGAATTTCGGGAGTAATTAAATAAATGTATTTTTCGTACGAAAACAAAATTCCGAAACGAAATATTTCAGTGTGCACATGTCTACTGCATATCTGGTGGGAGTGTAATCGGATCCGGCCCTTCTGGAATCAGGTATCCCAGGTTTATGAAAAAAATTACGATGACCCTCTGCACTTGACCCCTGAAATAGCCCTCCTATCTATTCTGCCAGGTTCAATAGCCTCTCAAAAGCGCAATCTTCTACGTTTCTTCCTGTCTGCGGCTCGCCAACTCATACCCCTCTTTTGGAAGACAGCGACTATCCCCCCACTGTCCCTCTGGACTTCCACCATGAATGATATTATGCGTATGGAGGAGATGCTAGCGCTTGACAATGACACCTACGAGAAATTCACAATATTATGGTCGGTCTGGCGATGCTTCTCCTCCTCAGATATGCTGTCTTCCTTGCTTCCTGCCTCTCAGATTACAGCTTCCCCCACAAATTTGAATACCCACTGATCCCTTGACCATGTCTGAGGATCTGGGGTCCTTCCTCCTCAACCCCAGCCAGCGGAGCCCCCCCCTACCCTTCCCTCCCCTCCACCCCTTTTCTTTTCTGTTTTCTTTTTCCCTACTTATTTTCTTTTTTTTTTTCTGATCTCTTATCCTGATACTTGACATGATTTATCTATATTATATTTTACTTAATAACTATCAGCTTAGCTGTGGGCAATAGCCATTTTGCTCGCTGGTTGTTCTCTCAATATGCCATATTTTATGTCAATTGTATTACTTCTTTTGTTACTTTATAACAATAAAAACATTTTCAACTCTAAATATGTCATTTATCAGCCCCTTCCTTTTCAGAATGAACTCAGTAAGTGATTGGTACCATTCACTCACTGGACTTGGTTTACTAAAACTGCAGAGTGTAAAATCTGGTGCAACTGTGAATGGTAGTCAATCAGCTTCAAACTTAAGCTTATTAAATTAGGCTTTGATAAAAAAAAAAAAAAAACCTTGATGCTGACTGGTTTCTATACAGAGCTGCACCAATATTTGCAATCTTCAGTTTTAGTAAATCAATGCCACTGTGTTCATGTAACTGTGTTTACTATGCTTCAGTTTGTGAATGAACAGGAAACACAGAGTTCTGGTTGGAAGCTAAACAGTGGAGACCTTGAGTGGAGAGTGTGAACAAGTTTTGCTTTTTGACTGCTGGTAATTGCTGGATTGCTTTGTTAGGTTCTTTTTGGGACCTTTCTTGTAGCTTTTTAACACCTTTTTCTGTCACTTTTTAAACAGCTTTTTTTTTTCTTTGCTTTCTTGAGCCTACTAATTAAGGGGAGTGGTTAATTGTTCACAGGTGCTTGAGGCCTATATAACCTTCTGTAGAACTCATTGTAAGTGGTGAGTTAAAAAGCCAGAGTTGAAAACAAGAGGTTGCAACAGGGGTCAAGTACCTGTGTAGGGTGAGTGTGTACCTGTGTATTGTAAGTACATGAGTGCTGCGAGTGCATTTGGGCTGTATGGATTATTAGTGTCAGGTAGTACCTGTGTATTGTGAGTACCTGAGTGTTGTCTGAGTAGTGTGTGTGGATCGTTAGTACTTGTGTATTGTGTGTGTGTGTGCACGTGGGTCAGTGAGTGCCCGTTGGTCAGCGAGTGCACGTTGGTCAGCGAGTACCTGTGTATTGTCTAGTACCTGTGTATTGTCTGGTTGAGTACCAGTGTATTGTCTGGTTGAGTACCAGTGTATTGTCTGGTTGAGTAACTGTGTATTGTCTGGTTGAGTACCTGTGTATTGTCTGGTTGAGTATTAGTGTCAGGAAGCTAGTTGTTAGGTAATTTGGACAGAGTATAATCCCCAATCCTCATTAAATTAGTAGGTACGATGCCCGGTGGGTGTGGAGATGAGACTTCTTGCAGCATGTATGCGTTCCTTGATCTTCCGGTCGAGGGCAAATACTGCTGTGCAAAATGTAAGCACGTTGTTTCCCTGGAAGCCCAGGTTCTGAATCTGGGGAAGCAACTGTCAGCACCATACTAAAGGAGAGACAGAAATGTACACGGCAGGTGCCGGCAGGGGCCAGCACAGAGGTGGGTGGAGACAAAGAGGTGCAGGCTCTAGGAAAGAGTAGATGGGTGACAGTCAGGAAGGGTAGAGGGGGAAGTGCCAGGGAGGCCGATCCAGGGCTATTCGCATCCCAATAAGTATGCTCTGTTGAGTGACACTGGTGAAACCAGTCAGGGACCAGCACTGCTGGCGCTGAAGGACTCTCCTAGCTGCTGGGGAAGAACTCATCTAATGAGAGTGGGGGGGAAGCAAAGAGAAAGGAAAGACAGATTCTGGTGGTAGGGGACTCAATTCTTAGAAGGACAGCGAGGGTAATTTGTAACAAAGACCTGAAGCACCAAACTGTATGTTGTCTACCGGGTGCTTGGGTTCAGCACGGATCTGGTGGACAGATTACTGGGAGGGGCTGGGGAAGACCTGGATGTCATGGTGCATGTTGGCACCAATGACGAAGTCAGAGGCAGATGGAGTGTCCTAAAGAAAGATTTTAGGGACTTTTGAGCTAAATTGAGGAAAAGGACCTCCAAGGTTGTATTCTCAGGAAGCAAACAAGTGGCTGAAGAGCTGGTGTAGTAAGGAGGAGTTTGGGTTCCTGGAGGACTGGGCCGACTTTTCAGTCGATCACCAGTACTATAGAAGGGACGGACTGCACCTAAATAAGGAGGGTACATATCAACTGTGAGTAAAGATGGATAAAAAGTTAGAGGGGTTTTTAAACTAGGCAATGGGGGCAGGGCCCAGAGATAGAGATACTACCTAGAGATAGAGGTAGTATTGGGGGCATTAGTGGTAGATTGACTAAAGCACATAAACCAAAGGTAAGTATAGTAACAAGTCCTAGTTGCAATCTCAGAACACCCAATAAGAGGATAGTATGCGACCAGTCTAAACTACGTGGCATGTTCACCAATGCCAGGAGCCTGGCGGACAAGATAGGTGAACTAGAGATACTGTTGTACAAGGAGGATTTGGATTTTGTGGGAATTTCAGAGACCTGGTTCAACAGCTCTCATGATTGGCTGGCAACCATTCAAGGGTATACCTTTTATCGCAGGGATAGAGAGGGTAAAAAAGGGGAGGGGTATGCCTATATATCAAGAATAACGTACAAATGAATGTGAGAGATGACATCACTAAGGGAACTAGGGAGGAGGTGGAATATTTATGGGTAGAGCTCCAAAGGGATCAATCTAAGGAGAAAATAATACTGGGAGTATACTATAGGTCCCCTAACCTGAGGGAGGGGGACGGATCTCCTATCACAAGTTGGATTAGCAGCAAGGTGGGAAGTGTTATCATAATGGGGGATTTTAATTATCCAGACATAGACTGGGCCGAGGGAACCACGCATTCATCTAAGGCTCGCCAGTTCCTAAATGTCTTGCAGGACAGTTTCATGGTTCAGATGGTAGATGCACCAACTAGAAATAAAGTGTTACTGGTTACCAACAATACAGACCTGATCACGGATGTGGAAATACAGGGCAATTTAGGAAACAGCGATCAAAGTTCAATTGGCTTCAGTATAAATCACACAAATAGGAAACATAAAGGGAATACAAAGACACTGCATTTCAAAAGAGCCAAATTCCCTAAATGACAAACCTTGTTAGAAGGCATGAATTGGGATAAAATCTTAGGAACAAAGAACACGGAGGAGAGAGATGGGTTTGCTTTAAGGGCATATTAAATAAGGGCATTAGCCAATGCATCCCATTGGGTAATACATTTAAAAGAGCAAACAAAAGTCCTGGATGGCTTAACTCCAATGTAAAAATGCATACAAATGCAAAGGAGAAGGCCTTCAAAAAATACAAGGTTGAGGGATCATCATCAGCATTCAGACTTTATAAAGAATGCAACAAGAAATGTAAGCGTGCAATTAAGGTGGCTAAGATAGAACACGAAAGACACATTGCAGAGGAGAGCAAAAGAAATCCCAAGAAATTCTTTAAGTATTTAAAAAAATTTAAAAAAGGTATCAGTAAAAAGGGAGGACAGACCATATTGGACCCATAAAGAATGAGGAAGGACATCTGGTTACAAAGGATGGGAAGATGGCAAAGGTACTGAATTTATTCTTCTCCTCAGTTTTCATGAGGGGATTGGGGGGCTTCAGTAACCAAAACTGCAGTGTTTATCCTTATGACACATCACAGGAAGCACCTCCATGGTTAACAGAGGACAGAATTAAAATTAGACTTGGGAAATGTAACATTAATAAATCACTGGGACCAGATAGTTTGCATCTGAGGGTACTTAGGGAACTCAGTCAAGTAATTGCCAGACCATTGTTCCTAAATTTTACTGACAGTCTACTGACTGGAATGGTACCAGGTGATTGGAGAAAAGCCAATGTAGCACCAATATTTAAAGAGGGCCCAAAATACAACCCTGGGAATTACAGACCAGTTAGCCTAACATCAATAGTATGCAAGCTCTTGGAGGGGATGATAAGGGACTATATACAAGATTTTAGTAACGAGAATGGTATCATTATCAGTAATCAGCGTGGATTCATGAAGAATCGTTCTTGCCAAACCAATCTATTAACCTTCTATGAGGAGGTGAGTTTCCATCTAGATAAAGGAAGGCCCGTAGACATGGTGTATCTGGATTTTGCAAAAGCATTTGACACAGTTCCCCATAAATGTCTACTGTACAAAATAAGGTCTGTTGGCATAGACTATAGGGTGAGTACATGGATTGAAAATTGGCTACAAAGGTGAGTTCAGAGGGTGGGGATAAATGGGGAGTACTCAGAATGGTCAGGGGTGGTTAGTGGGGCCCCCAGGGTTCTGTGCTGGGACCAGTGCTATTTATTTTGTTCATAAAGGACCTGGAGGATGGGGTAAACAGTTCAATCTCAGTATTTGTGGATGATACTAAGCTAAGCAGTGCAATAACTTCTCCGCAGGATGTGGAAACCTTGCAAAAAGATCTGAAAAAATTAATGGGGTGGGCAACTACATGGCAAATGAGGTTTAATGTAGAAAAATGTAAAATAATGCATTTGGGTGGCAAAAATATGAATGCAATCTATACACTGGGGGGAGAACCTCTGGGGGAATCTAGGATGGAAAAGGATCAGGGGGTCTTAGTAAATGATAGGCTCAGCAATGCATTGCACTAACAAGCTGCTGCTAACAAAGCAAACAGAATATTGGCATGCATTAAAAAGGGGATCCACTCCAGAGATAAAAGATAATTCTCCCGCTCTACAAGACTCTGGTCTGACTGCACCTAGAGTATGCTGTCCAGTTCTGGGCACCAGTCCTCAAGAAGAATGTACTGGAAATGGAGCGAGTACAAAGAAGGGCAGATAAGCTAATAAAGGGTCTGGAGGATACTAGTTATGAGGAAAGATTGCGAGCACTTAACTTATTCTCTCTGGAGAAGAGACGCTTGAGATTTCAATTTATGAATACCATACTGGTGACCCTACAATAGGGATAAAACTTTTTCGCAGAAGGGAGTTTAACAAGACACGTGGCCACTCATTAAAATTAGAAGAAATAAGGTTTAACCTTAAACTACATAGAGGGTTCTTTACTGTAAGCGTGGCAAGGATGTGAAATTCCCTTTCATAGGTGGTGGTCTCAGCGGGGAGCATCGATAGTTTAAAAAAACTATTAGATAAGCACCTGAACGACCGCAACATACAGGGATATACAATGTAATACTGACTTATCATCACACACATAGGTTGGACTTGATGGACTTGTGTTTTTTTTCAACCTCACCTACTACGTAACTATGTAAATACAGCTGAGGCTGCAGAGAAAGAACTGGGGAATCTATTCTCAGTTCCTTTCTCTGTCTCAAAAGTGAGACAAGGCATGCCAGGCATGGTACATGTGTCAACTATCCCTGTCTAAGGGTGAACAGGAGGTTTGTGCCATTATCGCACACAACCATTCCTGGCTCCAGCTGGCGAGGCATGAACCACCTCTGGGCCTGCCACTGCAGAGCTGCCAGAATCTCTACTTCAGTGTGGCTACTGTGCCCTAGACAGACCAGCTGATGCACTGCATGCCACCTTTATTCTGACTCATTGAGTATCCCTTGAATGCTTAGGGGGTACGTGCAGTTCATGGAACAATTTAGCAGAGGAGGGCATGGAGGAAGAGGAGGAGGAGGGGGTGGACCTGACAAATCCCGCATTATCATCACCACTAGCTGTATGGAGACGTGGCAGCACAACAAGCTGCAGCACTGAGCCCTGTCCTGCATCCTTCCAAATTGCAAGCAGAGTTACCCAGTGTGCTGTGAACAAAATATATTGTTCCTGACCATGCTTTCTGGACCAAGTGTCAGCAGTAACATGGACCTTGACTGCCTTGCCCAACGATGCCACAACAAATTGCCTTACATGTGATGGTAGAGAGCTGGAATAGCCTTAAAAGAATAGCCTTCATTTATTTTTTTTTACTAGTAATGGCGCAGATCTGTGATTTTTATCGGGACTGCAACTTTATGGTGGACACATCGGACACTTTTG
The DNA here is from genome assembly GCF_042186555.1 of Aquarana catesbeiana. NCBI lineage: Eukaryota > Metazoa > Chordata > Amphibia > Anura > Ranidae > Aquarana > Aquarana catesbeiana. Next base: position 263,890,705 of record NC_133324.1, read on the forward strand.
ACACATTTTTTGGACCATTGGCATTTATACAGCGTTCAGTGCTATAAAAATGGCAGGGAATGGATAACACTAGGAGGCAATTGAGGGGTTAACTGTGTTCCTTGTGTGTGTTTGTAACTGTAGGGGGAGGGGACTGACCTAGAGGAAATGACAGATCGTGGTTCCTAGCTATTAGGAACTCACGATCTGTCACCCCTCACAGAACAGAACAGGGATGTGTGTGTCTACACACACACACAACCCTGTTCTGCCTCTCATGCCCGCGATCGCTTATGGCTGGCAGTCATCGTGACCATCAGCCATGATCATCACCCCGCTGTGCAGTGGGAACAGGCGTGCACCTCCGGCTATCCCGATCCCGCGAGCCGATGTATACCTACGACGGCTCACGGGATCATGCCGACCTGCTGCAATATAATGACGGTGGCTGGTCGGCAAGCGGTTAAGTGGTTATATACTGCATTAAATGTGCAGTCATGCACTGATATATACTGCATTAAACGTACAGTAACGCACTGATATATACTGCGTTAAACGTGCAGTAATGCACTGATATATACTGTGTTAAACGTACAGTAACACATTGAAATGTACTGCATTAAACGTACAGTAATGCACGAATATATACTGAGTTAAACGCGTAGTAATGCGCTGCTATATACTGCAGGAAACCTGCCCTGACAAATTAAACTGACACTAAAGTAAAAATTAATGGTTACACTACACTCACAAAACTGACACTAAAGTAAGAATGAATGGTAACACTACACTCACAAAAACTGACATTAAAGCAAAAATGAATGGTCACACTACACTCATACTGAATTATCACTATATTCACATTAAACTGATATTCTACACTGACAATAGAATCACAATAGCACACTATAGCACACTAACTTGCTAGCAGCACTGAACAGAACCCTGTTCTATCTCTCTCCATGCCAATATCACACTGCAAATGGCCACTATGGGGAGAATATTTTTATAGTGTGGGGCGGGACTAAGAGCAATGAGCCATGATTGGATAGAGTCATCATTACGTTCTCTAATCATGGCACTGACAGTGCTCTGTGCCCTAATTGGGCAAAGCTTTAATTGCTTCAGCCAATCAGAGCTTCCAATGCACTGTGCGACACAGTGCATTGTGGTCATTTGGCGGGTAGAACAAATGGTCCAAAGCCCTGATAATTCATATGTTCAACGAAGAGGTGAACAGCCAATGCTCGGCCTGAACTCATGCTCGGCCCAAACCGTTCGCCCAACTCTAGTATCAAGGAATGGCAGCCCGTCCATTAGGGGCACCACCCCCTCTATCCTCGGATGCCACCCCCATGCTTTATCCACGGCTGCTATTTTGACAGAACATCGCCACCCCCTATTCATGTGTCTGGCCCCTTTCGGAACACCAGGCATATGAATTACAGTGGCGGGGATGTTTTTGAAGCACCTAATTAGAGCCAGAGGCTCTAATAGGCTTCAAAATAGGGTGGGCTCCTGGTGAAGAGCATTGCGCTAGGAGCCCACTCAGGTGTTACAACAGCGAATGACTATTCGCTATTGAAACACTGATCCTCAATCCAGCCAATCAGGAGCAGGTCTGAGACTCGTTTTCCGACTGGCCAAAAAAAGAAGAGTCCTAATTGGCCGCCGAGGGGGAGGGAGGAAACAGAAGCCGCCGCAATGCCTGTGGAGAGCAGGGGAAGGGAAAGCCATCGCCACCACCACCGAGCAAGGGAAGCCGCCGGTGAAGCCCGGGAGAAGCGCTGTGCACCAGACCCACCCGACCGGGGGGGTGTTACTGTTTGCTTCCCCCTATAAAAATTACCATCGGCCGCCACTGGTATCAAATGAAAACAGACCTGAATACATGTATACATGTTCACAGTAGTTTGCTCAGGATATGTTCTGGCATCCATTCTGTTAACTCAACCACACACAGGCTGAGGAAGGTGAATCAAACAAACAGGTCTAATCATCTGATATGGCACACTGTTTGACAGAATAAATCATGATGTATTGGTAAAGTGTTGAAAGTATTGTTAAACTCTGGCTCTTTTTTTTTTATCTCGTGTGAAAAATCCAGAAAGAGACATTTCTCCAAGATAAGAAAGTGATCTAGGTTTTTTATCTCTATAACTTAAAAGTTGCATCCGAAGTGGCCTGGGAGGATTTCTCAGAGGCAATTGAGGAGTTGGTGACTCTGTGAGCTCTCTCCACAGTAAAAAATGGAGATAGATAATCTCTATGATAAGTCAGCATTCTTTTTTTTTTTTTTTATTTCTTTTTATTAGAGATTTAAATTGCATAGATAAAAAAACATAGCCTATGGGCATTCCCCATAGCAGTTATATAAAACATAACATTACTAACTACCATCTTATCTAATAACAAAACCACAACATTCCATACACTTCACTCAGTTGTTCTCATACAAATTCAATGTAAAGATTAATGGAATATAAGGAGATTCCTGTTCCCCCTCAACCTTTAGGATGATATGGCAGGAGAACAGGAACTCATAGTTGAATTCATACCTGAACAAATGAGTTACTGCAGAGGAGTAAATTCACATATATCTTAATCTGAGCTTGATCAGGAGCAAGTTAATTTTGTCCATGGAATCATGATCATCAGCTGTATATTCTGAGTCTGTCCACAAGTGCCAGACCTTCCCAAATTTTTTTAGGGCAACCTCGAGAAAAATATGTAGCTTTGTATAGAGGTACAACCCTATTGATTAGGCGCTTCAAAAAGGGCAAATTAGGGGCACGTTCGGGTATCTACAGCCTAAATGTTCTTGTATCACAGCTTGTTTCTATGCCATTTAATTTCAAGGAGTTGGCTATGGCTTTTTGCTGTGACATTTTAAGACCTGGGGGTCTGTAAGCTATTAAAGTTCCCCTACACTGTCCTTAAAAGCTTTGTTACCCCAACACTTCATATTTCTGATATATGGGGGTGTGGCCAGCCGTGGACGGTGATGGATGTCTGAGAGCACAGCTCTGCTCACACAGGCGACACAGTGGCACAAAACAGCCCACAAAAGCCCATTTTTCACACCCCACAGTAGTGATCCAGCTCCTGAGCACCTGAGGATCATGTCCAGAAAGTGTAAGGAGGAACAGAAACCCCAGATGCTGACTGCTTCCTTCACACAGCAGCAGCATGGGGGAAGACAAGATGGCACCGGCTCTTCTCCTTCCTCGGCACCTCGCTCTCCTCCTCCAGCACACTCAGCAGGCTCCACAAGCCACAAAGCCAAGCCTCCTCACAACCCTCTCTTTCTCTCCTCTACTCCAATGTCTGGCAGCCGTAAAAAAGCCAGATTCAGAATGGATGGGACAGGACACAGGATCTAGGTGAGCCCTAACACCAATAACACTGACTCTGGGGAGGACCCTAGGGAATTACCTGAATCAATTGGGGAATTCCCCACTAACAACAAGACAGTAATGGACACAGTCCTGAAGGAGACCCTAATGTTTCATGTCCCTAAGGAGCTCTCTTCATGCAAACATGATGTCCTGTATGCAGAAATTTACCACAGAACTACAGGCTGTTGAATCCAGAGTAGACCACATAGAAACAAAAAGGGAGAATTTGCTAACACTATTAATGATCTTGTGGATGCTAATGAAGAGAAGGAGGATAACACAGAATGGTTTAATGCTAAATTAGCAGACATCGAGGACAGGTCCAGAAGGAACAATTGAAAATCAGAGGAGTCCCTGAAACTATACTACAAGCTGAACTTCGCAATTTTACCACCAACATGTTTAAAGCTCTAATTTCTGAGCTTAATGACATGGATGTCAGGATTGATAAGATTCATCACCTACCCAAACCCAAACATCTTCCTGACCAACTTCCAAGAGATGTAATCCTTCTATTACACTTTTATCATGTCAAAGAGCGCCTTATGATGACAATGCGCAAGAAGGAGCAGATACCCGCACAATATTCAAAGATTAATTTCTATGCAAATTTATCCCAGTATACTCTCAAAAAACATAAAAATCTTAATTTAATTACCAAAGTCCTTAGGAACCATAAAATAGTCTACAGATGGGGTTATACCACTAAAATTACTATCACAAAGGAGGGTTCCACGTATGTGATAGAATCTTTGGAGAGGAGTATCTTTCTTTCCTGGAATATCCTGCCTGACGCTTCCTGCAATTCTCCTTCAGCCTCTGGAGGCATTACTAAGCATATGCACCCTGAATGGCGCTTAGTCACTAGGGATGGGCTGAAAAGTGCCCATTTTGAACGCTTATATGCAAGTGATTGGGCATACAATGGTTTATAGGGGTCCGGGGGGCATGTATCAATAAAAAAAAAGTTTGTGAAAAACTTAATTTTTAAATGAGCAGTGATTTTTGATTTTTTAAAGTGAAAGCATAAAAATGAAGAATTCCTTAAAATATAGTGGCAGGGGGGTTCCTTTAGTCTACCTGTAAAGTGGAAGATCTGTACCATGTCTAGAATCTGCTGCAGCAATAATTGCATTTATAAAGCCAAAAAAGGACATTTCCCTGCAAGCTGCCTTTATTTTGCTCAGCAACAGCTGGGGAGCCAGTGTGTATGATGAGGCCACAATGTAGTGCACTGGGAACAAGATTAGACATTTTTTGGATACATTCTGGTGTCACTTTAACTTTGGATATAAGTAATGGGTGAGTAAAAATTGGTCTTTGGGTGCCAGTGGTGCCTTCTCACCATAACCCTATAGAGGTAATCTTGATGAAAGCAAGAATTGGCCTTGCTGTAAAAAGTTTGGAATGATATGCACCTGTCAAGCAGGTGCAGAAAAATTAATCTTTGGGTGTCGGGGGAGCCTTCCCACCCTAACCCTATAGAGGTACTCTTGATGAAAGCAAGAATTGGCCTTCCTGTAAAAAAATTGCAATGATATGCACCTGTCAAACAGGTGCAGAAAAATTGGTCTTTGGGTGTTAATTGTGCCCATGAAACCTATACCAAAAACATTCTTCCAGATGAAATGATTGAACACCCTCAAAGCTAGGCAGCCTCAAAGTCCTGCGGAGATTCCACATCCCAAAAAACTAAATCAGTTACATCGGCATCAGGGGCTTCCAGGCTAATCTAGGACTGGTTCATTTTAAAAAAAGTCAAATGGTCCACGGAGTCTGTGGACAAACGCGTTCTATGATCAGTAATGAATCCTCCTGCAGCACTGAATTCCCATTCTGAAAGCACGCTGGATGCAGGGCAGCCCAACAACTCAATAGAATACTGGATAAAGATAAGAACAGAGCAGCAATGTGGGACTTTATATGAGGCGCAAAGTGTGTTAAGCCAAGCACCTCCATCCCCGATAATTGAACAAGAAAGATGGAAAGTAGGACTTTATATGAAGCATGCACCCCGAGAGATAAGACGATAACAATGAATATGGCAGGTACCTAAAATAGTAGAACTAAAAACGTTGCATGAAAGCATTACATAACATCAATTGGCAATCAATGGTTTAATTGTATATAAAATATGACAGTAATAATAACATAATATAATAGCATTATGCTGGACATAAGCATGTAAACTGACAATATAAATGTTATAAGTTACCCATTATACATTTCCACGTTTTACATTTATATTTTACCACATACCCCCTCTCCTTTTATAGATGGCTATAATTACGTGGGGGTTCATCCCTGGGGACTATTGTCTCTTACTGGATTTCCATCGTGGTACATCTGGGTTAGCCCACCTCAGCTCCTGGGGGCTGATGTTTCTTCAGTCGGCCTCCAGCCCTCCACGCCTATGCCCAGCCTGATAGGAATACCTGTAAGTAGTTTTGAGAAATCATTTTTTTCCCCCCTCTACATAGACATATCATATAATTTCTCTTTTAATATATATGTTTCAATATTTATAGACACCTACCTCATACTTGCTCCTGAAGAGTGGCAGTCGCCACAAAACGCGTTGAGCCAATAGATGCTCTTTCGCTTATACTGCATTACCTTTTATACCAATTGGATTGTATCAACCGATTAGGGTTACAGCTATTTATCATGGAGACACGCTTCAATGAATTTGGTCATCTATAATGTTTATTATATTATGGGATTATGAGCCAATAGTTGCCCCTTTTTTTTTTATAATTGCATTATTACCTTATATATCAATTGGATTTTACCAATTAACCAGGGTTACAGTTATTTATTATGCAGACATGCCTTAATGAATTTGTTTTTTATAATGTTTATATTATGAATTAACTATGCTATTATATTATGTTATTATTACTGTCATGTTGTATATACAATTAAACCGTTGATGTTATGTAATGCTTTCATGCAACGTTTTTAGTTCTACTATTTTAGGTACCTGCCATATTCATTGTTATCGTGTTATTTCCCGGGGTGCATGCTTCATATAAAGTTCCACTTTCCTTCTTTCTTGTTCAATAGCATACTGGGCAAGTTCTGGCCTGTGGTCTATTCTCATGACCCAGTAAGTCAGTGGATTGTCAGCTGGAAAGCTCTCCATCTCTGTTTTGGCCTCGAGGTAATCATTCTACCATGTGATGCAGACGCTGCCGATGGGATGTGGAAGCTGACAGCCCTGGGCGATGAGGACTAAAAAAATTCCAAAATGCCTCACTTAGGTGGACGCCTTCTCCAACGCTTCTCTCTTGACCAACAGAAGACTCAAAGCTATGTTATCCACGACACTGTAACCTACTGAAGTCAGGAAAAATGTTCAATAAAATCCTCTTTAAAGTGTGGTTCCACTCAAATTTTTAACTTAATCTTACCCCCTTCAGTTAATTTCATAAATGTTTAAATGCCACACGAAAATTTTTTTTATCGCTGTAATTACCTTTATATTGTACTTTATTGTGGCACTTCCTGTCTCTCCTCCCATGGGAGTAGGCGTGTTTATTGCCTTTCCCCGGTTCTCCTGGGAGCTTAGTGAGAGGCTTCCCAAGATTCAGTGCGGAAACAATGATCGTGCACGTGAACAAGCTGTGAATGAACAGCATTCACCGCATCCCGAAAATCAATGCTTGCGGGCTTTACATGCCCACAAGCAAGATGGAAACAGCCAGCATCACATTTTTTAAGTTATTCTTCAGTACGAAAACAGACAGGTGGAAATATTACACCCAAACTGTGAGTATTATTTTGGGACTAGCAAAGTGTCTCAATGACCTAAAAAAAAAAAAAAAGATTGGTCGCTGGACTCCCACTTTAACGTGTTCTCAAGAGATTTTATTTTCTGCACTCTCTGTGGGGACAGGATGAGTTCTGAGATTTCCCCTTATAATGGTAGTCAAGGAGGTTGCCAACCAGTAATCATCCTTCTCCTTTATGCCATGCATTCTTGGGTCCTTTTGCAGGCTTTGAAGTATGAGGTTGTCCATGAGCCTCAAATTTGCCGAGGCTTGAGAAGCAGACTCCTCAGGGTCACTCAGGATGACAGGATCTGGAACTTTCTCCTCCCAGCCACGTACTACTCCCAAGGGTCCTGGGGTTTGAAAGCCATCGCTTACAGATTGACGCATGTGTTCCTCTTCTTCAAAGCCTATGAAAGTGCCAGTATCCTCCTCCTCATCCTCCTCCCCTCGCTCCTCCTGTGTGTTTTGTGACATAGGAATGATGGTGTCTGGATAAAGTGGGCCTTGAGAGGAAAGGAAGTCCTCCTCTTCCTCCTGCTCTGCCTCCAGTGCCCTGTCCATAATGCCATGCAGAGTCTGCTCCAGCGGGAACACAACAGGGATTGTGTCACTGATGCATGCACTGTCACTGCTCACCATCCTTGTGGCCTCCTCATATGGTGACAATACGGTGCATGCATCCTTAACGATCAGCCATTGGCATGGGGAAAAAAAGCAGAGACGGTCTGAGCCTGTCGTTGTGCCGTACTGGCACAAGTATTGATTGATGGATGCATTTATAGCTGCTGCAGTAATCCTAAAGTTGAGTTCCACCTGGTGGGCATGTCACAAATCAGGCGGTTTACGGGCAGGTGGAATTCCCACTGAATTTCAACCAACCGAGCACTGGCTGTGTATGACCACCTGAAATGGCTACAGACTCTTCTGACCTGCTTTAGTACATGTTGCAACCCTGGGTACGTACTTAGGAAATCCTGCACCACCAAATTGAGTACATGTACCAGGCATGGCACATGTGTCAACTTTCCATGTCTAAGGGCAGACAGGAGGTTTGAGCCATTATCGGACACCACCATTCCTGGCTCCAGCTGGCGTGGTGTGAACCACCTCTGGGCTTGTCCCTGTAGAGCTGCAAGAATCTCTGCTACGGTATGGCTCAAATCCCCTAAACACACCAGCTGAAGCACTGCATGGCACCTTTTAGCCTGGGAATAGCCCTTTGAATGCTTAGGGGGTACCTAATGTTCATAGGACAATTCTGCAGAGGAGGGCATGGAGGTAGTGGAGGAGTAGGGGGTAGAGCTCACAGGTCTGGCATCATCACTACTAGCTGTGTGGAGACGTGGGGGCACAACAAGCTGCAGCACCGAGCCCTGTCCTGCATCCTTTCGAGTTGCAAGCAGCGTTACCCAGTGTGTTGTGAACTAAATATATCATCCCTGTCCATGCTTGCCGGACCACGTGTCAGCAGTAAGGTGGATTTTACGGCTGACTGCTTTGCCCAACGATGCCAGAACATTCCCTTCCACGGGATGGTATAGAGATGGAATGGCCTTACGTGAAAAGTAGTAGTGACTGGGAACCTGCCATTGTGGTACAGAACATTGTGCGAAATCACAGAAGGGGCAGAATCCACCAGGCTGAAATGCAGAAGTTTGAGAGCCAACAGCTTTGACAAGCTTGCATTCAGACGCTGGGCATGTGGGTGGCAGAGACTGTATTTTTTTTCCCGCTGCAACAGATAGGGCAGAAAAATTTGCTGGCTACAGTCTACAGCTGGTGGTGTGCTGCTGGCAGATGTGCTGCTAGGACCTGGCCCCCCCCCCCCTCATGCTATACCATCATTCCTGTCAGTGGAGGCTTCTGAGAGTTAATGACTCGGTATCACAGGGGCAGACTGAAGTGGGTAAGGAGGAGGAACAGATTTGTGCCCTTTTGTGTGGTTTTTAGGTGTTTTTGCCAATGGGCTGAGTTTTTGGACGTTAAGTGCCTTGTTAAGCATGTGGTACCCAAATGGTTGGTGTTTTTGCCATGTTTGATGTGCCTGAGACACAGTTTGCAGATAGCAACAGTGCGATCTGCTGCAGATGTGCTGAAAAAGGCCAGATAGCTGAGCTTTGGGAAATGGGACAGGAGATAACAGCTGCCGAATGTGATGGAATAGAGTGGCTGCTCTCTACTCTATCTTGATGTCGGCCTCCTTGGGGTTGTGCCGCCTCACCTTTAGTTTCCTCCTCTGCTCTATTTGGCACCCAAGTCGCATCAGTAACCTCATCATCATCATCATCATCTCCATCTCTTCCATCTTCATCATTACCACTGGACACAACTTGGCAATACGCTGTGGCTTGGGGAACATGAATGCCAATTTGTCTATTAGTATTCTAGTATTCCTCCCTCTCTCTAGGCTCATGTTCCTGTCATCCTCAACCTCAGAACCAATATCTGAATCCAGTAATGGCTGGGCATTATCAAGGAGCAAGTGGCTGACACTGTGGTCAAATAACTCAGCTGACTCCTCAATAGATGATGTTGGGGCTATGGCAGGAATAGATGTGGACAAGGAGGAAGGTTTATCAACTCTAGCAACTGCAGGGGACTGCACACTTGTCTCTGCTTGTGTGACAGAGGATGAGGAGGATGAGCAACGTTTAGTATGCCAGTCCACCGCCTTCTCTGCATGCTGTGGCTGGATAGCATGGGCAAACTCACTAAACAGAGGAAATGATGCTCTGCCTGAGGACTGACCACCATGTCCACCTTTGCCTGTGGACACATTTGTTGCTGACCCCCTTACAGTGCCAAGGGAACATCTGCCTCTCCTTGTTGTCCTCCCAGACATTATTGGGAGGGAGGGGGCGGTGCTTATAAGCAATTGTAATGAAGAAGTTGAAATCTGTACGTAGATGCACTTTAATTAATATAAAGAGGTGCTTGGTGCACTTTGAGTAATTACACTACACAGACACACTCCACGGATACACTATAATATACTGCAATATAATGTGCCAAACAAACAGTGATGCACAAAACTATATATCGTTAAACTGGCAGTAACGCACACAGAACAATATGGCGTTAAACTGGCAGTAACACACACAAAATGATATGGTGTTAAATTGGCAATAACGCACGCAGAACTATATGGCATTAAACTGGCAGTAACGCACGCATAACTATATGGTGTTAAACTGGAGCAGAAGGAGGAGGATGGGCGAGCACAACTAAGTGCATGTTATCACTAATTTGGCCACTCAACCCCTTATGAATGGCCTCAAAAATAATCTTCTCGCACCTGATGCGTTGTCCCTCCTCCATTTGCTGCAATTTTGCAGCTACATAGCAGCCATAGCAGCTTCGGGGGGGGGACTTTTCAGGGCCGCATTAGCCTCCTTAATGAGCCCCAGTGCTGCCTCCTCCACGTTACTCCCCTTCCTGGCCCTTTTTGTTGCAAGGTGGAGGGGAGGCACTTGGGATTGGGTGAGGCTGCTACTGGGCCCAGCCACCTCCTGGCTGACACTTACCTCCACCTCCTCCTGTGTGCCACATTCCAGAGCCTTGTCCTGGCTGAGGTCTTCCTGTGTATGAAAAAGGGACATAGTGTTAGTTTTTGGTTCATCAATCACACACAATTCAGTTTTATGTATCATGATGTCATTATCATTATACTTTTTTATTACCATATAAATTCTACATTACAGATAAGGATTTGATCACCCAATTGTAAATTCCCTGATGAAGGAACACTATATATTAATTTCCGAAACATGTTGGGATATATGCTGTAAATCTATCCATCTGACCTCAACTTGATTCAGGCAGTGGGTTGTGAGCTCTGGGTTGATATATTTACCTTGTATACAACTGATTCATTGATGTATTTTTTAGTGAATATTTAAGTTTTGTATTCGTATATATTTTTCACATTTTATACATATTTAATAAAATTGGCACTTATGTGCATTTTATACAAGTTTACTCTCTATACATTTTTTCTGCCACTAAAGTCCTAAGGGGCGACCTCTTTGTGCACCAATTGCACATCTCCCTTTATTCCAAATCAGGGTCTTTGAATTGCTTCATATTTGCTGCAAGACAAAATACAAGACAAAAACACTAATATCAGGCTAAACTCTCCTAATCTTATCCCAATATAGGCCTCAATCAGTATAGGCCACTGATGTCCCAAGTTAAAATGTTTCCTTCGTTAGAACGTTTGGCGCTTCCGGTCCTCCTTCCTACGCACACAGAACATAGGTACGACACACGCGTTTTAGCTTTATATACACTCCGCATGCGTGAAACTCTGCTCACGTCTCCCGCCCCTGACCTTCTTTCTAAAATATTCCCCACCTCTTCTCTTTTGGCGCAGTGGGAAATGAACATGGCGGAGACACAGCAGGTGCGTAATAGCAGTAATGAGGAGGAGGAAAGCCCAGAGCCCAAAACGTCCCGATCATTGGAGGAGAAGATTTAGGGCCTCAAATATGGCCTTTGTAGAGATGGTGGAGATGGTGGACATCTTGAAGAGGACCGACTATGATGGGAAGTATGGACCGTACCTAAAACCAAATGTGAGAAAGGCCAAGATCATGACTAAAGTTGTGAAGAGTCTGCACAGGAATTTTGGGGTACGACGATCCAAGGAGCAACTGAGGAAACGCTGGTCAGACCTTAAATTGAGGGAGCAGGATCAGTACAGAAGGATCAAGAAAGTGCATCTAAAAAGTAAGTAGTTGTCATGTGTTTCGATTATTATTATTACTTGCATGCTGCGCCATGTGCTTTTCTTTACTGTTGTACAGTTTAAAATGGCAACTTTCAGGCTCATGGGCACAGTAATCGTTTGTAGTAAACATCATTCGTTCACCAACTAAATACGATGTTTTAGGCAGATACAGGGTTAACTACTAGTTTGTATTAAAAGAAGTTTAGGACATTGTTGTCTAGATGTGTTTGTAACTAGAATAAATTAACTAGCATGAACTATGAATAAATGAATGAATTAATGAATGAATTGCAAACTTGATTCAGTGTAATGTAAGGAGAGGACACTCAGCAGCTGTTTACACATCTGGACTCAGGAGCACTAGTGTGGGACAGAAGAACAAACTTTTTAGTGTGTCCCACACAGGTACTCCAGTGGATACTTGGGGTGTCTCCATGTGTGGAACTTGTCCAAAATAGGTAAGTATTGCAGCTTTGTTAAGGGAATAAATGTCTTCAACTTGGAACTCTGCCCAAACAGACAATTGTACTCCACTTCCAAACAATGTTTCACATTCATAATTCTGACCACAAATATCTGTGTGCTAAGTATACCTTTTGTTTCATTCTCATAGGGGAGAAAAGACTCTGGACGTCGGAGGACAACAGGAACCCCCCACCTCCTGAAGAAGGAGAACAGAGGACACAACCTCAGGATGTGGAGGAAGGAGAGGTGGTGGAAATTGTCACCACAACAGGTGAGTGTCTGACACCACAGATTCAGGTAATAGATGTATGCCTGGATATTTATAATACATGGTGTGTATTTTTTATTTTAGGTGATGTGCAGGTTGTGGAAGAACAATCTACTCATTTCACGACTGACAGTGAACAAAGGCTAATCCAGGAGATAATGTTTTGTAGTCGGGATTTAGAACTCATCAAGGAAAAAAAACAGGGAGATTGAACAAAGAATGAAGAACATGACTGATGTACTAGGGAGAATCTAAATAATAAAAAAATGACAACTTTTTAAATTTTTGATACTACAATGTCTGATATTGCCTTCGGTTTTTCAATGTTGAACTTTGTAAGTTCCTGAGTTGTGTATGTTATGTTTTGAAACATGCCTGTTTATGTATCAAAATAAGATTTTCAAGGTAAAAATGTATAAAACAAAGATGTTATTTTTCTAACAAAAAAGGTTTTACAACGCACATGTGAATGTGCATGGAGTAAAAGGTTTTTATACTCAACAATGTGTGGCTTCTTCTTTCAATGCTCAATACCAATTTTTGTATTAAGTTGGTGTTTACAGTGACAATGGGTGTTATTTAATAATGGAAAAACCACTTAGCACTACAAGTGCACTAGGAGAACCTAGGAGACAGATAAAAGAAACCCAAGCAGTAAATCAAATTCAAGATTTTATCATATAATTTTTTTTTTATTTTGCAAATATTTAAAAATTTGCTGGCATAGCAATGGCCCCCCTACCCGTAAAATATTCCACATATTTTTGCTGCACTTCACGGGCGCTTTGGGGGGGCAAGCCAGGACGGCCAGCTTCCAGGGCCGTCATTGTTGGTTTATGAAGTCCGGCCTCAGGCCCAACTGAGGATACATAATTAGTAGCATTTCTCTTTAAAAAGTTGTGCAAGATGCAGAATGCTAACACGATGTGGTTAAGTTTGTACTCCGCCATATTTATAGCCATTAGAAATAGGCGGAACCAGCTGGCCATTATCCCAAAGGTTAAGTATAGAGATAAATCTGGGCTTGGACTTTATAGGCACAATAATCAATTTCGTAAAATTAAAAGCTGAATTTTATTAAATATATAAAGTATTATATTAAAAACAAGAAAAAGGAAGCAAATACAGAAATCAGTTCATAGAGATACAGTTACAATTATAAACTCCATACATAGCTCAGTATCATGTAAACAAGTTAAATGAGGATAGAATACCAGTCATTCCACCATAAGTTACTTTGTTGTCAAGGAGGAGCTATGTAGTTATTGATAATGGGTGTCTAGAACTCGCTCAACATGTTACACACCATAGCGCTTCTTCAAGAGCATGGAACAAACTTACTGAAATACATAAAACATCAAATAAATATAACTCAAAATCATTAGCTAGTTGATATAGTAATATCTCAAATATAGCAATATCAATATATACATAAATTGCGAATTTGAAATCACTGAAATGGAAGCCCAATAATCAGTGCTAATCCGGCAGAGCCCAAGCAATATTCATACATTATGGGGATGTATGTAACAACATAGATAGAAAGGTATATGGTATAAGTTGTCATTTGGACCAATAGATCAAAGTGACTGCTAATAAGATAATAATACGAAGAAATTGTCTCTCACCAAACTTCTACTAACACGATATAAACAAGAGATTAGCAGAAGGAGCCCAAAGGGTGGCACAGTGGCTATTGAACTTCCTTTTTCTAGTGCTGTCGTACGTGTTGTACGTCAACGCGTTCTTGACGGTCAGAATTTGGTGTGACCTTGTGTATGCAAGACAAGCTTGAGCGGAATCCCGTCGGAAAAGCCATCATACCTTTTTCCGACCAAAATCCCGATCGTGTGTACGCGGCATGACTATGCAATTGTTTTGTTCTGTTTTTGATTCACCTCAGTTTCTACCACAATCAAAATCACAGATATCTTCATTCATTCACACCTTTCCAAGACACCAACAGAATGGATGTCAACCAACAGTGTAATTACACCAACGAGCATGAGGGGTCGGCTCCCACAATATGTAAGTACTTTTTTTCAACCTCTGCTAAGGCAGCAAACACTTTACATTCAAACATGGGAGTGACACTCCTTACTGTAAATGCCAAGGGTCTTAATCACCCGGTCAAACGGAAATCTTTATGGCAAGGAGCCATTCAATACAACTGTGACATACTGTGTGTCCAGGAGACAAATTTATGTGACCATGCACCCCCTAAATGCTCTCACAAGAGCTTCCAGCATATTTTTACTACAAATGCAGACTCTAAAAAACGTGAAACTTTAACAGCTATCAGAGATACTGTATCCTTCACTTTGCATGGCGCAATTAAGGACCCCCAGGGTAGATACTTGGTCCTAATATGTGACATCAACGCCACTTACACCAACTTATACCCTGGTCAATGTGTATGCTCCAAACACATGCCAACTCCATTTCTTTAACAAGCTGATCCACAACGTTCACAAAATTCAACAAGGAGCCCTGCTTCTATGTGGAGACTTTAATGTCACCCCAGACCCAGTAATAGACACTACAGCTTCTCCAAAAAGACCTTCAGAATCTTTACTTCACTCAATTCAAGCTATTGACCTTTTTGATGCTTGGCGGTGTACTCATGTTAGTGAAAGAAACTTCATTTTTTTCCACTGCACACCGTTCATACACCCGTATTCACTTGTTCTCGATGGACCCATGGCTCTTGTCAAAAATGGCCTCTACCACCAGGGCTGGGACAAGGGGTGGGCAGGAGGGGAGGCTGCCCTGGGCTCTGTGTTATCATGTGAGGCGGAAGGGCACCACAAGGAGATTGGGGGGGAGGAAACTTGTTTTGGGAGGTTAAATTTGGAGGGGTGTGTCAGATGTCAGGGGGTAAGAATTGTGTCAGGAGGGGGATTTCAGCAGGGGGTGGATTTGTACTAGAAGGAAAGAGGATTTATGCTTGGGGGGGCATGCAGATTAGTGCTTTATTTTATGGGGGAGGGGAATTTTTGCTGACACATCATCATACAACTTGGGAGGGGGCGATATTGGCATGTTGGCCCTGGGCTCTAGGTGACCTTGTCCCAACACTGTCTACCACCATTAACAACATGACGTGGTCTGACCATGCATCGGTTTCATTAACTGTACAAGATTCAATACCTTCTACCAACACCTTTATTTGGAGATCCAATCCAAGACTTATGCAGCATACTGAGCACAAATTAGAAATGGAAAAACATGTATCTGACTTTTTTATGGATAACCAAGGGTCTGTAGAGGATTAATTTACACTGGGAAATGCGCACAAGGCATTTGTGAGGGGTATATTTATTAAGTTAGGAACAAGGGCAAAGAGAAAGAGGCAAAAACAAATAGATGACCTCACACACAAAATTTACACCCTTAACAATAAGAACAAACATAATCCATCCCATATGTTGTCCCAGAAAATTATATGCTTAAGATCTAAACTTCGTGCCCTCTTACTTGAAAATGTCAAGAAGACCTCATGAAGACTAAAAATGACCTATTATGCCACTGATAACAGGGCGGGTAAACTACTAGCCCAACATTTAAAAGGACATAGACATAAAACCAAAATTCCCCTAATATTGCATCCAACTACTAAGAACAAACTTTACCATCCATATTCCTGATATATGCCTGCTGTACCATGTACTTGTATTAAAAAGTATCCTGTTCTCTTTGTATTGCTTCCTTTGTGTTAAATCACTGGTGTTCCTGCTAGTACCTCTGCTTCTCCAATAAAAATTGACCACAGCAGGAGAACACACCATGATCAGTTCTCTAGCTATGCTGGGAACTTAGCCTGCTCACCTCCAATTATCAGACTTGTACTGACACATCGCTCTTGCACACCCTTTCACTGGAAAGCTCAGTGTACTGCTGCTTCTCCCCTAACCCTCCCCCAGCTCATATGCAGCTGAGAACAGAGGGAATGCAATCTCTTATAAGGTTTTCACACTTTTTTTATACGTTTCGCAGCCATCTTCACCATAGTGTGACAAATCTTATACTAAACTGCAAGGTCGGCCAGCTTGCCAGACAGACTAGTCACATGACACTCTCAGACATTACCAATTACTACTCCCTCCGCCCTCACTGTTTCCAATGAAAATATAAAAGCGCGGAAACTAGGAAAGGCAAGTGACATATTGCATAATTGCCCCCCTGTTTTACTTACCTGACCCCTAAAAAGTCCTGCGCTCGCTCTCGACATCCTCTTCGCTGCTCAGCCTGGCTGTTAATTGGCTAGAATGGACGGATTGAAAGCAGCACAGCCATTGGCTCGCGCTGCTGTCAATCACATCCAATGATGCGGCACGCCGGGGGGCGGGGCCGAGTGATACAGTGAGCGGCTATGGCCGCCGGCTGTATCACGGGAGTGCGCCCGCAAGCACTCAACACTTTGCAAGGGAGCTCACATGAAAGTGTTGAGTCCTTGCGGGGGGGAGCCGAGACAGTCGCCGAGGGACCCCAGAAGACCAGGTTCGGGGCCACTCTGTGTAAAACGAGCTGCACAGGGGAGGTAAGTCTAACATGTTTGTTATTAAAAAAAAAAAAAAAAAATAGCTTTAGTGATCCTTTAAGTGTAACACAATCAACATATTCCTGAAGTACTTACCTATTCAATGCAATCCCCTCATTTTTGAGAATAATATTAGGAAACACTGGGGAGTTCTGGTTAGTGATCTGCAATTGTAGGAGATATTCAGAGAATCCACTATATTTGCTCATAAGAGGTCACGGGCAGTAAAGCTAGACCTAATGCTAATACCACTTGTCTCATGAGCTATCAGTCACCAGGTGGCAAAAAACCCTGTGGTCACTGTACATTTCTAATGTGGGGTAATTACTTTGCATCAAGTCTTCAAACTCCAGTGAAGTAATTTGCTAATCTATATGGAGTGTAATGCCATCTGTTTGCCATTTTGATTGCTAGTTCCCAGTGTTTAACACAGTGAGAAGCTTTGTGTATTGCCCTGAATGATTGTTGCCATTGTTCTACTGAGAAGATAGTGCCCAATTCTTCCTCCCATTTTTCCATTGCTTTAGTTTTTGTAAGTGTGAGTTTATCCCTTGTGTAGTTGTAAAAGAAAGATATGCCTTTCGTGTTTCTTTCGACTGTTGAGTAAAATTGCCATATTTTGCACGGAAGGATTATATTCGGTCTAGTTTGAGATTTAGGGAAGTGTGTGATTCTCAAGCATGTAAACCTCTTATCACTCGGAAGATGGTATTGTGTCATGCTCTGATCTTTAGATTTGAGCTGCGACCTATTGTAAAGGTCTGATATATGTGTGACACCCTTGTGTGTCAGGTCTCTAACCGTTAACCATGCTCTTAACGAGATCTGCATTGGAGGAGTTACGTTTTTCGTGTCCCATGGTATCCACCTATCGCTTAGAAGTAGTAGAGTTAGGTTGTTTGTCGGTGCTAGTGCTTTTCAATGTCCACCCATAGTGGTGTGTCAGTTGTTTGGAACCAATGTTTGGTCTGGTCTAAGCGTACAGCCCAGAAGTAGTCATATATGTCCACCAATCCCGCCCCTCCTACTTTTCTATGGGATGTGAGGTTGTTTCGAGTGCATCTGGCTTTTTTTCCATTCCATATTTATTTCCATCAGAGATTCGCTATACTTTTGATGTAATGGAGAGGAATGTGGATCGACAGAGTACGGAATATATATAATATTTGCGGTAGTATCATCATTTTGTAAGCCATTATTCTTCCAAGCCATGATATTTTATTTTTGGACATGTCCCTGAATTGGGCTTCCAGTTTGGCTACCAGCGGGACCACGTTAGCTTTGACAAGCGCGGAAGTTTTGTTCGTAAGTGTAATACCTAGATATGTGATGCCTCCTTTGCTCCATGTATAAGGTAGTTGCGATTGTAGAAATTCACGCATTGGGGGTGGTACACCAACATCCAATATTAAGGATTTTGTGAAATTAACCTTATAATATAATACTTCTCCAAAGGTGTTAAGGATTTTGTGGGCTTGCTTTAATGATGTGATCGGGTTAGTCAGGAGCAGGATTACATCGTCCGCGAATAGGTTGATGGTGTGTATGCTAGAGCCAAGCTGGAAGCCCATGATCAAGGGGTGTGCTCTTATGGCCTCAGCTAGGGGTTCAATCATCAAATTAAAGATTGTCGGGGATAGGGGGCACCCTTTCTTGTTCCATCTGTAATATTGAAGGGTGTGGATAAGAAACCTGTAGAGTATACCTGCGCTGAGGGACATGAGTATAGGGCCATAATAGCTTGCAATATGGGACCCTTGAAGCCAAACTTGGTGAGAGTCATTTCCATATAAGTCCAGTGGACTGTCGAACCCCTTCTCTGCGTCAAAGAAGAGAAGGCATTCTAATTCTTTCAGCAAAATGTATCACATTCACAATTCTCCTGGTTGCGCCAGAGGTTTGTCTCTCCTTCACAAAACCCATCTGGTCGCTCTGTATAATAGATGGTATAATATCTGTTAATCTCCTGGCCAATAGTTTTGCATATACTTTGGTATCGGAGTTGAGAAGGGAAATAGGACGAAATATGGCTGGTGTGTTTGGTTCTTTACCTGGTTTTGGTAATGTTACTATATGTGCTCTCAGCATTTCTTGTGGTAGTGTGGCAGTCTCAGCAGCTTTATTGAATACTTTTGTCATGTGTGGTGAAAGGAAATTGTTAAATGTCTTAAAGTATTCATTAGAGAATCCATCAGGTCCTGGAGATTTCCCAGTGGGAAGTGTGTTTATCGTCAGTTCTATTTCCCGGACCTTAATTGGTGCGTTCAGGACCTCTATGGTGGTCAGAAAGGGTTGGTAGGTTTATATTCTGCAGAAATGATTGTATGTTTTCTTCGGTCGGTTGAGGTGTATTGGGATCATTATGCATGTTATATAAGGAGCTATAGTATTCTGCAAATTGGTTTGCGATAGCTTGTGGGTTTATGATTTTGTGTGTTAGTGTAAGATGTTTTAAATATGCTATTCTGGATTTTGTGTGAACTGCTTTTAGTCTGTTTGCCAGATATTTGCCTGCTCTGTTGGCGTTTTCATAATAGTTTAGTCGTAGGCGTCTAAGGTGTGTGTCATATTGTTGTGATAGTATTTCTCTGAGTTTTTCTCTGAGGGAATGTAATTTGTTAGGTAATAGTACTGATGGTGCTTTCTTATTTTGGTTTTCTGTAGAGTGAATGTCTGAGAGAACAGTGTTGAGCTGCTGATCCGTCGTTTTTTTACTCTTGCTCCTATTTGAATTAAAATACCTCTCATGAAGGCCTGTGCGTTCCATAAGACATATGGATTGTTTACTGAGCCAGTATTGTCTAAGAAAAAATGTTTTAGATGCTGAGAGATTATTTTGTAAGAATGTGGTTCTTGGAGTATTCGAGTATTGCAGCGCCAGATGGGGGGTGAAGAGGATACTCCCTATTCCGCAACAGACATAGATATAGCGGCGTGGTCTGATCACGTAATATTGTGTATTCTTGTTGTCTCCACATTTTGTAAGAGCCATTTGTCCACCAGGAACATGTCTATCTGGGAGTAGGAACAGTGTCTTCTGGATAAGAAAAAGGTATAGTCTCTTTCATTGGTGTGGAGACATCTCCACGTGTCGAATAGTTCCTCTTTGTGGAGCATTGACTGAAGGGATAGAGCACCTTTGGATTTACCTGAGGAAGTGTCCAGAGATGGATCTGGTGTCACATTGAAGTCTCCACAAATCAGGAGATTACCATATTTTACAGAATTTTCTTTATAAAACACTTTCTTGATGAATCGGATTTGGTGTGAATTCGGGGGATACAGCGTGACTATCGTATATGGTTTGGAGTTAATGTCTCCTGTGACTATGATGTATCTACCTCCTTCGTCAAGAACAATATCTTTGGGTTGGAATGAAAGGGCATTTTTAAAGTCAAGTAGGATACCTCCCTTTTTGTGGTGCGGTGTGAAGGCCATGTAGAGATACGGATAATCCCTGTGTGTACATTGTGGTGCGTTGTTGAGTTGGAAGTGCATTTCTTGGACGCATAGGATGTCCGCCTTTTGTTTACTAGCTTCTTTCCACAAAGAGAAATGTTTTTCCGGATGGTTTAACCCCTGGGCATTAATTGATAGACATGTAATCGTCATTGTAATGGGTGAGAGGTTATTCGTGAGGCATGGTAGTATGAGTACTCACTGTGACCAGAGGACTTTTCTTGTACTGCTGCTGTGCCATTGGAGAAGGACATCCTTGGTTTTTCATTTTCCATGGATGGGGCAAGGTTGCTTCAAGCTAAACTGTGTATATCAAAAGAAAAGTAAGATGAACAAAAACAAAAAGGAAAGTCAACGTTGGTAGCATAAGAAATGGATCCAAAAATTGATCCTTGTGCAGATGTAACTGCTATTGGTGTTATAGGGGTGATGAAGAGAGTCAAACATTGAAACTTAACCATGGAGATAAACTTGCGTGTCTGTGGACTGCCTTTATGAACTTTCACGTGCGTTTTTCTTATTAGAGCGCTTGTGAGATACAATTTGCCATTGATTTTGAATGAAAGTTGGCCCTGCTGGATGTGAGTGTTAGGCAGTTTGGTCAGGGAGTATGTCCCAGCGCCGTAAAGCAGTGAGCCCTTACTCTAATGTGGATACCGAGATTGTAGCCCCATTGTGGGTAATAGAAAGTGTTGCAGGGTACTTCCATTTATGGAGGATTTTGTGGTTCCTCAAGACTCAAGGTCAGGGAGCATTCTGATATTGACATACTGCTGAGGAATGTTTTCTGGCTTACGAGAGGCTTGTAGTATGCAATCTTTTATGTGGTAATAGTGCACTCTCAGTAAAACATCTCTGGGAATGTCAGCAGGGAGGAAGGACGGTTTGGTAACCCTATGTATCCTGTCTACAAGAAGATCTTGTGCTGTTGCTTCTGGCAATAGAGTGGAGAATAGGGTCTGGGCAAATTGCAGGAACTGA
The DNA here is from genome assembly GCF_042186555.1 of Aquarana catesbeiana. Classification (NCBI taxonomy): domain Eukaryota; kingdom Metazoa; phylum Chordata; class Amphibia; order Anura; family Ranidae; genus Aquarana; species Aquarana catesbeiana. Next base: position 263,912,300 of record NC_133324.1, read on the forward strand.
GAAGAGGGAACATCTTCTGGAATACCCCGCAGCTTGAGGTTGTTCCTCCTGGACCTGTCCACGAAGTCGGCCAGCTTATCCTTTATCCATGTTATGTCCTCCCCTTGTGCTGCGTGGGCCTCCACCATAACATTGTAAGCTGAGGTATTTTCCTCCATCTTGTTTTCCACCTGATGTACTCTGTGGCCTAGTGCTTGTACTTCCTTTTGGCATTTGTTTATCCCCCTGACCATGTCTGCCTGCAAGGAGGATAGCAGGGACATCAGCATGTCTTTCATCAGTGTGTCTGACACTGGTCTATCTGCTGTGGGGAAGTCTGTAATGGGATCCCCGCCCTGACTGCTCTGGTTAGTGGAGGTGCTGTGAGGCCCGCTTTCCTCCGTATCCGGTTCGGCCTGCTGTCTGACCGGAGAGTCCCTCCGTGGCTTCGATTTGGCCAGACTCCTCATTGAGGGGCTAGATGAGCCCAAGGAGGACTCGCTGGGTGGGTTAGGGGAGCGGATAGCGGGGGATGGAAGCCCGTTCTTGTCGCTGCTCGGTCTTTGCTCCGACCTGTGATCCCAAGTGCCGCCGCCATTTTGTTGTAGCCCGCGTGAGGCATAGAAGCTCGTCATTTTCTGCGGCTGCTGCGGGTTCTTGCGGTGTCTGGGCATCCTCGTTCTGATCAGCGGGGTTTTGCCGATAGGATGTCGGTTTGTGAAGCCGTGGATTGCACCGGTGGGCTCTGATGGCTGTAGATTATCTCCTGTGGGCAAGCAGAGCTCCTAGGTTAGGCTTCCATCTTGGAGCCCGGTCGCCACACCCCTGGATCAAGTCTTTTTTTAACTGTTTTAGTCAGAACATCATTCAACTCATTAAGTGACACGTACCTCGAAAGTGAGCCTGACGTGCAGAGGGAGACCTCTCGTACAGCCCTGGTTCCCAGATCACTGGAGTTGAGGACAGTGACCGTAGGAGCACAGCGGGGTATGAGTGCCTGGTGGATTCTCTGGAACTGGAGATGATGTCCACTGGAAGACACTGGAACTGGCTGGAGTGCCGGGTTCAAGTAAGCTGGATACAGGTCAGCAGGATGCAGGTAAGCTGGATGCAGGTCAGCAGGGTGCAGGTGAGCTGGATGCAGGTCAGCAGGCTGCAGGTAAGCTGGATGCAGGTCAGCAGGATGCAGGTAAGCTGGATGCAGGTCAGCAGGATGCAGGTAAGCTGGATGCAGGTCAGCAGGGTGCACACAGCAGGCAGAAGAAAGGTCAGACAAGCCGGGTCATACACAGTGGATCAGTTCAACAGAATCGGCAGGCAAGGAATAGTCAAGTTCAGGCTGGTTTCTGGTAACAGGAGATCGGGCAGGCAGGTAAACAGAATCAGAGTCAGGGAAAGCCAAGGTTCAGGATTGGAGACAGCAGCGTGGTCAGAGAGCCAGGTCAGGTGATCGGATGCTGATTTCAAGAACAGGTCACAGGTGAAGCTGCAGATCAAACAGCAAGAGCTGAATGGTGGAAGCCCCTCTTAAAGGCCACTGGGCGCCAAAGCTGCGTCACTGTGCGTGCGATCTCCGCGATCGGCACATGCGCATTGGCGCATGCCTGTTCGTTACTGGGAACCTGTTGGTGGGGATGCGCCTGAGCCCTGTTGCAGGTCTGGAAGTAGTATGTCCATGACATTAAGGCTGGTCATTGATGATATATGATTTTCTTGCCTTCCACCAAGGCAAGAGAATCGCTCAATTCCCCCATCAACACAGTCAGTGATGGGAGCATTCCCAGACTGCAGAATACAATCGTTACTGCTAGCAGCTATAGCCACTGTCAGTAACTGTATGTAGAAAAATCCGACCAGTTGGTTGTACCCAAGTTGATTGATCGATCGATCAACTTGGGTGCAGTTATTAAAGGAGTTAATACTCCCAAAAGGGGTGGTGACTTATTTTGTCTAATACTAGAAAGGGTGGGGAAAGTGTGTGAGATGAGGGCTACTCCAACAAAGCCCTACCTCCCTGTAACAAGCCCCTGCTTGCTCGATTCCACTCTCCCGACACTCCTCTGCTGCTATAGAATCAGATTGCAGATCGCAACATCTGATTGCTCGGTCATCCAATGCTCCGGGATTAAACTACAGCTATGTGCCGTTCTTACCCAGTTGTGATAGCTCAGAACAAACACCAGGCAGGTTGTATGTAAGTTCAACCAGGTATTCAAAAATACAAAATACCAGGTATTTTTGTATTCAAAAATACAGGCTCTTTTATACACTAACAGTGGAAGTGCATACCTCCGGCTCATATTACTCTAACAATACACCTGTAACCTAATTAACCTAATTAACATGGGCTAATTAACTAATCACTTTAGAGAGCCTAGATGACTCAGCCATGACCTTTAGGCCAGACTGGCCGTCTTGTAGCTTAGAACCCCCAATCAACATTATCACAATAACAGAGTTAATTAAACACAAACAACAATGGGGATCTAATGACTCTTAGAACCCATACTAGAGACTTATTTACAATAAACATTTTAGCAGACAACAGACAGGTAGCTGGAATTGATGACATTAGCATTTAACAGTAGGAGTCCCAACGGTATGAATCAGTCACTATTCCAAAATGGCAAATCCAGGGTCCCCAGAGTCTGTGTGTCCTGGGGGGACTAGGACCCAAATCAATGGTAATACCACCTCAAGGGTCCCCAGGCATACAGCTCACCAAGAGCACCGTTCCCCCAAATGCCAGGGCCCACGATCGATCGGCAAGAGGCTAGCATGCAGTCCCCTCCAAAGGTCTCTCTCCTGGCTAGGTCTGTCACACTGCCCAAAGGAAGAATATTGGACTATTCCGGTACCCAAAAGGATAGTAGACCTACGATAAAAATTTCCATTTATTTTAATTTACAAACATTGTTATACAGACAAACACAACATCAGGGTTGTTTACAAAATACATAGTTGCACAAATAATAAAACAATACTCAATACAGCCCCCATGAGTAGGTGGAGGCACTTTGATGTGATAATAAATGTTAGGCCTCAACAGTTTCGTGGCCACTGCTGCTTCCTCAGGAGGCGTCCAATTTTTAACATCTAGGAGAGGTAAATAATAAAAATTACATACAAGATACAATGAAAAGATAGTGACACAGTAACAGTGAAAACATTGGAGTATTAATACGTTATATAGCACAGACTCACCAACAAAGTGAAAGACGGCAATATTGAGACACCCAAAGTGTGTGCCCCCTGGGGGCGGACACAAGGGGCAACTAAGACGATGAGGATGTCCTACTAAGACGTAAATGACACTGTGTACAGGGGTGGAGCAGGAGGGAGAACAAAAGGAAGAGAGGGGAAAGAAAGACCCCAGAAGGAAAAAAGGGGGAGAAGGGGAGGAGGGGGGAGGGAGGGGGGAAAAAGAGGATGGAGGGTCATAAATATATGATATTCCCTTAAGTATGATTTTACTGGAAGCAAGATATTGTATCGTGGAAGATAGAATCTCGTCTTGTGTTATCCATTGCGTTTTGTTGAGTAGAGATCTGATCCTGAGGTATATATAAAAAGTTCTTGGTGAAAGACCGAATGTAGCTTGAAGGTTGTTAAATGGGATTAAACCGAACGCATTGAAGAGGTGACCAATGGTGTGAATACCTGCGTCAATCCATGTACATGGAGATCTGGTAGAATTAGTGAGCAAGATTTGATTGGAATGAATTGTAGAATGGTATGTGGTAACCCCTGCAGCATTTGAGGTATAGATGTCCATACTCTCAGGGAGGTCGTTATTGTGTCCAGAGGAAAGCATTTGGGGTTGGGGGCAAGAAGTGAGGCACAAAGGTATAGTTTTGGGTCTTTGGCTAGCACTTATGATTCTATTTGTGCCCAGTTGGAAGGAATGGATGGATTCCACCAGAATTTTAGTTGGTCTAGAATGACTGCTTTGTATAGGCTTATGTTAGGAGCTCCCAATCCCCCCATTCGTGCTGAGGTCATTAAATTGTGTTGTTTTATCCTGGCCCGTTTGTGCTGCCAACTATCTCCATTTTATTGTCTAGATTCTCTGCTAAAAAAATATATATAATGTTTGGGGGTTCTAAGTAATTTTCTAGCAAAAAATACGGATTTTAACTTGTAAACACCATATGTCAGAAATAAGCTTAGGCATGAAAGGGTTACAGCAATTACACATTTTTTTGGAAAAAATATACATTAATGAATTTTAATGCACAAAAAGACAATATAATACCCAGTTGTTTGGTACAATACAAAAAAATTTATGCCAAGTAAATAGCCTGTGAAAGGGTGACAAACTAATATATTATATTATCCATGGGTGACACTTTAAAAGCCTTTATAGGTTACCACTTTAGATTTACATATGAGGTCTGGTGCTAGAATTATTGCTCTCGGTCTGACGTTCGTGGTGATACTTCACATGTGTGATGCGATCGCTGTTTACGTACGTTGCGAGACCGACGGGTGCATTAACCTATACGTGCAAGCACAGGGAACGGGGATGCTTTACTTTTTTTTTTTTTTTTCACTGTACTTTTAGATTTTTTTTGATCACTTTTATTGTTATTAGACCCCAGATGTCTCCTCTGCACTTAAAAGCTCTGAATCATACCAAAATCTGTATGATCCAATGCTTTTTTCAAACCAGCAGTAATATGCTTACAACCGGCGAATTTGGAAGTGACAAAATACTTTTGCTTCCTATCTCTTAGACCATAGAGATGATCAGGGCCATTTCGGTCACTGATCAGCTCTATGGTCAGCCGGCGGAACCTCCGTCCACAATCCCGGGTTCCTCAAAAAGGATGGGAGAACCCTGGAAGCGGGAGGGGGGGAGATGCTGGGATACTGGGATGATGGCTGCGGCTGCAGGCATTGATCCGGTATAACTACTCAGTCGGCAAGTGGTTAAAGTGATCCACCTGATGTGTATATGTTTATTTGTAGATATAGGTGATTATGGTTAATGTGGTTTCCCATGTCTGTGTGTGTGCAGTATATATTTTTTCACATTTGTTTTTTAGATGGCTCTTTATTCACACTGGTCCTCTTCTCCAAAATATTTTTGCCTAGTATTCAAGATCCACCCACCCTATTGTTTTTTATGTATAAATGTTTAATTGATGGAGTGTGTCCCTTTAAGTCAGCAAGAGCAGTCTGCTCCTCCCAGCATGGGATGGCCTCCCTGCCCCTGGTTGGCTACTTCCTCCATGGCAGGCAAGTAGCATCCAAGAGGCTGCTGACTAAAAGTGATGTCATGAAAGTGCACTGGATATGACATCAGTCTGGTCGGGGGGAAGAGGCGGATGAGTTTTGTGAGTCATTTTTGTATAGTAAAATGGTTTAGGTAAAATATGCAGACAGGTGGATCTCATTTGATAAAGGGGTTTTTACTCCGAAAAGTTGTGATTCCCATCTCCACCTGATCCTGAGTATCTGCATGCCAGCTGAAGGTTTTTTCTGGTATCTATCCATGTTTATTGATGTTTGTTAATTGCTGCAACCTGGATCTCCTCCCTGCTCAAATGTACATAATGTTTGTAGCTGAGGGCTTGTCTTTGTCTAGATAGAGGAACTGTGGACAGTTCTTGTGCATGGAGTACAATTTACTGTTATGCCTTCATATAATGTTTCCTTTTTCATAAATATATTACGCGTGAAAAGTTTTCTGTTTGGAGTGGTGCCTATTATTTGTTTAGTGTGTATTATTCCTGGATCTTTCCCAAGGAAACACAATCTATGTTTTCAGCACCCTTATTTATGTAATCAGCCCTTTATGCACTAATGTGATTTGGGCGTGCATCGGCTTTGTTTTCCAACTACAGAAAAACCTGCCAGGGGTTCTAATCCTTTACTCTCTCAAAAAAACTAAAAAAATTTTTTCACTATAGATACACTTTACATGCTAATAATTCAAGTAGACAATCCTATTCCCAGGAAGGTCATTTTTACAGATGTTTTCTTAAATGTATACAGTATCTCACAAAAGTGAGTACATCCCTTACTTTTTTGTAAATATTTTATTATATATTTTCATTTGACAACACTGAAGAAATGAGACTTTGCTTCAATGTAAAGTAGTAAGTGTACAGCTTGTATAACAGTGTAAATTTGCTGTCCCTTCAAAATAACTCAACATACAGCCAATAATATCTAAACCACTGGCAACAAAAGTGAGTACACCCCTAAGTGAAAATGTCCAAATTGGGAAGAAAGTGTCAATATTTTGTGTGGCCACCTTATTTTCCAGTACTGCCTTAACCCGCTTGGGCGTGTTCTCCAGAGCTTCACAGGTTGCCACTGGAGTCCTCTTCCACTTATCAATGATGACATCATGGAGCTGGTGGATGTTAGAGATCTTGTACTCCTCCACCTTCCATTTGAGGATGCCCCACAGATGCTCAATAGGGTTTAGCTCTCGAGACATGCTTGGCCTGTCCATCCCCCTTACCCTCAGCTTCTTTAGCAAGGCAGTGATCATCTTGAAGGTGTGTTTGGGGCCATTATCATGTTGGAATAGTGCCATGCGGCCCAGTCCCTGAAGGGAGGGGATCATGATCTGCTTCAGTATGTCGCAGTACATGTTGGCATTCATGGTTCCCTCAACGAACTGTAGCTCCTCAGTGCCGGCAGCACTCATGCAGCCCCAGCTCATGACATTCCCACCACCATGCTTGACTGTAGGCAAGACACACTGGTCTTTGTCATCCTCACCTGGTTGCCGCCACACATGCTTGACACCATCTGAACCAAATAAGTTTATCATGGTCTCATCAGACCACACGACATGGTTCCAGTAATCCATGTCCTTTCTCTGCTTGTCTTCAGCAAACTGTTTGTGGGCTTTCTTGTGCATCATCTATAGAAGAGATATCCTTCTTGGACGACAGCGATGCAGACCAATTTGATGCAGTGTGCAGCATATGGTTTGAGCACTGACAGGCTGACCCCCCCACCCTTTCAACCTCTGCAGCAATGCTGGCAGCACTCATCCATCTATTTTCCAAAGACAACCTCTGGATATGACCCTGAACACATGCACTCCACTTCTTTGGTCAACCATGGTGAGGCCTGTTCTGAATGGAACCTGTCCTGTTAAACTGCTGTATGGTCTTGGCCACTGTGCTGCAGCTCAGTTTTAGGATCTTAGCAATCTTCTTATAGCCTAGGCCATCTTTATGGAGAGCAAAAATTCTTTTTTTTTCAGATCCTCAGAGAGTTCTTTGCCATGGGGTGCCATGTTGAACTTCCAGTGACCAGTATGGCAAAGTGAGAGCAATAACACTAAATTGAACACACCTGCTCCCCATTCACACCTGAGACCTTGTAACACTTTAGAGTCACATGACATCGGGGAGGGAAAATAGCTAATTGGGCCCAATTTGGACATTTTCACTTAGGAGTGTAATCGCTTTTGTTGCCAACGGTTTAGACATTAATGGCTGTGTGTTGAGTTATTTTGGGGGGACAGCAAATTTACACTGTTATACAAGCTGTACACTCACTACTTTACATTGTAGCAAAGTGTCATTTCTTCAGTTTCACACAAAAAATATAATAAAATATCTACAAAAATGTGAGGGGTGTACTCACGTTTGTGAGATACTGTATTTCTTTCTCGTACATCATAGGACACAGAGCAGCCATATACGTTACTACCTGGGTTATGCGTCACCTATAGGTGAATGGACACTGGTAGAATAACCAAAAACAGGAAGTGATCCCCCTATATAACCCCTCACATACAGGAAGTATGTTTTTTCGCCAGTGTCTAAAATGGTGGATGGTCATTTTTCAGCTCTCTGTGGGCTTCCATGCTGTAATTCCGCACAGGTTCTTAAGAATCAATGGACAGCGTTTCCAGATCAGATCCATTTCAAAAAGCTACTATGTTAAGATAAATGGTACCCAAGCCTCGTAAAGAAGATTAAAGGATCAACAAGGTTTTGCCTGTAATGCAACCCTCGGGTGCTGGACCCTGCATAGTGGAATCCTGGACACCACTGTGCTGAGGCATTCCTGCAGGGTGCTGTACAGATCCAAGGGAGTGGACCCTCATACTAAAGGGGTACCCAGTCCTTGAAGGTCCATGGTGACAGAACCAGTCACGATGGGTGAAGGCTGGACCTCTGGTTAGGCTAATTTTTTCTGTGGCAGGAGTGGTAAGTGGCCCTGTGAAAGACCAGGGTCCAATTATTATATATTCCCCTGCAACAGTTGTATCTACAGTGCCTTGCAAAAGTATTCACCCCCTTTGCTTTTTACCTATTTTGTTACATTACAGCCTTTGGTTCAGTGTTTTTTTAATCCGAATTATTTGTGATGAATCAGAACACAATAGTCTAAGTTGGTGAAGTAAAATTAGAAAAATATTTACATAAAATAATTTTTCAGAAATAAAAAAAATGATAATTGGCATGTACGTATGTATTCACCCCCTTTGTTATGAAGCCTATAAAAAGCTCTGGTGCATCCAATTACCTTCAGAAGTCACATAATTAGTGAAATGATGTACACCTGTGTGCAATCTAAGTGTCACATGATCTGTCATTACATATACACACCTTTTTGAAAGACCCCAGGGGCTGCAACACCTAAGCAAGAGGCACCACTAACCAAACACTGCCATGAAGACCAAGGAACTTTCCAAACAAGTAAGGGACAATGTTGTTGAGAAGTACAAGTCCGGGTTAGATTATAAAAAAAATCCAAATCTTTGATGATCCCTAGGAGCACCATCAAGTCTATCATAACCAAATGGAAAGAACATGGCACAACAGCAAACCTGCCAAGAGACGGTTGCACACCAAAACTCACAGACCGGGCAAGGAGGGCATTAATCAGAGAGGTGGCACAGAGACCTAAGGTAACCCTGCAGAGTTCCACAGCAGAGACTGGAGTATCTTTACATAGGACGACAATAAGCCGCACGCTCCATAGAGTGGGGCTTTATGGCAGAGTGGCCAGAAGAAAGCCATTACTTTCAGCAAAAAAACAAAATGACACATTTTGAGTTTGCAAAAAGCATGTGGGAGACTTCCAAAATGTATGGAGGAAGGTGCTCTGGTCTGATGAGACTAAAATTGAATTTTGTGGCCATCAAAGAAAACGCTATATCTGGCGCAAACCCAACACATCCCATCACCCAAAGAACACCATCCACACAGTGAAACATGGTGGTGGCAGCATCATGCTGTGGGGATGTTTTTCAGCAGTCGGGATTTGGAAACTGGTCAAAGTTGAGGGAAAGGTGGATGGTGCTAAATACAGGGATATTCTTGAGCAAAACCTGTACCTCTCTGTGTGTGATTTGAGTCTAGGACGGAGGTTCTCCTTTCAGCAGGACAATGACTCCAAACACACTGCTAAAGCAACACTTGAGTGGTTTAAGGGGAAACATGTAAATGTGTTGGAATGGCCTAGTCAAAGTCCAGACTCAATCCAATAGAAAATCTGTGATCAGACTTAAAGATTGCTGTTCATAAGAGCAAACCATCCAACTTGAAGGAGCTGGAGCAATTTTGCAAGGAGGAATGGGCAAAAAACCCAGTGGTAAGATGCGGCTAGCTCATAGAGACTTATCCAAAGCGACTTGGAGCTGTACTAGCCGCAAAAGGTGGCTCTACAAAGTATTGACTTTAGGGGGTGAATAGTTATGCACATTGACTTTTTCTGTTATTTTGTCCTATTTGTTGTTTGCTTTACATTAAAAAAAAAAAATCTTCAAAGTTGTGGGCATGTTCTGTAAATTAAAGTGGTGTTCCAGCCGAAATTATACTTTTTAAATAAAAATACCCCTATAATACACAAGCTTAATGTATTCTAGTAAAGTTAGTCTGTAAACTAAGGTCTGTTTTGTTAGTTTATAGCAGTAGTTTGTTATTTTATAAACTTACAGCAGGCTGTGGCCATCTTAAGTGTGGGCATCTGAAGCCAGACTGTATTTCTTCCTGGATCTCATCCTTGCAGATCTTGCACATGCTCAGTGCAGCACAAGCAGTGTAATAGGTTTCAGGTCAGGTTTCCATAGCAACGACAGTGTCAGAGGAAGTTGCCGCCCCTTCCCAGAAGGCATTGCAAACAGGAAATGATGCGATGGGCCACGGCCAGGGAGGAGGAAGTGAAAAATGAATACAGCAGATATACAGTAGGTGCTGAGAAAAAAAATTAAAAAATATCCAATTCGTTTACAGTGCACAGTTTAGTGAAGGATGCTGAAGAGTTGTAAAAGTGGGTGGAACTCCACTTTAAATGATGCAAATCCTCAAATAATCCATGTTAATTCCAGGTCGTGAGGCAACAAAACATGAAAAATGGCAAGGGGGTGAATACTTTTGCAAGGCACTGTAGGCTGACATTTTTTGAAAAAAAAAATGTTTTCCTTGCTATGCTTGTTTTGCCCTCTAGAGGGCATGGGTTTGCTGCTCTGTGTTTCACTTCCCAGAACTGCACAAGCCGTGGAAAGCTTTTTTAAAAAAAGAGAAAAGCCTACAGTCAGGGGTCTTGTTGGACAGACTGGAGGGACGCAGAGCAGCCTATCCTCGTGTGACACGTGAGTCCTATGAGTGATGGCAGGTGCAGCCTAGTTATGTTGCATTGACTGGAAGAACAGGTCATTTGTATAGGATTCTTCCAAGGGGGAATTGTGGTACTGAGGAACTTGTGTATTATGTCACAAAGCCAGTTACCATTGCTTCAACAAGCTATGTTTTCCAAGAAGCGTTCTGCGTGGAGTGCTGCAGCACATGTGTTCCATCAGTGGCCTTTAGAGGCTAAACGTAACTCTGCTGCAATAGCCTCTCCTTATAGACCAGATGACATCGGGCAATCTGAGCCGCTGCGTCTATTCGGCATTGTGCTTCTACCTCAGAGTATACTACTAAGGAGGATCTATCATCAGCTTTGGCTGGTCTAGAAAGCAAGATTGCTGGAACAAAGTGTCAGGAAGCGTGACAGATCCCCTTCCCCTATTCATCCTGTCTTGGAGCAGGACTGGGTTGATGAGGTAGAAGAGGTAATGGCCAATCAGGCAGCTGATATGCAAACAGAGGAATCTCCCTTAGGTGATTCAGAGCCTGAAGAGGCTCAGATTGTATCACCGTCTCAATCACAAAAGCTCCTCATCCATTCTCTTATTCAGATGGTTCATACAGCTTTTAAGTTACCTCCAGTGGAGGTCCCTGAAACACCTTGTTCCTCCCTGGGTTCTTTGAAACCACAGCAGGGTACGCAGGTGTTTTCTTTTCACCCACTCTTGAAGCAGGTGGTATATTCTGACTGGGAGCACCCAGACAGGATGTTTGTGCCTCCAAAGAGATTTTCTTTGTTATATTCTATGGAGGAAAGCTTTAGTAAAAAGTGGAGCATACCGAGTTTTCACAAAGGTCCTGGCGTCAGTGCTGGGTCTTCTAAGATCGCGGGGGATCTTGATTGCAGGCTACTTAGGTGATCTCCTACTCAGGGATCAATCGCTGCAGGTTTTGATGATGAACGTGGCCTTTAAAGTCCAATTCCTGGAACACCTCGGATGGATCATAAATTCAGAGAAATTAGCCTTAAAACCAGTTCAAAGTCTGGAATACATAGGCCTTGTTATGGACACAGTCCAGGCAAGAGTGTTCTTGCCTCCAAGAATGGTCGAGGCCCTAAAGGATCAAGTTCGGGAAGTAAGCCGAAAGAGACGCCCGTCTGTCGGACTCTATTAGTCTTCTGGGAAGGATGGTTTCCTCATTCGAGGCAATTCTGTATGCCCATTTCAAATCCAGGGCATTGCAGCAAGAACATTCTGTCTGCATGGAAGAATAAGATGCAAGCTTTGGATTCTTGCATGATCATAACCCCCAGGGCTCATGGAAGTCTCACATGGTGGTTAATAGACCAGAATCTGGTGCAAGGAAGGTCTTTTCTTCCGCTGTCATGGAAGGTAGTGACCACAGATGCCAGTCTCTCCAGCTGGGGCACAGCCATGGAAAGTTCCACAGTCCAGGGAAAATGGACTCTGAAGGAACGAGGATTGCCCATCCATGTTCCAGAGATGTGGACTTTGCTGTCCAACTTAATTGTTGGACAGCAAAGTTACAGGGTCACCCAGTAAGGGTGCAAACTGACAATGCCATGGCTGTGGCCTATGTCAACCACCAGAGCGGCACCAGGAGTTGTCTGGCTCACATGGAGGTGAGTCATGTACTGTCTTTTGCAGAAAAGCATGTGCCAGTGCTATCTGCAGTCCACATTCCAGGGGTAGAGAACTGGAAGGCGGACTATCTCAACCGCCAACAGATGCATCCAGGAGAATGATCTCTGCACCCACAGGTGTTTATGCATCCAGGTTCAACTGCAAGATTCAGCAGTTTTTATCCAGAGCAAGAGATCCCCTTGCGCTTGGGACAGATGCACTGGTAGTTCCCTGGACTCAGTTCTCTCTGATCTATGCATTCCCCCCGATTCCTCTCCTGCCACATCTTTTGCACAGGATTTGAGAGGAGCTGACATCAGTCATTTTGGCAGCTCCGGCCTGGACCAGGAGGCCCTGGTACCTGGAGATAATGAGATTAGCAGTAGGCAAGCCTTGGACGCAGGTTTCAGCCTTATCCATGTACTTCCAGAAGCCTTTGGCTTCAAATTCCCTGGTCAGGACTTTTCTTCAGGGAGTGACTCATTTATTGCCTCCCGTTAAATCACCTTTTTGCCCTTGGAATTTAAATTTGGGTATGTCGGTGCTACAGGAGCAGCCATTTGAACCGATCAACAAAGTTCCGTTAGTTCTTTTGACACGGAAGTTGGCTTTTCTTTTTTGCAAATACTTCAGCTAGAAGGGTCTCCGAACTGGCAAGCCTTACCTGTAAGGAGCCGTATTTAATTTTGCATCATGATAAGGTGGTGCTATGTCCTCTTAAGTCCTTTTTGCCTAAGGTAGTTTCTGAATTTCATTTAAATCAGGACATTGTTCTACCTTCTTTTTTTTCTCAGCCTGGCTCGCCAGAGGAGAAGCAGTTGCACCTTTTGGATGTGGTGCGGGCGGTCAGAGTCTACCTGGAAAGGTCTGCAAGCATCAGAAGTTCTGATGCTTTTTTTGTTTTGCCGGAAGGCCCCAAGAAGGATCAAGAGGCTTCCAAGGGATCTGTTTCTGTAATCGCTCAGGCCTATGGCCTGAAAGGTAAAGCTCCTCCCTTTAGGGTTAGAGCCCATTCTACCAGGGGTGTTGGAACCTCCTGGGCTTTTCGCCATCAGCCGTCAATGGTGTAGATTTGCAAGGCCACTTATTGGCCTTCAGTACATTAAGGTTTTATCAGGTGGATGTTAGGGCAGCAGAGGACTCGACTTTTGGCCGTAGTGTCTTACAGGCTGCTCTATAAATCTGATTGTGTTCTCATACAGTGTGTCACCCTCCCCTCGAAGCTATTGCTCTGGGACATCCCAGGTAGTAATGTACTGTATATGGCTGCTCTGTGGCCCGTGATGTACGAGAAAGAAAATTTGATTTTTTCTTCATACTTACCTGTAAAATCCATTTCTTTGAGTACATCACGGGACACAGAGGTCCCTCCCCTCTTTTTGAGGATTAAGTGCTTGCTACAAAACTGAAGTAATTCCTGTATGTGAGGGGTTATATAGGGGATCACTTTCTGTTTTGGGTTATTCTACCAGTGTCCATTCACCTATAGGTGGCGCATAACCCAGGTAGTGATGTATATGGCTGCTCTGTGTCCCATGTACTCAAAGAAATGTATAAAGAAAAAGTCCAATTATTTCCAGGAGATGATTATTTCCATTGAAAAAATGGACAAGGAATATCAACGGACAAAGTCAAATTTGGAAAAATACATAAATGTTGTTGTAACAGTACAGAACTTTGAGTAAATATCGGAGCTGTCGCAGTAATCCCTGAATCAGCTCCAGATCTCTTTAAAAGAGAAGTATGGGTATTTCTTTATTTTATAATCATACTTACCTAGCTGGATGCAGCATCGGTTGATGCTGCATCTGTCCCTGGTGCCTCTAAGACTGAGAACCGAGTGATCCAACACTGCCGATCACTGGCTTCGAGCTCCCCAAGCAGAGAGCTGGTGACTGTCAGTCATCAGCCCTCTGCTCTGACACCCCCCCCCCACTGGAGCACTGGGATTATATACCCTATATTATGGCATCCACCCCAAGAGCTGTTATTATTCAGGATCCATCTGCACATTTTTATCTTATATGGCTTGGTGTGTAGCTTTTCTTATTCACCTGACATATGGTGATATACCTTCCTTTTTTCTATGCTGATTGGTTATGTTTCTGCCTTTTCAGATGTTGTGGATTTGAAGCCCTGTGCTTGCTTTTTTGTGCTGCTGCTATGTCAGTAGATGTTACCCGTTTATGAAGTTTGGCTTTCTGGGCTTTCTGCTGGGCTTAACCTGAGTATTTTGGCATTGATACCCTTTATATGTATATTGATTATAAAATCCGGGTGAGACCAATATCACTATATGTTCTAGTTTCTACTTATCTAGATTGGCCTTCTATCAAGTTATTTTGATTATTGTCCTCCCTTACATTTTTCATTTATATGTTGATAGATGCCCTCTCCTTTGCTAAGCATATTATGAGTTAACATCCAGAGACCCTAATTGCTACTGATTTATACACAGGTATGCCTGATTGCATGATTGTGGTTCATCTGTACTTTAGCAGGTTCTTGTGGTGTTTGGTTATTTTTTACTTACATTTCTTGTGCTATACTTTGGGAATATTACTTTTTCCCTTTTGTCCTATATGGTTACCTAAGTACTATGTTCTACCTGGCACATACCCATATGTTGCTTACTGTGCACTTTGCATGCCTAAGTTTGGCCGTCTTTTGATCTTGCCCTGCAATCCTTTATGCATTTGTTGAGATCCTTTTTATATATTGAATGAAGATTATACAATTGTTACAATTATCTGCCTCTTTCTCTCCTTAGAATGCTTATCAAGCTCAGTCCTGAAGAAGCAAGTTTCATGAAACATGTAGAGCCTATGAGCTTACAGTAAATGTTATTATCATACATGTCTTGCATGACATGATTTTTGACATTTATAGTTCACATTGGAGAGGTTTAGCTGTTACTGCAAATAGTTTGCAGTATTTTACATGTTTTTTATTGTAATGTATTAATTATTAATAAAATGTTATTGTTTATTTTTCTATGGTAGATGCCTGGAAAGTCCATTTTTGCTACTTTCTTTTTATTCAATCCTAATTTAGGACGTGGCACTGCGCTACCTTAGGCAACTACAGCTCCCTCCTGTGTTGGTGCCTCCTCTAACTTTTTGAGCCATATTAGTAGCATTAACACAGCAGTTTTTGTTTCCACGAGTCCCCTTGTAACATTGTCTTATTGCCTGCTTATCTTGCTGGTAGATCTATTATTTTTTTCACTTTTAACAGGGAGATAAGGTTGTTCTTAAGCTAGCCATAGATGGGATGAAAATCAAATGATAAGTCGATCAAAAATATTAACGATCGCTCGATAGCACATTTGATTCACCCATTACTGTTTTGAAACTGTTTGCCACCGATTATCAACATGTTTTTTTTCCATTTTCAGCATTAGATGGAAATATACTTTTAATGAGAAGTAGGGCCAAAGCTGTTTTTTTTCCCTATATCTCAAAGGAGTACACTATGTTCTGCACTACTGTGACCCATTTTTAGACGACAGGGGGACCACTGTCAGCTGACATCACTGAACCAGTCTAGGCTCTGGATCAATCCCAATCTTAAAGTCTGGGATCCACCCAGATTCCTGAGCGGCAGCTGGCTTTGCCTCTCAGAGAGCCGCGGAGAGCCTGAGCCAGTCATTTGTGCCCCCCCCCTCCAAAGCCCGGTGCCCGCTGAAAGCCAAGAAATGAGTAATTTGCTGTCTATGATCGCTCAGTTCTTAGTCTGAGGTGACAAGGGACAGATGCAGCATTGGATCGATGCTGCATCCGCCTAGGTGAATGTGTGTGTTATTTATTTTTTTATTCCCAAACATCTCTTTAAAAAAAAATGTTTAAATCATAAGAGTAAATGGAGCCCATTTTAATCAACCTTGTCATTATATTTTTTTCTCTCAGCTGTCACTTTGGCCGGACAGCTTGACCTGTTAAAGAAAGCAGAAAAATAATGGATCTACTGGAAGGTTCATTAGGTAATAAATCTATGCTGGGAAGCACTCAAAAAGCAAAAACTGCTATAGTAATGCTAGTGAGAAACTGTGTTTTATTTAAAAAGACACGGTTTGAAGTAAAATGTATATGCTATCAATACATGTCTTTTACTCTGTGGTTTCATGTAGTCAAACTGTGCATCTTAAGGATTTGTTCACACAGAGTGCTTGACTGAGGATCCAGTGCATGTCTGTGTTTTCCCGGCCCAGGGATGCACAGGTGTTGCGTGCATTCCCCCATGCTGGTGTCCCATCCATTTCTATTGGGAGATGTGGCTGCACAGATGCAGTCGATGTGTTCTAATATGACATGCGGGTCCCTGAATGCATAAATAGTGTTAATAAACAGGGTAGTTGAGACAGTTTAGTTAGGTCTTAGGTGGCTAGCTTGCTGAGTTTTTCTTTTATATACAATGTGTGTGTGTGTGTGTATTTATATATACGAGGGGGTCTTCAAAAAGTTTCAATACTTTTATTTGCATAACTTAGTTTAAAAAAGTGCAGAAACTTTTTGAAGAACCTTCGTATATGTTGACAATTGACACACACACGCATGCCACTTCTCTCAATACAATGTCCAACATATTCAATTGCTACTGTATATTACCGCAATTTACCAAACATGCAACATGCATCGATATGAACTAAAACCATGTTTTTGATATCGATTCATCTTCTAGCCATGTGTACTCACCTCATTCAAAGTCCCAAAAATCCCTCTTTCTTTATACAGATTTAGGGATGGAGACATGTGACCCACGTCTCATTTAAAGTCCCAAACTCCCCCTTTTTAGTTCATATCAATGTAGGGATGGAGGTGTGTAACTGGTTATTAGGGAGCCCGTCATCATTTGGTTCCTATTTGATCTAGGGCGATTTTGTTTTTTAATTGATCGCATTGGACCGTATTAAACTTATTTAATTATCCATTTTACCTTAATTTTGCATCAGTATTTCCATATGTGTGTAGGTCTGGTTAATTGTGTGGGACTGGGATCTGGTGTGCTGTTGCCCTAATTTGTCTTATATCCGGGGGCTGCGATTTGCAGCGTGAGCGCCTTCCCCCTCCCTAAATTTTTGCATTGCCTCTACTGCGAATCACCATCACACTTCCACGTCATGCGCGTGATGTCCCCACAGGGCTTTCCGGTGCTGGCATGTTTGAATTTTTCCTTCTGGTGTCACCATGTGGAGGAGGAGCATCTCCACTCTCCATGGGCGGCTGCTGTTGCTCGGGCATGGACGTTTCTCTGCCTCTCTTGATGCACCTATGTGACATTGGGAGGAGCCCGTGGGGTGTGCCGAGCATATTTAACATCCTCACTCTGTACTAGCCAGTCCTCATGGCAGCACCTTTTTGTGCACACTGCACACTATTTGGAATCCACTTTTCTCCATCAGTAACAGTTAATTACATGGTCATTCTTTTCCTGTTCATGCTCACAGAGGCTCACTTTGATTTTTGTCATTTATATCTATTTCATAGTTTTCTTTTTTTACCTCTGATCTGCTCTTTCTTCCTCACACATTATTTTCCTCTCCACTTACTTGTTCACCTGCATTTTGGTGTTGGGCTCTAGCAACTTCCCACAATATAGAGTATTTACAGTATACTCAATAAATATTTTTAGATATGAAGCCCACTCACACCACTATCTTTGCCTTTCATCTACCTGGGGATCATGTTTATGCGCTCAGTCCCTCTTCTGTGGGTCCCTTCCACAGCTCCCGGCACAGACATTTTGGCCAGCCTCTGACTCCTCGTCCCCCATTTTCCAGGCTTATAACAATGTAAATACATATAGGGATAAGTAACTCTCTCCCTTTTTTTGTACATATCCTCCCTGTTGAGGGGTACAACATTGGATCATACTGCTCTACTCATGTTTTGTTTTATAGGTTTGCATGCACCCGCCCCTGAAGAGTGGTATTATCCACTAAATGCGATGGGCTAATTTGGATGCACTTATTCTCATGCAGAAGCCTCTACTCATTACTTTATCTTGAGTTCACCACCTACCATGCATTTTTAAGTGTTTTTATTACATTCAAGATTCGTTCCATACCACACAGTGGTTGGCTGATTGCTACTAATGTTTGTTTCTATATATGGTCTGTAATATGTGATTGACAATTTTATTCATTGCTGCATGTAGCATGTCATTTGCCAGGTTCGCTATTTCACCAATAAAAACATGTTTTTGATATTGACTCATCTTCTAGCCATGTGTACTCACCTCATTCAAAGTCCACTCTTTCTTTATGCAACATACATTGCAAACCCAACAACTACTATACATTTTATAGGCTAGGAATCTGATCCTTTTTAACTTCACTGGACATGAAGTCTTTGCCCCAATGCTTTGCCCCATTGCAGCTACCAATTGAAGCTAATTATATGGGTGTTTTAATTTGTGACAAATCTACTTTTTGTAACAGCTATATATGCTATATCCCTTTGTATATGCATTAGCATTCCCAGATTTTACATTTTAGTTACATACTGAATTATTCAAAAGAAGAGCAGAATGATGGATCTGAAACTACCAGACATGAAGGGGAAAAAAGAATTTATAACATTATTTTTTAGAAGTGATTGTTTGCTTTGGAATCTAACTGACTCATTCGCAAAATCTATGAAAAGCTTGATATGAGGAAACTTTTGTCTGGAACATCTAAGGAACGCAGACTTCTGATAATACAGGTTTAGTACAATTTACATCAACTTGTTTTTCTGAACTGCAGGAACAAATAGAAAGGACTTTTTGTTCACATTATTCATTTCCTTTGTGTTTCTCTCTTGAGGCTGATTAACAAAGTGCGGAGGTGAGTAGCACATGCTTCTTCCATTACACTGAGCCTGCTGCAGTTTTTGAAGCAATTTCAAGGTGTCACAAATTAACAAGATGAAAACTATTCTCTTTTTTTTTTCTTTTATCTCCTTATGGACCAAAGTACATCAAGCTGTCAAAAGCCAGCCCCAGTCACTGGCTGCAATGTATGATTTCTGTCTCTCACTTTTGACCCATGGTGGCAAAAGAATTGCAAATTGCTCCAGGCATCAACATACCTCTCCAATTTATCTCTTTTTTTCCGTCCTTGCTGGTATTAAATAATTCACTGGCATGCCCGGCTCCATTGTTTTTCTTTTCTTCCTGCACTTTTCTCACAAACTTTAAAAGTTCTCCAGCGTAGAATATGAACAGATGTGGAATCAAAAGTCTTGTCTTTTATAGAGCCAGATAAAACTTTTTTTCCAGTAATAGGTTGTAGATATAAGTTTAAGAGGTAAATGGTAAATAAAAGTTTTGTAAACAATGTGCATTTTTAATAAACTTGATTGATTCGATTATTATTTGCAAGTGAACGGGCTGTGCTTTCATTCTTTAATATACTATCAGTAGATGTTTTTAAAAACTAAAATGGTCTAAGCTGTCTCAGGGCAACCAATCAGAAATTAATTTTTCTTAGCTTACCCACTCTAGAGTTTCTATTGGTTACCTTGAATAACTCCAGATGCCATTCTTTGCCTTATATGATTCATTAGTCGAGTGAAGCAAGATGATAAGAATCCATAATTCTGACAAAACTGTACAGTTTTCATAAATGAAACCAAGGTAAACAATCCTCACTGATTATGTTAGTTACTGTATGTAGATAAATATTATTGTAGGTTGGGCTGTTAATGTCCCAAACCATTAACAGTTTATATGGCAAGTTCAGATCTCACCTAAAGTGTTTCTCGAGCCCAATCTGTATTTTTCCCTAATTTTAATTCATGGATCTCAAGGTGAAAGGTTAGGACTTTTACTGTTGTTGTGTGTGGGCACTTTTCTCACTTTGGAAAGACTTTCTATCCATGCCTGTTGTGTCTACAAGACAGAAAGTAAAGTAAAATCTCCCCACTAGAGACAGCCATACCCATAAAGTCTATGTATGTACTTTTCTATCCTTTTGTACCCTTTTATACTCTTTATTGTCATAACTTGTACACCATTGTATTTTGTACCACCTTGTGTATTCATGTAAAACATTTTTCAATAAAAATTATTTGGAATTAAAACATCTTCCCAAAAAAAAACACAAATGGCACAAACAAACCCCTTCTTTACTATATAACTGACCCCTGAAGGAGGCGCTTGATGTGTCTGTGAACATCTACTGTATGGGTAGCCACTCACCAGTCCTGTGTAAGGAAAGGCTTTCTGTCCAAGTGCTAGGCAAAAGAGTTTCTCTCTCTCTCTCTCTCTGATAGTGTATTCAGCATCCAGCCCTGCACAGCAGGTTTTCCACAGTACAAGTTGCCCTCCAAGGCTCTGGAATAGCATTCGCTATGCCTCCTCTGCTCTCAGGTAGGGATCACCCACTCACTGTCCTGATTGTGCTCAGGTGAGTTACAGTCTGTCTCAGTTTTAGTCTCCCTCCAGAAAGAGGGCCTTCTTCCTCTCTCAGCCTGGGAAAACTACACCAGCTCCTCCCCTTTAAGTTCCCTCTCTTGGGAATTGTAGTCCATCAAACCTGTGGTAATAGCTCAGTCTTTTCAGCAAACTGCACTTTCCACAATCTTACACACGTTTTCTCAGAGTCTTTTGTATTCCATCCTCTAATGGATGGAGGGATTAAATAACAATGACTGCAACAGTTTCACAGTAAGAGACTCTGTTATGACTGTGTCAGAATAAGACTGCAGCTGCTCCTCTCCTGCCAGCTAAGTACTGGGCTACACTACTTTATTCAAAGCTGAGAAAAACTTTTGGCGTTAGTTATAGTTTAAATTAACCTTCTGTTTCAAGTAGGCTAATTTAATTGGGGGACCTTTTGATTCCTATAGTCCCTTCTCATCATAACCTGTAATGCTATGCTGTCGCTTTAATATGAATAAACACCTTTCAAAATTCAGTTCTTGGTTTCATAGTGACGATAGTGATTTGCCAATCTGCCCAGTTTTTGCTTATGAACAACTGCGTGAAAATTACACTACGTTTGACGTTTTCAAACTTTACAGCAAACCTCAATAAAGCCTGGGGGGAGGGAAATTGTATTATTTAATTCTATCCATTCAATTGTCAAACAAAAGGCATTGGAAACTGGAAACTGTCATTTAGGACATGTATCAATACCAAAATTTAAAGCATAGCACATTGCATAACACATTATCTATCCCTACATAGAATTGTCAAATCTCACCAACAACATCAACACATGCTGACATTTGTGGTTGTGAGCCCACTCTTTTATAGTGAGGGGGCCTAGTTTTCCATTCCTTCAAATGTTTTGCATGTAGTAACTCTGACGAGGACCAAAAGGTATGCACTACATTAAAGTAGGCCCGCAGCAAAAGGAATAAGCAAAGGGCATGCACAACTAGGCGAAGATGGGAGACATGGAGGGAAAGAGTTAAGGCATGGTTGGTATAACCAAATTAGTAGAAGCATGGGTACAGGAGGGGCTTTGGCAAAGGACAGGTGGGGAAATAGAGGTCTCTGCAGATAGACTGGTTATTGTCCCTGAGCTGGTATGTTGCAGTTGGGCTTATTGTTCCACAGATACAATTAAACAGATTTAGATTTAGTGCCTTCAAAGATCTGCAGCCTTAATAATATACAGTTCTGTTTTAAAGGAGTCGGTTTTGTTTTTATTGTTACATTTTAATAAAAGGCTGCTATGGCCCTTTTGTGTCCAAACTGTGGTGTGGTCTAGTTCTTAGCGGGTACACGAAAAGATTAGGTATCTGATCTCTGTCATTGGCTTTTCCTTTCCAAACCGGCAAAGTTTTCAAGCAAAAGTTTGCATTAGCAAACCCTGGCAATTAGCTGTGAAACCATGGTAGCAGCAAACCTGAACCTCATCCCAAAAGCTGATATTATGGAAAATGCTAGGGCAGAAAGGTACTAAGCTGCTCCTGAGAGGCAAATGTAGTAATAATGCTGAAAACAGGAGGATCAGCAATTTACTAATTTTTTGATTCTGCATGCATATATTCAGGCAAATAAATAATAAATCAGAATTTGCTAACCAATTTTCTTGAATTTTTAATCTATTCACTCATCACTGGTTGCAAGCAATAGCACTGCTGGCCTAAACATTGTTTCTCTGCTAGAAATGTTCATTGTAATTCTGACAGTTTAAAAATGACCCGATTCATAGCAACTGTGCTTGCTCCATAATCCACTTACAGCTGCTGGAAAAATAGTGTTCATTTAAACAAAAGAGGGCATAGTTGTTGGGTATTACCTGCTGTCATTGATTGGATGACTGGAATAAATAGTGAGGGTCAGGGCCGGATTTACATCTCAGGAACATATAGGCAGAGAGTTCTGAAGTGCCTTTCCCCCTCCCATAAAAGAAAAGAAAGTAAGACCAACTTTTTTTTCTTGATAAAATAGTACAATTCCTCTCCCCCCAAACCCCCCTGCCTAGTACAAAATCCTCCATCCCTCTCAATTCCCTCCTCCCAGCACAAATCCTCTCCCACAAATCCCCCTCCTAGTACAAATTCGCCCCCTCAAATCCCCCTTCTAGGACAAATCACCTCAAATCCATCCTCTTAGCACAACTCCCTCCAAATTACTCTTCCCAGCACAATTCCTTGCCCCCCAATTCTTCCTTCCTAGCACAAATCTTCCCCAATTCTGCCCCCCAACAGATAAGTTCCCCCCTACCCCTATCCTTCTGCTAGCACAATTCCCCCCATGACCCTTTCCTTCCCAGCACAAACCTTATAGAAGAGGTCACCCCCCCTTGAACATTGTACCCATGTCTGCTGCAAATCCGGAAAGGAGAAGTGTCAGCGAGGAGAGAGCTGGGATAACAGCACTCCTCCATACAGCAGATAACATAGGATCCTTTTAGATCGAATGGTACATGGGTTCTCTGATTGGCTGAACATGTGTCTATCTCTCTGAAGCTCGTACAGGTGTGGACGAGTTTTTTGAGTTTGGAAATACTGACCACCTGGCTACATTACCAAACAATTGACTCAGAACTATCTTCAGTTAGGACCATGTTGGTACAGTGATTTTCTGCACTATACAGAGGTCCCACTGATCCAAGTTCCCATTTTGGAGTATACCCATCAGCCCCCATTTCTTCAGACCGTATCCTGGGGTTATTGCTGCAGGCCCGTTCTGAGTGGACCTATGGTCACATCGGGTTGGTGTTGGCTCTCCCTCCCCCTTCAGCATCCAGATAGCAGATGTCTGCACACAGGGTTCTTTGATCAGCTGGATGTGTGTCTATTGCTCTGAAGCTCATGCACGCGTGGACTCGCTTTTTGAGCTTGGAAATACTGACCACCTGGCTTCATCACCAAACAACTGACTCAGGACTATCTTCAGTCTGGACTATGTCGGTGCAGTGATTTTCTGCACTATACAGTGGTCCCACTGATCCAAGTTTCCATTTGGGGTTATATCCATCTTCTATCCTCACACAGTCCCTGTCTCTTCAGACCGCATCCTGGGGGAATCTCTGCGGGCCTGTTCCAAGTGTTCACATTGGGCTGGGTGTCAGGGAATAACAACGCATGGCCCGCTGATGCATGTTCTTAAGCTTCACAATATGATTCATCACTCAAAAATCTGGAAAGTTCTATGCACTGTATATTGAAGACACCTCTGAAGAAGGAGTCCAGAAACGTGTTAGGTGTCTGTATCTAGTGTCTGTATCTAATCTTTCCAGTATTCATGTATGGTTGTCATACACCATTTTCACTTGATGTACAGTATATGTACAGTTTGTAATAAAATTTGATATTTTTACATTCTTACTACCTCTTTGACTTTATTATACCAGTGCCGCTATAGTTCCACCCCCTGAGGGATTTCTCCATTTCCAGCCCACCCTAGAACCCCCTTGATCCGACCATGCACAGACAGCACCCCGCTAGGAAAGTGCCTGTAGGCACATGCCTATAGTGCCTATTGAGAAACCCAGCTCTGGCGATTTTAAACCTCTCTGGGGATACTGCCTCCTGGGCATTTCTATGTATTCCCCATGTTAGCAAGAGTGTCATTTCAAAAAACATATTGAAAGATTAATTGGCATCCTATTAAAATTGCACCTAGTGTGCATGTGGTAGGGATATTAGATTGTGAATTCCTTTTGAGGGACTTGGGCTGATGTGAACGGATCTATGCACTATTAACTATCAAATTGTATTTTCCTTTCTTTCAAGGGCTTCTTTTCAGCTGGGTTCAGACTGAATTGCACATTAAAAATTCACAGTGGTGGACTTCAAACATAATTATATCAGGATTATTTTTCGCAGTTTTACGATTATCGATGTAACACTTATAGGTGACTATTACATTATTATTCCCAGTAATTGTACAGTTGTGTTTTGTTAAAGTGCAGTATGAGTCATGATGAATATAGCACATTTAGGAACCGTGTTACTAAAACTTAAATGGTATTTACTAGGGATGAGCTTCGAGTTCGAGTCGAACATGAGTTCGACTCGAACATCGGCTGTTCACCAGTTCGCTGAACAGCAAACAATTTGGGGTGTTCGCAGCAAATTCGAAAACCACGGAACACCCTTTAAAAGTCTATGGGAGAAATGTTTATTCGGGAGCCGTGATTTTAATAATGCTTAAAGTGAAACAATAAAAGTGTAATATTTCTTTAAATTTCGTACCTGGGGGGTGTCTATAGTATGCCTGTAAAGGGGCGCATGTTTCCCATGTTTAGAACAGTCTGGCAGCAAAATGACATTTCAAAGGCAAAAAAGTCAATTAAAACTACTCGCGGCTATAATGAATTGTCTGTCCGACAATACACATAAAAGTTCAGGTCTGGTATGGATATTAAGGAGAACCCCTTGCCAAAATGTAAAAAAAAATGGCGTGGGGGGACCCCCTCAAAATCCATACCAGACCCTTCAGGTTCAGTAGGGGGGTGCTCTCTCGTCCCCCCTCTTTTCCTGCGGCCTGCCAGGTTGCGTGCTCAGATAAGGGTCTGGTATGGATTTTTGGGGGGACCCCATGCCATTTTTTTTAAATTTTGGCGCGGGGTTCCCCTTAAAATCCATACCAGCCCTGAAGGGCTGGTATGGATTTTGAGGGGGACCCCCATGCATTTTTTTTAAATTTTGGCTCGGGGTTCCCCTGTGGGGAAATCCCATGCCGTTTTTATCAATGAACTTTTATGTGTATTGTCGGACCGACAATACATTATAGCCGCGAGTAGTTTTAAATGACTTTTTTTCCTTTGAAATATCATTTTGCTGTCAGACTGTTCTAAACATGGGAAACATGCGCCCCTTTACAGGCATACTATAGACACCCCCCAGGTACGAAATTTAAAGGAATATTACACTTTTATTGTTTCACTTTAAGCATTATTAAAATCACTGCTACCGAAAAAAACTGCGGTTTTAAAAACTTCTTTTTGCATTGATACATGTCCCCTGGGGCAGGACCCAGGTCCCCAAACACTTTTTATGACAATAACTTGCATATAAGTCTTTAAAATGAGCACTTTTGATTATTCATGTTTGAGTCCCATAGACTTTAACGGTGTTTGGGTGTTCAAACAAATTTTTTGCCTGTTCGCATGTTCTGATGTGAACCGAACCGGGGGGTGTTCAGCTCATCCCTAGTATTTACCATATACAACATATCTGTTATTATCCTAGGAAAAATATGCATAGTACCAACCAGCTTCAAAAAACTTTTTTTAGAGTAGACTGATGGGCAAAAACCCCACATTTACAACAGTCGGACAAAATCAACATAGCAATTTCTGTTTCTTCTAAATCCTGATGGCTTAGTTGTTTTGCCTGTACCAGTGGTGCTTACAGTTTTTCAGCTTTTACTTATGTGGTTTGAACCTATTTATCAAAAGAAAAAAAATCTCTTACTATAACTACTATATATTGTTAGCTTGGGGGGACATGGTCAGCATGTACACAAAGAATGGCTGAAAAATTTTTGTGCCCAGAGCAACACTAATGACCTGTACACATGACCGGTTTTGCCATCGGAATAAACTCTGAAGGTTTTTACAACAGGGTTCCGACGGAATTCCGCTCAAGCTGTCTTGCATATACACGGTCACACCAAATTCCGACCATCCAGAACACGGTGACGTACAACACATACGACGGGACTAGAAAACAGAAGTTCAATAGCCAGTAGCCAATAGCTTCCGTCTCGTACTTGCTTCAGAGCATGCATCCTTTTTGGTGTGTCGGAACAGCATACAGACAAGTAGGCATGTGCAATTCGTTTCGTACCGAATTAGTTTTTTAACGAATTTTGACAAATTCGTTAATTCGGGAATATCCGAATTAACGAAAACTTGTTTAACGAATTTTTTCCAAATATTCGTAAATTCGATAAAATTGGACATTCATAAATTCGGGCATTCGTACATTCGTAATTTACAAATGTACATTCGTACATTCGCACATTCGTACATTCGTACATTAGTAAATTAGTGAAATTGGTAAATTTGTAAATTCGAAAAATTCGGAAATCTGAAATAATAGTTAACTAATAATAACTTAACTATTAGTAATTACTAGTAACTTTTAAATTATAGGTATTGTAATTTCCTTTAAAATTTGGCTGTTAGTGAATGTAACACATACAAATTTATCCGAAGTTATGAATGATCCGAAAAAATGGAATGGAACGTAATGAATTAATAATAATAAATAACAATAATAATAATAACAATGTTTTATTATTATTATTTATTATTAATTTGTTCCGTTCCATTTGTTTAGATGCAGCATTCGTTTTGGATAATTCGTAACTTCGGATAAATTCGTATTTGTTACGTTCACTGACAGTCAAATTTGAAACGAAATTACAATACCTATAATTTAATAGTTAGTTACTATTTCAGATTTTTGAATTTTCGGGTTTTTGGATTTTCAAACTTCGAATTTACAAACTTCCGAATTTTCAAATTTACAAATGTATGATTTTACGAATGTACGAATTTACAAATGAACAAATGTAAAAATGTACGAATGTATGAATGAACGAATGTACGAATGAATGAATGTTCGAATTTATGAATGTACGAATGAACGCATTTACGAATTTACGAATGAACAAATTTACGAATCGCGATCATAACGAATGACCCGAAAAACGAAAAAAAATAAATAAACTAATGAAACAAAAAAGAAAATGAATGAATTTTTGGCTGTGCACATGTCTACAGACAAAGTTTTTTTCTGTTAGTAATTTGTTCCGTCGGAAAAATATAGAACATGTTCTCTATCTAAGTCCGTCTGAATTTTTGACAGAAAAAGTCCGATGGGGCATACACACGGTCAGAATATACGATGAAAAGCTCCCATCGGACTCTTTCTGTCGGAAGTTCCGCTCACGTGTACGCGGCATAAATCATCACAATATGCAGCCCCAATAGATACATCACACCTTGTGTTCTGCACATAGTCGCACAGCCTAGTGAGTCATGTCTTATAAACAAAAGGATGAATGCAGGCCACAGCAGCTCAGTAGTGCAGGTAAAAAGGTGCAGGTGCTTCCTCTGGCAGTTCCTCTCCTTACACCACCCCAGGACAACCAGCAGCCACAGGAGCCTTGCTCTTCCAGCCTGTACCCTCTAGTCTAGAGGATCAGATGGCTGTTGGATAAAATGGACAGGCAGTTTGTTTCCATCAGACTGCCCCATAGAGAAGAGCGGGCTGTATCCGGGTCCGCTCTGCATAGCTCAGCAGAGAGATTCCCACTGAGAAGGCGGATCTGCTTGATGGATTCCACTCTGTCTGAAAGGGGTCTAAACTTGCAGGCTTATATGCAATTATATGTGTAATATCTGCTCTGGTCTTTTCTCCTACCTCAGAACTGATTGTAGACAGGAACCATTGCCTCTCAAAACCCCAACATCTTTCAAATGAAAAAATCTACGAGGTGCCCTAATGTGTGTTTACTTTTATCAAGTGAAGGAAAAACTTCCAGAATCAGCTGGAAATGCTGTAAATGCTCTATAAACCCAAAATATCATACCTGACCCCTTACCTGTATCAACCTCTGATAGAATCTCTCCTGAGTGGAAAATCATGACTTACAAGCACAGATGAAAAGATTGAACTGGGCCTAGGTGAATTGACTTTACTTCAAGGATTACCCAATCCTTGATGACTGTGTTCATTCCAGTCTACTATCCATGGGAGATGATAGGCCCTGTAATAATTGTATATATATGGGGGACCTATTCCTCCTTTTTCTTTGGGGAGGGTAAGTTGATCGTAGCTAATTCTAGGTCGTTTGTGTTGCCATAGGAAGGTTGTACAGAATCTTTTATAAGACTTAAAAAAGGAGGGCGGTAAGCATATTGGGGTCGTTTGTAGAAGATAGAGCAAGCGGGGAAGAGTATTCATCTTTAAGATGGCTGCTCGACCAAACCATGAATAAATAGTTTTTTTCCACCTATGTAGATCCTCTGTTGTGCGTAATACAGGTAGGACATTTTTGGAGTATAAGTGAGACAAATGGGTGGATCCACAAGCTTTATATGGTGGATTATAAATATTCACTTATTGTCATGATTGAGCGCTCCAATTAATTTATATTTTTTCTTGTTGGTGTATTGTATATCTATACGTATTACATGCAGCGATTTGGTTTATATTTATATTGATAGCGCTGACTTTTTTTACACTGTGTTTACTAGTGATACTTGGACTCTGTAAGTCTGCCACTATTTATTCACTTTCATTAAGGGATTCAAATTACTTTCAATTAATTTTTAGGGGCTAAATCAAATATTATGTGTGCAGGAAACAAACTTTTATTAACCAAACACCTCTGCAAGGACTTCCCTCAACATTTTAAGAGTCTACAAAAAAAAGAAGAGTCATGATTGCAAATATAAACTTTGTTTTTTTCAATGCTTACACTTGACCCCACTAGCTGCTACAGTATTTTAACTTATTTTTATTAACAATGGGCTATATACATCAGTAATCCAAATGCTCCAAATGTACAGCAGATTCACTTTCCTATTATCCTGTTTACAAAGGTGAATAATATACAGTGCCTTGAAAACGTATTCATACCACTTAAAATGTTCTACATTTTTGTCATGTTACAATCAAAAAGGTAAATGTTTTTTATTGGGATTTTATGTGATATACCAACACAATGTGGCATATAATTGAGAAATTAAAGGATAATGATAAATGGTTTTCATGTTTTTTTGGTTTTTTTTACAAATAAATATGTGAAAAGAATGGCGTGCATTTGTATTCAGCCCCCTGAGTCAATACTTTGTAGAACCACCTTTCGCTGCAATTACAGCTGCAAGTCTTTTTGGGTATGTCTCTACCAGTTTTGCACATCTAGAGAGTGAAATTTTTGCCCATTCTTCTTTACAAAATAGCTCAAGTTCTGTCAGATTGGATGGAGAGCATCTGTGAACAGCAATTTTCAAGTCTTGCTACAGATTCTCAATTGGATTTAGGTCTGGACTTAGACTGGTCCATTCTAACACATGAATATGCTTTGATCTAAACCATTCCATTGTAGCTCTGGCTGTATGTTTAGGGTTGTTGTCCTTCTGGAAGGGGAACCTCTACCCCAGTCTTTTTCAGATTCTAAAAAAGGGTTTCTTCTAAGTTTGCCCTGTATTTGGCTGCATTGCCATCTTCCCATCAACTCTGACCAGCTTTCCTGTCCTTGCTGAAGAAAAGCATCCCCACAACATGATGCTGCCACCCCCATGTTTCAAGGTGGGGATGGTGTGTTCAGGGTGATGTACAGTGTTAGTTTTTCGCCACACATAGTGTTTTGCTTTTAGACCAAAAAGTTAAATTTTGGTTTAAAATCTGACCAGATCACCTTCTTCCACGTGTTTGCCGTGTCCCCCACATGGCTTCTTATAAACTGCAAATAGGACTTCTTATGGGTTTCTTTCAACAATGGGTTTCTTCTTGCCACTCTTCCATAAAGGCTAGATTTGTGGAGTGCACAACTGATATTTGTTCTGTGGAAAGATTCTCCCACCTGAGCTGTGGATCTCTGCAGCTTCTCCAGAGTTACCGTGTGTCAGGAACCATGAATCAGACTGAGACAGAAGTACAGTAAAAATCACACTATTTAATAAAATTGTAAAAACAGAGCAAACGTAGTCAAAACATAGCCAGAGTTTGGTAACCAGGATGGGTAGTCAGAACAAGCCAGAGAAACAGGGGTCCAGAGATCAGCGTAGTCGGGTGCAGCAAACAGGATCAGGAACCAGAAGGGAAGTCAATCAAGCAAAAGTCTATCACAGGAAAACACATCAGAGAGAGTCCAGATATGTTGACCAAGGCAAAGGCTCAGGCTATCTGATCCAGGGAGTTTATATAACCAGCAATTCTAGCTGATGAGCAGGAAATGAAGACCAGGTGAGTCACTGAAATGAAGAGTCTTTGGCAATTAATTGACAGCTAAGCACAGAGCTCTAAGAAGGAATGGCTGAGCCCGGCCCTGACACCATGGTCTCTTGGCTGCTTCTCTGAATAATGCTCTCCTTGCCAAGCCTGTCAGTTTGTTTTGTGTGATGGATTGAACAGTGCTCTGTAAGATGTTCAAAGCTTGGGATATTTTTTTATAACCTAACTTGTTTTAAACTTCTCCACAAGTTTATCCCTGACCTGTCTGCTGTGTTCCTTGGCCTTCATGATGCTGTTTGTTCACTAAGGTTCTCTAACAAATCTCTGAGGGCTTCACAGAACATATGTATTATACTGGGAATAAATTGCACACAGGGGGACTATTTACTAATAAGGTGACTTCTGAAGGCAATTGGTTCCACTAGATTTTAATTAGGGGTATCATGCACGACACAATTTTCAGACATTTATTTGTAAAACATTTTGAAAACCATTAACCATTTTCTTTCCAATTCACAATTATGTGCAGCTTTGTGTTGGTCTCATAAAATCCCAATAAATACATTTACGTTTTTGGTTGTAACATGGCAAAATGTGAAAAGTTTCAAGGGGTATGAATACTTTTTCAAGGCGCTGTATGTTAGGGTTCACTTGTACTCTGTGATGACTTTGATCTCATCCCCAGTGCTCAGGCATCCCCACAATCACTGAAAAGAAATTCACCTATTCTACAACCCTCCTATTTGGAGAAGACTTTTATGATGTACTGTATGGAGATACCAACATGCCACTGAAATTCTAGTCTTCTGGACCAACTTTTGATTCACTCCTCTCTTGGTACTCAAAGAAAAGACCCTTCTCTTTCTGTTGAGCTGTTTCTTCTAAAACATCAGCTTCAAAACCTGTTAACTGATCATTATGAGAAAAAGCTTAAAAGAACTAAATTTAACTACTACTCTAATGGAAATAGAGCTAGTAACCTTCTAGCTAGAAAAGTAAAAACTGATCCATTTGCAACAAACATTTCTCATTTGCTCCACCTTACAGTTATCCATAAAATTGTGAACCCTGAGAAAATAGCAGATATCTTTACCTCTCATTATAGTTCCTTATATAACCTCAATGAGAATATGCACACTCCTCAACTGACTTCTAAAGTGATTTCCGAGTTTTTAGGAAAAAGAACCTTACTTATCATATTCTCAAATGCCCCATTTACTACCTATGAAATTAATAAGGAGAGGAGAATTAGGAACTTTAAGGAAGCCATAACCTGGTAAGGTCACGTATTTCCATCCCTTGGGACTTTAAGTGAAATCATGGCCCGGTAAGGTCATGCATTTCCATCCCTTGTATTGCATCAAAAGAAAGGAGCACGGGAGGTGGGACTTTATATGAAGTACATGGTTGAGAACAGGTAAATAGGTGAGCTCTAGGAATTTATTGATTAAAGTTGATTAAACATGTAGACAATGTTAACATCAAGGTAAACGATGAACATAATGATAACAATAGACAAAATGATAACATAAAGTCTCATGATGTAACCACTGTTATAAAACATTATGCATGATTAAGACAAGTATACACAATAAAAACACAGAGTCTCATGGTAGGGCGATTAACAAATTCCCAGGGTCACCAGAAATGGAGTTATATACAATCGTAGTTAAAAATAATGCCTGCAGGACCTATGGCCTCGCTCAGCCTGTGAAGATAGGGGTTGCATGGTATTGATAAGTTTATAGGTGAAGATTTGGGTACACGGCATCAAATAGATTGACGCGTTTCATGCCTAATAGGCCACTCTTTAGGAGAATGCGTGTGGTGTAACTAAAAGGGTAAACATTGATGTGTAAGACATGTGTATGGAGATAAAGGTGGGGGTAGAATGTGAAACCCCCAACATTGAGGTATAAACTTACTATTAGTGTGTATGTTGATGGTGTTGTGGTGACGCATGACATGCCTTCAGGAACACCTCCAACCGGGGGCTGTGAGGGACGGTTCAACGGGGAAGACCTACATGGACAGCCACCAGGCAGGCGTGGAGGACAGCGAGGTAACCCTGTGGAGATGTAAAACCAAGTAAGTGTGAAGAAGAGTGTCACCAGAGGTGACCAAGGTGGATATGAGAGGACAGAGCCCGTGCTGAAAAGAAAACTGACCACAAAAGTGCCTGTGCAAAATACCAGGGAAAAAGTACCACAAAGTGAATCACAGTCCCAAGTTGATGCCTGGGAGAAAAAGTGAAAATCTGGTGAGCAGTGAACGGCATACAGGGTTACCTCATTGTGGCGGGGTAACCATCAGTGAAAAAGGAGATTCCAAGTGAAGTGAAGTCCACAGAGGGTCTCGAGTGGCAGAACCGCCCGGAGGAACCTCCATATAAGCGCCACCGAGATACCACCCACCAGCGTCACGCTGTGTGGCGGAAGGTGGGGGGAGGGGTGCCATCAGTCGGGAATACGTCTCTGGGTTAACCCGCACTGACATCCCACCTGTTGCTCACTACGTGTGGAATGCCAACAGCATGGACGCAATGGTGTCAGATCATGATGCCGTACCTCCAGCGTGGGGTGCGTGATGGTGACGCGCGATGACAGAGCATCTGCCCCCCCAGGCATCAGGAGAAGCGGGGGAAGGGCGGAGGCCAGCAAAGCGCGTCATGATCCCCAGATAGAGAGTAGACCAGACGCTGTGGTATCCAAAACACACCCAGACCAGAAACATTGATCCATGGTTGTGATAACCAGTATGGAAGATGTAATCCAAGATGCATGCAATGCAGTAAGGTGAAAAACCTTTTGTGCTGCAGCAGCCCCTCAGACCCCCCTTTTTTCTTACCTGGACCTATTGTTCCAGCAACGGGGATGAGCACAGCAGCTTGTCTGAAACCATGAACCAGACCGAGACAGAAGTACAGTAAAATCACACTTGTTTATTAATAAAAATAAAAAGGTAAATAGAGTAATCGTAATCAAAGCATAGCCAGAGTCCAGTAACCAGATCAGGTAGTCAGCCAAGCCAGAGTTCAGTAACCAAATCGGGTAATCAGCCAAGCCAGAGTTCAGTAACCAGATCGAGTAATCGGCCAGGCCAGAAGTCAGGGATCCAAGTAGAGGAACAGCAAGCAGGATAAGGAGCCAGAAGGGATGTCAGCAAAGCCAGTCTTTAAACAGGAACACAGGAGATGGTTTCTTGTGATATGACCAAGGCGAAGGCAGGAATGAAGATCCACAACAGCTGGTTAACTGTGGAGAGAGATGAGAACTGGCAATTAGCCGACAGCTGAGTGGCCAGCTCAGAGAAGGAAGGGCTGAGCCAGCCCTGACACAGCTCCAGCCACTGTCTTGGGTCCTCATTGGATAGACTGATAGCAGCAGGAGCCATTGGCTCCCACTGCTATCAATGAAATCCAGTGACACGAGAGCCGGGGGGTGGGGCAGAGTCCTGCTGTCTGTGTCAATGGACGCAGCAGCAGAACTTGGGAACGGGCCCGCATGAATGCCCCCATGGAAAGCAGCTCTCCGTGGGGGCACTTGAGAAGAGTAGGAGCCAGGAGCGCCACGGGGGGACCCCAGAAAAGGAGGATCGGGGCCACTCTGTGCAAAACCCTTGCATAGAGGAGGTAAGTATAACATGTTTGTTATTTAAAAAAAAACAAGATTTACAATCACTTTAAGCTGGCCATACACATATAGATTTTTTACATCCTGAATCTATCAGATACCTCTGTCCATGCTACACAGTGCAGCATGGAGGAATCTCCCACTGGGGCTATTTTATTTTGAAAGCCAGTCCTTCCAGCTGTCAAAATATATGAATAGTGCCTACATTTAATTAGATGCAGACCCAGTTAGGCTGACAATTTTCCACCCGACTTCTTTGATTTTTCAGCTGAGCGTATGCAGATATGCGGCCTCAGCTTTCGGGGGTTATACCAGGATGATGCCCGCAGCTGCAGGCATCATCCCAGTACCGTTTTTTAGAGCGGACGATCGGCTTTCCGGGGATAACAACCGATGCGGCTAAAAGCTGCTCGACTGTTATCCCAGAGGAGCAGAAGAGTACATCCCCCCTCCCGCCGCTCTGACTGGACCTCCCGTCCCACTGGGAGACCCGATCTGGCACTTCCGGCGTCTAGCCACAGACTGGAACAAAGCCGTAAACGGCTTCGTTCCAGTCTCCTGAATGTAAACACGGAAGCGACGTCACTTCCGGTTTACTGGGCTGCCAATAGCGCCGGATTTAAAAAAATATACAGTATTCAGAATCACCGTTTTTTGCGATCTGATTACTTTGAAGTGCAAAGGCGGGATTGGAGGTCTTTTAGACCCCCGATCCCTACATAAAGAGTACCTGTCACCACCTATTACTGTCACAAGGGATGTTTACATCCTTTGTGACAGCAATAAAAGTGATCACTTTTTTTTTTAAACACAATTTGATGGACTTGTGTCTTTTTTCAACCTCGCCTACTATGTAACTATGTAACTATGTAATTTAATAATATAAAAATAAATAAAATAAATAAGAAAAAAAATGTTTTTAAGTGCCCCCGTCCCTGCGAGCTCGCGCAGCAAAGAAAACGCATGCGGAAGTCGCTCCCGCATATGTAAGCGGTGTTCAACTCACACGTGAGGTATCACTGCGATCGTCAGAGCAAGAGCAATAATTCTAGCACTAGACCTCCTCCGTAACTCTAACCTGGTAACCTTAAAAAAAAATTAAAGCGTCGCCTATGGAGATTTTTAGGTACCGTAGTTTGGCAGGAGGTGTCTAGCAGGGCCATCCACAGAGCAACCGGTCCATTAAGTCCAGCCGGTCCATTAGGAACCAGACAAAATTTGCTCCATGTATGGCCAGATTAACTGTCACGGTGACAACAGTTTTACCAGGCAGAAAGCGAGGGAAAAGTCTGCAACAGGGACACAGTCAAAAAAGAAAACATTTGTATTTCTGTCTGTGTTGCTGTTGGTTATTTTCCCACACTTTCTGTGTTGAGGAGTAGTTGCCACAGTGACAGTAATTGAGAAAAAATTTCTCTCACAGAGCCCCAGATACAAGTGAAACCTGACAGGGGCTGTAATTCTTCTGCACTCTATTCCACGCG
Source organism: Aquarana catesbeiana (assembly GCF_042186555.1). Classification (NCBI taxonomy): domain Eukaryota; kingdom Metazoa; phylum Chordata; class Amphibia; order Anura; family Ranidae; genus Aquarana; species Aquarana catesbeiana. The sequence continues at coordinate 263,947,953 of NC_133324.1, forward strand.
TTGAAAAATAAGTTTTGGCAGGACATACACTCTAATATTCCTGGTAATAAGAGTACCATATACTGTAAGTTATAGTCAAACTTAATGAGTTCTATGCACATTAGTGGGATAGGGCATGAAGCTTTTTCCTACAGTTGTGTATGTTTTATGTAACTTTAGCAATCTACTCAATTCATTATTGGAATTACATTCCTTTGGTTTAATTTACTGGAAAGCGCAATATTGAACATTCATTTCAAATTTCAGTTCAATGTTCAATTATTATTTATGATATGTGTAGGATCATCAATCCAAAACTTTTAGTCTGATATAATATTAATACAATGGAGGAAGATACAGATGACTCATTTAACTAATTCAGTTTTAGAATTAAGCATTAGTTGACCATTGCCATTGCGTTTACATGTCTACAGCTTTTAAACATTGCATTTGTTAATAACAAAATGCTTAGCATTCTAATTTCACTATGGTCATCATTGTGCTTACATTTACATTTTCATATAAAGCACAAACAATTGTGGCTATTTAACTTTAACACAAACAAGGAGAAAACATAATATAGTACTAATGATTAGGGATGAGCTTAGAGTTCGAGTCGAACTCATGTTCGACTCGAACATCGGCTGTTCGCAAGTTCGCCGAACAGCAAACAATTTGGGGTGTTTGCGGCAAATTCGAATGCCGCGGAACACCCTTTAAAAGTCTACGGGAGAAATCAAAAGTGCTAATTGTAAAGGCTTATATGCAAGTTATTGTCATAAAAAGTGTTTGGAGACCTGGATCAATGCAAAAAATGGCCATTTTTTCAGGAGCAGTGATTTCAATAATGCTTAAAGTCAAACAATAAAAGTGTAATATCCCTTTAAATTTCGTAGCTGGGGGGTGTCTATAGTATGCCTGTAAAGGGGTGCATGTTTCCCGTGTTTAGAACAATCTAACAGCAAAATGACATTTCAAAGGAAAAAAAGTCATTTAAAACTACTCGCGGCTATTGCATTGCCGGTCCGACAATACACATAGAAGTTCATTGATAAAAACGGCATGGGAATTCCCCACAGGGGAACCCCAAACCAAAATTAAAAAAAAAAAATGACGTGGGGGGTCCCCCTAAATTCCATACCAGGCCCTTCAGGTCTGGTATGGATATTAAGGGGAACCCCGCGCCAATATGAAAAAAAAATGGCGTGGGGTCCCCCCAAAAATCCATACTAGACCCTTATCCGAGCACGCAACCTGGCAGGCCACAGGAAAAGAGGGGGGGACGAGAGAGCGCCCCCCTCCTGAACCATACCAGGCCACATGCCCTCAACATTGGGAGGGTGCTTTGGGGTAGCCCCCCAAAACACCTTGTCCCCATGTTGATGAGGACAAGGGCCTTTAACAAGGGGACCCCCAGATCCCGGCCCTCCCCCCTGTGTGAAATGGTAAGGGGGTACTACCCCTACCATTTCACAAAAAAAGTGTCAAAAATGTTAAAAATGACAAGAGACAGTTTTTGACAATTCCTTTATTTAAATGCTTCTTCTTTCTTCTATCTTCCTTCATCTTCTTCTTCTTCTGGTTCTTCCTCCGGTGTTCTCGTCCAGCATCTCCTCCGCGGCCTCTTCTGACGCTATTGTCAGTCAAAGCGACGCAGTGCCGTATCACAAAAAATGGCCTGGTCAGGAAGGGAGCAAATCTTTTCGGGGCTGAAGTGGTTAAAGGGGAAATGTAGCAGTTTTAATTGTTATATATTTTTAAATTAGATTTTGATTGTTGCTGAATTTGGTCTAGACACGCACACTGGGGTTCTTTAGCTGCTTTTTGGCTGTGCTGTACAGACAAACAAGATGCTAGATCTTCTAGTAAAAGTATCCAGTAATAACAGGAACCTTATCATTGATCATGCTAACTTTGGGTTAAGCTTAGGGATGGGGAAATGTTCTAATCCAAATGGCGAACCCCATTGAAGTCTATGGGAGCCGAACAGGCAAAGTCAAAGTGCCCATTTTGAAAGCTTATATGCAAGTAATTGGCCATAAAAAGGGTATAGGGGTCGGGGTACTGCCTTGGGGACATGTACAGGTGGTCCCCGGGTTACAAACATTTTAAGCACCGTCGTTTACCGCTATTTCACTGGAAGATGCAATTTTAAAGCATGACATGTTGGATATCTATTTACTTGGCGTAACATCATCTTTCACATTATGCAAAAAAATTGGGCTAAGTTTATTTATTTTTTTTTTCATGAAAGTGTTTTTTTCCGGACTTTCGATGGACTGAATCACGTTGGACTTTTCAACGGACTTTTCGACTGACTTTTCGACTGACTTCTGTTGAATCGGACTTGTCTACACACAATCACACCAAAGTCTGACGGATTTGACCTTGATGACATAGGACCAGACTAGAATAAGAAAGTTCTTTGCCAGTAGCCAATAGCTGCCCTAGCGTTGGTTTTCATCTGTCGGACTAGCATACAGACAAACGGATTTTTCGACCGGACTCGAGTCCGTCGGAAAGATTTGAAACATGTTCTAAATCTAAAGTCCGTCACATTTTCGACAGAAAACGTCCACTGCAGGTCCAATGACACACACGGTCGAATTGTCCGACGGAGTTTTGGCTCACTAATACAGGAGGTGTGTTACTGGCTAGATAACCAGGTAATAACAGGGGGAAAAGACAAAAGAATTCTGATGTGGCCCTCACATCTAATGATTGGTAAGTTGCAATATATTACATTTTTGGTTTTGGGTTTAATACTGCTTCAATTTAGGGAATACATTTTATAGAGATTTCTTGACAGGGCAGTGTGGCTTCACATGTACATTACCTTCAAAAAGTATTCATACCCCTTGACATTCTCCACATTTTGTCATGTTACAATCAAAAATGTAAATGTATTTTATTGGGATTTTATGTGATAGACCAACACAAAGTGGCACATAATTGTGAAGTGGAAAGAAAATGATAAATGGTTTTCAATTTTTTTTTACAAATAAATATCTGAAAAGTGTTGTGTGCATTCGTATTCAGGCCCCTTTACTCTGATACCCCTAATTAAAATCTAGTGGAACCAATTACCTTCCGAAGTCACCTGATTAGTAAATAGAGTCCATCTGTGCGTAATTTAGTCTCAGTATAAACACAGCTGTTCTGTGAAGCCCTCAGAGGTTTGTTAGAGAACCTTAATGAACAAACAGCATCATGAAGGCTAAGGAACACACCAGACAGGTCAGAGATAAAATTGTGGAGAAGTTTTAAAGCAGGGTTAGGTTATGAAAAACTATCCCAAGCTTTGAACATCTAACGGAGCACTGTTCAATCCACCATCCGAAAATGGAAAGAGTATGGCACAACTGCAAACCTACCAAGGCATAGCTGTCCACCTAAACTGACAGCCTGGGCAAGGAGAGCACTAATCAGAGAATCAGCCAAGAGGCACATGGTAACTCTGGTGGAGCTGCAGAGTTCCACAGCTCAAGTGGGAGAATCTCTCCACAGGACAACTATTAGTCGTGCACTTCACAAATCTGGCTTTATGGAAGAGTGGCAAGAAGAAAGCCATTGTTGAAAGAAAGCCATTAGAAGTCACATTTGCAGTTTGCGAGAAGCCATGTGGGAGATGCTCTCTGTTCAATCTGACAGAGCTTGAGCAATTTTGCAAAGAAGAATTAACACAAATTTCACTCTCTAGATGTGAAAAGCTGATTGAGACATACCAAAAAAGACTTGCAGCTGTAATTGCAGTGAAAGGTGGTTCTACAAAGTATTGACTCAGGTGGGCCGAATACAAATGCATGCCACACTTTTCACATATTTGTAAAAAAAATTGAAAACCATTTACCATTTTCCTTATACTTCACAATTATGTACCACTTTGTATGGGTCTATCACATAAAATCCCAATAAAATACATTTACCTTTTTGGTTGTACCATGACAAAATATGGAAAATTTCAAGGGTTATGAATACTTTTCAAGGCACTGTATATGCAAATGTGTGCAACTTTTGTTATATATGATCTCTCAAATTTTACAGTGATCTGATGGTACAGCGTGAGATTGGGCAGATGCCTGTCAGAGTTTACAGGAAATCCTATTGACATCAGAGTTCACATATTCAGGATCTTCCATGTAACGACAGTGCACAGCATAGAACAGCAGGATCAAGGTCATAAGCCCAAGAATTCACTGACAAATGACAATCCCAGTACTTAACCCACTGGGACTCATGTTTAGCTACTGCTATTTATAAAACTGGGATTAATTTATGCTTGGATGACATGACAGATGTTTACTAACCATGAGAAGTTTGTTCTGCATATATTCCACTATAAAAGGTACGTGAAGCACAAAAAGTGCAACTCCCCTAGGGTGTAGGGAACATTTCCATTAAGAAGGTCAGTTACATATGAAAAGCCATACAGCTAAAGGATTTGATGGAAAGCAGAGAGATCATAGCCTCAAAAATCTGTAGCTGATGGGGAATAGGGGGTTGATACTAGGGAGTTAAGGTGTCTCCAAGCACATACAGTATCTCACAAAAGTGAGTACACTCCTCACATTTTTGTAAATATTTTATTATATCTTTTCATGTGACAGCACTGAAGAAATGACACTTTGCTACAATGTAAAGTAGTGAGTGTACAGCTTGTATAACAATGTAAATTTGCTGTCCCCTCAAAATAACTTATCACACAGATTAATGTCTAAACCGCTGGCAGCAAACGTGAGTACACCCCTGAGTGAAAATGTCCAAATTGGGACCAAAGTGTCAATATTTTGTGTGGCTACCATTAATTTCCAGCACTACCTTAACCCTCTTGGGCATGGAGTTCACCAGAGCTTCACAGGTTGCCACAGAAGTCCTCTTCCACTCCTCCATGACAACGTCACGGAGCTGGTGGATGTTAGAGATCTTGCACTCCTCCACCTTCCATTTGAGGATACCCCACAGATGCTCAATAGGGTTTAGGTCTGGAGACATGATTGGCCAGTCCATTACCATGTTGGAATATTGCCCTGCAGCTCAGTCTCCGAAGGGAGGGGATCATGCTCTGCTTCAGTATGTTACAGTACATATTGGCATTCATGGTTCCTTCAATGAACTGTAGCTCCCCAGTTCCAGCAGCACTCATGAAGCCCCAGACCATGACAATACCACCACCATGCTTGACTGTAGGCAACACACACTTGTCTTTGTACTCCTCACCTGGTTGCCGCCCTACACGCTCCCCCCACATGCCCCACACGTTTGACCCCATCTGAACCAAATAAGTTTATCTTGATCTCATCAGACCACAGGACATGGTTCCAGTAATCCATGTCCTTAGTCTGCTTGTCTTCAGTAGGGATGAGCTTCGAGTTCGAGTCGAACTCATGTTCGACTCGAACATTGGCTGTTCGCAAGTTCACCGAACAGCGAACAATTTGGGGTGTTCGCGGCAAATTCGAATGCCGCGGAACACCCTTTAAAAGTCTATGGGAGAAATCAAAAGTGCTAATTTTAAAGGCTAATATGCAAGTTATTGTCATAAAAAGTGTTTGGGGACCTGGGTCCTGCCCCAGGGGACATGGATCAATGCAAAAAAAAGTTTTAAAAACGGCCGTTTTTTCAGGAGCAGTGATTTTAATAATGCTTAAAGTCAATCAATAAAAGTGTAATATCCCTTTAAATTTCGTACCTGGGGGGTGTCTATAGTGTGCCTGTAAAGGGGCGCATGTTTCCTGTGTTTAGAACAGTCTGACAGCAAAATGACATTTTGAAGGAAAAAACTCATTTAAAACTACCCGCGGCTATTGCATTGCCGACAATACACATAGAAGTTCATTGATAAAAACGGCATGGGAATTCCCCAAAGGGGAACCCCGAACCAAAATTAAAAAAAAAAAATGACGTGGGAGTCCCCCTAAATTCCATACCAGGCCCTTCAGGTCTGGTATGGATATTAAGGGGAACCCCGGCCAAAATTAAAAAAAAAAAATGACGTGGGGTTCCCCCTAAATTCCATACCAGACCCTTCAGGTCTGGTATGGATTTTAAGGGGAACCCCGCGCCAAAAAAAAAAAAAAAAACGGCGTGGGGTCCCCCCAAAAATCCATACCAGACCCTTATCCGAGCACGCAACCTGGCAGGCCGCAGGAAAAGAGGGGGGGACGAGAGTGCGGCCCCCCCTCCCTCCTGAACCGTACCAGGCCACATGCCCTCAACATTGGGAGGGTGCTTTGGGGTAGCCCCCCAAAACACCTTGTCCCCATGTTGATGAGGACAAGGGCCTCATCCCCACAACCCTGGCCGGTGGTTGTGGGGGTCTGCGGGCGGGGGGCTTATCGGAATCTGGAAGCCCCCTTTAACAAGGTGACCCCCAGATCCCGGCCCCCCCCCTGTGTGAAATGGTAAGGGGGTACATAAGTACCCCTACCATTTCACGAAAAAAGTGTCAAAAATGTTAAAAATGACAAGAGACAGTTTTTGACAATTCCTTTATTTAAATGCTTCTTTTTTCTTCTATCTTCCTTCATCTTCTGGTTCTTCTGGTTCTTCTGGCTCTTCTGGTTCTTCCTCCGGCGTTCTCGTCCAGCATCTCCTCCGCGGCGTCTTCTATCTTCTTCTCCTCGGGCCGCTCCGCACCCATGGCATGGGGGGGAGGCTCCCGCTCTTCTCTTCTTCTTTTCTTCTCTTCTTCTCTTCTTCTTTTCTTCTCCGGGCCGCTCCGCAATCCATGCTGGCATGGAGGGAGGCTCCCGCTGTGTGACGGCGCTCCTCGTCTGACAGTTCTTAAATAACGGGGGGGGCCACCCGGTGACCCCGCCCCCCTCTGACGCACGGTGACTTGACGGGACTTCCCTGTGACGTCACGGGGAATGCCACTCAATTTCTTTGGTTGACCATGGCGAGGCCTGTTCTGAGAGGAACCTGTTAAACAGCTGTATGGTCTTGGCCGCCGTGCTGCAGCTCAGTTTCAGAGTCTTGGCAATCTTCTTATAGCCTAGGCCATCTTTATGTAGAGCAACAATTCTTTTTTTCAGATCCTCAGAGAGTTCTTTGCCATGAGGTGCCATGTTGAACTTTTAGTGACCAGTATGGGACAGTGAGAGCGATAACACCAAATTTAACACACTTGCTCCCCGTTCACACCTGAGACCTTGTAACACTAATGAGTCACATTACACCAGGGAGGGAAAACGGCTAATTGGGCCCAATTTGGACATTTTCATTTAGGGGTGTACTCACTTTTGTGCAGTGAAAGTTGCATACTCCAGTTGTCTGCTTGCTGTGAAGGTGAATCCATCCATCTGCTGTGGATCCGAGTACCATCTTCCACCCACGGTTGCCCCAGATGGGACCATTGGAACCTACCACCAGTGCCTCCCAGCAAGCACCCCCAGGATCGATTGATCCATAAGCCTGAATGACACTCCACCGTATGGTGAGTGTGTCCACCCTTTCCAGTAAGTGTATTCACTCCTTCTACTTGTGGACCCTGAGTACATGAAGACCACTTAATGATTTAAGAGCATCTTTCACATATGTTCTCCTTTTCTCTCACAAGAAATACCATGCTTTATGTGTTGATGAACTTTTACCCCACTATGGACACTGCCTCCAGTTATTGGGACCTGTTCCTTCACTCCATCTGTTGTGGTTTATAATCACTGCCACGTGTAAATATTTGTTGCTATACACAATATATATGTATATAGGGTGTTAATTCATCTCCCTGTTCTCATTTCACTTTAGCGCTGCATTTATTTATTTTCTTTTCATTGCATGGTTACTACACTGGTAAAGCATGGCCGCTATTATTTTTACCAAATTTTTGTTTTCAGTAGCGCAACTATATGTATTCTCTCTTTTGTTTGTTACTCACTTTTGTTGCCAGCGGTTTAGACATGAATTAATAAATACACATATATGTCACTTACCGTGGTTGGAGGCTGAATTGGGGTGGGCTTCCTTGCAGCTCTGTTCCAAGCACCCCTGAGTATGAAGACAGAGACATGGGGCAAAGAGTAGCACAGGTGCCTGTAGCCAGGTAGCAGATATCAGTGATATCAGGACTGTAGCCAGCAGCAGTGGGAGCACACTAGAAGATAAAAGTGGTTGGCAGTCTGCAGGATGGCACCCAGAAGACAGATTTTGAAAGCATGGTGTGGTGGCTGTGAAGGAGTTCAGCCAGAGGCAGGTGCAGGGACCCATATGGATCAGAGATGTGGTCAAGAGACAAGCCAAGGTCTGCTTGGATGGACAGCAAGAATGAGATTAGTAGCCAGGCCATGGTCAAACAAGGAGGAGCAAGGGTAAGTGTGGTCAAGCAGCAAGCTGAGGTTAGCCAGGAAAACAGCAGAGCATGGTCAGAGACAAGATAATGTCAGAATCCTAAAATCCATAGAGCAAGGTCAGGAGGAATGTATGATGTATGCATCATCCTGCTGAACACAGATCTCTTGGTTTGATTTAATCTCTAAAACATTTATACACTTGAAACAAGTCCTTCCTCAGAATGTTGGCTGCATCTTTAGTATACTAACATTAAATACTTCTTTCAGATCCACCTTATAAAGGTAAGTAGATGAGGACAAAATGGTGTATCCAATGTAAAACTATTACATTCCACCATTGTCCTATTTCCTGTTTAGTGGCCCAGCTGCTAAATGGAATATTATTTGTACAAGATGGCTTTCCTCAAAATTCAAGGGAATTAGCTATCTCACGAAAAGGGACATTCAACCCCTTACTTTATGTTCAACTTTAGTAGTTACACATGAGATCTTCATCGTGGGTGTCTAAACAATTCTGGCACAAAAAAAAACTCCTTAAAGCGAAGTTCCACCCAAAAATGGAACTTCCGCTTTTTGGATTCCTCCCCCCCTCCAGTGTCACATTTGCCACCTTTCAGAAGGGAGGGGGGAGCAGATACCTGTATAATCCAGGTATTTTCTCCCACTTCTGGGAATAGATCATCGCAGGCTCCGCGGTGATCTACGCCATGACCGGCCCCTCCTCTGTCCCCCTCGCTGTCTTCTGGGAGACAGACAAGTCCTTCAAGACAGCATGGACCAGTGAGGATGCGCAGCACGACTCGAGCATGCACAGTAGGGAACCAGGCTGTGAAGCTGCAAGGCTGTGAAGCTGCAAAGCTTCACTTCCTGATTCCCTTATCAAAGATGGTGGCGCCTCCACCCAAGAGCTGAGGGACAGATCGGCTTCAGGTGAGGACATCGCGGGTGCCCTGGACAAGTGAGCACCTGCAGTATTTGTAACTGCTGACTTTAAAAAAAAAATTAAAAGCAGTCAGCATATGAGCAAGCTGCTGTTCATTTGATTGAAACAATGTAGCAAATTCTACATTTTGAAGCTGTTGATGAGAATATTCACATCAGCGGAAGCCTTTGCCAGTCGACACTGGATCAAGATCTAAAATGTTGTCAGTACCCCTTGAGGTTTAACACTACTCAAGGGGATCCAGCTTGGCAGTAGTGATATAGGTTAGTATGTTATGGTCCATATTGTTTTCAAAGAGTGGACCACTGATGTATTTAAAACAGGCTCTGGCTGATATAGGAGATAATGTGCATTGATCTTTTAGGTCTTGGGATAAAACATTGTATCAGTGTACAGTCAGAACTCATGGGAAAAACTTGAATTAGATGGCACCTCAGAAAGTCAATCTATTACTTCAGATTGATGCCCCAGTTTAAAGTTAATTGTCTTTGTGACTAGTACCTCTTTCCCCTTTGCAGACAAGGAGTGATGCTGCCTGTCCTAAGCTCTCTATAAATCAATGGTAATTGCATAACAGCTGCAAAACTCCCTCACTTTGATAACTGTGCAAGGAATCGACCACTACTATATATTCAGTTTATTATGCTTCAGTCTTGACCAAATTTATTGAATTATTTCAATAGATAATGGTTTTAAACTTACATGACACAACTCATTTTCTATTTAGGGTTGTTAAAAAAAAAAATCAAGTCAGCTGCCTATATCAACCAGTTCTTAAAATTAAAACTACAGAAGCAGCAACTTCAGAACTTTGAAAGTAGCTAGGACATGAGTCATAAAGAACAAGTTTTAATGGGAATAGTATGACACGAGGAGATGTAAGTTGTATTTGGTTATTTCTTTTGGTTAATATGGAACTGCCGAGAACTGGAGGTCGAAGTTGAGATGTAGTGTGCCTTGCCTAGGGCTGCCAAGGACTCTTCACTCCTTGGGGGTTGGTCATTTATAAAAATTTACAAAGTGTAATTTTTTATGTCTGTTATGATTTGGCAGTGGCCTAGTAATTGTCAAGCGTCTGGGGTAGTGAGCCCTTGTTGTTTCCGAGGGTGCAGAGTCTGAACCCCAGCTTGCTTCTTTCCCAGAGCCCCTGACTGTGGGGATGAATTTGCAGCATGCTAGAACCAAGTTGCAGCCCCCAGGTACATCCCAGCTGAGGATGCGGAGACCACTCCCATGAGCAGATCACATACAACAGGAGACAACAGGAAACCCAGGAAACAAGCCAAGGTCAGGACAAGCAGCAGTCAAGCAAAGAGTGTAAACAAAGCTGGGATAGGTACATGGTTAGTAGCACACGGAAGATCAGAGAACTATGAAACTGCTTGGGCAAGAAGCGCTGCGCTGAGCATGTGTATGTACTGTATAGGGAAGCAAACAGGGAGGTGACCCAGGTAGTAATAAAAGGGAAAATTATATAAACCCACAGTAGAGCAGGTGACACCTAAAGGTGAACAGAGAAGCCCAGCAACACATGTGAAATGGATTCACAGATCTATCACAACACTGCAGCAAGGAGGTAAGAATTTTACAAACAGAAATCTGCAGGTTAGACCATGACCATAATATTTACTTTCCTCTGTTATCTTCCCACTAGACATTATCATCTTTACATTTGGTACCCATGTGACAGGATAGATTCTTCAATTTGGATTTCTTGCTCTGTACATTCAACACACAGAAAATCCATTTCTTCTTAGAAGAAACTATCAGTGAGCACCTCCTATAGTTGTTACAAGGCCTGCGCTTCATCACCAACGGTACTTAATTGCAAACTCCTGGGAGATTAACAGAAGGTATAGTGACTCACCTGTAACAGTCAGGCAGTTTATAGGTTATCTTAAATAACAAAGAGTACTTTGAAATAAACAGCACTTAATAACAAGTAAAGAATCTGGTGTAATATTTCTAAAGCCAATAAGAGATTGTTTCCTGCACAGAAAAGAGCAAGTTCTCACTGACATTGCTGCCCTCCTAAAAGTTTAAAATGTCTGGCTATCAAGCTCATCCACCAGCTTCAATATATATGAAACAAATATGCAAATTAGGAGTGATAAAGAGAAGCCTGCAAAGTTTTAAAACCAGTCAGTTTGTTAGTCAGACAACTGACATTTGTTGAATAAGAAGTCAGCAATGGTAGCCTATCTGTTCCTCTAAAAAAAAAAAAAGCTTTCATTTAATTAGACTTCTGGCCAAATCAGGAAGAAATTATGTGACAGATTTAAGTAGTATAGCACAGCAGAGGTCAGATCTCTTACTGCCAGCCTCAGTGAGAGTTTTGCCCAACTTTTGGCACCCTAGGGTCGATTCTATAAGACCCAGATTTCTATTTGAGTGAAAAAAAACTATGACAGTTTTTTGTCATCTCAATTTTTTTTGTTGCATGTTGACATTAAGAGGTTGATTTACTAAAGGCAAATAGGCTGTGCATTTTGAAAAGTGAGGTTGCACTCTGAAAGAGCAGTTGCTCCAGAGCTTAGTAAATGGGCAGAAGCTTTGCTGACCTCCATCATTCAATCATGAGCAAGCAAAACTGCTTTTTTTTTTTTCCTTGCACGTGATTGGGTATTCTTTGCAAAGTGAAGCTTTACATCTTTTACTAAGCTCTGGGGCAACTGCTGTTGCAAAGTCTATTTGCCTTTAGTAAATCTACCCCTTATTTGTCTTTACAAATAAACAATTCATACAGGGTAAGGGTGAGGTGCAGTGAAATGATTCTGTGATCTATTTGCATTTTATTTTTATTCATGGGCAAAATAAGCTTTTTTTATATTGCCAAAATTTGAGTGGATGTTTGTGATCATTTTACCTCACCGTGAATCAGGTCAACTGTGTTTGAAGATAATATTAGATTTTCTAAAAGTACAACTCTACCTGCTTACTCTTTGGCTGCTTCTGTCATATTGAAAGTCAATATGGTATAGTATGAAGTAGCAGAGAAAGGGAGTGTGTCTGTCCGTTGACTCATTTAGCTGTGTGTGCTGAATGCTCTTGAAGGAGATCTGCCCAGACTATTCACAACGTGGGAGTAAGTGACTTAGCATCAGTATCGAAGTACAGACTCCAAGGCACTTTCTACTGGCTGCAAATAAAATGTTAGAATTTGTACTTTTAATTCTAAACAGAGCTAATGAACAACTACATACACAAATATATATATATATATATATATATATATATATATATATATATATATATCGATATACTATGTATTCCCTTTAACTGTGGTTGTCTGAAGGACAAAGCATTTATATCATTTAGCAGTAATAAGAATATGGGAAGTGTCTACAAATCCATAACATCAGCAGTTATTGTTCATCTGCTGGTTACAGCCTTGAGAGTTGACAAGAAAAAGCTAAATATTCACTTGTTAAGCTTCTGGTTATTTAGCTAGGCTGGTTACAAAATGGTCTGCATCTTGGAAAAAGGGTTTGATTGAACTGTTGCTCTTAATTTAGGCACATTTAGTTTGAACAAAGTAAGTTTGTTAAAAAACAAAGATTTGTTGAAATCTTTCATCTAGTGATCACTGTAAATGTGCTAAAGCTATCTCCTTGGCAACATTTCACACCCTCTGTAATCATGCATGAACAATAAAATGTCAGACAGATCTGTTTATTAGTTTTTGAGCAAATATGATACCGGGAGCTACTAGGACCCCAATCTGCAGCCCAGGTTTGATATAAATAACACATGAAAACTTTACAAAAATCTTATTGAAATTCAGAAAACCTGTATAGAACGAATTATATAGACGGACAAAGACTGAGTTTCAAAAAGTTACTTTTATGGCTGTCTGTTGCTACATTAATTTTTGAGTCATTGGACTAGGTCAAGTCTGCAGAAAGTAAATTGGAGGAAGTTAGAACCCTTATACTGCATGTTTGTTTCAGGTTAGTGACTCAAAAAGTACTGGAGTTACTTGATATGCCAATCAGGGAATGAACATTTCAGAAGAAGAGCAGTGGCAGTCTTTATATTTTTATCAGCACAATTTTCTTGTGCCACACAAATATAATCCAGTAAACATGTAAACTTTGTATGAATACCTGAAAAAGTTATTGTGAGTATATGTCCCAGATTTTCTGTGGCTGACTGGAACATTTACGTTCAGCTGTAGGCTGGGCTGTTCTCTTTTATTTGGAAAATATGAATTTAATTCTTAATACACTATATAAATTATACTCTGGAGTATACACAATTGTATTGGGAATAATTCAGAACAAAGATGGACTTTGTATTGGGAAAACCTCAGAAGACAATCCTGAAACTGTTTTTGGGATTGGAATATCTCTATGGATATTGTATGCTATGATGTTAAAAGCACCATTGAACTAATTTATATGCCATAGCCCTTAAACAGTCAAACATCTAGTCTAATGGTTCTTTTTCATAGGGACCTTGATGATCATAAGTGAATCCTTGATAGTGCTTGCTAAATGCTGATCTCATAGATTCCTTTGTTGCTCCCTCCTTCAACTTTTAGAAAAACTGTGCAGGTATAAATTACTTTAGGCCTTGAAGCCAGAAGAAGGTTACTAGTCATGGTTCACCCAGCTCAGTATGATATCTTTAAGCATAGCATGCGTGTGACACTGTCCTATCATACACATTTATAGTGAGTTTTCTTTTATAATGTGAACATTTTTTTTCATCACAGTTAAAAATAGATAATACTAATTAGACTATTTTTCTAGGTAATAAAATGTAATAAAAATTGCAGTAGATTTTGCAAACTTGCCTTTCCAAACCTGAAGGTTCCATACAGAGAGCTAAATAATCAGAGTGGAATAATATGACTCATTGTTAGAGAGAACATAACGGTTTCTACAAATAGCACAATTATACAAATCATGGTCATCATGCACATATGAAATAACACATTACTAGTGATTGCTGCATATAACAGCATGTGCTTAAAAAAAAGTATTACAATGTAAGGGAGCCTGAAAAATATCAAACAGCAATTTGAAAAACAAGAAAAAAATGATTAAAATTGTTTTATGTCCTGAAAATATACTGTAAAGCAATAGTCGATTCATGCTATGTGGTGGTTCTATGTAGGTGGTTGACTAATGATACACAACAGGATCTTTAAGGGGTTCTCTTCCTCCTAATCTAGTTGTCACTGCATTAGGAGGAAGGGAAACATTGGATGTTAGGATTAACACAGAACACCTGGGATACTTCTCTGACACTTCTTTAGACACTGAAAAATGAGAACAATGGAAAGATCAATATTCTCTAAAGTGTAATAGATAAAACACAACAGCTGTTGTATGTTTGTAGAATTCTTTAGTTAGGCAGTGTTCATAAAGCAACAGTAATTTAAAGGGTGCCTGTAAAATGTTTTAAGTCATCTGACAATACTGATATTATTGGTTGCAGTGCTTTATTTAATACCCTTGCCACATAGTAGGGAGGAGGAGTAATTTCAATCCCTGAACCTATCTAGTTGATTGTACATCACATAATTTGGAGTTCTAGATTGCTGTGTGCATTGAACATGCAAATAATGCTTCTTTTGTGGCTTCTGTTTCCTAAAGGTTTACCACTGGTATTAGCATATCAACACTCAATGTGGACACTTGATGTGGTTTCATTTCTGCATATTTGCACAGTTAGACCCAAAACCATTAGAGAAACTTGCTTGTTAATTTTAGGCATGGTTCAGCTGGAATATCTTTATATATATATATATATATACATATATACACATATATATATATATATATATATATATATATATATATATATATATATATATACACTGCATCCCACAAAAGTGAGTACACCCCTCACATTTTTGCAAGTATTTTATTATATATTTTCATGTGACAAGAAATAATTAAGCACAAGATGTATGTGTGAAACAGGTCTACGTGACTGTATGCTGGTGTCCCTGGTGTCATTCCGGTGATTCAATAAAGGCAGTTGGAACCTCTGGATATGCAGCCTTTTCTTATGAAGAAATGACACTTTGCTACAATGTAAAGTAGTGAGTGTACAGCTTGTATAACAGAAAATTTGCTGTCTCCTCAAAATAACTCAACACACAGCCATTAATGTCTAAACCGCTGACAACAAAAGTGAGTACACCCATAAGTGAAAATGTCCAAATTGGGCCCAATTCCAAGTCCTGATATCACTGATATCTGCTACCTGGCTACAGACACCTGTGCTACTTTTTTTCCCCATGTCTCCGTCTTCATACTCAGGGGTGCTTGGAACAGAGCTGCAAGGAAGCCCACCCGAATTCAGCCTCCAACCATGGTAGGTGACATATATGTGTATATATTAATCCATGTCTAAACCGCTGGCAACAAAAGTGAGTACACCCCTAAATGAAGATGTCCAAATTGGGCCAAATTAGCCATTTTCCCTCCCCGGTGTAATGTGACTTGTTAGTGTTACAAGGTTTCAGGTGTGAATGGGGAGCAGGTGTGTTAAATTTGGTGTTATCGGGAGTCTCCTAAGATGGCGGCGTAAGCCTGGAGCTCCGCACACCGCCGGCCACACAGAGACAATAGCCGCGGTTTCCAGGCTCCCCATAGATAACGGGGGACGGCAGGGGAGACATTAGAGGCCCGGTACATGCTGGGCAGACAGGCCAGAAGAGCTTTGGGACCCCAGTTTGAGTCCACAGACAGCCGGGACATCCCCAAGATGGTGGCCGCAGCACAACCATGAGACCAGGCCACAGAGGACTCCTCCATTACAGCCAGGCGTGTGCTGAAACCGGCCACCCTCCCATACACCCCTCCGATGTCAGGCCCAACTCCAGCAGGGAAAACCCCCTCCGCAGACTCTACAGTGTCCCTGATAGAGTGCTCCATAGGGCCCTATGGTATGTACTCATCTGCAGCTTCCCCTATTCATTCTGACTCCATTACAACTCAGCCTGTGCAGGCTCTTGATGTCACTTTCAATGTATCAGAACTTTTCACTAAAATCTCAGAGATGCTTGACAGAGGCTTGACTCAAAATGCAGACAGGATCACAGGAGAAATTAGGGCAGATTTACAGAATCTGGGCTCCAGAATTGAGCATATTGAGCATAAGATGGACATTACAATCTCCAGAGCAAACCAAAATACAGATCATTTGCACTTTGTACAGGAGCAGCTTGAAGCAGCCCAGGCCCGGATTGATGATCTCGAGAATCACTCGAGGAGGGACAATTTTAGGGTTAGAGGGATCCCTGAAACAGTTACTGATGTCCTGTCTGCTGTGCAGGAAGTAATTAAATACCTGATCCCCTCTGTCCCATCTCACAAGCTGGAATTGTATAGAGCCCACAGATCTCTAGGCCCTCCATGGAAAGATGGAACCCCGAGAGACATTGTGGTGAAACCACACTATTATTCCATCAAGGGAGAAGGTGATGAAACGTTCCCGCCAACAGGATTGTATACAGTATCACGATCAGGAAGTACAGATTTTCACTGATATCTCCCCTTTTACAATCCAGAAAAGGAGATCATTGAAACCCCTTCTTGCCTCTCTCACCAAAAAAGATATTAAATACTGCTGGCCATTCCCGTTTGCCCTCAAATTCTCCTGCAAGGGCAAACAGCATGCAATACATAGCTTCCCTGGGGGCGAGCATTTACTTTTGGAACTCAAGCTCATTTCACTGGATTCGGAGATGGACACGTCAAACTTTCAACAGGGGTCTGCCAAACAACCTACACCACAGAGTCCCACGTCACCATTGTGGGAAAAGGCCAAACCCAAGAGAGTCAAGGATAACCTGCCCCCCTGATATTGCTACACATAATCTTCCTGTTGATCTTTGTTTTCTCTAACCTCTTTTATTTTAAGGATGGAAGAATCACCTGAGAACTTTATCCAAAACTGGATAGGACTTGTCCCCTACTCTTCTGACTGCTGCTGATATGCAGTTTTGGGGCCTGGAGCCCCTCACCTACATTGGCATTAAAAATTTCACTTTTCGTCCCAACTAGTACGTACCATCCTCCCCTGGACATGTTCCCCCAAGTTGGACATTTTAGTCTATACCACCACATAGGGAGACTGTTAGCTGTTTCTGCATTATAGCATGTTTCACAGTTATTTTAACGCTGTGTAGGGTCGGGGCTGATGCCTTGCGCCCCATTCTACTACCCAGACAGGAATTTTCCATCTCTGGGTGGTGGGACTATAGCCCCGCATACTGGCTATACAAAGGTTGTTTGTTCTGACAAGCTACATGTGTGACATATCTTCCCCTATTTCCTGCTCAGGATATGGTATGTGATTATGGATTGAGTGACATTCTTTTCCTTAAGCTCCATGGCTAATGACAATACTACCACTACTATAATCTCCCACTATACTCAGGAACTTAATTTTCCTATCAAGAGACGGAAGGCCTTTCAGGCATACCGATCTCATCACATAAATGTGCTCCTCTTGCAGGAGACTCATTTTCCGGTGCGGTATGCTCCCTCTTTCCTCCATGCACACTTCCCCTTGTTTTACTTGACCAAAGCTGAAGATAAGACGAGAGGGGTAGCGATCTTGTTTTCCAAACACTGCAAATTCTCTGTACAGTTGGAACACAGGGACCCTGAGGGAAGATTTCTCCTAGTAAAAGGTACTATTGACCACCACCTACATTCATTCATTTCATATTATGCCCCCAATAGAGGTCAGACAAGGTTCTTTCAACAAATGTTTCACACCCTATGTTAGAAGGTATCACAATTATGGGAGGAGACTCTAATATGGCTTTCGACTCCGATATTGACAAGACCAAACATATTCACTTACAATTGATTAGACCTATTAAAGCTAGTGCCCAAATAGTACAACTGATTTTTCAGTCTCATCGAGATGACATTTGGAGGGAATTGAACCCGTCTACCCGGGACTTCACCCACTTCTCAAATCCACACCAATCTTACCCATGTTAGCCCTTATGTCCAAAATTTTAGTCGTAACTTGGTTGGATCACTCTATGGTCCTCCTTACGCTGCGCAGAGATGCACCTAGACAACATTCCTCCCATTGGACCCTTAACCAGTCCATCCTGAATGACCCCATCATGGTTACCAAAATACAGGGGGCTCTGCAGGAATATTTCCGCCTCAATGACGTTGGGGATGTTTCTTCTGAGATTCTCTAGGCAGTGCATAAGGTGACGATCAGGGGTAAACTGATACAAATTGCGGCACAACAGAAGAGGGACAGGATGGGTGACATTGACAGACTTGAGAGGGAGTTCTGTGACCTGTGAAAGCAACATAAAAAAGACCCTGCTAAAGTTCCTGGGCATATTTTAGACGCAGCCCGAGCGGCCCTGAACCTGGCCCTCACTGCAAAGGCTGAGAAATCTATCAGATGGACTGGGGCTACATTTTACCAGAGACGGGACAAAATAGGACCCTTGCTTGCCTCTAAATTATCCCCTAGATTTTTCTCTCACTCACTTCCCAAAATCAGACAGGTGGACGGCACTCTCACCCTGAACCCACAGCTCATCATGAAGGCCTTTCAGGACTTTTACAGGGATCTCTATAAAGCAGATAAACACACAAACTTTAATCGAGTAGATGAGTTTCTGAAAGATCAGGACCTACCAAAACTTTCTGAAGATCACAGAGCAGAGATGGAGGCTCCCGTTTCGGTCGCGGAGGTTGCAGAGGTAATTAAAACTTTAAAGGGGAGAACGGCACCGGGGCCTGATGGGTTCTCACCGCCCTATTACAAAACATTCACTGACACCTTGACACCATACCTTACTGGATTCTTTAACTCAATGATTAAAGGTACCCCTATTGGAAATCAACTCAACATGGCGTATATCTTGGTAATCCCCAAGCCAGGTAAAGACGCAAACCTGATAGGGAACTATAGGCCTATTTCCTTGATTAAAAATGACCTTAAAATTTTAACTAAAGTTATGGCAAATCATCTAGTGTCGTTCATGGGCCTATATGTCCACAAAGACCAGGTCGGTTTTATTCCTGGCAGACAGGGACACGACCAAGTGAGAAGGGCGGTGGACCTTATTTTGATTCTACAATTAAACTGGGTGGGTGGACACAAACAAGAAGGCATGCTTTTATCGTTGGACCTTCAGAAGGCCTTTGATTCCGTTTCCTGGCCATATCTCTTCACGGTACTAAGACGATGGGGTTTTGGCCCAAAATTTATAGGGGTTCTGGAGGCTCTGTACTTGAAGCCTGAGGCCAAAGTTAGACTCCAGGGACTCTATTCTGAACCGATTTCAATAGTCAGGGATACACGTCAAGGTTTCACGTTATCCCCCTTGATATTCTCCATGATGATTGAATCACTGGCAATCACAATCCGCAGACACCCGGACATCAAGGGTGTTCAGTGTGGCCAAACAACGCATAAATGTGCCTTATTTGCCGATGATCTCCTGCTATTTGTGACCCCCCCGGCCTCTTCTCTCTCTGTGATCTGTACGTTACTGAATGAGTTTGCAGCTATATCGGATCTACCTGTTAATATGTCTAAGTCTCAAGCTCTTAATGTGTCTCTTCCTAGCTCGCTGGTCTCCCTTCTAAAGAACACTTACCAATTTGAATGGAGTGACACCTTCATCAAATACTTGGGGCTGAATATCACATCAAAAATAGAAAGTCTTTATCAAGCAAATTACCCCCCAATGTATCAGAAACTGGAAGTGGAACTCAGGAGCTGGGAATCTCATGACATATCTTGGACAGGTAGAATTAACTCAGTCAAGATGACTCTATTACCCAGGTTGTTATATCTTTTCACTCCCTCCCTATCCAGATTAGGAGGGACCATCTGAAAGCTTTTCAGGGTAAAGTCACTAAATTTATTTGGAACAAGAAAGGGCCTCGTCTTTCACACCACACTCTTTTTAATCTTTCCTCTCAAGGAGGGTTGGGTCTCCCAAATTTTCTATGGTACTATCAAGCTGCACGGTTACCTCAATTGTCTACCATTTACCTAAAGGTTGAAAAACCTGACTGGATAGCCATTGAACGACAGGCAGTGCCTAAGTTCACCCTAGATTTTCTACTATGGTGCCCCTCCAAAAGCAGACCCCCCCCATTCTAGCACCGACCCTATCACACTCACTCTACTTGTGGGACACGCTAAGGAAGCTTCCCTCCCTGGTCTCTGGGTATCAACCTTTAGCTCATTTATTTATTTCATAACCCTCTATTCCAACCTGGTATGAACATCAGAGCCTTCAAATGGTGGCTGGATAAGGGGGTCTACCGCATCGGACATTTCTTCTCTAGCACAGGCCCCCCTTTTGAAACATTTTGAAAAGGAGCTTGAGCTCCCCACCACTGAGAACTTTAAGTTCCACCAAATCTCTTGTTTCATTCACTCCCTATGGTCAAACAAACCTAATCCCCCACGGTTCACGAAATACGAATGCTGGTGCGGCCAAGCCATGGAGCAGAGGGGAGGGATCTCTGTAATCTACAAGTCACTTGCTATAAATCCTAACAAATTACCATATATGATTTCCTGGGAAAAGGATCTCCAGACCACCTGGGAAGTGGAGGACTGGTATGATTCCTACTCTAGATCTCTCAAAGGCATCTACAATGCCTCTCTCCTAAAGGCCAACATCAAAGTTTTGACAAGATGGTACCTAGTCCCGACCAGATTGGCCCATATGTATCCTTCCTCATCTCCTCTGTGTTTCAGAGGATGCCAAGGCCTAGGAACCATGCTCCACATATGGTGGGAATGCCCCAGAATCAGGGGGCTCTGGAAAAGTCTTTCACCTTATCCGTAAGGTTACAGGTTGCACTATTTCCCAGACACCCACAATAGCCTTGCTTAATGGTCTAGCACTGTGCATCCCTAAACTCACTCGCAGACTAATATTGTTTATATTGACAGAGGCTAAACTGACTATTGCCAAGGCATGGAAACTACCCACGGTCTCGCTATCATCCATGAAAAGAAAGATTTCATGGATAATGGCACAAGAAAAACTGGTGAGTTCTCTTTTAGATATGACTGAGCGATTTACAGCGATATGGGAACCCTGGGCTCAGTATCTCCCTGATACCTGGTATTGACAACAAAGAGTAACTCTGATCTTGGGGACTTACACCGGGCAGAAAGACACCTTACCTTTCCTTACTCTTCTCTACCTTCTTAACTCTCTTTTCATTTTCTCCTCTCTACTTTTTCCTATCCCCTTGTTTTTCGCTTGTTTAATAGTTTAACAGATGAGTCCTCATAATACGACTATGGATTAGTTATTTTGGGCTCAGATCCAGAGCTATATCTGGATCTCAAGTGAGGAGTACAAAGACAAGTGTGTCTTGCCTACAGTCAAATATGGTGGTGGAAGTGTCATGGTCTGGGGCTGCATGAGTTCTGCCGACACTGGGGAGCCACAGTTAATTGAGGGAACCATGAATGCCAACATGTCCTGTGACATACTGAAACCGAGCATGATCCCCTCCCTTTGGAGACTGGGATTTAGGGCAATATTCCAACATGATAACGACCCCAAACACACCTCCAAGATGACCACTGCCTTGCTAAAGAAGCTGAGGGTAAAGGTGATGGACTGACCAAGCATTTCTCCAGACCTAAACCCTATTGAGCATCTGTGGGGCATCTTCAAACAGAAGGTGGAGGAGCACGAGCTCTCTAACATCCACCAGCTCCGTGATGTTATCATAGATAAGTGGAAGAGGACTCCAGTGGCAACCTGTGAAGCTCTGGTGAACTCCATGCCCAAGAGGGTTAAGGCAGTGCTGGAAAGTAATGGTGGCCACACAAAATATTGTCACTTTGGGCCCAATTTGGACATTTTCACTTAGGGGTGTACTCACTTTTGTTGCCAGCGGTTTAGACATTAATGGCTGTGTGTTGAGTTATTTTGAGGGGTCAGCAAATTTACACTGTTATACAAGCTGTACACCTACTACTTTACATTGAAGCAAAGTCTCATTTCTTTAGTGTTGTCACATGAAAATATATAATAAAATATTTACAAAAATGTGAGGGGTGTACTAACTTTTATGAGATACTGTATACATTTAAGAAAACATCTGAAAAAATTACCTTCCTGGGAATAGGATTGTCTACTTGAATTATTAACATGTAAAGTGTATCTACAGTGAAAACTTTTTTTAGTTTTTTTGAGAGTAAAGGATTAGAACCCCTGGCAGGTTTACTGCAGTTGGAAAACAAAGCCGATGCACGCCCAAATCACATTAATGCATAAAGGGCTGATTACATAAATAAGGGTGCTGAAAACATAGATTGTGTTTCCTCAGGAAAGATCCAGGAATAATACACACTAAACAAATAATAGGCACCTAAACCCTATTGAGCATCTGTGGGACATCCTCAAAGGTGGAGGAGCACAAGATCTCTAACATCCACCAGCTCCGTGACGTTGTCATGGGGGAGTGGAAGAGGACTCCTGTGGCAACTTGTGAAGCTCTGGTGAACTCCATGCCCAAGAGGGTTAAGGTAGTGCTGGAAATGAATGGTGGCCACACAAAATATTGAAACTTTGGGCCCAATTTGGACATTTTTACTTAGGGGTGTACTCACGTTTGCTGCCAGCGGTTTAGACATTAATCTGTGTGATAAGTTATTTTGAGGGGACAGCAAATTTACACTGTTATACAAGCTGTACACTCACTACTTTACATTGTAGCAAAGTGTCATTTCTTCAGTGTTGTCACATGAAAAGATATAATAAAATATTTACAAAAATGTGAGGTGTGTACACACTTTTGTGAGATACTGTATAGACATGTGCAATTCGTTTAGTTCCAAATTCATTTTAACTATTAACTATTAAATTATAGGTATTGGAATTTCCTTTCAAATTTGGCTGTTAGTGAACGTAACAAATACAAATTTATCCAAAGTTACAAATTATCTGTAATAACGAATGCCATATCTAAACAAATGGAGCATAGCAAATTAATAATAATAAATAACAATAATAATAATAAAAACTTATTTTTATTATTATTATTTATTATTTTGGATAATTCATAACTTCATAATAATAATAATAATAATTATAATAATAATTCGTATTCGTTACACTAACAGCCAAATTTGAAAGGATATTCCAATACCTATAATTTAATAGTTAATTAGTCAGTTAGTTATTATTTTGAATTTTTGGATTTTTGGATTTTCGTTCTTTCTAATTTTCAGATTTTCCTTTCTTATTTTCGGATTTTTGAATTTCCAAATTTCCAAATTTCCGAATTTCCGAGTTTCCGAATTTACGAACTCTGAGTTTATGAATTCCGAGTTTACGATTTTAGAAATTTTCAAATTTACGAATTTCCAAATTTTCAAATATCTGAATTTCCAAACTTTCCAAATTCTGAAAAAAAAAAAAAAAACAAATTAAACGAAAACGAACAAATATTTTGGCAGTGCACATGTCAAATACTATATATGCGGTCTCACTGCACTGGACTTTTTGCCGTGGGGCCGCATATATGCGTATCTGTCTTTGTGCTGGGAGTGCACCACACATCGCACTCCCAGCCCAGATGCTGGGATATCACCGAGAGCCCTGGTTCCCATACTAACAATCGGATCTGGAACACCAGATTCCAGATGACCTGATTGCTGTGGTAGCCTCTGATTAGCTACCACAGTGATCAGTCACTTTGAAGCCCGACCCTGTGTTTCTTTCTCTGTGAATGGAGAGGAAAGATACCATATATCTTTCTCTCTCCTTGCAGAGAGAAAAAAAATAACTGTGTGTGTAAAAAATATATATATATATATTTATAATAATATGAATAAAATATAAAATTAACAAAAAATGTAAAAAAACCTAGATCAAGGTTTGATCTAGGTCAGTCAACAAATATAAAAATAGTGTAGCGCTAAGTGTCAAAATAAAAGATTTTTAAGCACGAGCCATCTTACAATGGCCAGAAGATAAGCCAAAACAGAAAATGCTTCAAAAAATTCAATGGAAAGTGACTCAATGAAAAAATATTAATAAATATTGCAAAGTGACATGTAAAACATAATGGCAAAACACCAGTGAGAGGTGGAAATAAAACCAAAGTATAAATATATGTATGAAAAATTAATCAACTGTGAATAAAGTCCATATATATTATAAAAAATGTGTTCTTGATAAAAATCAAAAACCACCACCAACAGTCTCTGAGGATTAGCTGATGAGGACAACAACGAAGTATCACTGATGGGTGAGAACGGTAAAACCCCAAATCGAATGTGACGTCTAAGTGTGTGTCAAAACCATCACCATAGCATCTGAAGAGGCTTACCGGAAGCAGGGGACTTGAACAGACATATGTCTTACAAGTCAAAAAAGCTTATTTAGCCACCGAGGCTGGCAGGATGGGACATCAGATATCTGCAGCTTCAAATGGGGAAGAGGGGGGGTCTGCCGACAGCTTCACCCGTCCAGACGTATCAGCAGGTCAACCAGATGTTTAATTGGAACCATGAGAGAAGGAAGACTCACATGGCATGATATCGTTTAAAAAGCATGCATTTATTCAAAACAATAAAAAAGGAGCACTCACATGGTATAAGGATGTAAACAGCTTAGATAGTATCAAACGCGGTGATCATAGAGGGTCCGCCCGACATGTTTCGGCTCACCAGCCTTCATCTGGGGTGTGCAAGGTCAAGGTCAGGGTCAGTATATTTTGGGTAGGATTTTTTACAAAATTTGTATTAGTGTCAGTTAGTGTCAGTGTGTTTTAGGTAGGACAATAAAAAAGTAAAATGTGCACTATTGTTTCTGGGCTGTACTATGGTGACAAACAACAAATAACATACACATATGTGGTATCACTGCAATTGTCAGAAGCAGGATAATTTGTTGTTATTCGGTGGTAGATTATAGTAGTAACATGAAATATACAGCTAAATTGAAAAAAAAATGTGTTTACTATTATGGGACAGTTTTCCTTTGATAATAATAATAAAAAAAAAAATCAGGAGATATTCATTACCATTTACCACCAAATGAAAGTCCATTGTGTCTTAAAAAAAAAAGGTATAATCCACCTGGATACACAAAGCAGTTATGATAATATGTACAGTTTTACTAACACATGTCAAAGTTGCAAAATTGTGCTTAGGCATTTATATTTGTTTTACCCTTAGGCGTGGGGTTAAGGGTGCATCTCCTTAAAGCAGAACATTAGTTGCCAAAAAATGCAAGCAGTTGGGCTATTTTTGCTTTTTTTTTTTTTTTTGCTGAAGAGACAATCATTTGTCTGCAATAAAACCATCTTACCTTCCTGTTTGCATATTTCTGTGGAATGTACACTGGGCTGCACATGCGCCTTTCAGTGTAAATTCTTGGCATACCTCAGAGATGCTTAACCTATCCAGGGTCAGCCAAACAAGATGGCTGAAGGTGCCAAACCTGAAAAAAGACCAGATGAGCTCCTCATTGCGGCAAAGTAAATGAACATACAGTGGGTAAAATAAGTATTGAACACATCACTATTTTTCTAGGTAAATATATTTCTAAAGGTTCTATTGACATTAAATTTTCACCACATGTTGGTAACAACCCATGCAATCCATACATACAAAGAAACCAAAACAAATAAGTTCAGAAATTAAGTTATGTGTAATAAAATGGAATGACACAGGCAAAAAGTATTAAACACGCTAACTGAAATCTATGTAATATGTCTACAAAATCCTTTGTTGGTCATGAAAGCTTCAAGGTGCCTCCCGTATGCAGAAACTAGTCGCATGCATCGCTCAGGTGTGATTTTGGCCCATTCTTCCACACCAACAGTCTTCAAATCTTGAAGGTTCCGTGGACCTCTTCTATGAACTTTGAT
This sequence comes from Aquarana catesbeiana, assembly GCF_042186555.1. Classification (NCBI taxonomy): domain Eukaryota; kingdom Metazoa; phylum Chordata; class Amphibia; order Anura; family Ranidae; genus Aquarana; species Aquarana catesbeiana. Next base: position 263,974,037 of record NC_133324.1, read on the forward strand.
CTTTAGTTCTTTCCATAGATTTCTATTGGATTCAAGTGAGGTGATTGGCTGGGCCATTCTAGCAGCTTTTTTTTCTTTCATTGAAACCAATTGAGAGTTGAAATGTCCACCCCTATTTCATCTTCATCATCCTGGTGGATGGCAGCAGATTTTTATCAAGAATGTCTTGGTACATTTTTCTATTCAGCCTTCCTTCAATGACAGGAAGTTTACCAGTACCATATGCAGAAAAACAGCCGCACAGCATGATGTTACCACCTTCAAACCTCACTGTTGGTATGGGGGTGTTTTTGGGGTGATGTGCAGTGCCATTTGATCTCCAAACATGTTGTGTATTATGGAATCCAAAGAGTTCAATTTTGGTCTCATCTGACCAGACTATATTCTCCCAGTATTTCACAGGCTTGTTGTTCAGCAAACTTTAAACGAGCTTCAACATGATTTTTCTTCAGCAGTGGAGTCTTGGTGAGCGTTCATACAGGCCATGGCGGTTGAGTGTATTACTTATTGTTTTCTTTGAAACAAATGTACCTGCTAATTCCAGGTCTTTCTGAAGCTCTCCACAAGTGTTCATTGGCTCTTGGACAACTCTTCTGATAATTCTTTTCACTCCTCTGTCAGAACTCTTGCGAAGAGTACCTGGTAATGGCTGGTTTATGGTGAAATTATGTTCTTTCCACTCTTGGATTATGGCCCCAACAGTGATCACTGGAACATTCAGAAGTTTAGAAATCTTTCTGTAACCAATTACATCAGTATGCTTTGCAACAATAAGGTTGCAAAGGTCTTGAGAGCTCTTTGCTTTTACCCATTATGAGATGTTTCTTGGGTGACACCTTGGTAACGAGACACCTTTTTATAGACCATCAGTTGAGACTGAACCAGCTGATATCTATTTACACTGACAAGGGGCAGGTTTGCATTCTAATTACTGATAAATTTCAGCTGGTGTCTTGGGTTTTCAAGACAGAAAGAATGGGCCAAAATCACACCTGAGCAATGCATGCGACTAGTTTCTCCATACAGGAGGCGTCTTGAAGCCGTCATTATTAACAGTATTACATACATTTCAGTTAGCGTGTTCAATACTGTCATTCCATTTTATGGCACATAACTTCATTTCTGAACTTATTTGTTTGCACTTCTTTGTATGTATGGATTGCATGAGTTGTTACCGACATGTGGTGAAAATTTCATGTCAATAACACCTTTAGAAATATATTTACCCAGAAAAATGGTGACGTGTTCAATACTTATTTTACCCGCTATTTATACAAAGTTTATACAAAATACAAGGGGATTACAGCACAGAGAGCATAGTTACTTGCTCATTTTAACCACTTTAGCCCCGGAAGGATTTACCCACTTCCTGACCTGGCCAATTCTTGCAATATGGCACTGCGTTGTTTTAACTGACAATTGCGCGGTCATGCGATGCTGTACCCAAACAAAATTGACATCCCTTTTTCCCACAAATAGAGCTTTCTTTTGGTGGTATTTGATCACCTCTGTGTTTTTTATTTTTTGCGTTATAAACAAAAAAAGAGCTACAATTTTGAGAAAAAAAAACAATATTTTTTACTTTTTACTAAAATAAATATCCCCCAAAAAACCCCCAAAAAACAAATTTCTTCATCAGTTTAGGCCAATATGTATTCTTGTACATATTTCTGGTAAAAAATTGAAATAAGTGTATTTGATTGGTTTGCGCAAAATTATAGCGTCTCCAAAATAGGGCATATATTTATGGCATTTTTATTATTATTAATTTTTTTACTAGTAAAGGCGGTGATCATCGATTTTTAGCAGGACTGCGACATTGCGGCGGTCAGATTGGACACTTTTGACACTTTTTTGGGACCAGTGACATTTATACAGCGTTCAGAGCAAAAACTAGCCACTGATTACTGTATAAATGTCACTGGCAGGGAAGGGGTTAACACTAGGGGGCGATCAAGGGGTTAAGTGTGCCCTGGGGAGGTGTTTCTAACTATGGAGGATGTGGATTGACAGGGAGTAGAGAGAGATTGCTGTTCCTGATCACTAGGAACAGCAGATCTCTCTCTACTTCCCTGACAGGACATGGATCTGTCTGTTTATATTGACAGATCCCCGTTCTGGCTCTCTGAGGAGCAGTCGCTGGTTGCCAGCGGACATCATGGCCACCGGCCATGTGCATCGGCTCCGGCATCGTGCCATGGGTGTGCACGCACCCCCCTATAGCCCTTAAAGCGGCTGCTGTACAGCTATGGCAATTCCTGCAGGGGAGCCAACCTGCCGCTGTATAACGACGGACAGGGCCGGACTGGCCAACCGGGATACCGGGAAATCCCCCGGTGGGCCGGTGGTCTGGCTACCCCTGCGGCCGCCGGCCGCTGTGAGGGCAGCAGCGCCTGAAAGAAAAATGGCTGCGGGGGCCGGGCCGACGTGCAACTGCGCAGGCGCCAGCGCTGTTCTGAGGTTGGCCGTGCTCGGGAAAACCCGTACACGCTCGGCAATTTTCGGAAGTGCGGGCGCATGCGCAGTGACACGATGGCGCCGAGCGGCGCCATTTTTAAAGGTAAAGTGGTTGCAGCGCTCAGTGTCTGGCGTCTGGTGGCCTGTGCCTCTTCCTGCGTCCCCCCACAGCCTCTGACCTCCTGCCCGCCCCCCCCCTGCAGCCTCTGATCACCTGTCCCCCCCCTGCAGCCTCTGATCACCTGTCCCCCCCTGCAGCCTCTGACCACCTGTCCCCCCCTGCAGCCTCTGACCACCTGTCCCCCCCCTGCAGCCTCTGACCACCTGTCCCCCCCCCCTGCAGCCTCTGACCACCTGTCCCCCCCCTGCAGCCTCTGACCACCTGTCCCCCCCTGCAGCCTCTGACCTCATTGTCCCCCCCAGCCTCTGACCTCCTGTCCCCCCCTGCAGCCTCTGACCTCATTGTCCCCCCCAGCCTCTGACCTCCTGTCCCCCCCGCAAGCCTCTGACCTCCTGCCCCCCCCCCCTGCAGCCTCTGACCACCTGTCCCCCCCTGCAGCCTCTGACCTCCTGTCTCCCCCCTGCAGCCTCTGACCTCCTGTCCCCCCCCCTGCAGCCTCTGATCTCCTGTCTCCCCCCTGCAGCCTCTGACCTCCTGTCCCCCCCCCTGCAGCCTCTGATCTCCTGTCTCCCCCCTGCAGCCTCTGACCTCCTGTCCCCCCCCTGCAGCCTCTGACCTCCTGTCTCCCCCCTGCAGCCTCTGACCTCCTGTCCCCCCCCCTGCAGCCTCTGACCACCTGTCCCCCCCTGCAGCCTCTGACCTCCTGTCTCCCCCCTGCAGCCTCTGACCTCCTGTCCCCCCCCCCTGCAGCCTCTGATCTCCTGTCTCCCCCCTGCAGCCTCTGACCTCCTGTCCCCCCCCTGCAGCCTCTGATCTCCTGTCTCCCCCCTGCAGCCTCTGACCTCCTGTCCCCCCCCCTGCAGCCTCTGACCTCCTGTCTCCCCCCTGCAGCCTCTGACCTCCTGTCCCCCCCCCTGCAGCCTCTGATCTCCTGTCTCCCCCCTGCAGCCTCTGACCTCCTGTCCCCCCCCTGCAGCCTCTGACCTCCTGTCCCCCCCTGCAGCCTCTGACCTCCTGCCCCCCCCCTGCAGCCTCTGACCTCCTGCCCCCCCCTGCAGCCTCTGACCTCCTGCCCCCCCTGCAGCCTCTGACCACCTGTCCCCCCCTGCAGCCTCTGACCACCTGTCCCCCCCTGCAGCCTCTGACCACCTGTCCCCCCCTGCAGCCTCTGACCTCTTCTCGTCCCCTCCTCAGCCTCTGACCTCTTCTCGTCCCCTCCTCAGCCTCTGACCTCTTCTCGTCCCCTCCTCAGCCTCTGACCTCTTCTCGTCCCCTCCTCAGCCTCTGACCTCTTCTCGTCCCCTCCTCAGCCTCTGACCTCTTCTCGTCCCCTCCGCAGCCTCTGACCTCTCCTGTGGTCCCCTCCGCAGCCTCTGACCTCCCCTGCATCATCCGCAGTCTCTGACCTCCTGTCCCCCCTGCAGCCTTTGACCTCCTGTCCCCCCTGCAGCCTCTGACCTCCTGTCCCCCCTGCAGCCTCTGACCTCCTGTCCCCCCTGCAGCCTCTGACCTCCTGTCCCCCCTGCAGCCTCTGACCTCCTGTCCCCCCTGCAGCCTCTGACCACCTGTCCCCCCTGCAGCCTCTGACCACCTGTCCCCCCTGCAGCCTCTGACCTCCTGTTCGCACCCCCCTGCAGCCTCTGACCTCCTGTCATCCCCTCCTCAGCCTCTGACCTCCTGTCGTCCCCTCCACAGCCTCTGACCTCCTGTCGTCCCCTCCTCAGCCTCTGACCTCCTGTCGTCCCCTCCTCAGCCTCTGACCTCCTGTCGTCCCCTCCTCAGCCTCTGACCTCCTGTCGTCCCCTCCTCAGCCTCTGACCTCCTGTCATCCCCTCCTCAGCCTCTGACCTCCTGTCGTCCACTCCTCAGCCTCTGACCTCCTGTCGTCCCCTCCTCAGCCTCTGACCTCCTGTCGTCCCCTCCTCAGCCTCTGACCTCCTGTCGTCCCCTCCTCAGCCTCTGATCTCCTGTCGTCCCCTCCTCAGCCTCTGACCTCCTGTCGTCCCCTCCTCAGCCTCTGACCTCTTCTGTGGTCCCCTCCGCAGCCTCTGACCACCCCTGCATCATCCGCAGCCTCTGACCTCCCCTGCATCATCCGCAGCCTCTGACCTCCCCTGCATCATCCGCAGCCTCTGACCTCCCCTGCATCATCCGCAGCCTCTGACCTCCCCTGCATCATCCGCAGCCTCTGACCTCCCCTGCACCATCCGCAGCCTCTGACCTCCCCTGTACCATCCGCAGCCTCTGACCTCCCCTGTACCATCCGCAGCCTCTGACCTCCCCTGTACCATCCGCAGCCTCTGACCTCCCCTGTACCATCCGCAGCCTCTGACCTCTCCTGTACCATGCGCAGCCTCTGACCTCTCCTGTACCATGCGCAGCCTCTGACCTCTCCTGTACCATGCGCAGCCTCTGACCTCTCCTGTACCATGCGCAGCCTCTGACCTCTCCTGTACCATGCGCAGCCTCTGACCTCTCCTGTACCATGCGCAGCCTCTGACCATCTCCTGTCTTATATCACGTCTGCAGTCTGGAGTGGAGTCAACAGTGGGAGTGCCTCAGGGATGGGGGTCATGGGAGAAGTCATACATGTATGGACTATGGAGAGGAAACTATGGGATAAAACCAGAGCCACCGAGCTGGAGCCGACTGACTGAGCCCTGTACGGTGCACCTGAGAGGAGGTCAGTGACAGCGCCGCCAGGCCTACCTGAGAGGGGGAGGGGTCAATACAATATTGTAAGGGGGCACTGATATATAGGTTTCCCCCTATATCAGTAAACCCCCGTACCTTAGTGTTTTCTTTCTGCAGAAGGTGGTCTCTGGTCACCAGAGTCCTCCCCACATTCCCAGAGTTCCCCTTTACATCATAGTCTGCAGGATTCCACCTTACAGTGCAAGGGGGAACTCTGATGTAAAGGGCAATTCTGCAGACCCTGATGTAAGTGAGAACTCTGATGTAAAGGGCAATGCTGCAGACCCTGATGTAAGTGAGAACTCTGATGTAAAGGGGAATGCAGTGGACTCTGATATAAGTGGGGTCTCTGGTCACCAGTGCCCCCCTTTTATATCAGAGTTCCTGCTTAGATCATGATCTGCAATGTTCCCCTTTATGTCAGAGTTCCCTTGCACTGTAAAGGGGAATCCTCCTGATGTATGGGGGGAACTCTGTGCTGGGTTATATTAATCTGACCTTCATGTAAGAGGATAAATATGGTGTTTGACTTTTGTTTAATTTTGATATTTGCACTGAAACCTGCCATTTATGGCACCTTTTTTTTGCAGTATCAGTAAAAAATGTGCCAGTAAATGCCATGATTTTGCCAGTAAAAAAATAAAAAATTGCTGCTGTTTGTAAATTTCATGTCTCTCTTATCTATAGATAATACACTCTTCAAATGTGCTTTAAAATGCATGGTTTTCCCTTTTGTGAACAAAAAAATAACGACGTTATGCAGTTGGGCTGGTATAAAAATGCTATGGGGCTGGTATGAAATTATTTCCAGGGCTGGTTTTTATTCCCAGTCCGGCCCTGACGACGGAGGCTGGTGGGCAAGTAGTTAAAAAAATAATTCAGCAACTTTTAATTGCCTGTTTAATCATTGACCTGCACTGTGCAGTAGAAATGGAGATATGTCTGTGCTAAGGTCTTAGATGGCTTTCATTCATACAGCACACAAGATACCAAACCTTACTAAGCCTTATATATTCATAGCAAACTTTTGCTGAAAAAACAGGGATTCTTAGTTTGCATATATTGCAATATATATTAAAGCTGACTATCTGCATCAAAGTTATTCCTCTCTGACCAGTCCCTACTTTTCCTTGGAGATTGACAAATTCATACTTTCAAAATAGCAGGGACTACAAGAGGCTGATACCAAGTTAAATTCAAGTAATTCAGAGATATTAATGAATACAGAGCTGCAATAACGTGTGTCTTCTATATCTGATTGGAGTTTAGCTTTAAAGAGAATGAAAAGGGGAATGTACGTTTGCACAGCATTGTATTGATGATATGTTTTACAGTACCCAGTATATCATAAGGAATCGTACACGCATCAGTTTGTTAATTTAAAAGATGATGAACCAGCATTTCAGCTTGCCTTAGCATTAACTGAAAAGTTAGTGCAGGCATATGGTTTTCTGAATCTGGGTAATATTTAAATGCATAAATCACTTTCCATGATGATATTTATTGATGACTTTATCTGTCAGTGGACTATACCATCTGTCACTGGCATCTGCTTTTAAAGTTTTGTCTCAGGACATTGTTGTATTGATCAGTGCCACAACTTTCATAATTTTCCAACTACATCATTTAACATAATTTGGTTAAGTTAGAGTATATTTAATCAAAAGTGATTTTTTCAGCGTTAACAAAATATTAGGTTCAAAAACATTGTTGTATTTGTTATAATGCTCTGCTGTGTTCTGTACAATATCTTTGTTGGAAATGTTACTAGAAGCAGTTCCTAATTACAAGAAACTCTACTGACATTAAAAATGTATGCTTTAGAACAGCATGGGTACCCAGAAGTTAGCATTGCTGCACTACTGAGGTTCAAAGTTCAGTTCTTCAGGTAGTTTGTATGCTTTTACCATGTTTATCGCTACAGCCTGAGGTTTGGCTTTGCTAAACGTCCATTTAGAACAGGTTTTTTATGAACCTCTGAATAAGCAAAATCTGGTCCAAACCCAGGTGCAGATGGAACAGGGGCTCATCTTTGTTGACTAAGCCCGGCCATACACGGTTCGAATCTCGACTGGTTCAGCAGGAACAGCTGAGATTTGAAACATTAATGGGCGGGGTGAATGTACCAAGTTGATTGATGAATCAACTTGGGTACAACCAGCCTATCGGATTTTCTTGCAATTATCTATAGCAGCCACTAGCGATATTCACTGTCTTCTTCTGGCAAGGACGGCTTCCCTCGCACGACTCTGCCCCCCCCACCAGGAGAAAACAATAGCCCGGCAGGGGGGATTCCCCTGTCATCACTGTCTGTGTTGATGGGGGAATCAAGCGAATTTCTTTCCTGCAACCATTTGCCCTGTGTATGGCCAGCCTAACAATGGATGGAGACTGGGGAAGCCTAAGTATTTCAGACATTCTATTATTGCTAGGGGTCTACTTTAAGATTGCTTTAAACTTGTTGACTCACTTCAAAGACTTGGCATATTGCTTAGGTTGGACCATTTGCTAGTAAATGATAAAATAATGAGGATATCAGATTTTTTTCAGGCTGTATAAACTGCTCCGTCTCATAAAACATTAATTTTGTATGCTGTGACTGTATCATATGTTTGATAACTTTTATTTACAGTCAACATTTGACATACAAATCCCTTTGTACTCCTTTGATTCCCCTTGAAATATCTTGGCAACCTTGAGGATGAATTCTTCAGAAACCATTTGACATTCAAATAGCTGGCATGTAATTCTGCTGTCACATTCTTCTTCAAAACATTCTCTTTCAGAAGGGATAAATTACTTCAAAGTATCCCACAAATAATTTGACTTAAAAAATAAGTGGGTTTTGAAATAACTTTTTTCAAAATGCAAACATGTTTTGTTTTTTTTAAACAATAGATTTTTACTGGTTTTTACATTGTTTACAGAATATCATGCATTATGTACCATTCACATTTGTACAAAGTGATCGACATTTGAGGACCTTACTACAATAGCAGAATAACAGAATAAGGATGGTTGAGCTACAGACATAGATACTGAGTCTATCCCTTTTAGAAGGTCATGCCTGTCACCCCAGTTGGGTTCACACTGTGATCAGGCTTTCTGCTGGGCTGTTAAGAGGTAGCCCATTCTGGACCTTAATGAGGGTCCATGGAGATACACTGTTAAGTAAGCTCTCTTCAAGCTTTGACATAACCAACAACAAAGTAACAGCAAAGTAGACATTACCTAACAAACATACTGAGGTTAAGAGGCTCAGAGTTTTACATCGTGTGCCTCATACATGGCCATACCTATCTTTGGCTTGTACCACTAGATGATAATGAGTCTGTTCAAAAGTAACAGAAAATATTAAGTACATTTCATAAATGTGAGGAGGAATACTTAGAGGTCCGCCAAATCTCCCAATGTTTGTAGAAACTCGGGGCTCCTCTCTCTGTATATGCAAGCATTTTTTCCATAGTATATTGAACATTTACCCTAGATATAACTTCTTCAATTTTGGGGGGTGATGCAGAGCTCCATTCCTTTGCTATTGAGATACGCACGGCGAACAATATGTGCATAACTACTTTTCTCATTAATGGAGGGAAATTCTCGATACCTAAGCTTAGTAGAGCAAAAGCAGGGCTGACGGCATGGCTTGTTTTGGTAATATTTAGAATGAGGGACTGGACTTATATCCAGAAAGACTGTATAGCTGTACAGTTCCAAAATATGTGGTGAAGGCTACCAGTAGTATGGCAGTTTCTCCAACAGAGAGATGGGATACTAGGATTCATTTTGTTTAGCTGGAGCGGTGTAATGTACTATGTAAGAGCTTTTGTGCATTGTCCCAGTGATCCACACAAGCTGAGGATCTATTATTATATTTTATAGCTTCTTGCCATTGATACATAGAGAATTCTTTTTGCAATTCATGTTCCCATTTTACCATACTGGGTAGTTTGGATTGTAAATATAGGGGAGTGGTAAATTTGTAAAATAGAGATATCCCTTTATGTTTGTTTGAAGGTTTACTTATGAGGAAGTCCCATAAGATCTGTGGGATTTCTGTGGGTCAGATTGGATTATTGCGTGAGTAGTGGTGTATTTGGTGCTGACTTGGTTAAATTGATGATAGGCAACTCCTATCCTCATATTGATTAGTGGTTCCAAATTAATAATAACTACTGCAGTAGGGAACAGACACAAAAGATACGCTCAGCATCTTTCCAAATAACTGTTCTGTTTTATTATGACGCAATTGAAGGTTTTTATGCACATGATTACGTAGGTATCACATTAATATTACAATTGTACGTTTACGGTAACAAGGGGCGTTACATAGGCAGGCTAATTCTAATTAGGACTCGAAAGAATGTAAACATTTACTGAAAACATTATTAGTGCCATGTGCACAGTGAGGGTAGTGTGCAATACATACAAAATAGAATACAATTATATACAGAACGTACAAATTTCCATTACAGTCTCCCCTCTTTTGATCAATATTTTGATCACTAACCGTACCTGCTATCACCTTTAACCTGGAACTTCCACACGCTTAGGTGGAGGTAGTCCTGGCCAAAAAAGCAAAAAACTCCATTGTGGAGAAAATAATAGCTGAGCAACTTTTTTCATTACCAAATGACTTTTCATTGTGAAAAACAAATGATTGATAAGACATATTTACAATGTACTGGCTGTACACTCCTGTGGCCAGAATGGCCTTCTAGCTGAATTGTGGGCATGCTGACTTATCAGCATATGTAAACACAGACAATTCTACATAGAATGGAAAACGTACAAAAGACAAAATATGACTTCAACATGGCTAAACTACTTTTCAAATATATATATATCCCTTACAATTAAAGTAATTGAATCAAAAAGTACTGTAGACTGTGATCACAAGAGGGAAACAAATCAAACAGAGATTTCTTTAATTTATTCATTTTTGCAGTGTCTGGTGTGGATCCAGGTGACTTTTCCTTTTCCTCAAGTTTTTCAAAAACTGTACATGAAATAGATGCTGTATTGAGTCTCCAAACATTTCCTTATATATAAATGTCTCTTAACAATCCACAAGTCACCTGGCTTTGGTTTCAGATCCTTCCAAACTTTTAGGATCTGGAATTGGGGAGAAAACACATAAATGAGTTTGTAAAAAACCTTAAAAGATCATCAACATTCTCCGTGAGATCCGAATGGAGGACTTCAGGGGCTGAGACAAAATATAAGCAAGTGAGTAACATACTCCCAAACAAAATCCCATAGGGAGAGAGTCCAACATCCCCCTTAGGGGCTTCATCAAATATAAGAAAACATTCAGGCAAAAGTTTTCTAGTTTCTTACTCTACTTTGTCCGCTACATTGTAGACAGTAAGGGGTGTAAAAATAAAACCACAAAACTTCTATTAAGGACTCTCCTATAAAAAATGATTTCCTCTGTTACTCTATGTACATTCTGGCACTCTGTACTTACAAACTACTTCTGATAACACTTTTTACTGTGGCCTTTGCAGTAGCATTTGCCACTGGACATCCAAAAAACATGTCCATACAGACAAAATGCATACTTGTAAGATCCTGACTTGGGCATCTGGATATATCTTTTTAATCTCTGGAAGGGATGTTCAGCTTTTGGTAACACCTTTGGTAACAGGTAAAACAAGAAGTGGTATGTTATAAAAACAACTGTGGAGAACCCTGGCTCTATTCCATGCTCATTTACTAAGGCAGCCATAACTGTTTGTGACTGATGACACGGTCCATGTGTCAAGCTGGAGGGAAAAGAGTGGCTGGCATACATAAATGATCACCTTTTCCAAAGTCCTGTTTCATAAGAAGTTGCCCCCTGTGGACCATTGTTCTTCTCGTTCTGGGGTCCTTAAAGTTGAATTATTAATCCCAGCTATACTGGGCCAGAACTAGGGTGGAATCTGTGAGATGCACAGACCCATCAAGTGTCCAGGGCTGTAAATGCAGCATCCTTAGTCACCTGGTCTGCTTCCATGTGTTAAAGTTAATATGGCTGCCTTAGCAAGAACCTGGAAGGCTGAAAACAGCCAATCAAATTAACTTGGCATGCTTTATTGGTTTACCTGCCGAAGTAAAAACAAACTTCTGGCCCTTCAAATGGAACCAAAAGCTCTCTATATCTCGACTATCTATATAAATATACACTCTTTTTATAGCTCACAGGCTTTGCTAAAACATGGAGCTCTGCTTCTTGAGCTGGGCAAAAAGGATCCAATGACTTTGAATACAGAGTATCCTTCTGGGTGATAAACTGCATACTCAAATCTACAAAAATGTAATATCTGGGTCTTCAGGGAATGTGTCCCGCACTGGGCTCACAGCAGCTGATTCCTACACCATAAATTTAACACACGTGTCTTCCTTTATCTCCAGCCTCCTCCAATAGAGGCAATAAGGTGGCTGGATTTAAATGTACGCACTTTTCATTGTTAGATTTGTACATAAACAAACTCATATTTTAAACCTTTCATTAGACAAACATTTAATTAGCTGTATATTTGCTGCACAGAATGTCGGACCAATAAAAATTAAATGTTTGACCAAAACAATATCTAACTTTGTCTAATAGCACCTTTGCATAAAAACTGCGGCTCTGATATATCGGGATGAACCCTTCATTACTGGGTCCAGCTTCCATAAATATATTACAATGGCTTGTTTTCTATCATGATGTTTGTGTAAGAAGTCCAGTTTCATGTTTCAAAAGACAACTTCTTCCTGGCAATATTATAATAAATGATAACAATACCCTGCGGTCATGGAGAGATGCCCATAAATCCAAACTATTCTTCTGCTTATACCACTGTACTTACAAGAAAAAGGGGCACATCATTTCACAATCCACATATTCTGCTTTGGATTTCAAAAATAAAAATAAATAAAAGAAAAGGACCAGCAATCTGTATGATGGACCAGAAAGCATCAAAAACTATAAAACAACTGGCTGCAGGTGGCATCTATCCTAACAGGGTGTGTGGATTTGATGTGATGGGTCTGTTATATTTAATTTTATTTCTTACTCTCACATCATGGACAGCACATCACGTTATTATCAAGAACCTTAAAATTTCATTTTTGTAAAAAAACTTCTTATATATCCCATCCATCTTGGCTTTGTTAAATATTATGGCAGCTGTATTTCAAATAACAACCTCATCTTAATCTTTTTTTCTCTCAATAAGGGCTTATTGAATAAATGTAAAATTACAAAATTGTTATCTTAATCTAAACTAATCCCATTTTTACAAATTTCCCCAATAACCTGAATTTCATTTCCAACCAAAGGTTGTCTAAACCAGTTTCAATATATCTATATTATTAATAAAATTGTTAAACTCATATTAGAAATTAATGCTCATTATTACTTAATTTTACTTAATTTCCCTTTTTTAAATGCACTGTTTCCACTATCAAAGGATATTCAATTTGTGTAATACACGGTTAAATGTAACCTTCATTTTACCATGTTTGGAAAACAGATTCAAAATAATTGTGATCACATTGTTCACCATTAGATTCGTTAACCAGGCACATTTTGTTATAAATGTTTTGTCTAAAAAACTGGAGTTGGCATGGTGTCCTTCCAGCTTATCACTGACCTCTCATCTCAGCCACAATCGTTCATGATGGCACAAAGGAGGGGGTCACATCTACATACAGGACACACACAAGCAAGAACTAAAGGTCCCAGCATTCGCACACACATACACCAATATCTCTCTAAAATCGCTTACTTTTTCCCATTTGTACACAACGCATATCATTCTCTCACTTTCTTTTAACTCTCATTAATATTTACCTGCCTAAATTCTGCTTTCCTTATTTTGTTCAGATATCTAGCTTCTATGATCAGACGAGCAGCCACAGTGCTCATTCCATCTCCCCTCTCTGACAACATATAAAGTATTCTGTTTTAATTCTCATTTCTCTGTTTCTGACTCTAATAGTTGTAGTGCCTGACCCCAAATTCATCCCACAACTTAACATGAAAATGTCCCTTTCTGTCTAGTGCTAATGTCACCCTTGATCCATCCTGCTCACATAGATAACTGTTTCTCTAGCGGTTTACTCTGCATGATTCTTAGTCCCTGTGGACCTTGGTAATCCAGTTACCCATTGTGGATCCCTGTCCACTTTAACCATTAATCTAAGGGCTCAGTATAGGCGGAACCGCACCTTTGGTTCATATATAGCGCTCCTCTTGCGCTGGGCATTTTTGAGGGTCTCTTACCCTTCATTCCCTTACTTAATTCAATGCCCATAATGACTGGCCAGTCTTCTCTACATGTGCCTATACCCTCTTGCCTCTAAACTACTTTATCTAGCAGATGTACTACATATACCTGTGAACAGCACTATTCTTCCCTTTCTTATCTATAACACTCCGATGGACAATAGACAGGGACAACATAACATATAACCACCAATCAATACAGTTCTATTAAGGGGAGTAAAATAGGTACCCTTTGTCCTGAAAATGCCTTACCGATCAAGGAAGTCTGATAACTCAAATGTAAGCAAAAGGTTTACCTCAGCCGGCTGATTATCAGAAATTTCCGGATCGTCTCAAGCTCCTCGTTTCGGATACTCAGGGTCACCTGGAAACCCCTCCTAAGGCAAAGCTCGCCATGTTGACTTGGTTAAATTGATGATAGGCAACTCCTATCCTCATATTGATTAGTGGTTCCAAATTAATAATAACTACTGCAGTAGGGAACAGACACAAAAGATACGCTCAGCATCTTTCCAAATAACTGTTCTGTTTTATTATGACGCAATTGAAGGTTTTTATGCACATGATTACGTAGGTATCACATTAATATTACAATTGTACGTTTACGGTAACAAGGGGCGTTACATAGGCAGGCTAATTCTAATCAGGACTCGAAAGAATGTAAACATTTACTGAAAACATTATTAGTGCCGTGTGCACAGTGATGGTAGTGTGCAATACATACAAAATAGAATACAATTATATACAGAACGTACAAATTTCCATTACAGTCTGTTCTATATCTGTCTACAGTACTCTGTTGAATCAGAGCAGGTGTGGAGAAGTGTTGCCCCAATTTCCTCCGAGCTTGGACCGGGAAGTTAGGGATTAGGTATTCGTAGGTTGCTAGTGGGATTTTTATTTTCATAATTGGGGTGTGGGTAAAGTGATTATGCACTAAGGAGGACCAGGCATCAATAGTGGCTTGGATGGTTGGGTACGGTAGGGCTTTTGGTTTGTGTTGTTTTTTTTTTTTTTTTTTGTCTCCAATAATTCTGTTCCTCTACACCCTCTATACCTATGAGATATACTCATGATATGTATGTGCATGTGTATATGCATATATGTACATATACTAATGACTGGTATGTTTTATCAATATACTTCCCCCAGATCATACAAAAAATCCTTACAGGAAACCCCTGAAGAAGGAACTGAATTTTTATTCCTATCCGAAACATGTTGGGCTCCTTTATACCACACATGTGGATGCTTTCCCTTACCAGTATACACGTTTGCGTGGTTTAGGTATTTTGTATGCATTGTTCATTACTTTTATAACCATGTTTTGTATATTCTAATAAAGTATTTTTTTCTTTTACTATTTCTGGGCATTCCTCATACCAATTACAATATTTAGTATGTTTCTTTTTCCTTTACCTTGATTTACCCATTGCTTACTCCCTTCCCATTCACCCGTACCATCCCAGGGTTTCCTTCTTTTTATCATTATTTGTTGCAATGTATTATAGGGATGTGGTGAACTGGGTATAAGTTCATTGTTACACTCATATATGGTAGTGCACCATTTTCTATTTAAACTAACTTGTTTTCGGGTAGAAGATACCCATTAAAATTAGCCCTGCCTTGGTGGACTACCAATGATCTACATACTCGGTATATAGCACTAACTCTACTATGGCAGAATTCATAGGTCAAGCTTGGCTTGCATTTGCAAACAACCTTCAGAAGGACTACGAGCAGAAGGAGTCAAAAGAATCGGAACTATCCTTCCTTTTCTTTAACCTCACTAAATGGCTAGAAAAGAAATCTTCTCTTTACTGGCACACTAGGACGTTTCAGGAATATATCAGGGAGGATCTGAACCCTTTGGGTCTCAGGGTCCAGATTTTTCCCTCTTTCAATAACTTTGATTCTACTTTTAAAATGGCCTGGGAAAATGTCTTGAAATCATGTTCTAATTAAATGATGAATCTCCTTATTGAAGAATATAAAAAGCGACTCATCGATATCGATAGAAACATAGACAAATTATACTCCCAAATCAACACATTAAACACCCACCCCTCTTTTCCAGAGCTTAACGAGAAATTGAAGGCACATATTGAGGCTTTCAACAGGGATATTCTCGCCAAAAAGGAAAACAAATTCCTACGCGACAAACAGGCCTTCCAAGAAGGAAGGGCCTATAAGTGGCACCAACAATCTAATACTAGAAATCGCCAAAGTCGCTACAAACAAAACGACTACCAATCAGATGCTTCCAATACCTCATCCGTAGCATCAAATGTGTCACACTCATTCCCTAAAACCAATAGACATACAAAAAAACAAAAACGACAAAGGGATGGGGACAGCTCTGAGGGGAGGCCCAAACGAAATCAAAGAACCCGAACATATAAAACTCCCATTAAAAAATCTACCCTCCCTGATAATACTCCTGGTCCAAATCCCGCCGGTTCAATCACCAAAGAAATTCCATCTACCACTATCAAAATTCCGAGTTTGTTTCAGCCCAAAAACTTGAATACCCCCTCCACGATCCCAACATAGAACACACCGAACCCCAATTATATAACATAATTAATCTCTCTTCATACCCTCTCACAGTGGATGAATCCTCTGTATTATCCAAGGGCCTTACATTTTGCCCTAACCGAAAAACTGACAAATTTGAAATAATAAAAGATGTACACCTGTTTAGTCGCAAGCTCCAACTTCAGAGCATGTTTAGCAAAAGTGATGCAAACTTAACCACTTTTCAAACAGCCAAAGAACGCCAAGCACTAGCAGATTTAAATTCACTCTTAGAGGAGAGCGACACCCGAGACCTCATCGATATTATCGATTTGGAGTCTTGCTTAAACACACCAACTAACCCGATTACCACGGCACAACAAGTTTCTAAATTAAAGAAAAAGTCAGATCTCTACCCTGCCCCATCTTCCAATCATGGGATAGCGACTTTTCTAAAATTAATCACCCAAGAGATTAAAAGTATGAGTACCAACTCCCAAGTAGTTGATAATCTAACTACGAACGAACGAATAGCTCTGAATGACCTAGCCCAAAATTCTGACTTGGTTATCAAACCTTCAGATAAGGGCGGTAACATCATTCTGATGAACAATGAGCAATACATATCCATGTGTATGAAAATATTGAATAATACAGACTGGTATAGACCCATTGAATTCCAAACAATTACTCGATTCAACGAGGAATTTTACATTCTCGTTGACCGAGCATTAAATAATAACATAATTTCCAACCAAATGTGGAAATACATCCGTACTGCATTCCCCATGATCCCCACATTCTATTCCCTCCCCAAAATTCATAAAAATTCCATAGACCCACCGGGCAGACCCATCGTGTCGGGCAATGGCTCCATCACTGAAAACTTATCTAAGGTTGTTGATGAATATTTCAGACCATTAGTATCGGCCCTACCATCTTATTTAAGAGACACCATCCATCTACTCCAAACTATCAATGGAGTCCAAGTATCTGACCAAACGATCTTGGTCTCTATTGACGTTGAAACATTGTATAGCTCGATACCGCATAGCACAGGCTTAGCGTGCATTCAACGCATTTTGTCACAAACTACCCCTTCTGAGAAAGCATTCAATGACTTTATATTACAGTCATTGGATTATATTCTTCAACACAATGTTTTAAGTTTTCATGGACAGTATTTCCTCCAGATGCAGGGCGTAGCCATGGGCACTTGCTGTGCCCCTGGCTACGCCAATCTGTACCTGGGGGAATGGGAAAAGACCTTGTTCAACGATGATGGTCTCTCGATGTACCTGCGCCATATTACCATGTGGCGCAGGTACATCGATGATATCCTCGTCTTATGGGAGGGACCAGTCAACTTACTTCACGATTTCTTAACCATACTTAATCGCAACGAATTCAACTTAAAATTTACTATGACGCATGACCATACCTCAATCACCTTTCTGGACATTGAGATATTCAAGAATACAAATAATCTTTTGGCTTGCAAACTTCACCGCAAACCCACATCTGGGAACACTATCCTACATTCGGATAGCTTCCATCCAAGACAATTAATTAACTCCATCCCATTCAGTCAATTCCTCAGAATAAAAAGAAATTGTTCTAACAATGACGATTTCTTACGTGAGGCCAGAGCTCTAAAAAATCGCCTCTTGGACAGAGGCTATAGCCACAAGAGTTTAAAACGAGCCTTTAACAAAGCTAATAGTCGGGACAGACAGGCATTAATACAACCACGCAACAGAGCCAATCGTGATAACAATCCTTATACCAGGATAATTACTACATTTTCCAATGAACATACAGAGATCAGGCAGATTTTTGCTAAATATTGGCATATACTAACCAATGACCCCTTGGTGGGCCCCTTTGTTTCCTCCAACCCCTTAATCACTTTTAGACGCAACACCTCGGTCGGGGATCGCTTGGTTAAGAGCGAGTTCAAGGGACGCACTCATGGCGACCCATGCAATACATTTGGCACCTTTCCATGTGGGTCGTGTGGCTACTGCAGGTATATCAATACCAACATAAATCCGCGCCTCCCTAATGGGTGGACATTTTTGCCCAGACATTATGTTAATTGCCAGACCACACTCGTAGTGTATTTAATACTGTGCGAGTGTGGTTGTTTCTATGTTGGCAAAACTATTCAGAAACTTTGTAAGCGCCTATATCGACACATAGCGGCAATGAAATCAAAAGACCCCGATTCCCCATGGGGCCGACACATTAAGTTAGTCCATTGTAAACGCTTTCCCAGAATCTCAGTTACAGCCTTAGACCGTATCCATCAGACGTGTAGAGGTGGAGACCTTAATAAACTGCTCCTCCAACGAGAGATGAGATGGATTGCAAATTTAAATGCCACCTCACCCCCAGGCCTTAATGAAATATTAAGCTTTAAACCATTTTTTACAAGGCTTTACGTCAGGAGGCTATGAGAGGGATCTATAACCACCTAATTTGATCTTATCAGCCGACCATTTAGCAAAAGTCTGCCTATCGCACTCAATCATACAGTACTTTATATATGTATGTTTAGATTATGTAAAAAAAAAAAAAAAAAAAAAAAAAAAAAATTTTATTTATCTCTTTTCAAAAAGTCTTTTTCATTTATAATGAGGTTACATGATGTATGCGTTTTACATATGTATGCGTTTTGTTTGCTTTATGAGACACAATGCTACATTGATACTTGTAACTCCATCGGTATTTATATAATATGCCTCTGGTTATCTAATACATGACTGTATGTTGGGCTCATTGTACAGATCAAATATACATTGTACATTGCATGTAGATGTTTGTATATATTGCTTATACATGATTGTATATTGCGCTTAATCTGACACTCTGCTGCTCCTCCCTTCAGTCTTACAGGATCACCTATCATATATTATACTAATCTTTATATGTGGATGGCCTGCCCTATTTTAGTATATTGCCGTGGGATCGGCCGTGGTGCGCTTATCGCCAGCATCATGTCCCCCGTCACAGGTAGGCTCCACATCCTTCGATAGTGGAGCCATACTTAGGACTCTCGGCCGCCCATTGGTTCGCCGCTTGCGCCTGCGCATAGCGGCTGCCATCCGGGGCGGCCTTACTGAGTCCTCCTTTCCTGTGTCGGCGGCGCTGCGACATCTGACGTCGCCGCGCCCTTTAAAGCGGTGTACGCCGGACGCCCCGGAGCCGGGGGAACAACTTTTTGGCGCACATTACATCCTCTGCTGACACTGTTCAGCGGAGGGGGTTGACGCCGGGTCTTACTCACACCCAGTTTCACTAGCTAGTACCTTCAGTTGTCATTAATACACATTCCCCGCCCAACACAGGTGTTACCACTCCCTCCTCATTTGCTCTTTGCATTTTAAAAAACCTCCAAGTGCAAACACATTTGTGCTGCATATCCAGGTTTGGACGCCAGGCTGGAGGTTGTGATTCCATACATCCCACAATCTGTAAGTAAACTTTACTCCCAATATTATTTATTTTTGCCTATATCGTGACTGCATAGAGCTATGTATACTGGGCATATCCTCACCTAACCTATCTTATCTACATTAAAAGTTTTTTGACTGTATGCTGCATACTATAGGGCATGACTGTCGGGGATAAATATGCTTGCATTGGCCCTAGACACCCACTATTCCTATATATCCATTCATGCATTGCATGTTATGTTAATATATATATGTGTATGTGTGTATATATATATATATATGTATATATATATGTATGTGTATGTATATATATATATATATATGTATATGCCCCAACCTTGGCCAACCTTTCCCCTCTTTCCATTTTCCCCCTCCCTCTTCCCCTCTCCCCCCCCCCCCTTTTCTTCCCTTCCTTGCTATAACTTATTACATTACATCTATTGCACATTTAATATTTATTTATGTATGGATTGTTACTTTATGGACCCTTGACATCTATACTCCAATAGTATTATATTATTTTATTTTTTATTTTTTATGTAGGGATGTACATTCCCCTCTTTGCATTGGTTGTTCCTCGTGGACACTGGTGGTTTGACCTACCTCGCCGTACCTAATTGGCATCAATGACCTCTTCCTGATATATATCAGCAAATCTCTATACCATCTTTGAGTTCAGACCTCCACTTTATATATATCCACACATGTGTTACTCATATCTGAATCTGCAATGAACCATGGTGATGTTGACCTGAAGTACCTGTTGGCAGACTGTCAGACCATAGCCTGTTGCTCTGTATGCAGCTAATTGTTTGAACTAGTAAGTCCCTATGATGCTATATACTATTTTGAAAAATGATGGCATATTTTGAGTTTTTATTAGTATTGCATCTTTATCATTCTCTTTTCATTTCATATACATGTTTTTGGTTTTTTTTTTGTCTCCAATAATTCTGCTCCTCTACACCCTCTATACCTATGAGATATACTCATGATATGTATGTGCATGTGTATATGCATATATGTACATATACTAATGACTGGTATGTTTTATCAATATACTTCCCCCAGATCATACAAAAAATCCTTACAGGAAACCCCTGAAGAAGGAACTGAATTTTTATTCCTATCCGAAACATGTTGGGCTCCTTTATACCACGCATGTGGATGCTTTCCCTTACCAGTATACACATTTGCGTGGTTTAGGTATTTTGTATGCATTGTTCATTACTTTTATAACCATGTTTTGTATATTCTAATAAAGTATTTTTTTCTTTTACTATTTCTGGGCATTCCTCATACCAATTACAATATTTAGTATGTTTCTTTTTCCTTTACCTTGATTTACCCATTGCTTACTCCCTTCCCATTCACCCGTACCATCCCAGGGTTTCCTTCTTTTTATCATTATTTGTTGCAATGTATTATAGGGATGTGGTGAACTGGGTATAAGTTCATTGTTACACTCATATATGGTAGTGCACCATTTTCTATTTAAACTAACGTGTTGAATACAAGCAGCCATTTCCAGTGCAGGGAGGTCATGACCAGGTGTAACAGTGCTTTCAATATCTGACCATTGGTTGTCTGTTTGACAGGAGAACCAGTAACGCATTTGGTTCAATACTGCAGCTCTATAGTATATGTGTGCATTAGGTAGACCAACGCCACCTAGATGTTTATGTTTGTAGAGTTGTGCTAAGGCAATTCTGGGTTTTTTTCCCCCCATATATATTTTTTCAGACAGACCTCTAGTTGGGTAAAAAATTTCTGGGGAATTGGGATGGACAGCGTTCTGAAATAGTATAGGAGCTTAGGCAGCACTTGCATTTGGTATGCAGCTATCCTCCCCAACCAAGTGAGGTGTAGCGTATTGATTTGGTTTAGTTCCTCTTCAATTTTAGCTAATAATGGAGGATAGTTGCTTGAGTAAATTTTGGAGGAAGCGGAAGTCAGCTGCACACCAAGTTATGTAATTGAGGAGGGGTCCCAATTGCAAAGGAATACATTTTTTTAATCTAGTTTTGTCATCTTTTGGTATGTTGAGTGTAAGTGCCTAACATTTGGATGTGTTGACTTTGTAAAGGGAGACCTGTCCAAAGTTATGTAATATAGTGTTGACGGTGGGTAAAGAAGTTGTTGGGTTGGATAAGGTGAGAATGATGTCATCAGCAAATAGTCCTATTTTATGACTATCAGAGCCAACTTTGATACCTTCTATTTTGTCGCTGGACCTATTATATTCCGCTAGTGGTTCTATGACCAATGAAAAAATAATTGGGGATAATGGGCATCCTTGACGAATGCCATTAGATAATGTAAAGGAGTCAGAGAGTAAGCTAGAGGAATAAACTCTAGCTGTGGGGTTAGAGTAAAGGGACATAATTGCCGAGTGGATCAGGCCTGGGATTCCAAACTTGTACAAGGTCCTGGACAGGTATCCCCAATGGACCCTATCAAAGGCCTTCTCTGTGTCTAGAGCTAGAAAAATACTAGGCTTCTTAGTGAGTTCTGCTAGGCGCAGGAGGGTCAACATCCTCCTAGTCCCATCCGGTGCTTGTCTGCCCCTTACAAAGCCAACCTGATCCAGACCTATAAGAGAAGGGGTAATGTCCATCAACCTATTTGCTAATATTTTGGCGTATATCTTCAGATCTGAATTCAATAGAGATATGGGCCTGAGGTTTTGTGGGGCTGATGCATCCTTACCAGGTTTTGGTAGAGTAATGATTATAGCTTGAAGCATCTCCATTGGAAAAGAACCTACAGAAGCTGCCGTGTTGAAAATGTTTACTAATTCGGGGGCGAGGAGGGCAGAAAATGCTTTATATTATTCAGCGGAAAAGCCGTCCACGCCTGGGGATTTGTGCATGGGTAGCGATTCAATAACTGATTCAACTTCCGTAAGGGTGATGGGTGCATTTATTTTTTGCAGTGAGGCTGTATCTATGGAGGGTAGATGGATGCCCTGTAGGAATTCCTCAATCTCTGTGTCTGAGGGCTGGTGAGTGAGTGGGTCTACTTTGAGATTGTACAGGGATTCATAGTAATCCTTAAATGCATTGGCAATATCTTTGGGGTTTTGGAACATGACATTAGTGCGGTGGTGTCTAATGTGCGTGAGATTGGAACGTGCCTGTTTTTTTTTTTTTAGTTGGGAGGCTAGTATTTTACCTGCTCTGTTGTTTTGAGAGTAATAGGAGACTTTCAGTTTTTTTTAAAAAGGTGTAATAATCTGCTCTAAGTTCCTGTCTCAGTTCTTCATGGCAGATAGTGAGGCGTTTAAGTATTTCACTGGATGTGGTATTAGGGTTTTTGTGTTTTGCTTCTAATTCTGCTATAGCCTCATGGAGTTGTGACATACGCTGCATTTTCTTTTTCCTTTCTCTAGAGGCCATTTGTATAAGGGCACCCCTAGCAAATGCTTTATGTGCACACCATGTTGTCATAGAGGAACATTCTCCATTGTTATTGAATCGGAAAAACTCTTTAAGTTTCACTTCTACCTCATCCCTCAGTTTGGGGTGCGATAGGAGGAAAGTATTGTTACGCCACAGTGGCTTGCGGGAGGTTTTGCTGGCATCCACCACCTCAATAGTCACGGGTGCGTGGTCTGACTACGTGATGTTGTGGATGTCAGCATTCTGGACATTCTGCAATGTATACCTGTCAGTAAGAAAAAAGTCAATTCTAGAATAGCTATCATGCACAGCTGAATAGAATGTGTAGTCTCTCTCGGTAGTCCTGAGGCAACGCCAGGGGTCATAAAGCCTTTCCTTGTGACACAGCGAACCTAGAGAGGGCCTTCGCCTAAAGGCCACCGAGGACACATCTATTTCCGTGTTCATAATCATATTGAAGTCACCACATATTATTAAGTTACCTTTTTGTAATTTTTTGCCATTCTAACAACCTTGCAAATAAACCTTAATGATCTAACATTAGCTGCATACAGGTTTACCAGGGTATAATTGATATGGTCCATCTCTGCGACTATGATTAGATAACATCCATGGGGATCAGCATGTTCCTGTAAAAGAGAAAAGGTTAGTGTGTCCTTAACAGTGATCAGTACCCCATTTTTCTTGGAAATATGCTTGGCCGTAAATACGTGCGGAAATTTGGCATGTGTACATTTTGGGGAGTTTCCACTAGCGAAGTGAGTTTCTTGTACACATAGGACATCACATTTTGCATCTAAGGCTGTTTTTCAGAGGGCTCTATGCTTGTAGGGGCTGTTCAAGCCTCTCACATTATATGACATCAACTTAAGATTCATTCCAGTGGTAGGATGCGCAGCTGTGCCATCTAGTGGTAGGTCTAGGTAGTAGGAGTGTTTCAGTAGGTATGGCCAGTATGCATAGGATCCGAGGTAGCAATGCCCTTGTAACTTTCAAAACAAACATTTTAAACGAACAAATTTGAACAGTTGATAACTGGAGAAATTCAAGCCACATATGTATTGCGGGTAACAGGTTACGGAAGTCATCTCGTA
This sequence comes from Aquarana catesbeiana, assembly GCF_042186555.1. NCBI lineage: Eukaryota > Metazoa > Chordata > Amphibia > Anura > Ranidae > Aquarana > Aquarana catesbeiana. The sequence continues at coordinate 263,998,039 of NC_133324.1, forward strand.
ACTAGAGTAGGGGAAAACAGAAAGATAAATCCGTGAACAGCCGAACAACGGGTGTTTTGATAAAAAATTACAACTTTTGATAAAGTTGTAAGTCACCTGGTTTGCAGTATTTCTGATGTAAGGGGAGAACATTCATTTGGAGAGATGCCATAAAGTAGTACAGTCATGAGTAGGTTGTTACTTATTCTTCCTGGACGTGCGTTGATTGTTGCGTCTATCGTAGAGTGGATTAGGGTCTGCTGGAACTTCGTCTGCGGGAATCAACCGCCATTTACGGAGACGTTCCAGACCTCTTTCTAATGATGTGATGCGATTCGTTGTGCATTTCCACCAAAATCTTGGCTGGGAAACCCCATTTGTAGAGGATTTTATGATTGCGCAGAATTTTGGTAATAGGAACCAAGTTGTGCCTGGCTGTCTAAGTGGCTTGCGACAAATCTGCATAGAGTGCGATTCCAGCAAATGGATCAGGAAGGAAAGGATGCTGTCTGGCGTAGCGCATAAGTTGATCTTTTATGTGGTAGAAGTGGATTCTTGCTATGACATCCCTGGGGATTTGATCAGGTAAGGACGGTTTTGGCAATCTGTGGGCCCTGTCAATAATGATATCCGCTGGGCTCAAAGATGGGAGGGCAGTCATCATGAGTTTTTGCAGATAGGCAGTGATCTCTGCTGGTTTAATGTTCTCGGGGACCCCTCTAAATTTGATATTGTTCCTGCGGGCCCTGTCTTCAATATCCGCCATTTTGAGATGCATGGCTCTGATTTCTTCCTCTACTTCAAAGTGAGCATCTACAAGCTCATTGTGTGCTAGGGTAAATTCCTCCATTTTATGCTCCACATATTCCACTCTTTTACTGACTGCAGATACTTCCATTTTTGTGGTGTGCATAAACGCTGCCATGTCATGTTGAAGGGCCACCCACAGGGTCTACAGCATCTCCTTCATGGTAGTGTCAATAATGGGCTGCCCTGAGGTAGGGAAGGCATCTAATTGCTCGGCGTATGTGGAAGATTCCTCCATCTCTTCCCCTGCTGTGCCTGCTTCATCTCTGATCTCCCCCTTCCCCAAGCCTTCGTTTTTGTTTGACAGGGCTACAAAATGGGGAGGATGGCAAAGGATGGTCTTTATAATGTGACTCACCTGAGGATGGCGATGGAAGAAATCTGTCAATTTTTGGGGTCCCTCTCTCTCCTTCCTTTTGAACATTATGTCCTCTGTGTGCCCCTTACTCTCCTCTTTCAATCGGTGTGCTTTGCAGCTATTTAGGTGTGCTGTGAGCTGCTGTATACCACCGGGTGTGACAGAGCTCCGCCCCAGAAAATGCAAACATGTTTTAAATAGCATCTGCTTGTCAAGCATCAATGTGTATTGTATTTGTAAAACCGATCAGTTTGAAACTACAGGAAATCAAAACTTGAAGGACCCAATGGGTCAGTACTTTACTGCACAAGAAAACAAAAATAATACAGAGATGTGGAAACATGCACAGGGAAATATTAGGGTACATTTGTCAGTACTATAATATTACTAAACTAATTTTCTTGAGCACATTGGGAGCTTCCAGAGCTCTGTAATATAGAAATTGACACACTTCCTAGCATTATTAATGGCTAGCCCCTCTCCTTCTGCCTCCTGAATTTTCCTTTTTGTTATGATCATAATGTGCCAATAGGAACATGAGAGAAGCAGGAGGGACAGGCCACCTCTTTAAACTATTAGGAAGTATCAACATTTACATGTTAGAACCACCCATAATTTGAGTATCCCAGGGTTCTTAAGAAGACTTTCAAAGCTATTTTAGCCCTAAGTCTAGCTTGTAATTTTGTATACTAAGCAGTGTGCTTTAAAGCCGGAAACATAAAACATATCCAAAATCAAAAGTAAAATCTAAAATATAAACAACAGTATACCATCAGTAGGGATGAGCTCAGAGTTCGAGTCGCACGTAAGTTCGACTCGAACATTGGCCGTTCGACCATTCATCGAATTACGAACATTATGGGTCGTTCGTACCAAATTCGAGTGGCGCGTTACGGCCAATAATTCACTGCGGCATCGCAGTGCATTGCTGGCTGATGATTGGCCAAGCATGCACTATGACCCGCATGCCTTGGCAAATCACAGCGGGGTAAGAACGGAGAGCCATAATTGGCCAAAGGCAGGGTGGCTCAGGGCATAATTGCACCCTGAGGCATAATTATGGAAGTCGGCCTTGTGTAGTGTGTTTCGTCGTGCTGAGAGATAGAGAGAGAGAGAGACAGTGTCATTTCATTTGAGTTAGATAGAGCAGGCAGGCGAGTCAGTGAGTCAGTTAGCTGCAGTCAGTGTATTAATATATATATGCATCCCAGGTGTCCTAGCACTCAGCATCAGCAGCAGTCTTCAAGGGATCATTTACAGTCCAATGAAACCCATGGACTTGTACGTGGCTGGGAGGAGGTGGCTGCAGATCATGTCGTCCTTAGTGACCCAGAGGACTCCGGACCAAATGCCTCAGCAAACTTACATTGCATGGCCTCCCTGATCCTGCAAAGCCTGCAGAAGGATCCTTGTATTTGTGGTATCAAGGAGAGGGATGATTACTGGCAACCCTCCTTTATCCACGTTACAAGGGTAAGGTTGTGGACCTTATCTTGCCATCGCAGAGGGAGCAGAGGATAAAACATCTTTGGGAGGCATTGAAGAAAGGTTTGTGCAATGCGTTTCCAGAGCCTGGGAGATTACAATTTCCTGGTCCTCCTGGACAATGTGTTGCTGAGGCTTCGGTCAGTCACAGAAGGAGTGGTGGAGAAGGTGGCCATCTGACTGATGCATTCAGACAATTTTTTAGTCCACAGCCCCAAGGTATGATCGGTTCCAGCAACCATCGCCAGCGTCTGATTCACATGGTGCAGGAATACCTAGGGGCAAGATCAGACTTGGACACCTTTCCCACTGAAAATCCTCTGGGTTACTGGGTCTTGAGAATGGATCACTGGTTAGAGCTTGCACAGTATGCAATTGAGCTACTGGCCTGTCCTGCATCCAGCATTCGTTTGGAACGCACATTCAGTGCTGCTGGAGGCTTTGTAACCGATCACAGGATGCGCCTGTCCACCGAATCGGTCGATCGGCTGACCTTCATAAAAATGAATCAGTCTTGGATCCCCACCAGCTACCAAGCACCTGATGTTCACGTAACTGAATAATTTTTTTTATGTGAGATCCCTTCAAGACTGTCTATGCTGATGCTGAGTGACTATCCTGTTATGCTGAGTGACTATCCTCTTCCTCCTCATTGTTCATGCTGATAGCTTGTAAGAACATTTTTGGTTCTGGGCACCGCCACCAGTGGCTAAAGCCCAATTTTTCTGCCCCTGTTTAACAGGGGTGTGTAATTACAATTTTTGCAATACTTTGCAGCAGGGCTCATTCCTGCACTCCAACTAGAGTATCTGTGAGGGGTTGCAGTGTTGTGGCACCAGCACCAGTGCCTTAGGCACAATTTTTCAGCCCCTGTATAACAGGGGCATGTAATTACAATTCTTGATCTAATATTTCACAGCAGGGCCTGTTCCTGCGCCCACCAAAAGTAACTGTGAGGGCTTACAGTGTTGTGGCAACACCAACACCTAAGGCCCAAATTTCTGCAGAGTATATAGGGCAAGCCTCTACTTTCAAACATCCAACTTACAAACAACTCCTACTTGCAAACGGAAGGAAGCAACAGGAAGTGATCGGAAATCTACCCCTAGGAAGGGAAATTATCTCCTGTAATAGGGCGTACACACGGTCAGACTTTCTGGAAAGCTAGGTCCGACGTACTTGCCGCCAGACTTCCGGCGGACTACCGCCGGACTTTCTGAACGGCCAGACTTGCCTACACACGGCCGGACTTTCCGGAATCCGGTCTTCCCGACGGACTTCCACCGGACTTTCAGAATGAACGGACTTTCCCACACACGGACAAGTCCGTTCATTTTGAACGTGACTCGGGTACGACGGGACTAGAAAAGGAATTCAATCTCGCCGCTTTTTTTGGCGAGATTGAAACCTTGCAAGCCCCGTCGAAGGCATCCCAGGCCCTTAGGTCTGGTATGGAACTTTAAGGGGAACCCCCTACACCGAAAAACCGGCGTGGGGGTCCCCCCAAAATCCATACCAGACCCCGATCCGAGCACGCAGCCCGGCCGGTCAGGAAAGGGGGTGGGGACGAGCGAGCCCCCCCTCCTGAACCGTACCAGGCCCCATGCCCTCAACATGGGGGGTGCTTTGGGGGAGGGGCGCCTTGCGGTGCCCCCCCACCACAAAGCACCTTGTCCCCATGTTGATGAGGACAAGGGCCTCTTCCCGACAACCCTGGCCATTGGTTTTCGGGGTCTGCGGGCGGGGGACTTATCGGAATCCGGGAGCCCCCTATAATAAGAGGGCCCCCAGATCCCGGCCCCCCCACCCTATGTGAATGAGTATGGGGTACATGGTACCCCTACCCATTCACCTAGGGAAAAAGTGTAAATAATAAAACACAACACAGGTTTTTAAAATATTTTATTAAACAGCTCCGGGGGGGATCTTGCTCCGGCTTCGGGGGTCCCTCTGGTTCCTCTTCTCCCGGCGTCCGGTTGGTTCTTCGGCCGGTCCCTCCGCTGTCTTCAGGTAGCTCTATTGCCAGCGGAGGTCCGGGCTTCTGGGCTTCTGGGCTTCTCTTCTCTTCCCCAGATGTTAACACAACGCTCTCTCCGGCTGGACTGGTCTCTGAGGGCTCCGGAGGGACCCCCGAAGCCGGAGCAAGATCCCCCCGGAGCTGTTTAATAAAATATTTTAAAAACCTGTGTTGTGTTTTATTATTTACACTTTTTCCCTAGGTGAATGGGTAGGGGTACCATGTACCCCATACTCATTCACATAGGGTGGGGGGGCCGGGATCTGGGGGCCCTCTTATTATAGGGGGCTCCCGGATTCCGATAAGTCCCCCGCCCGCAGACCCCGACAACCAATGGCCAGGGTTGTCGGGAAGAGGCCCTTGTCCTCATCAACATGGGGACAAGGTGCTTTGTGGTGGGGGGGCACCGCAAGGCGCCCCCTCCCCCAAAGCACCCCCCATGTTGAGGGCATGCGGCCTGGTACGGTTCAGGAGGGGGGGGCGCTCGCTCGTCCCCACCCCCTTTCCTGACCGGCCGGGCTGCGTGCTCGGATCGGGGTCTGGTATGGATTTTGGGGGGACCCCCACGCCGGTATTTCGGCGTAGGGGGTTCCCCTTAAAGCAGGGTACGTGTGACCGTGTGTACGCCCCATAAGAATTCCTTGTTTCACTAAAAACCCCAAATGTTCAAAATCCAATTGTCATTGGGACAGAAAGTGAGGTGAAATCTTCTGAACAGGTGCACAGACAGCAAAACAAATGTTACAGGGGTGATAATCCTTCCCTATGTCTTCCAAAAAGCTTAAAAATAGATTTTTTGGCTGGAGCTACACGTAAAAAATGTACCAGTTCAAAATTACAAACGGATTCTATTTAAGAACAAACCTACAGTCTTGTTTTCACCGCCTGTATAATGCTGTTCAGAGTATATAGGGTCTGGGGGCCCCACGCCTTTCCTTTTTTTTAATTTGGGTGCGCTGGTATCCATACAAGACCCAAAAGGGCTGGTAATGGGCTGGGGGGGGTTCTCAATTATTTTCATCCATATTGCCGGGACAAGACATGACATTAAAGCCGCAAGCAGTTTTAAATGACTTTTTTTCCTTTAGAAATGTCATTTTGAGCAGGGACTGTTCTAAGCACGGGAAACTTTACACTTTACAGGTATACTATAGACACCCCCCAGGCACAATATTTAAAGGAATATTTCACTTTAAGCATCATTAACTGCTTCAGCCCCGGAAGATTTTACCCCCTTCCTGACCAGAGCGTTTTTTTGCGATTCGGCACTGCGTCGTTTTATCTGACAATAGCTCGGTCATGCGACGTGTCTCCCAAACAAAATTGATGTCCTTTTTTTCCCACAAATAGAGCTTTCTTTTGGTGGTATTTGATCGCCTTTGCGATTTTTATTTTTTGCGCTATAAACAAAATAAGAGCAACAATTTTGAAAAAAACGCATTATTTTTTACATTTTGCTATAATAAACATCCCCCAAAAATATATAAAAAAACATTTTTTTTCCTCAGTTTAGGCCGATCGTATTCTTCTACATATTTTTGGTAAAAAAAAAATCACGATAAGCATTTATTGATTGGTTTGCGCAAAAGTTTAGCGTTTACAAAATAGGGGATAGTTTTATGGCATTTTTATTAATAATTTTTTTTTACTAGTAATGGCGGCGATCAGCGATTTTTATTGTGACTGTGACATTATGGCGGACATGTCGGACATTTTTGACACATTTTTGGGACCATTGTCATTTATACAGTAATCAGTGCTATAAAAATGCACTGATTCCTGTGTAAATGACACTGGCAGGGAAGGGGTTAACCACTAGGGGGCGGGGAGGGGTTAAGTCAGTACTAGGGAGTGATTACTAACTGTAGGGGGGATGGACTAGCAGTGTCACTATACTGATCACTGCTCCCGATGACAGGGAGCAGAGATCAGTGACACTTGTCACTAGGCAGAAAGGGGAGATGCTGTTTACATCAGCATCTCCCTGTTCGTCCTCTCCATGAGGCAATCGCGGGTGTCCCCACGGCGATCGAGTCCGCGGGACCCGCGACCCGACTCACTGAGCTCCTGGCCGGCAGCGCGCACGGCGGGAAATTCAAATGGACGTACCTGTAAGTCCATTTGCCCAGCCATGCCATTCTGCCGACGTACATCGACGTGCGCCGGTCGGGAAGGGGATAAAATCACTGCTCCCAAAAAAATGGCCGTTTTTAAAACTTTTTGTATTGATGCATATACCCTGGGGCAGGACCCGGGTCCCCAAACCCTATTAAGGACAATAACTTGCATATTAGCCTTTAAAATTCACACTTTTGATTTCTCATGTTCGAGCCCTATAGACTTTAACGGGGTTCGAAAGTTCACGTGAACTTTCGGTCCGTTCGAATGTTCTGATGCGAACCAACCCAGGGGGGTGTTCGGCTCATCCCTAACCATCAGCAACTAATTTGCTACACTGTATATAAATTGCCAATTGCAATAAGACAAATGATCACTTTAGCACCTGGAATGTTTACCCTTTATAGAATAGAAACATTTTCAGCTATGGATTTTTTGATTTGCTTAAAAAATACAGATACACACACACACACACACACACACACACACATATATATTAGAGTACAAAAGGATATGGCGCTGCTATAACCTTGTGTGTGGTGAATATCATAAGTTAAGCAATATATGAATATCAAGTGAAAATCACAAAAAAGTGCTAGTGCAAATTCATGAAATATAATCAAATTAATATTAAAGTGCTATAAATGCCATGTGCATTAAATTGATAGTGTTGCTTCAATGCAAATAAAACATTAAAAAGTGCATAGTATCATCAAACAAAAAGTCCAAAGAATCATATAAAAAGTCCAGTAAGTTAATTCCACAAAGTGCAAAATGGTGCCCCAAAAGTGCATGTATTTGGGTTGTGGCTGTCACACTCGTGCCCCCCTCTTATGTCTCACTCACCAGACAAACTCACCCACCAAGGGACAGCAAGCCTTCACAGTACCCTGACTGTAATAGAGATATCCATGGCTGGTTCGTAAGGTCTCCTCCGCCCCAGTGTTATCATGTAAAGACATCAATGGTACTCATAGCATGACTCCATAAAACATAATTTATTTGCGAAAAGAAAAAGCAGGTAACAAGCGTGTATAGTATCACAACAGGAATTCTGGGTGGCGGTGCGTTCCATGGACCAAAACTGAAAGTGATGCAATGACGCAGTATCTCTGCCTTACGCGTCTATGGAAATCACGGAGGAGGACAGGGGCATGTACGTCTGAGGATGAGACCCAAGGCTTAGAGATCCAAGATGGAGGTGGTCATCCCAGGAACCCCGGATCTCAGTGGGGTATCCCCTCTCTGCTTTGCTGATCAAGATGGAGACAGCCACTCAGAGGGGACCATGGGAAAATGATGAAATGTCCAAACCTCATGGAAATCCCGGAATGTAGGGAGGCAAAAAAATGTAATGCGCCAATAGTGCAGATCAAAAATGATGTATATATTGGGTCACACCAATAAACAAGACAATTAAAAAGCGTGATCACGTAGATAAAAACAAGTGTAGGGAAGAGTATAGGAAACATGAAATACATTTGAAATACGCTTATTAGAAGGAAGGTCTAATGCGTAAGCCACTGGGTTAACTCTGCGAAGAATACGGCAAGGCCCAATAGACCGAGGTGCGAACTTCAGTGAGGAAACACAAAGTCGGAGGTTGCGAGATGACAGCCAGACCCTGTCCCCAACCTGGTAAGAAGGCGCAGGCAGGCGTCTGCGGTCAGCATGGAGTCTGTACCTATCATTAGCATGTCGCAAAGCCTCCAGGACTTGTGCCCGTCAGGGACGTACTGCCCGTTCCAGAAGGCGCGCGAGTCATGGACTTCGCGCACGAATGTGCGAATGCGAGCATGTTAGACGCGCTTTGGCGCCCAACAGTCCATAAAAGACGCTCAATGATGCTGCTCCTTGCGGTTTGATCTGCTTCTGTTCCCTGTGTTCCTGATTCTCTACCAGTACTCTGTTCCTGTGTTGACCCGGCTTCCTGACCCTGCTTATGTCTCCAATCCTGACCTCGGCTCGTTTGACCATGCTCTGTTACCTGCCTGATTGCCTGTTGACAAGACCCAGCCTGGACTTTGACTATTCTCTGCCTGCCGTTTTTGCTGTGTTCCCTGATGTGTATGACCCGGCTAGTCTGACTCCGCTTCTGCCTGCTGACCTGCATCCGCTGCCCTGCAAACCTGCATCTGCTGACCTGCATCTGCTGCTCTGCAAACCTGCATCTGCTGATCTGCATCCGCTGCTCTGCAAACCTGCAACTGCTGACCTGCATCCGCTGCTCTTCAAACCTGCATCTGCTGATCTGCATCTGCTGCTCTGCAACCTGCATCTGCTGACCTGCATCCATTATTCTACTAGCCTGCATCTGCTGACCTGCACCCGCTACTCCAGCTTCCGCATGAAGAGATCACTTCAAGCAGTAAGGACTCAGCAGGCACCTTTACCTCACTGTGCTCTTACCGCCACTGTTCCCACTCCAGTGGTCTCCGAGCCAGGATGATATGGGAGGTCTCCCTCCGCACGTCTGGCTCACATCCCAGGTACGTTACAGTGCCCAAGTGGAAAGAAGACCACGGAGATGCTCCTCTAATGCAGGAATACTCTGTGGAACAAACGAGTCAGGCAACATGGAAGGTTGGAAACCATAATTCACCATAAACAGGGACAATCGGGAAGCAGAATTCAAGGCACAGTTGTGAGCAAACCCTGCCCATGGTAATAGGTCTGACCAGTTGTTATAATGGTCAGATATATAGCAACGTAGGAATTGCTCCAAGGACTGATTGGCTTGTTCTGCGGCCCCATTAGAATGCGGGTGATACGCAGAGGAGAAAGCAAGCTGAATTCCCAACTGTGCACAAAAGGCTCACCAGAACCGGGACACAAATTGACTACCCCTGTCCGAGACAATTACCTTGGGTAGCCCATGTAAGCGAAAGATCTCCCGAGCAAAAATGGAAGCCAGTTCCTTAGAAGTGGGCAACTTCTTAAGTGGAATACAATGACACGTCTTTGAGAACTGGTCAACCACCATAAGGATAACTGTGTTGCCCTGGGAGTTGGGTAACTCCACATTGAAATCCATAGACAGGTGGGTCCAGGGCCTCTCTCCATTGGGTATGTTGTAGGAGGCCCACTGGAAGGAAGGAAGGTGTCGTTGAGTCTTACTCTGAGCAGACACGGAACAGGCAGCTATGAAGGCAGTTACATCAGCACGTAGACTAGGCCACCAGAATTGTTGGGAAATGGCCCAAAAGAGTTGATTCTTCCCAGGGTGGCCAGCAGCCTTTGGAGAATGGTAAGTCTGGAGCCCGGCAGTACGGAGACTCTCTGGGACAAAGCAGTGGGCGCCAACACCAGTCTCAACCTCAAGGATAAAAGGTAACGTAGGATCAGGATGTGCCAACACAGGAGACAAAGGCAACCTTGAGACTCTCAAAGGCCTTAATGGACTCCGGGGACCAACTCTGTGGGTTACCCTCCTTTCTGGTCATATCAGTCAAGGGCTTGACCAGAGATGAGAAGTTACGAATAAACTTCCGATAATAGTTGGCAAAGCCCAGGAAACGCTGCAGAGGACGTAAACCCATGGGTCGGGGCCACTGAACTGCCGAAAGTTTCTCTGGGTCCATCGAAAAACCAGCAGTGGAAACGACATACCTGTTAACCTGTTCACGATGGAACTCGCACGTTTCCAGTTTACAATAGAGATTGTTCTCTTTTAGTTTCTGAAGCACACAACAGACATCTGTGTGGTGGCTCTCCTGGGACTTGGAAAATATAAGGATATCATCGAGATAAACCACCACACATAACTGCAACAAATCTCCGAGGACATCGTTAATAAATTCCTGGAAAACTGCTGGGACGTTACAAAGGCAAAAAGACATTACAAGGTACTCATAATGGCTTGTTCTGGTATTAAACGCAGTTTTATACTCGTTGTCCTCCTTAATCCTAACAAAATTGTATGCACCTCTCAAATCAAGCTTCATGAAAACTGTTGCTACCTTGAGGCGGCCAAATAATTCTGTAATCAACAGAATTGGATAGGCATTCTGAATCGTGAAACTATTGAGACCCCTATAATTAATACAAGGTCTCAGTTCACCACTCTTTTTCTTTACAAAGAAGAAACCAGCACCAGCAGGAGATGAGGATTTGCGGATGAAAGAGCGCCTGCAACATACTCCTCCATGGCCTTATCCTCCAAGACAAAGGGTAAACCCTGCCACAAGGGGGTATCGCACAAGGTTGAAGGTCAATTACGCAATCATATGGCCGGTGTGGAGGCAAACTACCGGCTTGACCTTTGTCAAAGACTTTGCTAACATCGCGGTACTCCTCCGGCAGGGAGGAAAGTGAAGAGGTGCACAGGACCTTAGCTACCTTCTGGAAGCATGTCTCACTGCATTGTGGTGACCAGGAGAAAACCTCAGCACAGAGCCAATCAAAAGAGGGGTTGTGCCTCTGTGACCAAGGATAACCAATAACCAGCAGAAACTTAGGTGAGGAAATAACTTGGAATTGGATTATCCCATGGTGAAGAGCCCCTACGGCCATGAACAACGGAACCTTCTCATGAGTCACATGGACAGTGGAGTGTCACGCAGCTGCAGCGGAATTGAGTGCTTCTATACAAAGGCAGCATCAATGAACAGGCCTGAAGCCCCAGAGTGGATTAGAGCCTGTATCTCGACGGACGACTCAGCCCAAGAAAGGGTGACCGAAAGCAGGGACTTATCCTTCTGGATAACTGGGGATGAAACAACGCCACCTAAGGTATGTCCATAACCTCAAAGGACCTCAAAGTTTGGGTATTCCGTAGACCTGTAGGATAAGACTTTAAAAAGTGACCTGCTGACCACAATAAAGGCACAATCTCTCCCTCCTCCTAAAGGTTCTCTCATCCGCAGAAAGACGTGTGAAACCCAAGGGTTCACCTTCACTGACTGACTCGGTACCAGGAGGCATGGGAGGTGAGGAAGGCACAAGTGGGACTGCAAAGCTCGGAGACAAATGTACAGGAGGCTTCCGCAAGCGCTCCTTAAAAGAGGGTCTTTCTCTGAGTCTGGGGTCAATGAGGATGGCAAACGCGATCAACTTCTCCAGCTCAGTGGGTATATCTTGGGCTGCTATCTCATTCTTGATGGTATCCAAGAGACCATGAGAAAAAGCAGCCACAAGGGCCTCATTGTTCCATGCAACTTCTGCTGTCAGAGTACGGAATTCAATGGCATAGTCGGCAACAGTTCTCGTACTCTGTTTGATGGACATGAGGCACTTGGCAGCAGAAGCAGAGCGTGCTGTAACGTCAAAAACCTTTTTAAACGAAACCACAAACTCAGGGTAGCTCAAAACAACAGGTTTTTACATTTCCCATAGAGGGTTTGCCCAGGCCAAGGCTCTCTCAGAAAGCAAAGGTATCACGAAATCTATTTTGCTTCTGTCCGTGGAAAAAGTCTGGGACGGCATCTCAATGTATATCTTAACCTGGTTAAGAAACCCTCTCATCGGACTGGATCGGCCCCAAATCACAGGGGAAGCAGAGCGGAACCAGACATACCTCTTATAGAGGTAATACTCGAGGTGGGTGCCTGCACAGAGACAGCAGCAGGGTAGGCCTGCGACATAGGTTGTACTGGGAAAGCCACATTGGGAGATTCCAGGTGAGCCATGCGACTCAGAAGCATTTGTAACGCCATGGCAAACTGATCCATGCTGCGATCCAGTTCATCCAATCTGGAAAAAATATTACCAACAAGTGGATTGACTGCATCTTCTAAATTCATGGCCTTCGCCTACTGACAGAAACCATGAAATCAGGCTGAAACAGAAGTACAGTTAAATCAAACTTGTTTAATAATAAAAGTAAAAAGAACAAACATAGTCAAAACATAGCCAAAGTTCAATAACCGTAATGGATAGTCAACCAAGCCAGAAGTCAGGGATCAATGTAGTGGAACAGCAAGCAAGTTCTGGAGCCAAAAGGGATGTCAGCAAAGCAAGTCTTGAACAGGATCGCAGGAGATTTCTGTGATGTTGACCAAGGCGAAGGCAGAGATCCTCTGGACTGGATGGGTAAAGTAGGCAGGACTGACGAGCAGGCTATCATCAACAGCTAAGTAACTGTGGAGTGATAGGAGCTGGCAATTAGCCGACAGCTGAGCAGCCAGCTCAGAGAAGGAAGGGCTGAGCTAAGCCCTGACACCGGATCCTGATCACTGATTGCTGTGTTAGCCTCTGATTGGCTACTACAGTGATCATTCAATCTGTAGCCTGCATCTGTGAAGAGGATAAACAACACACTTTCCCTCTAGTCAGGAGGAGATGTCTGCAAACAAAAAATCTGTCTGTTAAAAAAATAAAAATAAATAAATATACCTCGTTCAGGGCTTGATCTAGTTACTAGTTATTGGCTCCCCCGCTGGCCAATGGGAGTGCGCTCGCGCCCACAGATCGCCATGTACGAGCCCGACTTACACCTACAGCGATTTGCGCAGCCAGGACAACCTGCCACAGTATAACTGTGGTGGCTGGTAGGCAAGTGGTTCAATTGATTGTTTTTCTATTTATATGAAATATTTATTTTATAGTTAAGCTTTTAAAAGAGGATACATCCATGCCATAGCTTTACATATAGTTACATATTTGGTAAGGTTGAATAAAGACATTAGTCCATCCATGTATGTGGGGGTGTGTATGTATTTATGTTGTGTGTGTATGTGTTTTCTCAGAGCATTATCAGTTTTCTCAAGAAGGAACAAAGAAGTAGCTTTTTTCACGCTCTTTGTAAATGAACTATTGTATGGAGCTTCCTAAACAGAGAAGATAGAGGAATGAGATGGAGGAGAATGAGTCACTGCTCTACATGATTTAGCAGTGCAGTAATATTGACCTAAAGCTACTGAACAACTATATATAAACACCTGGCTTTAACCACTTGACCACCGGAAGGTTTTACTCCCTGTGTGACCAGTAGGGATGAGCCGAACACCCCCCTGTTCTGTTTGCACTAGAACATGCGAACAGAAAAAAAGTTTGTTTGCACACGCAAACACTGTTAAAGTCTATGGGATACGAACATGAATAATCAAAAGTGCTAATTTTAAAGGCTTATATGCAAGTTATTGTCATAAAAAGTGTTTGAGGACCTGGGTCCTGCCCCAGGGGACATGGATCAATGCAAAAAAAAGTTTTAAAAACAGCCGTTTTTTCAGGAGCAGTGATTTTAATAGTGCTTAAAGTCAAACAATAAAAGTGTAATATCCCTTTAAATTTCGTAGCTGGGGGGTGTTTATAGTATGCCTGTAAAGGGGTGCATGTTTCCCGTGTTTAGAACAGTCTGACAGCAAAATGACATTTCAAAGGAAAAAAGTCATTTAAAACTACTCGCGGCTATTGCATTGCCGGTCCGACAAAACACATAGAAGTTCATTGATAAAAACGGCATGGGAATTCCCCACAGGGGAACCCCGAACCAAAATTTAAAAAAAAAATGACGTGGGGGTCCCCCTAAATTTCATACCAGGCCCTTCAGGTCTGGTATGGGTATTAAGAGGAACCCCGGCCAAAATTTTTTTTAAAAATGGCGTGGGGGTCCCCCTAAATTCCATACCAGACCCTTCAGGTCTGTTATGGATTTTAAGGGGAACCCCGCACCAAAATAAAAAAAAAAAAGGCGTGGGGTCCCCCCAAAAATCCATACCAGACCCTTATCTGAGCACGCAACCTGGCAGGCTGCAGGAAAAGAGGGGGGGACGAGAGAGCGCCCCCCCTCCTGAACCGTACTAGGCCACATGCCCTCAACATTGGGAGGGTGCTTTGGGGTAGCCCCCCAAAACACCTTGTCCCCATGTTGATGAGGACAAGGGCCTCATCCCCACAACCATGGCCGGGGGATACCGGGGGATACAGCAGAGACTCCAAAATGACATCTCACAAGCATCCCCAGAGCTCCCCAGATGACGCCATTTGTGGTGAAACGTACGTCGGGAGGTTGACGCGCTGACGTCATCGCCATTTTCAGTGTGGACGGGTGCTCGCTATGCCGGCCGGCTGTTTGCTGTATTTTTACATACTCATGTGAGTTTTCTACCTTTATCTATTAAATCGTTTTTATCAGTATTACACTATGGCCAGTTCCTTTTTATTTACATGCTTGTGAGATGTCATTTTGGAGTCTCTGCTGTATCCCCCGGTTCCTGCCGCAAGCAGTCCAGAATGCCAATGGATCTCTCATACTGCTATTGAACATAAGCTGTGGTTGGCTTGCCTTGCAGTAAGCGCATTATTTGCCTGGTGGTGGATCATGTAGTGTGGTGTGGTTAACCGATACTGAACACAAGCTGTTGTTGGCTTGCCTTGTGGTAAGCGCAATATTTGCACGGAGTGTGGGGTCTCATCTTCACTACGGAGTTTGCTAGTGTTCACTCTAAGTTCCCTTTTTTTTCCTGCTGTATCTTTATGCACTAGTGTAAGTTTTCTACCTTTTCTAAACTTAGTTTGGCAGTATTACACTATGGCCACTTTCTTTTTATTTACATGTCTATGAGATGGAAGTTTGGTGTCCTCATTACATCCTTTCAGCTACGATGTATACAGTCTAAGAGCACCATCTGGATTCTCCACACCAAGACGTGATACGGGCTGGTGTTCGCTTGCCTTGCGGTAAGCGCAATTATTGGGTATTTGCGGATACTGTATGGGTTGTCACTCATATTTTTTACACCAATGACTCTGGTTGGATTCACCCAAGGGGTCTTTCTTGGAATGATTTCAGATCATTACTTCACATTTTTATTTTCTGTTACTATATATGGACACTTATTTTTATTCGCAAATATTACATATGGACACTCATGTTTGATTCATACATACATGTGTTGACCCATGTACTTTTCATAATTTAATTTTTAATGTTTTTCAACATTTTTGTATTTATATATGTACTTCCTCACGGAAGTCTTTGAGATTGCTTCACGTGTTTCACTTATATTTAGCGAGGTTATTTCTTTTTTATTATTTTCCCTGTGGCATTCCCCGTCAATTCACCGTGTGTTAGGGGGGGGCGGGGTTACCGGGTGGCCCCACCCCCCGTTATTTAAGAACCGTCAGATGAGGAGACGCCGTCACACAGCGGGAGCCTCCCTCCATGCCAGCATGGATGCGGAGCGGCCCGGAGAAGAAAATGAAGAAGAGAAGAAGATGAAGCAGAGAAGAAGATGAAGAAGAAGATGAAGAAAAGAAGATGAAGAGAAGAGTGGGAGCCTCCCCCCATGCCATGGGTGCGGAGCGGCCTGAGGAGAAGAAGATAGAAGATGCCGCGGAGGAGATGCTGGACGAGAACGCCGGAGGAAGAACTAGAAGAGCCAGAAGAACCAGAAGAAGATGAAGGAAGATAGAAGAAAGAAGAAGCATTTAAATAAAGGAATTGTCAAAAACTGTCTCTTGTCTTTTTTAACATTTTTGACAGTTTTTTTAGTGAAATGGTAGGGGTACCCCCTTACCATTTCACACGGGGGGGCCGGGACCTGGGGGTCCCCTTGTTAAAGGGGGCTTCCAGATTTCGATAAGCCACCCGCCCGCAGACCCCCACAACCACCGGCCAGGGTTGTGGGGATGAGGCCCTTGTCCTCATCAACATGGGGACAAGGTGTTTTGGGGGCTACCCCAAAGCACCCTCCCAATGTTGAGGGCATGTGGCCTGGTACGGTTCAGGAGGGGGGGCGCTCTCTCATCCCCCCTCTTTTCCTGTGGCCTGCCAGGTTGCGTGCTCGGATAAGGGTCTGGTATGGATTTTTGGGGGACCCCACGCCGTTTTTTTTTTTTTTTGGCACGGGGTTCCCCTTAAAATCCATACCAGACCTGAAGGGCCTGGTATGGAATTTAGGGGGACCTCCACGTCATTTTTTTTTAAATTTTGGTTCGGGGTTCCCCTGTGGGGAATTCCCATGCCGTTTTTATCAATGAACTTCTATGTGTATTGTCGGACCGCAAATGCAATAGCCGCGAGTAGTTTTAAATGGCTTTTTTCCTTTGAATGTCATTTTGCTGTCAGACTGTTCTAAACACAGGAAACATGCGCCCTTTACAGGCATAATATAGACACCCCCCAGGTACGAAATTTAAAGGGATATTACACTTTTATTGTTTGACTTTAAGCATTATTAAAATCACTGCTCCTGAAAAAACGGATGTTTTTAAAACTTTTTTTTGCATTGATCCATGTCCCCTGGGGAAGGACCCAGGTCCCCAAACACTTTTTATGACAATAACTGGCATATAAGCCTTTAAAATTAGCACTTTTGATTATTCATGTTCGTGTCCCATAGACTTTAACAGTGTTCGCGTGTTCGAACGAACTTTTTTCCTGTTCGCATGTTTTAGTGCGAACCGAACAGGGGGGTGTTCGGCTCATCCCTAGCGATCACATAAAAATCCGGCCGCTGTACCAATCAGTGTGATTCACTGTGTTCACCAGACACAGTGGTCACAGGATTGCACCACTGCACACCAGTGAGCATGTACACCACCGGTACGTCGTTGTGCCTGTAGCTGCCACCTGCTTGCAGTAAAAGTACTGTGAGTGGGCGGCAAGTGGTTAAAAGAAAACAGCTACAGCTAGCCTGGAAAACATGAAAATTAGCACAGAAATCTTCTTGTTTTCTTTACATGTGAATATAAAATTCTGATAAAAATATTTTACCAGTCATTTTTAGTGCCGACAGTTTGTGCAAAAGCTCTAAAGTTTTTTCAACATTTGAACAATTTAGTATGGATTGTTATTTCTACTTACTTGTAACGTGTAATATTTTAAATGTGAACTTCTAATTTGAGAACACGGTATTAAAATACTCTGGCTAACTCCATCACTCTATAGAATTCCCAACAATTCTGAGGATACACTGTTTTATTATATTGTATTTAAATAGAGGGTTTACAAAGATGCATCAAGGACACAACATGCAATTACACTATTTGTCAATGAACAGCTAGCTGAAAAGCCATATTTGTTAGGGCTTGTATACCCTATCCTATAGTGAGTCCACAAAAGCAAAGCACTAGAATCTTTTCTGACCTAAATAGATATGTATTTGGCAGTTTGGATGTGGTAAATTGTTTAGGAAGCAGTGGACTTAAGAGGTTAACTCCACTTTTTGGGGAAAAAATTGTAACTAAAAAATATATAGCATATACAATTGCTATACAAGCCATAGTATAAATAAATGTTTTCAAAATTACCTTTTCTCAACAAAGTGGAGTTACTGCACTGACTAGTGCATGTTAATGTAGGTTGTGTTAAGGCACCCCATTGAAATGAATGAGCAGTCAATGCACCCTAAGATACCAAAAATTGGGCATGACTCTTTTTTTCTAACACAACACACTGCAACACACTGTCGTGTTGAGACACACGGCAATGCAGGTGCATTGCCTTAGTGTTTTGGAGTGCCATTCAGAAATAATTTCACCATAATGCAGTGATGCATTTTATGTGTGATACTGCAATGCAGAGCTGTCATTGTCATTCTCAAAGTAATATCGATTTGAAAACTGTTCTTGTAAACTATAATAATGTGTACTGTATTGAGGATTGTTAAATGCACTTTAACTTTTCATAACATTATCATTCTCTGATTTTAGCCTCATACCAAGATAAAATAATGATTTCACTTTCTCATTTTTATATGCTCATGAAGGTGTGAAGAGTTAATTTTTTTCTTTTTTGTCCTTTCTAATAAGCATACATACTTGCTATTTTCCATATTGGTCCTGAAGTGGACCTGAATTAAAAAGTGAAGATTTTTTTGCATAATAGGGAACATCTAGAAATGTTAGTACCTTTTGTCTGTAATTCTTCCTGAAAAATTGCAATACACTTAAGGTTTGGTAATGTCACTGCTGTTCTGTTCACTGTTCTTCCAAGGGCTTGCTGGTGTGAACATAACTGCAGGGCAATCATCTTCTTGCTTCTGTTTCTTCCATTCTGCAGGTCTGTGGCTCTAGTGTTAGATAAATGTTTAATTACAGAGATTAGTGTAGCTATTTTTAAACTGGTTTCACATTGAGGAGTTTTTGAAGCACGTTTGGGTTAAAAAAAAGCACAAAAAAGCACCTGAAAGGTTTAAGAAAAATGCTACTCTATAAATTCTATGTATGTGTTCACATTGGGGTGGTGCGCTTCCGTTGCAGTGTAAAAAGTCCTGCTTGCAGCATTTTTGGAGCATGTGTGGGGAGTTAAAAAAATGCACCAAAGATGCTCCTCCCCCATTGAAATAAATGGGAACCGCATCAAAAACGTCTCAAAAACGCCTCAAAACACATCTAAAATGCCTCAAAAATGCACACACTTGGTGCAGTTTTTGAGTCATATGTCCTTTAAAAAGGAGCACTGCAAACACGCAGCAAAAGCGCAGCAAAAACGCTTCGTTGATGCATAGGAGTTTTAGCCGTTTTGATGCTAAACAGTGTAAAGGTATCTTTACAGATTTTCCAAAACCCAGGAGGCTCCTTTTTTAAAAACTGAAAATAAAATATGTGTATTTTAATAAATTGGAAAGACTTCTTCTACATGTACACTTTTTTACAAGGATTTGCTCATGAAAGTTTTGATCTGCTGCTTTTATGGCTCAATATGATTTTTTTTTCTTAGCTTACTGAGTGCTTCATTAAACTCTTTCATGGTGGGTTCCTTTTCTTCCCTGCTGTTCTGTTGGATACATCCAGCAGTTGTATTTTCTTTGTATGTATCTTCAGCATGTGCATTCAAGAGTTCACTAATGTTCTGTCCATATATGTAATTTTGTTTAGCAATTGTGCAATTCATTTTTTTTCCTGTGGATACTGATTGCAGATATCGGAACCATCACGGTCCCAGAGACCAAAATATAGTAATAAACACCATATGTCAAGGCTTTCAGGGAATGACTAAACATTTTTTCTATTACTCTGGCAACCATTTATTAGCATAAATTAGTATAGCTTTGTAATGCAAGATATGGGATTTAGTAAAGTATGGTAGTTAATAAACTTTATGGAGCTGCAGTCTTTAAATGTGATAAAGAAAAGCATATCAGTTGACAGAAGAAAAGACTATCTCAGTAACATCTCTTTTCATGAATCACTATTTATTATAATAATGGACCATGAATACTTAAAGGGTAACTCCATTTTCATGGGAAAAAAAATAGCAAATAAAAAAAAAAAAAATAGCATATACAATTGTGACTCAATTCATATTGTAATTGAATGTTATTAAAAACGACCTTTCATTTTAAATCTGTAGCTCCCTAATATTCTGTAAAATACAATGCAGTATGGCTACCTGGAGGTGTTCTGTACACAGAATGCACCTAAAAACATAATTTCCTGCTTGTGTGTAGGGATGGTCCCGATGTTTTAAATTGAACATAAGTTCATGACAATTTGGGGCGTTCGTGGCAAATTTGAGTGCCGAGCAGCACCCCATAATGCACTGCGAAATCGCAGTGCATTGACGGCTGCTGATTGGCCAAAGCATGCACCTGACTTGCATGCTTTGGCCAATCACAGCGCAATCTGCTGGGAGAACCATGATTGGCCAAAGGAAGGGTGTCTTTGGCCAATCATGGCTCAGGGGGCTAAGTCCATGCCCCACACTAAATAAGGCTGCTTACACGACTGCCGTATGTAATGTGATACGTGGAGGAAAAATGCGAGAACTTGAGCTAGATTAAGCAGGTTAGTTCGTGGCTAGTTAGTTAGTATATATATATATATATATATATATATATATATTCATACACAGTGCATTCAGTGTAGACTATATATACAGTCCAGGCAGTCTAGTATATATATATATATATATATATATATATATATATATATATATATATATATATATATATACATATATACACACAGTGCAATATCAGTGCAGAGTATATAATACAGTGCATTGAAGTGGTTAAGAGTAACCCTATGACAGAATTAAATTAAAAAAACATCATGGGGTCCCCCCAAAATCCATGCCCTTTGGGCCTGGCATAGATTTTAAGGGGAACTCCACGCCAAATATAAAAAAAAATTGGCGTGGGGTCCGCCCCAAAATCCATAACAGACCCTTTTCTGAGCAAGCAACCTGGTAGGCCAGGAAAGGGTGGTGACGACGAGCAAGTGCCCCCTCCTAAACCATACCAGCCCGCTTGCCCTCAACATGAGGAGGGTTGGTGGGGAAACAAGAAGGGGAGAAGAGGCACTGCTGGGTGCAGATTTTTTACAGGTTTAATATACAATGAGTATTCAAATGGCAACTCACATTTTAGAAGTTAAAAACAGGCACTAATGTAATCCCAACAATGTGGGAATCAACAGTGTGGTCAGTCCCTCATTCTTCCACTGGAGGTGCGCTGTGTCATCTTCTCAAACACCGCTAGATGGTAATCTGCCGGCCGCAGTGGAATGTGTATCAGCAAGCTGGTATCCAGGTGAAAGGGGATGACGTCACTAAAGTGTGACGTGTTTCCTGAGCATACGGGCAGTGAATGATGTGACGGCCGCGCTCCTTCTTCAAAGCTTCAAAGCTGGATCAGCTTTGAAGAAGGAGCATGGCCATCACGTCATTCACTGCCCGTACGCTCAGGAAATGCATCGCACTCCAGTGATATCATCCCCTTTCACCTGGATACCAGATTACGCTTCAAGCCTCATGCTTTTACCCACTCCACCGTGGCCGGCAGAGAACCATCTAGCGGTGTTTGAGAAGATGACACAGCGCACCTCCACTGTTAGAATGAGTGACTGACCACACTGAATAAAAGTTTACCTTTCCTGGGAACATGTTAAGAAAGCCTACATATAGGTGAGTGAATCTACTGGCAACCATTCAAAAATGACATAACATCTTTGGGTGAAGTTCCTCAAAGCTGAAGATCTAAAAAAAAGTGCACACATCAATCCAAAGATGTAGTCTCCTGTTGTTGGGACTACATTAATGCCTGTTTTTAACTTCTAAAATGTGAGTTGCCATTTGACTACTCATTGTATATTAAACCTGTAAAAAAATCTGCACCTAGAGGCGCCTCTTCTCCCTTTCTTGTTTTTTCAGTGTACTGCGAACATGGTTTCTGTTCCCAATGGACTGCTGCCGTGAGCGTGGATAATCTCCCTTCCTCCTCTCCCCTCCTTTTATCATTCTCCCATTTGAATCATGGATTCATTTGAATCACGGACCTCCTTTAATACAATTATACAGATTGTGGACTTGGGGCCTTTTATTGCATGCATATATTACTATGCTCACCAAGCACATCGAGGCAGAGTTTTTTCATTTCTACCTTTCGGGTCGCTTGGACGGCATGATTGGCGATGGATGTACATCGTGGGACACTTTTTTTATTCAGCTTCTTAAGGCCCGGAAGAGTTTGCCCCCTTAACACTTGCCGACCACCGCATGTACATATAGGTCCCTTTTTTGGGGACGGATATGGTTGTTATGGCAGCAGCTAGCTGCCATAAGCCCAGTATCCCCGTGTTCAGCCAGCTACAAGATAAAAGTGGTCTCTGCGGCGGATTCGGCCCCCCTCCCACCGCGATCCGGTGCTCTCTGCAGCTTACCGGAGCCGTCGACAGCGGCATAGGCGATCGCATCTGTCCCCTAGGCTAATATGGAGATAAGTGAGGGTAAGATGGCCCTCACCAATCTCCATGACACTGCAGGGCAGAAGCGACATCAAAACGTCACTTCCGCCATACCTCTTAAAGGCACATTTTTTTTAATGTCATTTTTTCAAATGACAATTTTTTTTTTTATTGCATTTAAGTCCAAATATGAGATCTGAGGACTTTTTGACCCCAGATCTCATTTAAGAGGACCTGTCATGTTTTTTTCTATTACAAGTGATGTTTACATTCCTTGTAATAGGAATAAAAGTGACCCAATTTAAAAAAAAAAAAAAAAAAAACAGTGTAAAATAAATAAGAAAAAAAAATTTTTTTTTTAAAACACCCCGTCCCGATGAGTTTGCGCGCAGAAGCAAATGCATATGTGAGTAGCGCCCGTATATGAAAACGGTGGTCAAACCACACATGTGAGGTATCACCGTGATCGCTAGAGCAAGAGCAATAATTATAGTCCTAGACCTCCTCTGTAACGCAAAACATGCAACCTGCAGAATTTTTTAAACATCACCTATGGAGATTTTTGAGGGTAAATGTTTGACGCCATTCCATGAGTGGGGGAGCAATTTTGAAGCATGTCATGGGTATCAATTTACTCGGCGTAACATTATCTTTCACAAGATTAAAAAAATTGGGCTAACTTTACTGTTGTCTTATTTTTTTATCAAAAAAAGTGAATTTTTTCCAAAAAAAAGTGCGCCTGTAAGACCGCTGCGCAAATACGGAGTGAAAAAAAGTATTGCAATGACCACCATTTTATTCTCTAGGGTGTTAGAAAAAAAACAATATATAATGTTTGGGGTTTCTAAGTAATTTTCTAGCAAAAAAACTGTTTTAAACATGTAAACACCAAAATCTCAAAACAAGGCTGGTCTTTAAGTGGTTAAGCATTAATAAAATCACTGCTCCTGAAAAAACGGTAATTTTAAAAACTTTTTTATGCATTGATACATGTCCCCTAGGGCAATACCCGGGTCCCTATACACTTTTTATGGCAAAAATGGACACAGCCCACCACACAGGGACAAGAATAACAAAAGGTAGGAATTTGCAACAATGTTTATTAAAATCCTTGTAATGTACATAGATCACTCAGAGACAAAAAGGACACCCTCTAGGAGTGGCACTAAACAATTTTTCATAATTTATGATATTTATACATTCGACCCAATCTCTTGGCCGTCGTTTCAATGTACCATACAAGACCCTCGTGTTCCTAGTCCCCAGCAACCTCTAGGAGATCTTTTGCAATGTGGTATCCCGAGTTGGGTATTGTGGCCTTGACGGTGGGTGTGAGTATCAGCGCATTTATGTGCCCTTCCTTTTCAGCCACTCCCAATTTTCAGAAGCCACGCTCACCCCATATAGACCCCACCCACTCTGATTACCAACATTCCTTCGTAATGATGCTGATCAGCCGGGGGCACTGACTCAAATCATCTGCTGCTGGGCTGGCTGTCACAGTGAGTGGCACTGGCAAGTCTGTCAGGCTGGAGATCAGCATGAGCAGCATCATTAGGAAGGAAACTTGGTAATCCTAATAGTGGCACACCAATTGTTTGCATCTTAAGATTTTTCCACATGATAGCCAAGGTCACCTGGCTGAGGGTTAAGAGTTTCAATAGCAGCCTTACTGAATATGGCATGTTTTAACTTTTAAATAGGTGTCCAGCTTTTAAAAAGAAATGTTGATGAGCTATAATAGGGAAAGCTCTTAAGGTGCAAACCATTGGTATGTCACTACTAGGATTAGTTTTACCAACATTCCTTCCTATTGATGCTCATTTATAGCCCATCAAAAAAGCTGGACACCTATTTATTTAAAGAGTTAACATGTCATATTCAGTAGGGCTAGGCAGGCTGCTATTGAAATTAACCTTCAGCCAGGTCATGCCACCCTCAGCTAGCAGATCGAGCGAGCTTCTGCAGCAAAAAGACGGGGTGACTGATTCCTCCTTCCCCCAACTGGGCAACTTGTTTGGCAGTAGACATGGGCCGAACACCTCCCCTGTTTGGTTCGCAGCAGAACTCCTGAACAGGGGAAATGTTCTAACCTGAATGGCGAACCCGATTGAATTCCATGGGAGCCGAACAGGAAATATAAAAAATGCCCATTTTGAAGGCTTATATGTAAGTAATTGGCCATAAAAGGGGTATGGGGGTCTGGTTACTGCCCTGGGGGACATGTATCAATAATTTTATTAATTTTTTTAAATCATCGTTTTTTCAAGAGCAGTGATTTTAATTATGCTTAAAGTGCAACAATAAAAATGACAAATTCCTTTAAATTTAGTGCCTGGGGGTCCCCTTAATGTGCCTGTAAATTGGCGCATCTGCAGCAAAAATTATATTGGTAAAGAAAAAACCGAGTCAAATCTTATTTAAAATCACTCATGGTTGCAGTTTCTGGCACTTGGCTATTGAATAAATAAAGAAAAAAACGGTGTGGGGTCCCCCCCCAGACCATACTAGACCCTTACCTGGGCATGCAGCCTGGCAGGTTATTAAAGGGGGGGCGAGCAAGCCCCCCCACCTGAACCATACCAGGCCACATGCCCTCAACATGGGGAGGTGGGTGCTTTGGGGCACCCCAAAGCACCTTGAGCTGTAGTTGTTGGGGTCTGCGGGCGGGGGGCTTATTTAACAAAGGGGTCCCCAAATCCCGCCCCCTATGTGAATGAGTATTGAGTACATAGTACCCCTACCCATTCACCAAAAAAGTGTCAAAAAGTAATAAACACAAGAGACAAGTTTTTGACAATTCCTTTATTAAAAATAAAAAACAGTGTCCCTCAATGTAAATCCATCGACAATCACGTCGCTCACTGACCTGAAAAATAAAATAAAATAAAAAATGCCGAATGCCTCCTCTGCGCTTTGACATTTCTTATATAGGTAAGGGGTGGGGCCACCTGGCCATGTCACCCGGGAGCACCATCCACCTTCTGATGTCGTGGCCTGTCCCTTACCTATATAATAAATGTGGGAGGTCTATGCCACATGCCTCCTCTGTGCTTTGATATTTCTTATATAGGTAAGGGACAGGCCACCTGGCCATTTCACCCGGTGGCACCACCCCCTTCTGACGCCACATGCCCAGCATTCACCAGCCCATGACGTCAGAAGGGGCGGTGCCCACGGATGACATGACCAGGTGGCCCCACCCCTTACCTATATAAGAAATGTCAAAGCGCAGAGGAGGCATTTGGCGAAAGGCCTCCCAGGAGATGGGAGCATTTTGTTTTTTTTGTTTTTCTTTCAGGTCAGGCGACGTGATTGTCAATGGATTTACATCGAGAGACACTATTTTCTTATTTTTTATTTTTAATAAAGGAATTGTCAAAAACTTGTCTCTTGTATTTATTACATTTTGACACTTTTTTGGTGAATGGGTAGGGGTACTATGTACATGATACTCATTTGCATAGGTTGGGGATGGACTCTGGGGGCCCTCCTGTTTCAGATTCTGATAAGCCCCCACCCGCAGACCCCAACAACCATCAACCACAGTTTTGGGGGCCCCCTGTCCCAAAGCACCCACCACCCTATGTTGAGGGCATGGGACCTGTATGGTTCAGGAGGGGTGCCCACTTGCTTGCCCCCCACCCTTTCCTGACCTGCCAGAATGCATGTCTTGATAAGGATCTGGTTTTGGAGGGGGACCCTACACCATTTTTTAAAAAAATGTTGGTGTGGCGTTCCCCTCCAAAGCCATACCAGATCCAAAGGACCTGGTATAGACTGGGGGGGGGCCCCTCGCTGTTTTTTTCAATTTTTTTACCTGCACTTTTTTTTATTGTTCAGTTGTCAGCGGGGAAACCCATTGACAGCTAATGACTCTAATAACTGGTTTGTTAAGGACACCGCGGCCGGCTTCCGGGCCCCGCTCCTTAACAACCAGCTTACACTGTGACCTGATTGGGCAAAGCTTTGCCCAATCAGGGTGCAGAAGGCACTGTGCAGCGTTCAGTGCATTGCAGGCTGTTCATCAGGGCGAACACCCAGCAAAAACCCTGCAAATTCTGTTTTTTTCCTTGAACATCAAAAAAAGGCAAATTTTCAGCCCTAACTCATGCTCAGGCCAAACCGTTCACCCATCCATGGCATTACATGGCAGTGCTAAATATCACCTGTTTTAGAAAATTGAATGTTTGAATTTCTTTCTGTCTTTCTGATCCACCACTAGGCAAATAACTGCAAAGAAGTCTCATGTCCTAAAGTTTGGAAGCAATGGTCAGCTGGAAAATGTAAAAAGAATTCAGATTCTATGGCACCATTTTGAACCGTATGCACTTAATGTGGTTCTAAAGGTAAAATGATTTTTACCCTAACGCATTCCCTGCCACTTGCTGTGCCTTTCCCTCCCAAATACTGTATTCCTGTCCTGTATTGATTCAGCGTGGTGCCTGTTTTCAGCTCTTCTTTCCCCTCTCCCTGCTCTCACAAGCTTGGCTTATGCCCCGTACACACGGTCGGACATTGATCGGACATTCCGACAACAAAATCCTAGGATTTTTTCCGACGGATGTTGGCTCAAACTTGTTTTGTGTACACACGGTCGCACAAAGTTGTCGGAATTTCCAATCGCCAACAACACGGTGATGTCAACCACGTCCGACAAGACTAGAAAAGGCCAGTTCAGAACCAACGCAGCACCCTTTGGGCTCCTTTTGCTAATCTTGTGTCAGTAAAAGTTTGGTGAGAGACGATTCACGCTTTTTCAGACTCGTGGCTTTCAGATCGTTTTCTGCGGTTCAGTTTGTGCTTGTGGGTTTGTATCTGCTCTTCAGTGCGTGCAGCGAGTACCATTGACTTGTCAGTGTGTTCTTGTACGTTCGTTACTGTTTTTCAGGTCGCTCTTCACAGGCCTTGCTGTTCTTCAGTGCGTTCTGTTACTTCGTTCTGAGCAGCCGACCGTTTTCTAGCCATGTTGCGTATACGTACTCCTCCTAGAGTTTGTGCTGTGCGGGGGCTTGGTGTTGGGGTCCTGACCTTGACACAAGTCCAGTCCATGAACAGGGTGAGGAGGAGTTCATGGACCAAGAATTGGTTGCTTCAGCGTGACCAGTTCTCTCATATGCCTTTGCTCCGTGAGATCCGTGAGAATAATCCTGATGATTTCAGGAACTTTCTCAGGATGACGGACCTCGTATTTCACTGTCTGCTGGCTTTGCTGACCCCCTATATCAGCAGGCAGGATACCTGCAGGAGGCAAGCCATCACTGCGGAGCAGAGGCTCATCGCTACCCTGTGGTACTTGGCGACAGGGAGAAGCCTGCAGGACCTCAAGTTCTCGACAGGCATCTCCCCCCAGGCTCTGGGTATCATTATCCCAGAGACCTGTTCTGCCATCATCCAGGTCCTGCAGAAGGAGTATATGAAGGTAAGATTTTTATCCTTTAATATCACATTTGATTGTATATAATGTTTGCTAATATATTGTATTTCTCTCCTCATTCCCTAATTACCATGATTGTAATATGCTGTGAATGTCCCTTTTGTTCTCATGCATGCTGGATTTTTATGTCATTATTTTTTAGTCCTTCATACATATTTGCCTTCACTTACCTCCCCAGCATGCTCTCCTGCCCTATATTCACCTTATGTAGTCACTTAACAATGTATTTTATCAGCTCCATAGTAGTGCTTTACCCCAAACACCCCCTAAAATGTTTTAAAATGTGATTTGTGCTTTAAATTCAGGCAGAGTGCCAGAGGCTTTTTTTTGTGGTGTCCCCAAATCATTTTTAGTAACCCTCCCTACCCCCAACTACTAAGTCAGCTCATCCCAATTCTCTATCTATCCTCAATCATCTATCTGCTGACTTTGCCAAACCCATACACACTATACCCACCTCTTTTGTGGTCAGATGTATGGATGAATTCCCCAAAGCATGTAGTGCAAGGGCCTGCCTGAATACTTTCAAATGGTACTGTTTAAAGTTTTTGTATCCTGTTATTATCTTGATATCTTGATCTTGGTAATAGCAGAATGTCCAAATGTGTTCAAATGTGTTGGTATTGTAAAATTCTCCTTAATAAATGTTATCTGGATGTTGGCCAAGAATGTTTGTGTCTAATCTGTTTGCCATGTTTATGTGCAAAAATAGTAATTTTTTTTAATTTCCTCAACAGTTTCCTTCCACGCCAAAGGAATGGCAGACTGTGGCCTCCCACTTTGCCCAGCGGTGGGACTTTCCTAACTGCGGAGGGGCAATAGATGGGAAACACGTCCACATCGTCCCACCACCCAACTCGGGGTCGTACTATTATAATTACAAGGGGTTCAATAGTATTGTGATGTTGGCGGTGGTGTCGGCTAATTACGACTTCCTGTATGTGGACGTGGGGAAGAATGACCAGATGTCCGATGGTGGAGTCATCGCCCAGACGGAGTTTTACAGGCGTCTCCAGAATGGCAGCTTGGACTTGCCACCTCCA
Organism: Aquarana catesbeiana; assembly: GCF_042186555.1. Lineage (NCBI taxonomy): Eukaryota > Metazoa > Chordata > Amphibia > Anura > Ranidae > Aquarana > Aquarana catesbeiana. The sequence continues at coordinate 264,026,853 of NC_133324.1, forward strand.
GAAGACAAGGTGGAAGGACTTCCATTCGTCTTCGTTGCGGATGAAGCATTTGCGCCGGGGGACCATCTTATGCGGCCATTCCCGATGAGGACCCTCACCCCGGAACAGAGGGTTTTTAATTTCTGGCTGGCCAGAGCCAGAAGAGTGGTGGAGAACACATTTGGAATCATGGCCAGCCGGTTCCGCCTATTTCTGACACCCATCCATATGGCGGAGTATAAACTTAATCATCTAATCCTGGCGTGCTGTGTTCTACATAACTTTTTACGCCAACATTCTGCCAACTGTGCTGGCTCAGTTGGGCCTGAGGCCGGAATTCTACATGAAACAACCCTGACGGCGCTTGAAAGTGGCCGTCCTGGCTTGCCCTCCCTGAGTGCCCGTGATGTCCAGTTAAGATACCTTGAGTTCTTTGCGGGTAGGGGGGCCATCAATATGCCAGACAATTTGTGAAGCCTTTATCAAATAAATTAAAAAAAGCTAATCTTTGGTGACCTTTACTGATTGTGTTTGTTTTAGCTGACCCTGACAGCAATGTGGGGAGTCCTGAAAATGGCGTGATTGTGTAACCTTATACAAAGCACTGTTGGGTGTTATTTACTAAAGGTGTAGACACTTTGCACTACAAGTGCACTTGAAACTGCCCTGAAACTGCACTTGTAGTGCAAAGAGGATTTGCCCTTAGGAAATAACCCCCATTTTCACAGAAAGCAGCAATTACATCACCACAAAAGTGTTGTAGCGTTGAGACAATAATCCACACATGCTTGATTATCTTGACAATCTTTTTAATACCTGCACAATCACATGTGCATTTAGAAAAGGTTTTTAAAACAAACCAACATGTTTGTTGTATAATAATTTTTGGGGTGGCATTATCAAAAATAGAAATGTCCATTTAAGATAAAACAGGCATGTGTAAAACCAAGAAAGACAAAAATCTTGAACTTACAAAGTTCACATATGGTAAAACTTGAAGGCAATATCAGACATGAGTATTTAGGAACTGTGTTTGATATTGCGTTCAAGAATTGATGTCTGCCCTGGGGGTCCAAGGCTTCGCTAATTTCTGCTGTCCAGTGTTGCCTCCCTCTTTGTTTGGTTCTGAGCCCTTAATAAAGGATTTTTGGTTTCAGTTATACTTGCCTATGTGTTTTTTCCTTCAAAAAGGACAGTTTGTTTGTGAGGATTCAGGTACATCTCAAAAATACTATGTGAATTAACAAGGGACACCAACACCAAACAATCTCCTTGAGATTAAATAATACAAGATAATAATGGTGTTGTGGTAACTTGACACACAAAAAACACACAAAAATATTCTGGAGTAAAACTAAAAATAAAATAAAACAAAGATCAGCCTTGGAAAAAATACAAACCTAAAATCTAAAAAAAAACTGCCTTTAAAAAAAAAATAAATAAAAATATTTTTGTCAGATGTAACAAATCAAAATATATTAAGGGAATCCCGATAAATAATAAAGAAATACGTTTGTGAGAAGTCTGTGTGAATATGAGCAGCAAAACTACTTCATTCTTCTCACATTAAAAGAAGAAGAGAGTGCGCTGTATTAAACCATTTTTAACATTGCACCGTGACGAAAGTGTTGTATCCATTGCGAACGCTAAGTTTACCCGACCAAGTTGTTTCGTCTCGGAATTTCTTCTGAGCATGCATGGCACTTTGTGCGTCGGAACAGGCCACACACGGTCGGAATTGACGCGATCGGATTTTGTTGTCGGAAAATTTTATAGCCTGCTCTCAAACTTTGTGTGTTGGAAAATCCGATGGAAAATGTCCGATGGAGCCCACACATGGTCGGAATTTCCGACAACACGCTCCGATCGGACATTGTCCATCGGAAAATCCAACCGTGTGCACGGGGCATTAGAGTAGTGGGATCCATTGGCTCCTACTGCGATCAGCCAAACCCTGTGAGCAGAGAACGGGGGTGGGGCCAAGCCCACAAGTCTGCCCCCATAACAAGTGCTTGCTATATAGGCAGACACAGGAGAGGAGGAGCTAAGTTGCTGGCAGGGGACCCCAGAGGAGGAGGTTTGGGCTGCTCTGTGCAATACATCAGAAAGTGGATGGGATATATTAGGCAGTAAGTAAACATGTTTTTCCTGAAATTGATGTGTTGAAAGCAGAAAAAATGGGCATTGCAGATTGTTGCATATGAAACTGTGTAGCTGCAGACCAGTCAGGGTGCCAATACAGACCCATGTCCACAGCCAAAAGTGCCTACAATGGGCATGTGTGCATGAGAACTGGACCACAAACCACTGGAAGAAGGTGTCTTGATCTGATGAACCAAATTTTTTTTACATCATGTGGATATTGGGGTGCATGTGCGGCACTTATTTGGGGAAGAGATGGCACCAGGTTAAAGAATGGTTTAAGAATGGTTTGAGGAACACAACAATGAGGTGGAGGTGTTGACAGCCTCCAAATTCTCCATATCTCAATACAATCTAGCATCTGTGGGATATGCTGGAAAAACAAGTGTGATCCATGGAGGCCCGCCTCATAACCTACAGGACATAAAGGATCTGCTACTTGGTGCTAGATACCACAGCAAACCTTCAGCAGTCTACTGGCATCTATACCTCGATTGGTCATGGCCATTTTGGTGGCAGAAGACTAACTTCAAATTATGTGGGTGGTTATAAAGTTATGGCTGTTTGGTGTATATATATATATATATATATATATATATATATATATATATATATATATATATATATACACACACACACACTATATTGCCAAAAGTATTGGGACACCTGCCTTTACATGCACATGAACTTTAATGGCATCCCAGTCTTAGTACATAGGGTTCAATATTGAGTTGGCCCACCCTTTGCTATAACAGTTATAACTCTTCTGGGAAAGCTGTGCACAAGGTTTAGGAGTGTGTCTATCAATCTCCACTCTAATTCATCCCAAAGGTGTTCTGTCAGGTTGAGGTTAGGACTCTGTGCAGGTCAGTCAAGTTCCTCCACCCCAAACTCATTCATCCATGTCTTTATGGGCCTTGCTTTGTGCACTGGTGTGCAGTCATGTTGAAACAGGAGGGGCCACCGCCAGACCCTTCCCATAAAGTTCGGAGCATGAAATTGCCAAAATGTCTTGGTATGCTGATGCCTTAAGTGTTCCCTTCACTGGAACTAAGGGGCCAAGTCCAAGCCCTGAAAAACAACCCAACACTAGGGATGAGCCCGATGTTACGTTCGACTCGAACATCGGATGTTTCCCTGTTTGCCAAATAGTGAAAAATTTGGGGTGTTCGCGGCAAATTCGAAAGCCGTGGAACACCCTTTAAAAGTCTATGGGAGAAATCAAAAGTGCTAATTTTAAAGGCTTATATGCATGGTATTGTCATAAAAAGTGTTTGAGGACCTGGGTCCCGCCCCAGGGGACATGTATCAATGCAAAAAAAAGTTTTAAAAATGGCAGTTTTTCAGGAGCAGTGATTTTAATAATGCTTAAAGTGAAACAATAAAAGTGAAATATTCCTTTAAATTTCGTACCTGGGGGGTGCCTATAGTATGCCTGTAAAGTGACGCATGTTTCCTGTGTTTACAACAGTTCCTGCACAAAGTGACATTTCTAAGGGAAAAAAAGTAATTTAAAAGTACTCGCGGCTATAATGAATTGTCGGTCCCGGCAATACACATAAAAGTCATTGAAAAAAACGGCATGGGATTCCCCCACAGTCCATTACTAGGCCCTTTGGGTCTGGTATGAATATTAACGGGAACCCCGAACCAAAATTTAAAAAAAATTGCTTGGGGGTCCCCCCAAATTCCATACCAGGCCCTTCAGGTCTGGTATGGATATTAAGGGGAAGCCCTTGCCAAATTTAAAAAAAAAATGGTGTGGGGTCCCCCCCAAAATCCATACCAGACCATTATCCAAGCACGCAACCTGGAAGGCCACAGGAAAAGAGGGGGGATGAGAGAGCGCTCCCCCCTCCTGAACCGTATCAGGCCACATGCCCTCAGCATAGAGAGGGTGCTTTGGGGCCCTCAGTTATAAAAGAGCTGTCACCTGAGAGGACCGCCATTACGGCGGGTGCCTCCCATGTAGGTGGGTCGGTTGCATTTTTTTTCTTTTGCGGTCCATCTGTGGAGCAAGAGAAGAAGAAGACTATGTGGGACAGTTTTATTTTTTATTTTTTAATAAAGGACTTGTCCCCAAGCCGTGTCATGTAATTTTTACCATTTTCACACTTTTTTTGTGAAATGGTAGGGGTACATTTGGATCTGGGAGTCCCCTTGTCCCCTTGTCCCTATCAATATGGGGAGAAGGTGCTTTGGGGGTCTACCCCAAAGCACCCTCCCCATGTTGAGGGCATGTGGCCTGGTACGGTTCAGGAGGGGGGAGCGCTCTCTTGTCCCCCCCTCTTTTCCTGTGGCCTGCCAGGTTGCGTGCTCAGATAAGGGTCTGGTATGGATTTTTGGGGGGACCCCACGCCATTTTTTTTAAATTTTGGCGTGGGGTTCCCCTTAAAATCCATACCAGACCTGAAGGGTCTGGTATGGATTTTGAGGGGGACCCCCACGCAATTTTTTTTTTTAAATTTTGCTTCGGGGTTAAATTGAACATTACAACTTTAAATAAATATAAAGCCACCTTGGCTAAAATACATTTAAACAAAACTAAGCGGTGTCCATCCAGCCAATGCTGGACGACTACTCCCCACCGGCCGAGGCCAGCTGCGAAGCTACTGGCTGAGGCCCCCCCACCACTGTGGCGGACTCAATAAGATTTTGCAAACCCATATTGAATATGTCTAAACCTATTAATGATAGATGAACCATATCCTCTCAAAATAAACCTGGCACAAAACCTTCCAATTCGGAGTGGCGAAAGGATAATCCGCCAGGCGAAATGAGAAATCTGTGGATTGTCCTGTTAAGGGCACCAATCCTAAGGGCACCAAAAAAGGTGACTGAGAAAGAAGCTCTGAAAAGGAGCTTGAATTCTGAGGAACATACTTCTTGCAAAATTCCGAGAAGATCCAATAACAATGCGACCGAAATGGGGCGCCTACTATCTTGGGAAGGCTTTGACCTCCTGAAACCTTTTAAAACTTGGTTAACCTGAAAAAAGGAAGTAAGAGCAGGTAAACCTGCGAATTTCATAAAAAATTATATACCTGCTAAAATCTTGCTAACAGACGCTGGGCTGAGGTGTGACTGTATTAATGAGGACGTAAATGACAAAGCAACATAAGAGGATGCATTCAACTCGTCCAGACCTAAACCTTGACAAAAGGAAGGCCATCTGGACCATGAAAGCCTATAATCCGACCACGTCTTCTTTGCCACCGAATTTCTGAGGTTGGAAAAAATCAGTTCTGAATTAAGCCCCAGAGGAAGTCTGGGCAAGGAGAGCCATGCTGATCCGCTGTTGGAGCCAATTCCTGAAATTTCTCGAACTGTGAGCGAGACAAAGCGTCGGCAATGTTATTACGTACACCAGCTATGTGTTCAACCTTCAACCAAATATTAAAACCCATGCAGTGAAAGACAAGAAAACGTTGCAGCTTAATCACAGGTTCAGATTTAGAGGATAACGTATTAACGGCAAAGAAAACACCATTGTTATCAGTGTGAACTTTGATTCTACGGTTCGTGAATACATCCTTCCAAATTACCAAAGAAACTATGACCGGGAATAATTCCAGAAGGACAAGGTTCTGAAGAACATCCTTTTGCAACCATTCCTCATGCCATTTGCTAGCTCACCAATGACCATTCAGAAATGCTACAAAGCCAGATGACCTGGCCGCATCCGTAAAGAATTCCATTTGATTGTTATCAATAAATTCTTGCTGCCATACTGCGGCACCATTAAAGTTACACAGAAAGGCATCCCAAATCCTGGGAATAAGGGTTCCTAAGACCCCTAATGGTCAGGGAGAATCTGCGAGAGAATACTCTAGCCATAGGAATAATTCTAGCTGTGAACGCAAAAAGACCCAGTAACGATTGAGCCTCCTTCAGAAGGACCTTCCTCCTTAATAGAAAAGACGAGATCAATTATCTCATTTTCTGAATCTTGGGCAATGGCAGTCTAAACTCCATAACAGCTGAATCTATGGTAATTCCAAGAAATTCGATAGAAATGGAGGAACAGAAAAGGGGCCTGCAATCTTGCCATCCGCCAGTTCCTTGGAGATTTTATCCTGAACCACCGAAGCATATGTATGAGCAAATTTCAAATTTTTTACTATAGTGCAACCAACTCCCTTAAATGACGGAACCAAAAAACCTTCCTTGAACCATTCAATTAGCAGAGCCACCATCCTGCGATCGGGATAGCATTCTTGCTAGCTTCACTGGAGTCAGTGCCTTTCCCATGAGCGTCTCTGGGAAGTGGATTTACGAAAACACCTACTGGCCGCATGGCTCCCATTACAATGGGAGCATTCGTGCTTATACCTGCAATTTTTTAGGAATCTGCATTGTCCTTCATTAAAGGCAAAGCAAAAGCCTTTACGTAGTGTATTTTGAGGACTAGATGCTAATCTGGGAGTGAACTGGGGTCTAGATGGTAACATAAGATTTAACCACAAACCAACGTCTTTTGACCCCCAATGTAATGAGGGGTGAACTGCTAATTTTTGACAGAAATTCTTGTCATATGTGTACCATGCAGATCCTCCAAAATGGTGAAAAGCCTCTGCAATTATAGCCACATGCTGGAAAAAAACCCGAACATTTCCCAGGGAAGCGTTCTCACATGACTGCTGCATAAATACAAAAGGCCTGTAGCCAATTCTGGAAGGTTTTTTGGATAGCCCTCCTCCTATATTCTTTAGACCTATCGCCTGGTTGCTTGTCTGTTTTAGACAAAAATTCCTTTGAAGCAGGTAAAAGTGATAATATATCAAGAAATTCGCCCCTCCAATTTTTTCCTTTACTGCCTTAGGCAAATGAAAGCCTAATGGTGACAATAGACATGGCAGGGGCCCTTTTAAAGGAGGATTCCCCGACCCTTAAAGCTGAGGGTCTAAGAGGCAAGGGGGGTTTATCCAGCAGTGAGGGGTTAATAACCTTTGATCGGGATAGAATTTCCCTATCTTCATCCTGCAAAATAGGTTCACACAAACCTTGGCAAATGGAACCAACATCATTCATAAATTCTGAGCATTGTATATTATCCACAGCACCCTAAGAATGTGCCCCTGAATGTAATATATCCATGTCATCATAAACCGTATTATCAGCACCAGTGACCTGTGCCACCCTGATATTTTTTAACAGCAGCACCACTCAGCTGCATATCATGTTCTGCACCAATAACTTGTGCTCCTGAAAATTCACCAATATTCAATCTTTTTGATTGCAAAGCATCTCCTGAACCAGAAACCTGTGCTCCTTGTGTTTTCATAACCTTATTAGCACCACTAGCGTGTGCTCCCTTGAATTGTTGTAACACCGTAGATAACGAATCAACTAAGCATGAAAATTCAGACACATGAGATAACATGCATTTCTCACCATCAGTAACTGCTGTTGTATGCTCACTCGCTTCAGCTGAAGGTTGAGTAGCGCTGCTCTTCCTCTTACAAAGTGCACTCTGTGAAACCGTACTGTCAGCTCCCTCCCTGCTTGTCGGGCGAGGAGAAGCAGCTGTTCTAAGATGCTTCTTCTTCCTCCCCGGCTGCCGTCTTGTTCCGCCCCCGACTGGGGCTGACCTTTTCTCCACTTCAGGGGGTGTGGATGAAGGTGGAGCCGAGCCACTCTACTCCTCCAGGCACCGCATTAGCCATTCCTCACCGCCTTTACTCTCCGCCTTCTCTAACATGCGGCGTAGGAGAGACTCGCGGCTGCTAGGAGAACGGCGCTTCATGCTGCAGGAGTTCCGCTGCTGTCTGGTCCAACGGTCAGTGAGACTACCTCTCCAGGCCCTTTTATAGGCTTCCTCTGCACGGGCTTGCACCAATCCCATGGCTGTTGCTGTCCAGGGATACTGCAGCAACTCATGGCAACCTGTAAAATAAAACAAGGACAGGAGACTGCGGATCCCCTTTGAGCTATCCCATGGTGGTCCAGCATATTGCTGTGACCTTATTTTTTTTTTTGTTTCATAAATTTTTATTGTTGAAAGATGTAATGTACAAAACAGGTAATGGCATTTCTTCAAGGTGTATAGAAATACATTGTCAAGTTACAAATTTCGTACATTTAACAAGCAGATGTAGTGGTACCTATAACTACGTTGAATGTAAAAGAACATTCGGGTACGAAAGCGTCCATATGCAAACAATTCAAACGTTTAAAACATTTATAAGTAGGTATAGGAGGTGTCCATTCACCTTTAACAGTTGTTAGCCGCTCTAGAAACAATTGAAGCCATGAATTAAAATCTATAATATCCCATGTTGTTAATGTGTGGTGTAAGTCAAAAGAGGAGGGTGGGATATGGAACTTTACCAAACCTCTCCCGGTCCCAGTACCCCAACGGGAGCACACTGTACTGGGGGGGGGGGTCAGAAGAACCAAATATATGGGGGTAGTGAGAAAGGTCTTGTACGTGGAATAGTGTTTCTTAGAGGTCTTATATTGCATTTGGTGTGTTTGATTTCAGAAGGTGTGGAGAGTGTATAGGATAGGGTGAGAGATGTTGAATTAAATATGCTCTACTTTGTATGTATATAATATTATGGGGTAGAGACTGACATGGGTGGGTATATGGGTATGCGAGCACAAGGGTGAGGGTGGGGGCGGGTGGCGGACACTCCTTTTTCAGTCCCTGACTAGTACCTGTTATGAGGATTGTCGTGGAGCCAAGGATGATCCGGCTTGTGGGTCAGTAAGTAGTGTGTGAAATTCAACCGAATCGCGAAAGTGTGTCCAACAGGCCCAAGTATGATTGTACTTTGTGGGGTTGTCTTTTGCTTGATGTATTAAGTCTTCCATGACTGCTATTTTTTCCACACGTTTTAGCCACTCTGATAAGGTGGGAGGATTAGTGTCTCTCCATCGTTGCTGTGACCTTATATTATTTCCAGCCACCTGCTTTTGTGATTTTATCATTGCTCTATCAATTTATAATTATCTTCTGCAATCTGAGTTTGGAGGGATACTTTAAATACTTGTGTACATGTAAGATGCTGGGACTTTGTCTTTTCCAATTTTGCTGATATTCACAGTGAAGTTATAGTAAAGGTGGACCTTCCCTCTTGTCAGATAGATTTTGAAAATGTCAAAAGTGTCTGCATCTGGATGTACACAACCAGAACAGGTAAGAACCTTTAAAAGATGATTTAGAATAGATCTGCTTTCCTCAATTTGACTTTAAATTGTAGCATTACCTGGTGTTTTCAATTGTGGTCCCTCAAAAGGTGATGTACACATTCTGTGCAACTATACATTATTATGAGAATTTGTAGATTACAAATTGTCCTGTTTAATTTTTAAGCTTTCATAATAATTAAGCATCTTGAGGTATGGCTTGTACTGGCTGAACACTTGTATTTGTTGCAATGAGTATGCAGGAAAATGTCTGAACACATTTAAGAAGTCACCATTAAGCAATTGAATATAGTCAATGATACTTAGAACAAAAAAGTAAAATTGATGCATTTTTATGACAACAGTAGCATACTGATCTACTCTGTACATAAATAAATTGTTAATTCATGATACTCCCTCTAATTGCAATAAATGTGTAATTGCTGACCACATGGTGGCACAGTTTGCTTTGCCAAGCCTGATAGATAACTGTAGAAAAAGATTGCTCTAGGTCTTTTTGCTTTTCCCCTTTGGTTTGTTATTGTATAAGTGCCATCTTCACATGTTTCCAAACAATTATATTGTTCTGTTATACAGATTTGTTTTAACATTGATTCCCACTAATAACAACTGCTGAATATTATTGACAAAAAGAAAAATAATGTATAGTCAGCTGAGCCACCAAGGTACATTTTCAAATACATTGATATATTGATAAAGATAATTAATTAAAAAATAAAGAACTTTTAATAAATAACTAAGTAAAAGTTGTTGTTGTTGTTTTTTTTTTTTTTTTTTTTATTAAGGACAGTGATAGTTATACTTATGAAACCTATATCTTATTGATATTTTCTCACATTTCTAAATATCAAATATAAAAGAAAAAACCTGGTAGGAGTACTCTTTCCAGATTCAGTGGAAAAGACATATCCCTATGCAACAAACAAAACATACATGCTGTACATTTTCATGCATGGCTTTTATACTGGAGAAACAAACAGAATCTGCTAACAATATCTAATCATCATAAATGTAAATGGCATCAGTAATACAATGGCTCACCAGTAGCACAGCACTTCCACAGTCCAGTTGATTCTGTTGGACATATGAAGGCACTTCAGAACTGAAGTAGAGCAATTTGTAAAAGTATTATATTTTCAATACAAAGCAAGAAAATATTACACCATATAAAGCCTGACTACTCTGAAGTAACCTACGAGAAGTCTAAGGCAGCATAATCTACATACAGTATATATAGTAACAATACATATAGACTGTTGTAATCTGCATTTGTTAATGATCCAGAACAACATTTTTTGTCTGTTTTATTCACATTTGATGTTGTTTACTGCTAAAGAATGTTTATAATGCTACATAAAGTGCAAACACTATACATTTGAAAATTATTTTACAAATTAGGGTGTATCCTAAAGTTCAACTCCTACTTTACCCCACCTCTTTCCCCCAACTCACCCTTTTTAGCTAATTATTGAAAAAATATTCCAAAAGTCAAAAATATCTTTATAAGTGGTCACATGGTGCTCTGGATCCCAATTTTTATCTTCTTTATTGAGAAGGAGGATGGTGTCTACATCACTGCCTGTGGGAGATAGACATTTCATATTGGCTGTCCACAGTGTCCAGCAACATGGTCCTTTTAGGATCTTGAAGCCTGCAACATGGTCCTTTTAGGATCTTGAAGACTGCAGTTCTTCCTGATGTCAGGAAGAGGTGGCCAATCAACTGCAGTGCTGGTTGTGACACCTGGAAACAGCATCAGCAAGGGACATGAACAGCAGACTTAGGTCAGTATTAAACAGGCTTCAGGATGTATTTACAACAACTTATGAATTGGTGATGGGGGTGAGATACTGGGATGTGGTGGTGGGGGGGGGGTATAGGGTTGCCAGATTTAAAGTAAACCTTTAGAAAAATATAAAGGCTATCATTATTGTCCTCTTTTTTTAAAAAAAAAAACATTGCTTGGCTGCTATTTAAAACTTCTGACTTGTATACCTTCTGTAAGACTGACTGATCAGAACTGATTACCTGTTTGTGTCCTTTTTGGGTCAGAGTCACAAGTTCAAACAGCTCCTCCCTCCTGCCGAGTGCCCTCACGAAAAGAATGCTTGCTATGAGGGCACCTGAGCCAAGCCACTGCTATGTGTGTCCATTCAGACATGGAGCCGTGGCTCAGCCCCACCCCCTCTCTCTCCTCATTGGCTCAATGACTTTGATCAATAGCAGTGGGAGCCAATGGCGCCCCGCTGCTGTCTCAGTCAATGAGGAGATAGATTCCTGGCCAGCCGAGATGCTCCTGCAACATCGCTGGATCAAAATGGGGCTCATGTAATCATTAGGGGGCTGATGCACACAAAATGTGTTTTATCTTAATGCATAGAATGCAATAAGATAAAAAATCTTCTGACTTTAGAACCACTTTAAATTCCTTGTATTGCATATAAAAGTGGTCCAGATAAAAAAGCTGACAAGTCACTTACGCATTTCACACTAACCAGTGCTTACTCATAGAGTAAAAGATAGTGATGATCACCCTTCCCACTTTTAACTCAAACTTCACCACACATAGGGAGGATCTATTGCTACCTGGCATCGATTAGGGAGACCACCATCAATACCAAATCAAACACAAAAAACATGATAACCATTTCATTAAAACTTTTGTTTAAAAGAAAAGTTTTTTTTTTGTTTGTTTTTTTTTTAGAAAGCAAACTTACATTGGTGAATGCAGTATCGGTCCGATGCTGCATCTGTCCCACGGCGCCTCTACACTGAGAACCGAGTGATCGAACACCGCCAATTGCTCGGTTTTCAGAGGTCACCGAGCATAGAGCTTTAAACTGTCAGTCACAGCTCTCTGCTTCCTCCTCGCTCATTGAAGCGCTGGGCTGTGGAGGGGGCGGGGGCAGCCAGCTCAGGCTCTCAGTAGCTCGCTGAGAGGCTGAGATGCAGGCCTGTCTTATCAAGTATCTACACCTGGGCACAGCCCAGGGGCCCCAGATGCACATAGGGCCCAATTAGTGCCGTACAGTGCTAAAGTGGCATGGTACACTGCACTGCAGACAGAGATTAACTAACTGTAACTTTGTTAACAGCAGTGTGGCGTTCACCTGCAGTCTTTAAGTCATCACCATGGCTGATTGCTGGTGTGGGCAGCACGACCTGCCGCCTGGCCGGGAGTTCCAGGAGTTTGTGGATGGGAGCAGGTGCACTGTCGCTGTTCTGTGCCGATCCATTTACTCAATGAATCACTCATGGAAAGCCTATGAGTGAGATATTGAGAGACACAGAAATACGAGTGCACAGCACAGTATGTTGAACAGGCCAGTGACTTTGCTCCTCCTCTTCCTGATGATCCATCCTATCCCTGCTGTATCTGCCCCGTCAGCCCTGCCCATACTCAACCCCCTGCTATGCACACACACAGAGCACTGTGAAAGGACTTTCTGTGTGTATGTGCAGGATAGATGCCAAATTGGAGTACACATACACACACTACAGCAGGCACATAGTGTTAGATCCTAGCTGGAGAATTGGGGTGTGTTTCTTATTCCCCCTACCCCTTGTTAATTGCAAATGGCATTCCCGCTGCTCTGAGTCTCTGATTGAGGGCTAGGGCTACATTCACATCAGCGATTAGGGCCGGTGTGCATTGTAGCAGCAGTTCCTCCTGCAGCTGTCAGTGGCCCTGTTCACTATAATAATCGCTGCTGCATGCACTTTGTCTGTGTCCAGTAACAATCACCACGGGTAATCGCTAGCTGCACAGAGAGCCACGAATAGGTTCAAAATATAAAATTGATGCGCTTTAAATAAATAGTGCACAATATGCTGCTGCTACTAAGCTTAAATCCAGGAATAAAAAATGCATACATGTGAATAAAATAAATAAATAATTATGGTGCTAATACATGTGTTAAAATTGCCAAAATAAATCTTCAAATTGGTGATGTGACGGTGAATATAAATAAAATAATAATAACACTCTGAGTACAATGTCCAGGCAGAGATAAATAGTGGGGGGAAGTAAAAATAATGAAACAGTTCCTTCCCTTAATTCAGATTGATTGACTCACTGGGTTAGATCGTTTGTATCAGGATATTTAGTTTTTCTTGCATCCCACTTAAGCCATAATACTGCTGGTGATTCGGCTCTCAGGATAAAGGTTTTATGCAAAGCAAGCAAAGAAAAAATAGATCATTGTGCAGTGAACTTATTAGTACATAAGCAAAACAGGGACAAGAGATACACTCACAAACTCCCGGTCTATTAGAAGCATTCAAATGTGCAGATTGCAGTCAGCCGCTGTGGATGAGGTTTCCCATAGAGAAACAGCTGCTGTTAACCTTCAGGTGTATTGCAGCACTGAACGTCCTAAGCTCCTCCCACACGTTACATCACTGACACGTGACTTTTTCAAGGATAAACCCAGGAAGCCACGGCCTCTGTATTTAAGTCCTATGGCATTGTGGTTACCATGGAGACAGCGCTGTGTTCATTGGATCATCATACTGCTTTCTGCTACAAATGACATGTAAATATTTTGGCTTAAGCCTTATTTAATTGTTTTACAAATTGTTAAAAGGGGAACATATATTTATAAATACAGGTTTGCAAACAAATATAGAACACTTCCAAATAAAAAATAAGAACATAAAAAACATAAAAATGGATCTAATTAGTGCGGTCATGAAACTCCCTCCAGTGGTAAATAGTGTTACTGCACATTCAATGTTAACACCTCAGATCGCATGTCATTACATACTGGGATAGATCGCAAAATCACTATTATGTATGTGTACTTCCGCAAGTAAAATACCAATTGATCCACATTAGTGTAGTTACTAGCAACATATTGGATAGGCCCGTATTACACTCACAACCACTAGTGAAAATTATATAAAAAAATTATATAAAAAAAATAAAAAAATATTAAAATAAAAAGATTAAGGTTACATTGTTGCGCCACTAGTTCGCCATTGCAACAATGTTTCCAAAAAATTTATATTGAAAAATTAAATCAAAATACTAAATAAATGAATATACATAATTGACTAGATGCACAACCCAAATATTTGATACTATACACTCATTTACAGTAAAATCAAATATATGATCCCTATGATATTATAAAAAATAATAAAAATTTATTTTATTTAAAAGAAATACTAAAATATAGACTATCGTTATTATGATATTGAGTGTAAAGAGACAATAAATTTACGTACCAATTAATACCAACGAAATAAAAATGAAAATGAAAATTTAAAAATTAAAAATTAATAAATGTTTAAAAATTAATAAGGCATGTCTTGAGAGTATCACGGAGTATTAAAAATCTGATATGAAGCAATTAAGATCAAATTCTATGTTTAAGCCATTTGGCGCAAGAGTCCCCATCTGGAATATCCATTTAGACTCGCTTTTACTGAGTTCCCTTATCTTATTTGAGCCTCTCCAATGTGGCTTGTATTTCTGAATCGCCCAAAATTTCAACAGTTTGGGGTCACTATTGTGGTGCATAGCAAAATGTCTGGAGACATTATGCTTAGGGAAAGATTTTTTGATGTTCTGGATATGTTCCCTTATGCGTTTCCACATAGGCCTCTTGGTTCTACCAATATATTGTAGTGAGCATGAGCATTGCAAAACATATACTACTCCTTCCGTCCTGCACGATATAAAGTCCTTAATAGTATGTTCATTGCCAGTACTTGTTGCTGTGAATTTATTACACTTTTGCCCATTTTGTTGGGTATTGATGCAAGCGTAACATCTTTTACAGGGGAAGAACCCTTTCCCCTGGAAAAAGGATAATTCCTTCAACTTATTTGGGGGGTTCCGGGACGTTTTTGGCAATTAGATCCCTTAATGTGGGGACTCGCCTATAAATGAAGCGAGGCTTATCCGGTAGAATGTTGCAGAGAGTTTTATCTGATTTTAAAAAAGGCCAATGTTTTTTGATGATTCTTTCCATTTTCTTATGTTGAATACTGTAGTTCATTATCAGTGGTATATCGTTATTATCTTTATTATCTTTGATTTTATCCTGGATCAGCAACTCCCTTGGGGTTTGATTAATCTCCTTGATTTTTTCTGCTATGAATTCCTTGCTATATCCTTTGTCTTCAAACTTTTGTCCCATTAATTGTGCCTGTTTCAGATATTCATTATTGTCTGAGCAATTTCTTCTTAGCCGTATGAATTGCCCCTTGGGAATATTGAAAAGCCATGGTTCATGGTGACAACTGTTCACTGGTATGTAGCTATTTCTTTCCACTGTTTTAAAATAGGTTTTAGTACTAATGGAATTGTTTACTAGCTGTATTTCTAAATCTAAGAAGTGTACTATTTTTTCACTTATTTCGTATTCAAGCTTGATGTTCTTTTGGTTGATATTTAATTGGTTAAAAAACTGTATTAAGCTAGCTTCGTCACCTTTCCATATTACTATGCAGTCATCAATGAACCTTTTGTAAAACACAATATTGTCTGGGGTATTTGAGAAGATTGCCTCATCCTCCCACTTGGCCATAAAAACATTGGCCACACTTGGAGCATACTTAGCTCCCATTCCAATCCCAGTTAATTGTCTGTAGTAGTTGTCCTTATACCAAAAGTAATTGTGCTGTATTCCAAATGCCAGGCTTCTTAAAATAAATATTTTTTGTTTGGATATGAGATGGCTGAATTTGTCCATAGCCCATTTGGATGCTTCTATTGCATCACTATGATCGATAACTTTATATAGCGAAGCTACATCCGCAGTTGCAATGATATATTTTTGATCTCGTTTTAAGTCATGGGAATCCAGTATTTGTATCAAGTGTTTCGTATCTCTCAGAAATGCTCTAGTTTGAGATACTAACGGCTGTAAGAATTTATCGACATATTCACCTATCCTGGCATTGATAGATTGAATACCATTTATGATAGGTCTGCCCGGCGGTTGTTCTAAATTCTTGTGTATTTTCGGCACAGTGTAGATGATGGGTACTCTACACGTGTCAGGCAATAAATATTTGGACTCTTTTTTGTTTAAAATATTTTTACTTACTCCTTTCTGGATTAAATCTGATAATTCCCGTTTGTACTCTCTTGTTGGGTTGCCATTGAGTTTAATATAAGTATTAGTATCGCTTAGTTGTCCTAGTAACTTATTATTGTAATATTCTTAGATATTTAGATAGTACCACAATTGCTCCCCCCTTTGTCCGCAGGTCTCACTACAATTTCTTTATTTTGTTCTAACCGTTTAATACCTATTTGTATATTGTTGGGTTCAAATATTTTCTTGTATTTTAATTGTTCAAGATCTTGTATTACCATTCTATTGAAGACTTGAATATGCTCATGGTTCAGTACCGGTGGATTAAACAATGATCTGTTTCTGAGGCTACTGTGAATAATGCCTCTTGATGCTTCTGTTTCCAAATTCTGTATACTGGGAGGCTTAGATAGCATGTATTTTTTAATGTTCAGTTTCCTGGTGTACTTTTGTATGTCAATATACGTTTGGAATTTATCAAGATTTCTTGTAGGGGCATATTTTAAGCCTTTGTCTAATGTCGCAAGTTCAGCTCTCGTTAGTTCTGTTCCACTGAGGTTATATATGCCTTATCCTAATACTCTCTTTTTCTTTTGGACTTTCCGTCCTGCTCTGCATCCCCTTTTCTGTTTGGGCTTTTTTCCCTGTTGTGGTGTTCTTGTTTGTGGGGGTCTTCGTTCCGGCGATATTCTAAAAAAGACCTTGATTGCTCCTCATCATTATATTCCCTTAATGGTTCATACCTGTTGTTAGTTTGAATGGGACTTCTTGTCGGTTCATGCCTAGATTGTTCAATTTCTCCTCCTTCATTCCTGTTCAATTTCACTCCAAGAAGAGAATCTAACTACAGAACACCAGAAAGAAGACCGCGAACACCTGATGGTCTGAAATATGAAAGACAATCTGAAATATAACAAAGTAGAACATATAGGGATGATGATGGCCCCAGAACTCCTAAACCTTGGTGGAAAAATAGAACAAAAAATAAGTCCCCCAGCAGACCTTATTGGAAAAATAATGGCAATAAAAGAAACAACAAACCATATCAGTCACCACGTAATTACTTAAAACCTTATCAATCACCGAATAATCGCATGAATGCTCCACAATATTATCGGGAAGACAATAGAAGGAATAATGGCTATGTGGACCAAGCACGCTATTATCAACAACCAAGAGATTACCAAACTAATAACTATAGGACTGGACCAAGGGAGTACTACCAATATGCACACAGAAATGAATCAAGAGATTATTACCAAAACCCAGAGAGAAATGAGGAAGGGATTGATTAGGGGTGGATGGCGCTACCTTATCTGGGTATCTTGACTTATAATTTAATGAACCTCAAAAGGAACCAGGTACTATATAATAATAATAAATGCACCCCTTTATCCCTCATTAGGTAGTGGATCTAGATGTCCCCCGTTACCTGAGTGGACTGTGCTAGCAAATCAATCTCATACCTATATACAGGTGTACACCATGTGATTAATCAACACAAATTAATTAAGTGACAATTGATAAAAAAATCAATAGTGGCAACCAAACAAACCAAAAATAAAGTTAAAGTTAAATAAAATACCACAGTACGAACTTATATTAATCCCCAAATGTGTCCAAATGTGCTTATAAGCAAAAATGTGAATATGAATAGTCCCAACATTAGACATATAGTGCAGGATTGCTCATTAGATAATATAAAACTGATGGAAAAATAATGGAAATTAGTGAACAACTTAGTGGAAAAAAATTTTTTGATAAAAAAATATATATATAGTGTAAAAAGTGAAATAAAGTCCAATAGCAGGAAGTGAAAACGTCTGTAATCTGTGACTTTCGTGAAACCAGCTGATCAAATCCAGTGACTTGCGGTGCTCCCCCTCAA
The DNA here is from genome assembly GCF_042186555.1 of Aquarana catesbeiana. Taxonomy (NCBI): domain Eukaryota; kingdom Metazoa; phylum Chordata; class Amphibia; order Anura; family Ranidae; genus Aquarana; species Aquarana catesbeiana. The sequence goes on from NC_133324.1 coordinate 264,045,063, forward strand.
AGATCCCCACTCACCAGCTCCCTGCACCCCTGCAGGGGTAGTAGGCATGTAATAGTAGGCAGCAATAGGATGTATATGGGTCATCAGGGTCCACCGCTCCAGCTGTAAGGTATCCTTCAGTGTATCCTCATAGAGAAGAAACAGGGCTCCATAGTGTGATACTTTTTAAAAAAATGTTTTTATTTATCACAACAGTACAAAAATAAAAATAAACCAGGTGAATAAAAAGTTCAAAAACCAAGCCAAACAGTCACACAGCGTGTAAGCTGTTTCGTATGGAGAGTGCAGGCCGTCTAGAACCGTCAGCTGCGCGGCGTGCGCCTCAGCTGCGTTCCACACTCTCCTACTTCCGCGTGTGACGTCAGTGCGTAGCTCCGCCTTACGCGTTTCGTCATCGACGTTATCAAAACGAGAAATGAACAAAGAGAATACCAACAATATACGAATGGAGAAGAATATCGGGAATATCAATCCAACCGGAACAGGAATGAAGGAGGAGAAATTGAACAATCTAGGCATGAACCGACAAGAAGTCCCATTCAAACTAACAACAGGTATGAACCATTAATTGAATATAATGATGAGGAGCAATCAAGGTCTTTTTTAGAATATCGCCGGAACGAAGACCCCCACAAACAAGAACACCACAACAGGGAAAAAAGCCCAACAGAAAAGGGGATGCAGAGCAGGACGGAAAGTCCAAAAGAAAAAGAGTATTAGGAGAAGGCATATATAACCTCAGTGGAACAGAACTAGCGAGAGCTGAACTTGCGACATTAGACAAAGGCTTAAAATATGCCCCTACAAGAAATCTTGATGAATTCCAAACGTATATTGACATACAAAAGTACACCAGGAAACTGAACATTAAAAAATACATGCTATCTAAGCCTCCCAGTATACAGAATTTGGAAACAGAAGCATCAAGAGGCATTATTCACAGTAGCCTCAGAAACAGATCATTGTTTAATCCACCGGTACTGAACAATGAGCATATTCAAGTCTTCAATAGAATGGTAATACAAGATCTTGAACAATTAAAATACAAGAAAATATTTGAACCCAACAATATACAAATAGGTATTAAACGGTTAGAACAAAATAAAGAAATTGTAGTGAGACCTGCGGACAAAGGGGGAGCAATTGTGGTACTATCTAAAGAATATTACAATAATGAGTTACTAGGACAACTAAGCGATACTAATACTTATATTAAACTCAATGGCAACCCAACAAGAGAGTACAAATGGGAATTATCAGATTTAATCCGGAAAGGAGTAAGTAAAAATATTTTAAACAAAAAAGAGTCCAAATATTTATTGCCTGACACGTGTAGAGTACCCATCATCTACACTGTGCCGAAAATACACAAGAATTTAGAACAACCGCCGGGCAGACCTATCATAAATGGTATTCAATCTATCAATGCCAGGATAGGTGAATATGTTGATAAATTCTTACAGCCGTTAGTATCTCAAACTAGAGCATTTCTGAGAGATACGAAACACTTGATACAAATACTGGATTCCCTTGACTTAAAACGAGATCAAAAATATATCATTGCAACTGCGGATGTAGCTTCGCTATATACAGTTATCGATCATAGTGATGCAATAGAAGCATCCAAATGGGCTATGGACAAATTCAGCCATCTCATATCCAAACAAAAAAGATTTATTTTAAGAAGCCTGGCATTTGGAATACAGCACAATTACTTTTGGTATAAGGACAACTACTACAGACAATTAACTGGGAGTGGAATGGGAGCTAAGTATGCTCCAGGTGTGGCCAATGTTTTTATGGCCAAGTGGGAGGATGAGGCAATCTTCTCAAATACCCCAGACAATATTGTGCTTTACAAAAGGTTCATTGATGACTGCATAGTAATATGGAAAGGTGACGAAGCTAGCTTAATACAGTTTTTTAACCAATTAAATATCAACCAAAAGAACATCAAGCTTGAATACGAAATAAGTGAAAAAATAGTACACTTCTTAGATTTAGAAATACAGCTAGTAAACAATTCCATTAGTACTAAAACCTATTTTAAAACAGTGGAAAGAAATAGCTACATACCAGTGAACAGTTGTCACCATGAACCATGGCTTTTCAATATTCCCAAGGGGCAATTCATACGGCTAAGAAGAAATTGCTCAGACAATAATGAATATCTGAAACAGGCACAATTAATGGGACAAAAGTTTGAAGACAAAGGATATAGCATGGAATTCATAGCAGAAAAAATCAAGGAGATTAATCAAACCCCAAGGGAGTTGCTGATCCAGGATAAAATCAAAGATAATAAAGATAATAACGATATACCACTGATAATGAACTACAGTATTCAACATAAGAAAATGGAAAGAATCATCAAAAAACATTGGCCTCTTTTAAAATCAGATAAAACTCTCTGCAACATTCTACCGGATAAGCCTCGCTTCATTTATAGGCAAGTCCCCACATTAAGGGATCTAATTGCCAAAAACGTCCTGGAACCCCCCAAAAGATTGACGGAATTATCCTTTTTCCAGGGGAAAGGGTTCTTCCCCTGTAAAAGATGTTACGCTTGCATCAATACCCAACAAAATGGGCAAAAGTGTAATAAATTCACAGCAACAAGTACTGGCAATGAACATACTATTAAGGACTTTATATCGTGCAGGATGGAAGGAGTAGTATATGTTTTGCAATGCTCATGCTCACTACAATATATTGGTAGAACCAAGAGGCCTATGTGGAAACGCATAAGGGAACATATCCAGAACATCAAAAAATCTTTCCCTAAGCATAATGTCTCCAGACATTTTGCTATGCACCACAATAGTGACCCCAAACAGTTGAAATTTTGGGCGATTCAGAAATACAAGCCACATTGGAGAGGCTCAAATAAGATAAGGGAACTCAGTAAAAGCGAGTCTAAATGGATATTCCAGATGGTGACTCTTGCGCCAAATGACTTAAACATAGAATTTGATCTTAATTGCTTCATATCAGATTTTTAATACGCCGTGATACTCTCAAGACATGCCTTATTAATTTTTAAACATTTATTAATTTTTAATTTTTAAATTTTCATTTTCATTTTTATTTCGTTGGTATTAATTGGTACGTAAATTTATTGTCTCTTTACACTCAATATCATAATAACGATAGTCTATATTTTAGTATTTATTTTAAATAAAATAAATTTTTATTATTTTTTATAATATCATAGGGATCATATATTTGATTTTACTGTAAATGAGTGTATAGTATCAAATATTTGGGTTGTGCATCTAGTCAATTATGTATATTCATTTATTTAGTATTTTAATTTAATTTTTCAATATAATTTTTTTGGAAACATTGTTGCAATGGCGAACTAGTGGCGCAACAATGTAACCGTAATCTTTTATTTTAATATTTTTTTATATTTTTTATATAATTTTCACTAGTGGATGTGAGTGTAATACGGGCCTATCCAATATGTTGCTAGTAACTACACAATGTGGATCAATTGGTATTTTACTTGCGGAAGTACACATACATAATAGTGATTTTGCGATCTATCCCAGTATGTAATGACATGCGATCTGAGGTGTTAACATTGAATGTGTAGTAACACTATTTACCACTGGAGGGAGTTTCGTGACCGCACTAATTAGGTCCATTTTTATGTTTTTTATGTTCTTATTTTTTATTTGGAAGTGTTCTATATTTGTTTGCAAACCTGTATTTATAAATATATGTTCCCCTTTTAACAATTTGTAAAACAATTAAATAAGGCTTAAGCCAAAATATTTACATGTCATTTGTAGCAGAAAGCAGTATGATGATCCAATGAACACAGCGCTGTCTCCATGGTAACCACAATGCCATAGGACTTAAATACAGAGGCCGTGGCTTCCTGGGTTTATCCTTGAAAAAGTCACGTGTCAGTGATGTAACGCGTGGGAGGAGCTTAGGACGTTCAGTGCTGCAATACACCTGAAGGTTAACAGCAGCTGTTTCTCTATGGGAAACCTCGTCCACAGCGGCTGACTGCAATCTGCACATTTGAATGCTTCTAATAGACCGGGAGTTTGTGAGTGTATCTCTTGTCCCTGTTTTGCTTATGTACTATCTAATAAGTTCACTGCACAATGATCTATTTTTTCTTTGCTTGCTTTGCATAAAACCTTTATCCTGAGAGCCGAATCACCAGCAGTATTATGGCTTAAGTGGGATGCAAGAAAAACTAAATATCCTGATACAAACGATCTAACCCAGTGAGTCAATCAATCTGGATTAAGGGAAGGAACTGTTTAATTATTTTTACTTTCCCCCACTATTTATCTCTGCCTGGACATTGTACTCAGAGTGTTATTATTATTTTATTTATATTCACCGTCACATCACCAATTTGAAGATTTATTTTGGCAATTTTAACACATGTATTAGCACCAAAATTATTTATTTATTTTATTCACATGTATGCATTTTTTATTCCTGGATTTAAGCTTAGTCGCAGCAGCATATTGTGCACTATTTATTTAAAGCGCATCAATTTTAAATTTAGTACTATTTGTTTGGTTATCTGATCACCCTATATTGATAGCAGCTTTAATTTACTGATTTTTTCATAGCACTAACTATATTGGTATATATATATATTTTTAAGCACAATTTATTTATATCACACATATCTATCCACATCAGCGCTTGGTTTTTATTCATTTTTTTAGCACGAATAGGTTCAGCCACCAGCAAACTGTCTTTCTAGTGAACAGGGCCGGCTGCCGCACCTACCTGCTGACAGCCGCTAAGAGCTGCAGGAGGAACTGCTGCTTCAATTTGCACTGGCCCCAATCACCGGTGTCATTGTAGCCTAATGTACACTATATGCAGTGACAGATATTTTACTGCATTGTAAAACATCTGTCACATCAGGGACACTCAGGAACCAATTGTTTCCTATGTGTCACATTCACACTGCAACGCAGCATATGGCTGCTCTTTAGCATGCTGCAATAAAATGCAGACATGATGAATCACACGGCAATGCAACATGTCTCACTACTATACATTACTGTGAATGAAGTGTACATTTTTTACACTCCAAATAAAGTTTGTACAAAAAAAAAGGGAGCCATGTGATGCGCTGAATTGTGCACCACACTGCCCCCACCACAGCTGATTATTCAGAGCTGCCAGTGTGATGAATCATTCCAGCAGCTCTGCATTATGTGTGAATGCAGCCTGAAAAAGGCTGCCACTCCTCTGAAAAACAATCTACACATCGATTTCTTTTTAGAGACATTTGTCAGCCAGTGTGGAAGCGATGTCAGCTCCTCACCACTTGTTTTAACTCCCAAAATGCTGCATCACCCCACCACAATCACGTGCATTGCACACAGTTGCGGGGAAGTTACAGCACGGATCTATTTAATCTAATAAACAAATAATCATAACAAATCTATTAAAATAATAGTCTATTAACAAAATCTAATAACTCTATCAACTATTTATACTTTAATTCTTGAGAGTAGGTGTGAAAATTGGGACAGGCATTACTATGCCCAGGTGCCCATGATGCTGTTAAGATGGCCCTGCTGAGATGGGTGTCGGTCCAGGCACCTGGAGGATCCAGAATTTATTATAGCGATAATAGTGCTAAAATCTTGTGAGCCACAAATGGGTTAATGCCTTCAGTGTGAATAAATGAACCTAATTCAGCTGCACACACTAACCACGTTCCATACCGTGTATATGCCAAAAATAAATAAATATATGTGTATGCGCTAAAGGCTATAAATACGTGAACAAAGAACATAATAAATCTATACAATATTAAAAATGATTATAAACAGTGTCACACACCTGTGAAAAAAGTGACTATAATCCACAATTGAATATATGAAAAATGGTAACATGCACCATGCAAAAAAATGTGAGAAAAAAAAAAAAAAAAATCCTTTAAATGATTAAAAAAAAAATATATATATAAGTGCTACTTGATAAATAAAGTGTCCGAAACCAATTCATACAAATGAATATATCTCAGTCCAAGCCATTCATAAGAGTATATAAATCAAAGTGCACAATAGTGTCCAAACAAATAGCAGGCAATCCTCATGCTGGTTTTTTTGAAAAAGTGCTAAATATTCCTCATGCTCTTCTTATGAGATGTGCACATTAAGGCATGCTGCAGTGCTCTCCAGTGACCCCCAATGGATAATGCGCTCACCTTAGAGCGTGTGACACAGTAGCTAAACAGTGTCAAAACACGCATTAGAGCCACTCCAGGGCTCACACAGGGTATGCTGGTAATGATCTGTATCTCGCTCAAATGGTGACATATATGAAAGAAAGGAGACTCATAGCATAATACCGCCTGGAATTTATTTGAAAAGCCCTAAAAACAATCCCTCCAGGAGGGTACTCACAATGCTTGGGTGCGTCAGTGCACCATCCTATCCAAAACATGCAATACAGATGAATCCTGTGGCGTGCGGTGCGGTGTTCAATCCTCTGCCTGTCTGTGTGTAGAAAGCTCCGTCCTGTCCCTCCCATATGCGTCTTCGGCACAGGGTATACGTGCCTTCATCTGGGGGATCTAGTTCTTTGTTCACGTATTTATAGCCTTTAGCGCATACACATATATTTATTTATTATTATAGCGATGACAGGGTGCCTGAACCGACTTCAGTGATGTCAGCAGGGAGTGGACTTCAGCCTGCTCTCTGCTGAAAACGGGTCACAGGAGTGCAAAACAAACTGCACTCCTGTGATCCATAGGAGAAGTACAGCCAAAAGAGTTTTGGCTATACTTTTCCTTTTAACATTGTGTAGAGAATTTGGCTCTATAATTGATATTCCAAATGTTTACTTATACTGTAGCTACTAATACTACAAATTCAAATACTGATCATTAACAATAACCTTAGCTTTACAGCAAACTACAAACAGAAATACATATTTAAATTTAAAAAGCAGGACACTTTAAGAATATCTTTTTATGAGACTTGACAGATTTTACATTTTTTAATTTTTATGCAATAAAGGGAATTAACAATATATGCTGGTCTGGTCATGTTCCTTTTGGATTTCTATTGAAGCCAGAGGATAAATATGATGGCCATAAAACTAGCATTTAACCACTTAACCTGGAACGATTTTCCCCCTTAATGACCAGGCCATTTTTTTGTGTCACTTTAACTGACAATCGCACGGTCGTGCAACGCTGTACCCAAACAAAATTGACGTTTGGGTCTGGGGGTAGTGCACCAGGGGCAGGATGAGAGAGAGGGATCTACTGTGCTGTGGTGAAATGAAAGATATGTTCAATGAGCGATTTTGTACTGAGTTCCTCGCCAAGTTTCGCAGACCATTAGGGAGCAGACTCTTTGGTAACCTGCAAGAATCTGTGCTGATGCTTCCTGGTTGTCAAGGATGGATGACTAAGGGTTGAAGGGGACTATGCGATACTTGGAAGCCTGGTGTGTAATGAGGTTAGACTATATGTCCGAAATAGAGTACTGGCCTCTGGTTAGCAGAACATCAATAAAGGATTGTTGGCACTGGTTTTGACGTGGGCAGAAGCAAGATTTCAGATAGCTTGTTAACTGGTAGTAGTAGAACACCTGAGAGGCTGGTATGGAGTATTGCTTGGTTAGCTCCGAAAAGGGTCTGATAGTTCCCTGGGCAGAGTTAAAAACATTGGAGACAGTCCTCAGGCCGGAAGAAGATCATTGGGTGAAGACTTTACTTTCTGTAGAAGAGGGGAACATCGGGTTGCCTAGTATGGGTAAATGACGAGAGATGGTAGAAGGCAGACCCAGGAGCCCCTGCACCTTTCTCCAGGCAATAAGGGTGTCTTTAATTAATAAACTAGATCTTAGCAGAGGTGGTAGGGTGTGTAGCTTAGAGTGGAGAATGGCCTGGAGGTTGAACGGTGACACCAGGGCTCCCTACAGCATGTAGTAGGAGTAAGGGGAACTTTCAGACAAACAGTCAAGTCCTTGCCTGAATAAACATGTACGATTATAGAATCTAATATTGGCAGGCCTGCCCCACCCTCACCCTTTGGGAGACAATGTTTTTGAAGCGCAATTCTATGTTTTCTGCCACACCAGAGAAATATGAGCAGGGTTGAGTGTATTTTTTGGACATCAGTATGTTTGAGCAGTAGTGGAAGCGTCTGCAGGGATATAGTAGCCTAGCAAATGAAACCATTTTGAAGAGATTAATTCTCCTGAAAAGTGAGAGGGGGAGGGCCACCCATGCTTCCAGCTCCCGTACAATCTTAGTTATAACTGGAGGATAATTTAAGCTACTGTATATAGTAAAGAAGGTCCCCTGCCAATGCATTTTCCAAGGTAGGTGATATGTTGCTTAGCCACTAAAAACGGGGATGAGTCAATTCATTCTCTGGCCAGCTGTGGGTTGAGCGGTAAGATTTTGTTCTTGTCAAAATTAATCTGCAAGCCAGAGGTCCGGAAGGTCGCAAACAGATCTTGAAGGTAAGAAATATCTGAAGAAGGCTTAGTAGAAAAAAGGAGAATGTCACTGGCAAAAAGAGCCGATCTGAAGGTTTGATTGCCCATCATGACGGCGCTAATCCCAGATTGAGAGTTTAGAATTCTGGAGAACGGTTCTATGGCGATATTAAAAAGTAAGGGGAAAGGGGAAAGCCTTGACGTGTGCCTTTAGTGAATGGAATGTCAGTGGACATAAAATCAGAAGTGACAAGACGTGCAGTCTGAGACGTTACATCTTTTGGACAACGTTTCGAATGGGGCCTGACATGCCAAAGGTTCTCATGACCATTAACAGCCAGGAGAAACTGATATTATCAAAAGCCTTCTCGGCATTGAGTGACACAATAGCTGTGTCGAGGTCAAGGGCCAGAAGCACTTTGCAAATATTAAGGGTGGCTGAACATCCTGGAACAAAGCCTGATTGAGCCTGGTAAGGGATCGATGGGAGAAGGCATGCGAGACGGGATGCAATGATCTTGGAGAGAATTTCCACAACAACGTTGATGAGGGATATGGGCCTATAAGAACCAGGAAGAAGAGGATCTTTTCCCTTTTTGGCAATAAGTTTGATGTGTGCTTGGGAGCCAGAAGGCATATATGGGCCTTCCACCTAAATCACCTTGTAGACATGGCACAGGGTATCAGGAATGAAACTGGATGTTAGTTTATAGAATTCGGCAGATAACCCATCGGGGCCAGGAGCTTTCTTTGTAAAGAGAGATTTGATAGTAGAGAAAATGTCCTCGGAGGTGAAGGGAGCATTTAGGGTCTCAATCTAGTCGGGGGACAGAGTGGGCAGATTAATTCCCGCAAGTTGTTTGGATGCCGCTTCTGAATCTATAGGGTCTTTCAAATAGAGGGAAGTATAGTTGTTAGTAAGGAGGCAGCTGATCTTAGAGGGTGCAGTAACAATGTTGCCGTTAGGGGCACGTAAGGCTCCAATATGAGTCGGAGGATGGCGAGTTTCGCCTAAAGCTTGCCTGCCTTGTTGCCATGCCGGTGGTAAAGGAGGACAGAATATGATTGCCTGGTGAGCTCCTGTTGCACAGACCAGTGGTCGAAAGTGCATTTATCTGCTTGCCACGCAAGCATATTAGCTGGGGTACGGGATAGAGTCAGGGCATGGTGGGCTAGGCAAAGAGATTCACTGGTTCTCAAATATTGTAGATGAGTTTGCTTTTTGAATTGAGAAGTGTAAGAGATAATGCGCCCTCTGAGAAAAGCTTTCCCTGCCTCCAAAAACAAATTGGGTGGAAGAGAGATGGTCTCCATTGGTTTTGGCGAATTCAGTCCAGACAGCACTCAGGGCAAACTTAAAGTCATCGTTATTTGCCAAGAAAGAGGGAAAGTGCCAGGTACCTGCACCACAAGGAGATGTAAGTCCTGAAACCTGGATGCTGATGGGGAATGGTCGGAAATAACCATATCCTCAATAGACGGGAAGGACACTAAGGGGAGTTTACAGACGAGCAAAAAAAATAATCGATGTGGGAGAATAAATTGTGAGGGGGAGAGAAAAAAGTGAATTCTCTATCGGTGGGGTGAGTGGTGTGCCAAACGTCTGTAAGATGAAGCACGAAGGTCGACTGAGCTAGGAGTGTAGGGATGTCAGCTGAGGGGGATCGATTTACGGGTCCTGGGGTACGATCTTCAGCCAGATGCATAACTGGATTGAAATCCCCCCCAATAAGATGGAGAGATTCTGGGATTTGTAGGACTCGAAGTTAAATCCTGAAAGAAAGACTGTCCCGGGGAGTTAGTGGCATAAACCTTAGAGATAGCAAAGTCACGACGGGCAATCGTTAAATGGACAGTAAATCTGTGACCGACCGAATCTGCCTCAATTGAGTGGATTGTGCAGTGAAGATTTGTATGGAGTAGAATGGCCACGCCGGCTTTGCGACCCACAGCTGGAGAGCCATAAACCTTTCCCACCCAAATCTTACAAAGGCGAGAGAGATCATCCACACCCAGGCGTACCAGGCCGAGGGCAACATATGCCTGCAAACGCTTTAGGTGCCTCAGAATTTGCATACACTTATGTGGGAAGCGTAGCCCCTTAAGATTCCAAGAGATTACCTTTAAGTAAGGATGAGCCGAACACCCTCCAGATCGGTTCGCACCAGAACTTGCGAACAGGCAAAAAAATTGGGATGAACACCGTTAAACTCTATAGGACACAAACATGAAAAATTAAAAGTGCTATTTTTAAAGGCTTATATGCAAGTTATTGTCATAAAAAGTGTTTCGGGACCCGGTCCTGCCCCAGGGGACATGTATCAATGCAAAAAAAATACAAAGTTTTTTTGGGAGCAGTGATTTTAACCACTTGCTTACTGGGCACTTAAACCAGCGCTGTCGCACTTTGAATGACAATTGCGCGGTCATACAACACTGTACCCAAATGAAATTTTTATCATTTTTTTCCCACAAATAGAGCTTTCTTTTGATGGTATTTGATCCCCTATTCGGTTTTTAGTTTTTGTTAAAAAAATTGAAAAAAACAGATTTTTTTTTTTAATTATATTTTTTTTATATTTTGTTATAAAATTTTGCAAACAGGTAATTTTTCTCCTTCATTGATGTACGCTGATGAGGCGGCACTGATGGGCACTGATGGGTGGCAGTGATGGGCACTGATGGGTGGGGGTGATGGGCACTGATGGGTGGCAGTGATGGGCACTGACTGGGCACTGATTGATGGCATCACTGCTAGGTGGCACTGATTGGCACCACTGGTGGGCATTGATAGGTGCCACTTGTGGGCATGGATAGGTGGCACTTGTGGGCATGGATAGGTGGCACTTGTGGGCACTGGCAGGTGGCAATGAAAGATGTCACTTGTTGGCACAGATGAGGCATATGTGCCTCCTTCCTCTTTGGGACCGATGTCCCTTTGACATAAGCCGGTGATCGGCTTTTTTTTCCTCCTCACGCTGTTAGCGTGAGGAGAAAACGAAACCGATCACCGAGGTTTTGTTTACATCATGTGATCAGCTGTCATTGGCTGACAGCTGATCACATGGTAAGGGGCCGGGACCGGCCCCTTACTCGGATCTATGATCATCCGAGTCTCCGTGACTCGGTGATCACAGTGCGCACACCGCGAGCCCTGTAGGTGCGCGCGGTGTGCGTGCACAGGGGAGGACGTCCCATGACGGCCTCCCGGAAATTGAGGTCCGCGCTGTAACCGTCATTCGGCTATGGCTCGGACCTAAAGTGGTTCATAATGCTTAAAGTGAAACAATAAAAATGAAATATTCCTTTAAATATCGTGCCTGGGGGTGTCTATAGCATGCCTGTAAAGTGGCCTGGTATGGATTTTGGGGGGACCCCCCCCTACGCAATTTTTTTTACATTTTTAGTTTGGGGTTCCCCTTAATATTTATACAAGACCCGAGGGGCCTGGTAATGGACTGGGGGGAACCCATGCCTTTTTTTTTTAATGACTTTTAACTCACTGCTCAGTCTGAGGCTGTGGAACTCTGTGTAAGTGGAACTGGTATAAGTGGTGAGTTAAAAACCAGAGTTAGAGTGAACAAGTTTTGCTTTTTGTTTGCTGGGTTGCATTTTTGGGGCTTTTCCTTTTAGTTTTTCAATCACCTTTTTCTGTCACTTTTTAAATAGCTTTTTTTTTTTTTCTCTGGTTCCTACAGGCTATCAATTAAGGGGGTTGGTTAATTGCTCACAGGTGCCTATATAACTGTGTGTAGGACTCATTCTGAGCCTGCTCAGTCTGAGGCTGTGGAACTCTGTGTAAGTGGAACTGGTATAAGTGGTGAGTTAAAAACCAGAGTTAGAGTGAACAAGTCTTGCTTTTTGTTTGCTGGGTTGCATTTTTGGGGCTTTTCCTTTTAGTTTTTCAATCACCTTTTTCTGTCACTTTTTAAATAGCTTTTTTTTTTTCTTTTTTTTCTCTGGTTCCTTCAGGCTATCAATTAAGGGGGTGGTTAATTGCTCACAGGTGCCTATATAACTGTGTGTAGGACTCATTCTGTGCCTGCTCAGTCTGAGGCTGTGGAACTCTGTGTAAGTGGAACTGGTATAAGTGGTGAGTTAAAAACCAGAGTTTAAAACAGGAGGTTATAACAGGGGTCATAGTACCTGTGTAGTGTGAGTACCTGAGTGTTTTCTGAGTAGTGTGTGTGGATCATTAGTACTTGTGTATTGTGTACTGTATACTTGAGTATTGCGAGTGCAAGTAGGTCTGCGACTGTTCTGCGATTGCACGTAGGTCTGTGAGTACCTGGGTATTGTCTTGTTGTGTACCTGTGTATTGTCTTGAGTATTAGTGCCAGGAAGCTAGCTGTTAGGTAATTTGGACAGGGTAAAATCCCCAAATCCTCACTAAATTTAATAGGTACGATGCCCGGCGGGTGTGGAGAGGCGACTCTTTGTACATCTTGCTGCATGTATGTGTTCCTTGATCATCCGATCGAGAGCGAATACTGCTGTGCAAAATGTAAGCACATTGTTTCCCTGGAAGCCCAGGTTCTGAATCTGGGGAAGCAACTGTCAGCACTGAGATGTCCCTCCATACTAAAGGAGAGCCAGGAACGTACACGGCAGGTGTCGGCAGGGGCCAGCACAGAGGCGGGTGGAGACAAAGAAGTGCAGGCACTAGCAAAGGGTAGATGGGTGACAGTCAGGAGGGGTAGAGGGGGAAGTGCCAGGGAGGCCGATCCAGGACTGGAGCATCCCAATAAGTACGCTCCATTGAGTGACATTGGTGAAACCAGTCAGGGACCAGCACTGCTGGAGCTGAGGGACACTCCTAGCTGCCAGGGGAAGAACTCCTCCAGTGAGAGTGGGGGGGCAGCAAAGGGAAAGGAAAGACAGATTCTGGTGGTAGGGGACTCAATTCTTAGAAGGACAGAGAGGGCAATCTGTAACCAAGACTTGAAGCGCCAAACAGTATGTTGTCTACAGGGCGCTCGGGTTCGGCACATCACGGATTTTGTGGACAGATTACTGGGAGGGGCTGGGGAAGACCCGGCTGTCATGCTGCATGTTGACACCAATGACAAAGTCAGAGGCAGATGGAGTGTCCTAAAAAACGATTTTAGGGACTTAGGACCTAAATTGAGGAAAAGGACCTCCAAGGTAGTATTCTCAGGAATACTACCGGTACATCGAGCCACACCAGAAAGGCAGAGGGAGATTAGGGAAGTAAACAAGTGGCTGAAGAGCTGGTGTAGTAAGGAGGGGTTTGGGTTCCTGGAGGACTGGGCCGACTTCTTAGTCGGTAACCGGTACTATAGAAGGGACGGACTGCACCTAAATGAGGAGGGTGCAGATCTGCTGGGAATGAAGATGGCCAAAAAGTTAGAGGGGTTTTTAAACTAGGCGATGGGGGGGGAGGGTCCAGAGACAGAGATAGCCAGCGTGGAAGATATTCCAAAGGGTAGTATTGGGGGCATTAGTGGTAGGTTACCAAAGCACAAAAACACAAGGTGAGTATAGTAGCAAGTCCTAGTTGCAATCTCGAAACACCCAATACGAGGACAATATGCGACCGATCTAAACTATGTGGCATGTTCACCAATGCCAGGAGCATGGCAGACAAGATGGGTGAACTAGAGATACTGTTGTACAAGCAGGATTTGGATTTTGTGGGAATTTCAGAGACCTGGTTCAAAAGCTCTCATGATTGGCTGGCAAACATTCAAGGGTATACCCTATACCGCAAGGATAGAGAGGGTAAAAAAGGGGGAGGGGTATGCCTATATATCAAGAATAAAAATAAAAGAGTGTGGCGCTAATGAGTAGTGAGACACCTGTTACTAATCAAGTAATAATGATCTCTAAGGAGAAGTGATAAAACTTACAGTGTAAATTTGTGAAGTGAGAGGTAATTGTTTTGTGAAACATCCAAAAGAAATAAAGTAATGGTGAATGTTTAGATGTGTAAGGAAGTAAGATACTCAGTGACAACCTATGGGTTAATTAAGAAACAATCATGCATATAAAACCATATTCCAAAAAAAGCAAAACAGGCAAGTATTGATGCAAGGTATCTCAATATACTGAGTATGCTGTTCGACAAAAATAATGTTCATTAGGATAGAAACCAAAAGAAAGGACATCCAAATCCCTAAGGGGGGTAAACATATATGGAAACTCCAAGTCTCTTAGTGAATGGATGGGGTACTCCTATTTAGTCCCACAATCGACTGGGCGCAAGCCGTCTTCCTATAAGGTGATTATAGGTTGTTTAGGAGGGGTCCTTAGAAACAAGATGAATCTTGACTCATGTGGGTGGTTTCAACACGGAGAAAGAAAAAGCAAAAGTATGCCCTTACCAGATCAGGTGGACTCACAGGCCGTGGCGGTGAGTCAAACGAGCCTGCACCGTCAAGCGGTATGGGGTGAAGATCTGTGAGAAGACTCGTGAAACATCTTGTCAGCAGTCCTCAAATGATGTACCAAATTGGAATCCAGGGTCCCCAGGATGCGGTTTCGGTCGCCAAATGACCGTTTCCTCAAAGGCCCATCATATGTGCAAAAAGGCAAAGAAAGGAAAAAAACTTCCACATAGTGTAAATCCTTGATTTGTAGAAAGCATAAGAGCACTTTATTCCTTTCCATGTCTGCAGTGAGTGATGGAGGAGAGGTTTCCCGAGCAGGGGTAAAGCCATTGCAGAGATTGCCCCATCGGATCAGGTATCACCGTGATTTTGGTAGATTCCTAAAAAAGACATATTGAGACAAAAGAGAATAATCAACCAGAAATATAAAACAACAAAAAACAGGAGGGTAAATCTCCAGAAACACTTCGGGGGCTTCACTTTTTTCCCCATGGAGTACACTCCCACGATATCCCGTCTCTTTTCATGGATGGGAAGTTGCTCCAAGGAGGGGTAGGAGGAGGGGGAAGAATAAGAAAGAGGAAGAGGAGACAGGGAGAGGTATAGAAAGAAGGGGGAGGGGGAGAGGAAGGCGAAGGGAAGGGGAGAGAAGGGAGGTAGGAGAGTAGAGGGGGGACCGGTGACATAGCAGGGACAGCAAGTCCATAAGGCTAATACATTACATTACATTATCTACAAGTATCAGTCAGTATGGTCTGCGTAACAAAGTTGGAAGGCTAGGGCCCATCACAGAGAAGAGGTCGCTTCGACAGTGGCTCACAGTACTTAGAACTTAAAAAGTACGGGCTGGGACATGGTTGTTATGAAGCATGGAATAGACCGCTGAGAAGGCCTTGCATTGGTGTATAACGTCAATGGAGTAGTCGGCAAAGAGTAGCAGTGGATGTTCGTCAGCAGACAAGTTGCACACTCTGTGGAATTTCTGAAGTACAGCATGTTAGTCAGCATAATTAAGATATCTAACAATCACCAGTCTGGGCCTGAAGCGTGAATCTGACAGCTGACCAATGCGGTGGGCACAATCCAGCAGGCAAGGGGTACGTAGTCCCATCTGTTACGGGATGGTGGTGGAGCAGATAGTTACTGGCGAGGAAGAGGAGTATGATTCTGGGGGGCCAGTAAAGCGCAAATTATTGTGCCTGGATCTATTTTCCAGGTTGTCCACTTTTTCCTGGAGTTCTTTTTGTACTGTGGAGAACCTGGCTACCATGGCAGAGAGAGCAGAAGTGTCATCTTTCACAGAGGAGATCCGTTCCTCTGTTTGATCGATTGAGGGATTGGATCTGTAGTTCTCTGTGCAGTTGTTCTAGCCCTTTAAGAACTGTGTTATCCACAGCCTTGGTGAGCATAGGGGTGAGAAGGGCCACCACCGCCTGGGCTATCCTGGCTGGGGATGCAGGATCCACCTGAGAGAGCACCATGGGAGTTGGAGAGGCCACATGTGTGTCCACAGCACGGCTGTCAGCAGAGAAAGTGGGCGCCATATTGGCTCTGGCTTGTGCTGTGTCCCCTGTGTTCAGGCACAGGGTGGGGGCTGGCTGAGCTGCGGATCGCTCCATGAATCGATCCATGGGGGTTCCCCAAGTAGAAGGGTGGCAGAGGGGGTGGGTTACCTCGGAGGCTATGCAACTTGGAAGTTAGCTCCTCTCCATGCATTGCAGGAACTGACAACTGGGAGTGTTTCTAACTGTATGGAGGAGGAGACATTTCGCTGTTCATAACCAGTATGAACAGCAGATCTGTCTCCTCTCTCCTTACAGAGATCTGTCGATGTAAACATAAAGATCTCCATTCTCTCTCAGGAGCGTTCGCAGGTGCCTGGCGAACATTGCGTCCGCCGGGCACGTGCATCGGTTTTATCATCGCGCCACGGGCACGCACGCGTGCCCCCTAGTGGTCTTAAAGTGGCCGACGTACAGCTACTGCGATTTGCCCAGGGGAGCCAACCTGGCGGAGCAGGTGGTCCTTAAGTGGTTAAAAAATTCAGTAAATTACATAAAGCATAACTAACAACCCCCCCCCCCCTTCAAAAATGTACTTAATTGCAGCTTACAAGGCTTTACATGTGGTGGCTGGAACAATAAGCCAAAGTGATTCAATTAAAAAAAGTGTGCAGAAAGTGAGGATATGTCAGCGCTAGCTGGACCGGGCGTACGCGCATTAGGATCTGCACATCGAGCGTGGTGGTGGACAGCCTTGGATGAGCTGCCAGGATTCGGGCAGCTAGGTTAAGCATCCATGGCTCCCCCCTCCCCTGTGGGGATCTTGAGGTGGTTACAGGAGTGCGGCCACAGTGGAATCCTTATGCTGTACGATTTTAACACAATGTAAGTTTGACCATTGTAGTGTTTTTAACTTTACAATATTAAAGCCGAGTTACACTAGGGTGGATTTGTGCTCTCTTCTTTTGTGTTTTTGTTCAGATGTGCTCTTGCCACCCAGAGGATCCTCAGAAAGCAGCAGCACCCTTTGACTTGTCTATTTATCATTAATAGCCAGCTGGAAGGCTATACTAAACTGTTGACCAGCACACCTGCTATGTTTTTCTTTTGTGTGCATTTGTTGCCATGCTGGGTTTGGCAATGGCCAAATGGCCTAATGAATTTCATATGTTTATCACTCATGGTCCATCTAGCTCTGGCAAGAAAGTGAAAATGTCCACATCCCTCATCCCTTTCAAAGACTATCACTATTCCATATAATCATGTCTCTCTTGAATATTTGTTTGCCAAAGCTAACCTAGTACTCTCTAGCTTGTATTCCAAATGAGACACTTGGATCATTGATTATAGGAGCACAACCCTCACATAAATCTATTCGCACTTCCTTAAGATGATATACCATTCTGTATTGCAAGCTTTAGCCCCTGTTCACACCTATGCAAATTAGATGCAGCTTACACCGCATCCAATTCGCAGGACATTTTAAAATACATTCATATGAATGCATCTGGTTCACATATGTGTGTTGCATTCGCACTGCGCATTGCACAATAAACGTTTTCTGGGCATTGCGGTGCGAATTACAAGCCCATTATCTTCTATGGGAACACATCTGATTCGCAGATGCATTGTGTTCTGAACATGGATTTTCTCCTTCTCCTCACTACACCTCGCCCTTTCCCCCCCTCCCTGCTCACTGATCCGCAGCTACAACATAGAGAAACCTCTGAACAACTGATTTTTATCTTCCCAGTGAAACCTGAGCTTCAATTCGCACCACACATGTGTGAACCCAGGCTGAGACATAAACCAGTATCATGTTAACCCAAGTATGTGCTCCCCAACATACATAACTCCTTTACTTATAAAATATATGTTCTTTTAGTACAGGTATTGAAATAATCTTTGGATTGGACCATTATATTGCCATGGTATTGCCTTGGCTGTTTAGTACGTCACAAATTGGCTTCAGTAGGTTTATGTTTATATAGGAGCCATAACAGCATTGTGTTGAATTCTAATTTACCTTTGTGATTTTCTGTTTGAAACATCAAAGTTAAAAATTATGATTAAAAAAAAAAAACAGAGAGGCGGTCCCCCTATCAGCGGTGACCCAGATGTTAGAGACATCATCTCTCTCCCAGCGCCGTCCATTTTTATCCCCCACCACACTCCAATTAAATTCCGCTGTCATGCTGTCTAGTTTGTGTGCCCTTCTCCACTTTTTCTGAAAGAAAAATTAATATATGGCACTGCAATGGTACCAGAAGGGTTCACCCCATGGCTGGCATGCGGGGGAGGTTTGCCACCATTAACTACCTGCCATACAATAACATCTTCTGCCACCATTACCATCTAGTGCCATTCTACTAACTCGTTTGCAGTTTGGTGCCCCACCTAATGTTCCATGTATAGATGTGTTACCAAGTTCTAACACACATGCGCATGTGTGCATATATATATATATAGCCGACCCCACGCTGAAGAAGTCCTGCCCACGGACGTAGCGTGTACGGGGGAGGAGTCACGTCTGGTGTCACCCACGGCCATCTTCCTGGTTTGAAACTAGTTGTATGTACTACATGCTTGTTTGCTTGCACTCGGCTTGAGTGCTTTGCTTGTAAGTAGATTTCCTTTTTATTATATAATTACATTTAAACGGAGAGCACTAGATTGTCCCCTTCTCTTTCGTTCATGTGTGATGTGACCATCGGCTGGATCATATGCGATCGGTACCCCAGGTGTGGGTCAAATGCTGTATGACCTTTTACAGGTTAACTCTATGAGGTGAGAGTATCTGTGGTGGATAGGCTACAAACACCGCTTCACTGTCTTTGTCTGTTATTGCACCTTAGGAGGCTCTTCATATCCATTTACATACAGGACTGTTTTACCATCAATAGATGACGATATGGACTGCTTAGTTTAATCTGATTGTGCTGCACTGTATTCTTTTTATAGTATATATATATATATATATATATATATATATATATATATATATATATATACATATACACACACAAACACACACACTTTTATAAATTATTGTGAACAAGCATTTTAAAAATGTGTTAAAATGGATTTTGCTAATTACTTAGAACTCTCAAACATTATATATATATATACAGTATCTCACAGAAGTGAGTACACCCCTCACATTTTTGTAAATATTTTATTATCTCTTTTCAAGTGACAACACTGAAGAAATGACACTTTGCTACAATTTAAAGTAGTGAGTGTACAGCTTGTTTAAAATTGTAAATTTGCTGTCCCCTCAAAATAACTCACAGCCATGAATGTGTAAACCACTGGCGACAAAAGTGAGTACACCCCTAAGTCAAAATTTCCAAATTGGGCCCAAAGTGTCAATATTTTGTGTGGCAACCATTATTTTCCAGCACTGCCTTAATCCTCTTGGGCATGGAGTTTACTAGAGCTTCACAGGTTGCCACTGGAGTCCTCTTCCACTCTTCCATGACAACATCGTGGAGTTGATGGATGTTAGAAACCTTGTGCTCCTCCACCTTCCATTTGAGGATGCTCCACAGATGCTTAATAGGGTTTAGGTCTGGAGACATGCTTGGCCAGTCCATCACCTTTAACCTCAGCTTCTTTAGCAAGGCAGTGGTAGTCTTGGAGGTGTGTTTGGGGTCCTTATCATGTTGAAATACTGCCCTGTGGCCCAGTCTCTAAAGGGAGGGGATCATGCTCTGCTTCAGTATGTCACAGCACATGAACATGAACAAATTCTGGACAGCTGCACTCATATAAAGCCTTTATTGGAAGATGCACATCAAATTCAAAAGATCATAGCAGACAAAAAAGAGCTGACATTTCGCACTAGCGTTAGTGCTTACTCATAGCTATGCGTGGAACCTGTCCTGTTAAACCGCTGTATGGCCTTGGCCACCATGTTGCAGCTCAGTTTCAGGGTCTTGGCACTCTTCTTATAGCCTAGGCCATCTTTATGTAGAGCAACAATTCTTTTTTTCAGATCCTCAGAGAGTTCTTTGCCATGAGGTGCCATGTTGAACTTCCAGTGACCAGTATGAGAGAGTGAGAGTGATCCCACCAAATCCAACACACCTGCTCCCTATTTACACCTTAGACCTTGTAACACTAACGAGGCACATGACACCGGGGAGAGAAAATGGCTATTTGGGCACAATTTGGACATTTTCACTTAGGGGTGTACTCACTTATGCTGCCAGTGGTTTAGACATTAATACCTGTGTGTTGAGTTATTTTGGGGGGACAGCAAATTTACACTGTTACACAAGCTGCACACTCACTATTTTACATTGTAGCAAAGTGTAATATGTAGTGTAGTATATATATATATATATATATATATATATATATATATATATATATATATATATATATATATATATACATATATTAACCACAGGTCCTAGAGAATAAAATGATGGATGTTGCAATTTTGTATGACTCTTGGTTTTTCAAACACAATTTTTTTTTGGAAAACATACTTTGGTGAATTTTAATGCACAAAAAGACAATATAATGACAATTGTTTGGTAAAATATAAAAGATGATGTTATGCTGAGTAAATATAAAAAAGTAAATACAAAAAAGATATGATCTATTATCACCATCATTTTTTGACTCCGGGTAGTGACATACCTCATGCAAAGACCCATGACTGCTGTTCCTTTGTTACATTATGCTTAGTAAATTGATACCTAACATGTCATGCTTTAAAATTGCACACGCTCGTGGAACGACACCTAACTACGATACTTAATAATCTCCACAGAGGACACTTTATAAGCCTTTAAAGGTTAACAGTTTAGAGTTACACAGGAGTTCTGGTGCTAAAATTATAGCTCTCACTACAATGTTTGCGTCGATACCTCACATGTGTGGTGCAAACACCGTTTACATACGTGTGCAACCTATGTGTGTATACGCCTTTGCATGCAAGCACAGAGGGATGGGGGCACTTTGAATTTTTTTTTATTTTACTATTTTTTTTTATTTTAAATAATGTGTAGAAAGAGGATGAAATTTTTTAAGCACCCAAAACAACAAGAAGTATATAAAACAGAAAAATTTTACTCAACATAGTAGTTTGAAAAACACATATACAGTAGATATAAAATGACCAAAATGGTCCGATACACTATACCAAGATCACCCCAAACTGTTATAGAGGATGGGATGAATAGCTCCATTTTAGTGTTTACTGAAGACACAAAAATATGCAGGGCAATAACACAGCAGGATATAGAAACTTTACAAGAGGACCTGAATAAATTAATGGAGTGGGCTACTCCCCTACCTTAGGTGATTCCAGGATGAAGAAGGATCTAGGGGTCCTAGTAGAAGACAGACTGAGCAATAGCATGCAGTTTCAAGCTGTGGCTACCAAAGCCCGCAAAATATTAGCAAGCAATAAAAAGGGAATTTACTCCAGATAAGACGATTATTGTGCCACTTTAAAAAAAATCTGGTTCGGCCGCATCTGGAGTATTCCATCCAGTTCTGGTCACCAATCCTCAGAAAGGATGTGCTGTAGTTGGAGAGAGTCCAGAGAAGGGCAACTAAATTATTAGGGGAATGGAGGACCTCAATTATGAGGAAAGACTACAAATGCTTAATTTATTCTCCCTGGAGAAGAGAGGCTTGAGAGAAGATATGATTGCGATATATAAATATCCCAACGGTGATCCCAGAGTAAGTATGAAAATTTTCAGTCCCAGGGAGTGTAAGAGGACACAGGGTCATACAATTTCACTGTCAGGGTGGTAAGGATGTGGATCTCTCTTCCACAATCGGTGGTGTCGGCAGGAAGTATGGATAGTTTTAAAAGACTCTTGGACAAACATCTTAATGAAAACATGTTAAGGGGTATGGGAAATTATTTTTCTACACACATACATACCTACAAAGGTTGAACTGGATGGACTGTTGTCTTTTTTTAACCTTACCAACTACAGTGCCTTGCATAAGTATTCACCCCCCTTGGCTTTTTACCTATTGTGTTACATTACAGCCTTTAGTTCAATGTTTTTTTTAATCTGAATTATATGTGATGGATCAGAACACAATAGTCTAAGTTGGTAAAGTAAAATTAGAAAAATATATACATAAAACTATTTGTAAGAAATAAAAAACTGATAATGGGCATGTGCGTATGTATTCACCCCCTTTGTTATGAAGCCCATAAAAAGCTCTGGTGCAACCAATTACCTTAAGAAGTCACATAATTAGTTAAATGATGTCCACCTGTGTGCAACCTAAGTGTCACATGATCTGTCATTACATATACACACTTTTTTGAAGGCCTCAGAGGCTGCAACACCTAAGCAAGAGGCACCACTAACCAAACACTGTCACAAAGACCAAGGAACTCTCCAAACAGGTAAGGGACAATGTTGTTGAGAAGTACAAGTCAGGGTTAGGTTATAAAAAAATATCCAAATCTTTGATGATCCCTAGGAGCAGCATCAAATCTATCATAACCAAATGGAAAGAATATGGCACAACAGCAAACCTGCCAAGAGACGGCCACACACCAAAACTCACAGACCGGGCAAGGAGGGCATTAATCAGAGAGGCAGCACAGAGACCTAAGGTAATCCTGGAGGAGCTGCAGAGTTCCACAGCAGAGACTGGAGTATCTGTACATAGGATGACAATAAGCCATACGCTCCATAGAGTTGGGCTGTATGGCAGAGTGGCCAGAAGAAAGCAATTACTTTCAGCAAAAAACAAAATAGGACGTTTTAAGTTTGCAAAAAGGCATATGGGAGACTCCCAAAATGTATGGAGGAATGTGCTCTGGTCTGATGAGACTAAAATTGAACTTTTTGGCCATCAAAGAAAACACTATGTCTGGCGCAAACCCAACACATCACATCACCCAAAGAACACCATCCCCACAGTGAAACATGGTGGTAGCAGCATCATGCTGTGGGGATATTTTTCAGAAGTTGGGACTGGGAAACTGGTCAGAGTTGAGGGAAAGATGGATGGTGCTAAATACAGGGATATTCTTGCACAAAACCTGTACCAATCTGTGTGTGATTTGAGGCTAGGATGGAGGTTCACCTTCCAGCAGGACAATGACCCCAAACACACTGATAAAGCAACACTTAAGTGGTTTAAGGGGAAACATGTAAATGTGTTGAAATGGCCTAGTCAAAGCCCAGACCACAATCCAATAGAAAATCTGTGGTCAGACTTAAAGATTGCTGTTGGCAAGCGCAAGCCATCCAACTTGAAGGAGCTGGAGCAGTTTTGCAAGGAATGGGCAAACATCCCAGTGGTAATATGTGGCAAGCTCATAGAGACTTATCCAAAGCAACTTGGAGCTGTGATAGCCGCAAAAGGTGGCTCTACAAAGTATTGACTTTAGGGGGGTGAATAGTTATGCACATTGACTTTTTCTGTTATTTTGTCCTATTTGTTGTTTGCTTCACAATAATAAAAAAAATGTAAATTAAATGATGCAAATCCTCAAACAATCCATATTGATTCCAGGTTGTAAGGCAACAAAACACAAAAAATGCCAAGGGGGGTGAATACCTTTGCAAGGCACTGTATGTAACTATGAATATTTACTGTAAAATCTGGAGTGCTTCAAAAAAAAAAATCACAATATGTTGGGACTTATCTTCTACAGGGATGGAAGTTGCTGCTCAGAAACAAATGCCACCATATGGAGCCTAATTTTATATAAATAAATTAATATTAAAAATATCATGTTTAGATAGGTTAAATTAAGCTGATGCTACTGTGCAGGATGTAAAGTCGTGGTACCTTTAGGTTAACAGACAGAAAGGCATCCAGTAGATCAAATAAACCAAGTGGACACGTCAATAGTTACTAGCTCATCCAAAAAGTATTTACATCATCTATAGATAAGAAAAATAACAATTATGTTGCCAACCATAACAACCAAAACTCAAGAAGCTCAAAATGTCCTTAATAAGTCCAAAAATATTGTGGCAGAAATCAAGCTCCCAGTGCAGAGACCATACGCTGAAGAAATGAAGCCTGAGACATTCCATTCTTATAAAAGAACAGCTAATAACCATGTGACTAAAATTATCCAATCAAAACTGTTCCCATTGGCACCAAACACTATATCCAATTGATAGATTGTTTGGCCTAAAACCACTCCTGCTGTGCCACTTGGGAGATATCAGCAACCTCCACACACTTCCGGCACCATATGATGTCACCTCCGACATCGCGGTCTCACCAGGTGGATTCGCAAACAGAAGAGCGCCCTTTAGAGTCCAGAAGATATAGCATCGACACACAGAATCAGACCTGGAGGAATGCAAAAGTATTCTAAGCATTCAGAGGTGGGGAAAAAAGGTATGTGATACACCAGAACAGGACACCCTGCTCTGTCCAGACAAGCTACACGTGCAGGGACTGTGTGTGCTGGGTGCCTCCCAGCTCCAAAAAGAACACCAGTCTAGAAGGTGGCCACATCCATTCTATTACATTGATATCAAAAGTATGAAATATCTATTTATATCATACACTCAAAAGCCTATAATCTATCAACATAATCCTGAGACTATAATATTTAACCTCCATGTGAGTCGAAATAAACAACTGCCTAATCAATTGTCCAAACCCGACACAGGGTGCAGTCAAAGGGGGGAAAAATGTATGAAAATGTAGGATTCCCAATTACATAAGGTGTTCCAATTTACCAGAATTGCCTTTGATGGGCTTTTTATTGTATGATGTAAATAGATATTTTGTACTAGTCTGGATGCTTAAATGCTTCTGCATTCCTCCCAGGTCTGCCTGTGCATTTTGGTGCAATATCTTCCGGATACTAGAGGGCGCTCTTCTATTTGCTTGCAGAGAATCTATCTGGAGAGACCGTAATGCCAGAGGTGACATCATAGAGTGACGGGAAGTGTACAGAGGGTGCAGATATCTCCGATGTGGCACAGAAGGAGGGGTTTTCAGTCGAACAATCTTTCGCTTCAGCTGAAAGCTCTTGTTTGGACTAGACAAGGTTTTGTTTATTGCCTTTAATTGGGTGTAAAACACAGTTTTTGATTGGATATAGTGTTTGGCACCAATTGGAGTGGTTTTGATTGGATAATTGTAGTCTCATGGTTATTAGATGTTCCTTTATAAGAATGGAATGTCTGAGGCTCCATTGTTAAGCTTATGGTCTCTGGACTGGGAGCTTGATTTCTGTCACACTATTAATAGGGTAAGCCCTGATGTTTCTTTGACTTATTAAGGACATTTTGAGCTTGTTGAGTGAGTTTTAGTTGTTATTGTTGGCAACATAATTGTTATTTTTCTTATCTATAGATGATGCAAATACTTTTTGGATAACCTAATGACTATTGACTTGTCCACTTGCTCTATTGATTTACTGGGTGCCTTTCTGTCGGTTGACTTAAAGTTACCATAGCTTTACATCCTGCACAGTAGCATCAGCTTAATATAGCCTACCTATCTTAAACATGATATGTCTAATATTAATTTATTTATATATTGTTAGGCTCCATATGGTGACCGTTTTTTTCTGTTCCAGCAAATTCCAACCCTGTAGAAGATAAGTCCCAAAATATTGTGATTTTTTTTTTTTTAGCACTCCAGGTTTTGTTGTGAGTATTGGTTTAATTAATTAAAATATCCCTTTTATTTACACTCTTCT
The DNA here is from genome assembly GCF_042186555.1 of Aquarana catesbeiana. NCBI lineage: Eukaryota > Metazoa > Chordata > Amphibia > Anura > Ranidae > Aquarana > Aquarana catesbeiana. Next base: position 264,071,044 of record NC_133324.1, read on the forward strand.
TTTGTTGTTTGCCAGTAGGGGTTCCTATTTTGCCATCCTCTGTGCCTCCTAGGCTTTGCTAGGGACCTGTTCGTTGTGATTCACATCCACCTCAAATTTTCATTTGAATTTTGTAAGTCATTGTGGTTGTATATCATGATGTAATGTAAAGGTTTACATGTTCCTCTGATTTAAAACAAAAATTGACATGTATTTATCTATGTTTCAGACTATAACACCCAATTTATTCCCTTGAAGTTCAATGGAATCAAAAGGCATTGGCCTAAACAGTTTTTTGTAACAATTTAGGGTGATGTTGGGAAATTGTATCAGACCCTGCTGGTCATTTTATATCTACTGTATATGTGTTTTTAAAATGACTATGTTGATTAACATTTTGTTAATTTTATATATGTCAGAGAAGGACTTCTTCTACCCTTACTTGCCATGCTCCTTCACGCACGAGCGGCGGATTGGCGATTCGGCGCACACACAACAGTTCCCGTGTGCGCGCAGTAACTTGTGAGTGCGCACGGTAGTGCATACAGTGTGCGCAATGGCGCACGCCGTTGCGCACTCTGTGGCGGGGCTATTTCAGACAGCTTTGGCACCCAGATGGGTTGCTGGTTTGTTGTCAGTTTCCTGTTTGTGCCTGTTTCCAGTTTGCCATATCTGATCACCTGCCTTGACCCAGATTGTTCCTGACTACGCTGCAGCTCTCCTTGATCTGACCCCTGGCTTGCTTTAACGGACTTTGCTTGATCTGCCTACCAGTGTTTGACCCTCGGCCTGCCTAATGGACTTTGCTTGATCTGCCTACCAGTGTTTGACCCTCGGCCTGCCTAACGGACTTTGCTTATTTGCCTTACCTGGATTTGACCTCTGGCCTGTTTCACGGACTTGTTTACTTGTCATTGCACCTGATCCCTCTGTCCTGCATTGGACCCTCAGCCAGTTCCTGAAGCTCAGCTATCCTTCATACAGCTCCTCAGATTCTTCAAGGAATTCACACCTGCTGGTGGCCCGTGCCTCCGGGTGCCACCTGTTCCCTGTATCAATTTCGGGGGACAGGGTGCGCTTGGTCGCAAGGGCGAGCCACTCTTAGCATCTCGGCCTCGGTAAGTACTATCAGTGACAATATACTTGTTTTTTATTGCCTAAAAAATCCCATCCTTTTTCTACACATTATTCTCCATAAGTAGGGATGTGGCACCCGAACCAGTTTTATTAATCTGAATTTACTGTATAACTTGTTTATTGTATAAAAACAAAAAAGAAAAAACACTGTAGCTTTAATTTTTTTCATCTCTTTTATTGCTATCAAAAGGGATGAACAATATCTCTTGTGGTAGGATGGGTCAGGGCAGGTCCCCTTTATCAAAAGATCTGGGGTGTATTAAACCACTGATCTCTCCTCTGCCCTCCAAAGCATCTGATAAAAGCATGATTGGTTTGATCAGATCCTTGTTCAAGCTGGTATTGACTTGTTTACATGAGACCAAAACTAGAAATTACAGGTTAGGTAAAGCAGGTGGTGGGAGGGAGGTGGGACCCCTTCTGCTGCCTGTAAAAGTAATCAAGCAGCTTCTTAAATTCTTGAAATATTGGTATGTTGCCAGACAACAAGTGGTTTAAGTGTATATATGGGCAAAAAAAAACAAAAAACTTTACACTTACAAAAGCCTTATATAGTTATAAACCCATCCTATGTGGTCATTTTAGATTTAAACTGGATGAGGGTGTGTATCTCAATGCACCAAAGGCCACCGTGATAAAATGTAACCCTTATTTCAGTAATCTAAAAGTATGACCATAAATGTGAATTCCTATTGGGTGAGGTAAATACAATTGTATTGTTCTTCCAAGTACCATAAGTCTATATAGATTAGTAAGTACCATAAGTCTATATAGATGTCAACTTGTATAGGTAATAATCAAATATCCTGACCTTTCTTACCTTTCTAGACCTTTCTACATATGTATGGGTCACAATGATAGCTATCGTACATATATCGCCCATACTTATGTAGAAAAATCTCAGCTCAGGATATTTTATTGTTTGCTATACAAGTTGACATCTATATAGACTTATGGTACTTGGAGGTAATTAAAATAAGTACAATACAATTGTTTTTACCTCACCCTATAGCTATTCACATTTACGGTCATTAAACATACTTTTCGATTACTGAAATAAAAGTTACATTTTATCCCGATGGCCTTTGGTGCATTGGAATAAGCACCCATGTCCAGTTTGAATAAAAAAAAAAAGAGAAAAAAAAAGCACACTTGTGGATGCTATAGCCAGAACCATAGAGGCACCATCGGCAAATGCAGCTGCCTGCCTGCTTACTCTGTATCCTGCGGCTGCACTCCCCACATTCACAGTTACTGGATTCAACTGAAAACCAGTCCCACTTGCAGCTCCATCGGCAGAGATGCTGGAACAGAGTCTGGGGACTTTCCACTAAAAAAAGCTCTGGCGCACAGTGTGATTAGGGTATGCCCAGGCACTCTCAGGACAGCCTGTGTGCACACCTATGATTTCACAATGCCTTGATGCTATTCATGAAATACCAATAAATTCTTCTATTGGAAATTATATCTGCAACTTTATGCATTGTATAAAAATGTAATTACTATTAATAACATGATACTCGTGGGATCAACAATACTATCTTTTTTCAATACCGTAACACACACATGCATAACAATTAACCAAAGGATTTACCCTCTTCCTGACAAGGCCATTTTTTGCAATACGGCACTGCATCAATTTAACTGACAATTGCGCGGTTGTGTTGAACCCAAACAAAATTGATGTCCTTTTTTTCTCACAAATAGAGCTTTCTTTTGGTGGTATTTGATCACCTCTGCGGTTTTTATTTTTTGCACTATAAAACAAAAACATCTGACAATTTTGAAAAAAAAAACAAACAATATTTTTTTACTTTTTCCTATAATAAATATTCAAAAATAAAATGTAAAAAACTAATTTCTTCATCAGCTTAGGTCAATATGTATTCTTCCACATATTTTTGGTAAAATAAATAAATAAACTGCAAAAAGCTTGATTGCTTTGCACAAAAGTTATAGCGTCCATAAAATAGAGGAGAGATTTATGGCATTTTTATTACTATATTTTTTTTACCAATAATTACAGTAATCAGCGATTTTTAACGGGTCTGCGATATTGCGGCAGACAGATCAGACACTCTTGACTAGGGATGAGCTATCTGTTCGAGTCGAACATGAGTTCGACTTGAACATTGGCTGTTCGTCAAACAGCGAACAATTTGGGATGTTCACGGCAAATTCGAAAAGCGGCGGAAGACCCTTTAAAATTCCATGGGAGAAATCTAAAGTGCTAATTTTAACATGTATCAATGCAACAAAAAAAGTTTTAAAAACGACCGTTTTTGGGGAGCAGTGATTTTAATAATGCTTAAAGTGAAACAATAAAAGTGAAGTATTCCTTTAAATTTCGTACCTGGGAGGTGTCTATAGTATGCCTGTAAAGTAGTACATGTTTCCCACGTTTATAACAGTCCGAGAGCAAAATGACATTTCTAAAGGAATAAAAGTCATTTAAAAGTGCTAGCGCTAGTCCCGGCAATTACTGGATTGTCGATCCCGACAATCCACATAAAAGTCATTGGAAGTCATTGAAAAAAAAAAGCATTATTAAAAGCATTTAAGCATTATTAAAATCACTGCTCCCGAAAAAATGTTTTCAGAACTTTTTTTTGCATTGATGCAAACATGTCTCCTGGGGCAGGACCCAGGTCCTCAAACACTTTTCATGACAATAACTTGCATATTAGCCTTTAAAATTAGCACTTTTGATTTTTCATGTTCGTGTTCCATAGACTTTAACATTGTTTGCGTGTTCGAACAAATTTTTTACAGTTCGCATGTTCTGGATGCGAACCGAATAGGGGAGTGTTCGGCCATCCCTACTCTTGACACTTTTTTGGGACCAGTGACATTTATACAGTGATCAGTGCTATAAAAATGCACTGATTACTGTATAAATGACACTGGCAGGGGGGGCAATCAAGGGGTTAAGTTTGTCCTAGGGAGGTGTTTCTAACTGTGGGGGGAGTGGACTGCCTGGGAGTACAGAGAGATTGCTGTTCCTAATCACTAGGAACAGACAATTACACTGTACTCCCCTGACAGAACGTTGATCTGCTTTGTTTACACTGGCAGATCCCCATTCTGCATCTCTGTGGAGCGATCATAGGTGGCCGGCGGACATCGTGGCTGCATTGGCTCCGGCGCCGCTGTATCTATTACACGAAGTGCCATGCCGGCACAGCGATTTTGGCAATAGAGCCACCCTGCCGCAGTATATCTGTGGCGGCTGGTCAGAAAGTGGTTAGGTTAAGTATAGTTAACAAGCTTCTTTTTCCTCCAGTTGTGCACACCATGCTGCTAGAATTTGGTTGGGAGGGGGGAAACAAGGAGCATTAAAATAAGTATACTATACATATACAATACCATTTAAGACGATTCAATGACTTAAATACTGCTAATGGTAATGGACTGGATATGTGCTGTACAGTAGATTACTATTTTATATTTGGTAAAATTTATGTACAGTAGATCCGTTCCACTGCATTTAAAAGCAGATCAATCATCATCGAGTAATGTAATCTATGAAAATAAAGGTGGCAGTTTTATTATGTAAGTTAGTGCAAGAGCTAAGATGAGAATACAATGTGCAGTAAAAATAACCCTGTCCCATGCCAAATAATTACATTCATTGTTCAGTAGAGATAGATTAGTGGAAAGTTATTTCAAGTTGATTAACACGATTAAGGATAACTTTAATTTGTATATCATAACTGGTTCATGCTATATGCAGATATGTTCCCAAAAACAGAATGTTTTTTGGTGATTACACAAAAGCTAATGAAGCCCCGTCAGTTAACATTGTCCCCTCCCCTGTAGCCAAAAAGGAACAAAAGGGTTTTGATGAAGTTGGAAATGTCACATTTGGCCTAAATCTGCAAGATTTGGTCATAAGGCTGGCCATACACAGTTCGAATCTTACTGAACCAGCCGAGATTCGAATCGTTAATGGGCAGGGTGAATGTACCAAGTTGATCAATTGATCAACTTGGGTACAAACAGCCTGCCAGATTCTTTTGTAACTATCGCTAGTGGCTCCTATAGCTGCTAGCAATAATTACTGTCTTCTCTCAGTTTGTGAATAAATAGGAACCTCTATACAGAGACTTCTATTCCTTCATCTATAGTTCAGCTGAGGCTGCAGAGAAAGGGACTGAGGGCTCCATTTCTCCATTTCCTTTCTCTGTTTAAAAAAAGAGACATCAGGAGACTGTTTAGATATCAGATACCTCTGATTTTCCATCAAATAACCCCCTGCCCCCACCCCCAAAAAAATTTGAAAAATATTAAAAATGAATTTGTAAAAAAATACTACAGTGTACTCCCCTGCAAGGCTGTGTTTACCCACACAGTTGTTCTGTGCATCCCTGTGTAGACAGTCCCATTAATATTGAATGGGATGCATCAACAGCATGGACACGGCCGCTGCTACCAAATTGGCATTTGTGTGGGTCCAGGTACATGTTCCTGAGCATTCATTGTTTGTGTTTGGGGCCGTACACCCACACCCCCATGGATGTCAGACTGAAAGTAGTGGCTGTGCCTTTGCAGCCACTGCATCTCAATCTACATGAATGGGACTGTCTGCATGGGGATGCATGAACACCTGTGCTTTCCCGCGTGGGTAAACATGGCCCTCTACGGGCAAACACTTTAGTATGTCCCATGTTAATGAGGCCTTAGTAGGAATTTAGCCAGAATTTTGCCGGTTATGTTGTGTTTGTGTCCACTAATAATGATTTTAGTGTATTTTTAGCAAAAATAGTGATTTGATAAACATTTGCGCAACTATTGTGGGGACTAAAAAATCAGTAGTACTTTTTCTAATCTGCAGGTCACATGCTTTCATAAAATGTATGTTGGAGGGGGGGAGGGGTGGAAGGGTGTCCTTTACAAACTCTGAAAGCTGTAAGTGAGAAATGATAACTTCCAGATTTTTAGAGTTAATTGTCTCTATCTACAGTTTTGTGCACTTTCAGTTTTCATAATTTCATAAAAAGACACAATTTAAGATTTACAAATATTTGTTATTTATTAACGCATTACAGTTTTAGCTTTTGTGTTTATTAGGAATTTAACAGGAATTTTGAAAGTTCTGCTATGCATGTATCCACTACTAATAATTTTAGTGTATTTTTTGAGAAAATATTGTTGGATAAACATTTGTTCAAATATTACAGAGCCTAACAATTCAGTAGCACCTTCTTTTATTTTACTGATCCTATGCTTTCAGAAAATATATGGTTTTGAGGGGGTCTTTCACAACTAAAAAAAAATCAGTAGCCAATTTTTGTTTTTATTTACACTTTTGCGCACCTTTAGTTTTCACCATTTCACAAAAGGATGAAATTAAAAATTTACAAATACTTGTAATTTATTAAAACTCTTTACAGTTTTAGCTTTTATATTTAGTAGAAATTTAGCAAAACTTGTGTACGTTTTGCCATGTATGCATCCACTAATAATGATTTTAGTGTATTTTTACCAAAAATATTGTATTAATAAACATTTGCACAAATCTCACAGAGCCTAAAAAAAAAAATCAGTAGGGACTTCTTTTATACTACTGATGCTATGCTTTCAGAAAATGTATGCTTTAGAGGGTCTTTCACAAGCTCTGAAAGCTGTAAGTGAAAAATTGAATAAATGTAAACATTGCAAAAATGGTCTGGCCATGTGAGTTTTAAGCGAAGCACTGGGCCTGGCAGCAAAAAGGTTAAAGTGTTTTTATATCTTTCCAGTATGTGCTTGTTGTTTACACCTTACATAAAATGAAATCATTTTGTGGCCACTGCTACCCAAATGTTCTTTTATACAAAGAAAATTAATAAGCTATGCAATGTTTGAGCTTACCAGGTTCAGCAGAGCATCATACAGTGCCTTGAAAAAGTATTCATACCCATTGAAAATGTCCACATTTTGTCATGTTACAAACAAAAACATAAATGTATTTTATTTGGGTTTTATGTGATAGACCAACACAAAATGGCGCGTATATTGTGAAGTGGAAGGAAAATGATAAATGGTTTTACAAATAAATATGTAAAAAGTGTGGCATGCATTTGTATTCAGCCCCTCTGAGTCAATACTTTGTAGAAATCCCTTTTGCTGCAATTACAGCTGCAAGTCTTTTTTGGTATGTCTCTACCAGGTTTGCACATCTAGAGAGTGACATTTTTACCCATTCTTCTTTGCAAAATAGCTCAAGCTCTGTCAGATTGGATGGAGAGCTTCTGTGAACAGCAATTTTCAAGTCTTGCCACAGATTCTCAATTGGATATAGGTCTGGGCTTTGACTGGGCCATTCTAACACATGAATACGCTTTGATCTAAGCCATTCCATTGTAGCTATGGCTGTATTTTTGGGGTCATGGTCCTGCTGGAAGGTGAACCTCCACCCCAGTCTTTTGCAGATTCTAACATATTTTCTTCTAAGATTGCCTTGTATTTGGCTCCATCCATCTTCCCATCAACTCTGACCAGCTTCCGTGTCCCTGCTGAAGAAAAGCATCCCCACAACATGATCTTGCCACCCCCATGCATCATGGTGAGGATGGTGTGTTCAGGTTGATGTGAAGTGTTATGGGGCGTACACGCGGTCCAACTTTTCAACCAGACTGGTCTGACGGACGCGGACGGACCAAATCCGGCGAACAATCCGATCATGCGTGGGCTTCACTGGACCTTCAGCGGACCTTTCCTATCGCAAATCTGACGGACTTTAGATTTGGAACATGCTTCAAATCTTTACGTCATAACTCCGCCAGACCCAGAAATCCGCTCGTCTGTATGCTAGTCCGACGGACAAAAACCGACGCTAGGGCAGCTATTGGCTACTGGCTATCAACTTCATTATTTTAGTCCGGTGTACGTCATCACGTACGAATCCATCAGACTTTAGTGTGATCGTGTGTAGGCAAGTCCGGTTGTTAGAAAGTCTGTCGAAAGTCCGCCAAAAGTCAGTCGAAAGTCTGTCGAAAGTCTGACCGTGTACACACGGCATTCGTTTTATGCCGCACATAGTGTTTTGCTTCTATACCATAAAGTTAAATTTTGGTCTCGTCTGACCAGAGCACCTTCTTCCACATATTTGCTGTGTCCCCCACATGGCTTTTCACAAACATCAAATGGGACTTCTTATGGCTTTCTTCTTGCCACTCTTCCATAAAGGCCAGATTTGTGGAGTGCATGACTAATAGTTGTCCTGTAGACAGATTCTCCCATCTGAGCTGTGGATCTCTGCAGCTCCTCCAGAGTTACCATGGGCCTCTTGGTTACTTCTCTGATTAATGTTCTCCTTGCCCAGCTTGTCTGTTTAGGTGGACAGCCATGTCTTAGTAGGTTTGCAGTTGTGCCATACTCTTTCCATTTTCAGGTGATGGATTGAACAGTGCTCCGTGAGATGTTCAAATATTTTTTTTTTTTATAACCTAACAAAAAAAAAAAGGTCACTGCCCCCACCTATAACTGGTCTTCACAGCAAGGAGCACTGGAAGGGCAAACGCATGTCAAAAACCAAGGAATTTCCAAGCTCATGTATTTGCAAATGTGTGCAACTAAACCCCTGTTTTTAATGCATACTTTTAGACAGGTTAATTTGGTAGGTCGCAGGCTGGTTGGTAAGTTGAGCTTGGAAATTCTTTGTTTTATTATAACCTAACCCTGCTTTAAACTTCTCCACAACTTTATCCCTGACCTGCCTGGGGTGTTTCTTGGCCTTCATGATGCTGTTTGTTCACTAAGGTTCTCTAACAAGCCTCTGAGGGCTTCACAAAACAGCTTTATTTATACTGAGATTAAATTGCACTGGTGGACTCTATTTACTAATTAGGTGACTTCTGAAGGCAATTGGTTCCACTAGATTTTAGTTAGGGGTATCGGAGTAAAGGGGGCTGAATATAAATGCATGCCACAGATATGTATTTGTAAAAATTTGGAAAACCATTTATCATTTACCTTCCACTTCACAGCAATGTGCCACTTTGTGTTGGTCTATCACATAAAATCCCAATAAAATACATTTATGTTTTGGTTGTAACATGACAAAACATGGAAACGTTCAAGGGGTATGAATACTTTTTTAAGGCACTGTATCTAGTGGGGGCTTCTATAAACTGTAACAAAAAATGCTTTTAACAAGTTTATACATTTTTTATTATTATCTATGCCAGCCCTTAGAGCCCTTTCTATTTGTGGAAGTTGAGACTCAACCTTCTGATTAACACTGGGTGGCCTATAACAAACTCCAATAATTAACTTTGAAGTACTTACACCCATATGCAGCTCCACACATAAAGCTTTAGTACCATCACACTCTCCATCAACAAGTTCCTTTTTAAAACTTTCTTTAAGATCCCTTCTCACATACAAACAGACACCCCCACCTTTACATTTTACCCTGTCCCTCCAAAAGCATAGCCAGGAAAATGAATAGCCTAATTGTATGAAGAATAAAGCCAAGATTCAGCAATTCCAATTAAATCCAAGTTCTCTTCATGCATCAAAGCTTCCAACTCTCCTATTTTGCTTGGCAGACTTCTGGTATTGGTGAAAAATCACTTTAATTCATTGTTGCATATGTGATTATATGTAAAAATTATTTAGGTGGGCAAATTAGTCAGAGATATATTTCCAAGTTAACTGATGCATACTGACACTGTTACATTTGATCTGGGCATTTACACATAGATAGCCTCTGGTCATGAATGGATTAAAGTTTCTAAAATCTTAAGCTTCTTTTCAGTTTGGGTTTCAAAATGTCTACATTGCTTGTGAGAGATGTTTTAGAAATTAGTCAGAGATATATAATAGACCTTGTCAGCCAGTCTTGCATTTACAACAGATACCATTCAACATTGAAAACTAATATAATTCAAATATTGCTGCACAGTTTCTATGATCCCATTATTACATGGTCAGCTAAAAATGACATTGCACAGTAACTACATCTCTGGCTCTGGTACAAATTATTTCTGCTCAATAAAGTCATACCACTGCTTCAAAGATAATATATTTATATTTCAAACAGAACCTTACAGCTGCACAATGATTACATACATTTAATAGGCTTTAAAATTATATTTTTCATTTTATAACAATTTTGCTTCAGTTGGCTCACCCATTGCATAAAGAATTAAAACAAAGCTTCTATTCATCTTCTAATACCCAGCAATGTCCTAACATTACATTTCTTTTTTCACTTTAGTTAGTATCATATGTATTCCCATGAACATACAGCTAATCTAGAAGATAGAACAATATGTACTCTAACTGCATCTATTTTGCAATGAGGTAATGGATGTTTTTGTTAAAAAATTAGGTTCTGGATTTTGGTTAATCTAGATATTTAGATAAATAGTGTAAAACAGATCCATTAGACATGAAGAACAACCTTTTATTATTGATATGTGCCTATACAGTGCTTTTTAGGCAAAGCCTTTCTGAGCTTTTTATTTAATTTTGGTGAAATATATCTCTCATTAGGGAGCTAGATGGAGTAAGGCCAGCCACCAATAATCATTTCAATTAAGAGTGTAGAGCAATCATTAGGAACAACAATATGTTGGAAATGTTTTGCAAATATATTTTATAATTTTATGATATTACACCAGAATTGTGGCAGATGGTAGGATGTATAAAAATGCTCTGAAGATGCTTTCTGTCTCTCATTCTGATTACAATAGGATGATGTGAAAAAGACTAAACAAAATACTAACTGGCTGCCCTATCATTTGGCGCAAAGGTAGCAAAATCTTGGAATTTCCATGTGTCCAGTTGCTAAATCAAACTTTATGAACTATATTTTTATTTAAAAAAAAATTGAACAAAGAAAATATTAGGCATTCTCTAGCAAATCGCTGCACAAATGACCTTATAAAAGAAAGGATTGTCCTCTGACAATAATTTACACTGGTTAAATAGTCTTTAGAATGGGGTCACAACAGCAGATGACTGGCCCAATGACACTGGCCCCGACTAATATCCTTGAATCAAACTCTGTACTCAAAGGCCACATTTGTTCTTTGCCACCAAGGAAATTCCAAGATCTGCTGAGCGGAGGGTACAGCTATTCTCTCACAGAGTAGATTCTTATGCCACCTCACTATTGGTGTTACTACAGTTGTTGTCTGTCACATTAGGTTCACACTCCTTTGCACCTCAAAATTACACATGTGCTCATATATTAGCAGATGTGTAGTTCATATCTGCAAATTCTATATATGTTTATTTCATTCTCACTTCACATAGGTTTTCTCTATTTTTCAGGGATCTACCCCTAACTAGAAATGGCTATGTACACCTGTAGAGAGGCCATGTTGCAACTTATAGTCAGTGTACCATTTTTCTGTGAAACAAATTATTCACTGGCCATTTTTGTAACCTTACAATTGAACAGTTCCCAGCAGAATCCACATTTGAGCTTTCATATTATATTCAATATGTGAGGACACATCCACTGTACAGTTATCTTCCCCACTTAACATACCTTGTCTAACAGCACAGTCAACAATCTCCTCTTTTGAACTGACTATTACTTAAGAGGTTACAAAACTTCTCAGATGCCCACCTAACCATGGATAATGTTCCCTTGCAACTACTACGGTCACCCTCCAATTCTACCCTATGCTCCCTCACTCACATCTTCAACCTTTCCCTCTCTACTGGCACTTTCTTCTCCCCTCTAAAGCATGCACAGATAATATAACATACTTAACCACTTAAGGACCAAGTCTCTTTCTGAGATTTGGTGTTTACAAGTTAAAAACCTTTTTTTTTTGCTAGAAAATTACTTAGAACCCCCAAACATTATATATATATATATATATATATATATATATATATTTTTTTTTTTTTTTTTTTCTAACACCCTAGAAAATAAATGGCAGTCGTTGCAATACTTTCTGCCACACCATATTTACGCAGCGGTCTTACATGCACACTTTTTTGGGGGAAAAATACACTTTTTTGCATAAAAAAAAAAACACACAACAGTAAAGTAAGCCCAATTTTTTTTATATTGTGAAAGATAATGTTACACCAAGTAAATTGATACCCAATATGTCACGCTTCAAAATTGTGCCCGCTTGTGGAATGGTGACAAACTTTTACCCTTAAAAATCTCCATAGAATTGTTGCTCTCGCTCTAATGATCGTGGAGATACCTCACATGTGTGCTTTGAACACAGTTTTCATATGCGGGCCCTACTCACGTATGCGTTCGCTACTGTGCACAAGCTCGGCTGGACAGGGTGCATTAAAATATTTTTTTTTCTTATTTATTTTACTTTATTTTTTTTGTTTTACACAGTTTTTTTTTTTTTAAAGAAAAAAAGATTGGTGTCACTCCAACTAATCTTTTATCACTTCCATCAGCTCATCCCCCACAGTTAAAACCTTTTGTACCACTAGCCCCACCCTCTTAGATTGTAAGCTCAGAGGACTTAGTGAATTCATATACTGAGCTGCATTTTTATGTTTATAATGGATGGAAGAATTAATTATATTAATAATAAAAAAATTATTATAAAAAAAAAAAAAATACAGAGTTGGGCTTTAAAAGAGTATAGCAAACAGTGCTATTAACAGATCGCTCTCTATGATATTTGTCAGTGTGTTGGTGATAATAATTTTCATTAACCTCTTTCTGTTGAAAACAATTATTTCTAGGCATGTAGAAAGGAAGTATTTTGTCATACATTTGGTTAATGGAGTTGTAAAGGCAGAATTTTTTTTACCTTAATGCAGCAGCCCCCCTAATACTTACCTGAGCCCATCTTTATCCAGCGATGTTGCAGGAGTGTCTCAGCTGCCTGGGACACCCCTCCTCATTGGCTAAGACAGCAACATGGCACAACTGGGTCACGCTGCTGTCAATCAAAGTCAGTCAGTCAATCAGGAGAGAGAGGGGACAGGGCCAGGGCCTGGTCATGGCTCAGTGTATGAACAGACAAAGGGAACTTTGACTCGGCTCAGGTGCCCCATAGCAAGCTGCTTGCTGTGGGGGCACTCAACAGGAGGGATGATCATAGCATTTTCAAAAATCAAGTGTTCAATTTTGTATGAAAGCAATTGTTTAGGGACATTAAAAGAAGTGCAGGTAAATTAAAACCCTGGTTTGTCTTTGGAAAATGGGAATTGATCATAACTATGCACATAACTATATTTTCCTTTCTACAGCTGAAATTAGACACTACACATCTAGTTATTCAGTGAAGTTTAATTCTACTTCTCATTCTCCTATAAACAGTGTTTATATTAGAATACATTATGTTTCTCTATCAGAAAATCTTTGCAAAAAGTAAGTCATATTAAAATGTCAGCAGTGTGAACAGCTTCAAAGCATTCAACATGAGAAATTGACCTAGGAGATCAAGGACACTTGTGGAATTATTTCAGGAGGAAGAAGCTACACTGACCTTGTTATAAAGTCTGGTATTAAATTAGCCAGGTCCCTTTAACCTGGCAATGTTCCCATCCATTACCAAGTTCATTATTATATTTCTCATTATAACAATAGGAAAAACTGTGACACAGATTATTTAGGTTTACAAGCTGATTGAGGTAAAAAAAAATAAAATAACAAAAACGCTCTACATCTTTGCCGCAAGAAATATTAAATAGTCCTGTATATTGATTTTTAGTTTACTTTTATAGGGCCTTTAAGTTTTGGGTGCTTAAAGCATAGCATTCCCTTGTTTCTGACCATTTTGTTTTCATTAAATCTCTTTGCACCATTGTTTAAAGAAAAAAAAAAAGAAAACAAATGACAAAAACTATGTGATCTAAACCACCTTACAGTTTGTCATTCACATTCACCACACCCCTCTATCCCTATACTAAATAAAAGTTAGCCATACACTGTGGTCAGGTCTATTATACCTGAGTAAAACACTATCACTCAGTTGGCCAATTTAACACTGTTTTATTATCTGCAGTGTCTTAGAATTTGCAGAAAAACTGTTGCTTGTGCCTTGTGACTTTCTGCCTAGTTTGCCTAGTTGTGCCTTTCAGGATAATTTCCATTATTAAACCCGTCCTGCTACTTTTACAATTTTGACACTGCTGTATTATGTTTCATCTCCTAATTCTTAAGAGTTATTGGCCAGTGGCAGAACAGTTTTGGATGAGTGAAGAAATGGACAGCTTTGGCTAACCACAAGGCTATTTCTATTTGCCGGTCAAAGAAAACTTAACACCCCTACTGCATGATGAAAAATCATTAATCTCTGCTTAACCACTTGCCGACCGCCTCACGCAGATATACTGTGGCAGAATGGCACGGGCAGGCAAAATCACGTACCTGGTACGTGATCTGCCTCCCACGGGCGGGGGTCCGGCATTTGTTCCCAGGCGATCAGAGGTGAGGGGGAGGCCATCCATTCGTGGCCACCCCCTCGCGATCGCTCCCGGCGAATGAAATCCTTCCTCTGCCTCTGTAATGTAAACAGAGGCAGAGGAAGTGATGTCATCTCTCCTCGAGCCGGTCTTTTTCATTCCGGCGCCGAGGAGAGAAGACATCAATGTGAGTTTGCACAACACTACACGTACAGTAGAACATGCAGGCACCCCCCTGTACCCCCTGTCACAGTGACACCAATAGCAGTTTTTTTTTTGCATTGGTGTCAGTTTGTGACAGTTATAAGTGTTAGGGCAGTTAGGGTTAGCCCCCTTTAGGTCTGGGGTACCCCCTTTAGGTCTAGGGTACCCCCTAACCCCCCCTAATAAAGGTTAACCCCTTGATCACCCCCCGTCGCCAGTGTCACTAAGCGATCGTTTTTCTGATCGCTGTATTAGTGACACAGGTGACGCTAGTTAGGGAGGTAAGTATATAGGTTCGCCGCCAGCGTTTTATAGCAACAGGGACCCCCATATACTACCTACTAAAGGTTTTAACCTCCTGATTGCCCCCTAGTTAACCCTTTCACCAGTGATCACCGTATAAGTGTTACGGGTGACGCTGATTAGTTAGTTTGTTTTTTATAGTTTTATTATAGTTTTAGGGCACCCGCCGTTTATTACCTTATAAAGGTTTAACCCCCTAATTGCCCGGCGGTGATATAAGTTACGTTGTTAGGGTCAGATAAGGTCTGCGTCGCCCCAGTTAGCGTCAGGGTAGCGCCAGTACCGCTAACACCCACGCACGCAGCATACACCTCCCTTAGTGCTATAGTATCTGAATGGGTCGATATCTGATCCGATCAAATCTATACTAGCATCCCCACCAGTTTAGGGTCCACAAAAACGCAGTGTTAGCGGGATCAGCCCAGATACCTGCTAGCACCTGTGTTTTGCCCCTCGGCCCAGCCCACCCAAGTGCAGTATCGATCGATCACTGACACTTACAAAACACTAAGCACATATAACTGCAGCATTCGCAGAGTCAGGCCTGATCCCTGCGATCGCTAACAGTTTTTTAGTAGCGTTTTGAATCAGTCGCTAACAGTCAGGAGCTTTTTTGCCTGTGAGTCTCACTAGTGTACCCCTAAATTTATAGCCCAAAATGGCAAATCGAAGGTACACTAGTGAAGAGGCCTACACGTTTCTGAGCATGACAGATAGTGAAGAGGAAGTCACTCATCTGTCAGATTCAGGCTCAGAATACGATCCTGTAGACGACAGCGGCTCCATGACAGATAGCTCTGACGTTGTGGTCCCTGCCAAGGTCAGGCGTACCAGACCCCAATCTTCTTCTTCTGTCCTTGAAGTGCAAGAACCGCAGGTCCCTAGTATGGAGCAGAGAAGTACTAGCGCCGCTATTCCTTCTGGTGAACTGGCAAGCACCAGCGGCCTAGTACACCCTGGTCGTACATCCAGCACTGCAGTATCACTTGGTGACGTGGCGAGTCCCATAAGCGCAGATCAAGCTGGCGAGGTGGCAAGCACAAGTAGTGTCCCGCTGCCACCAAGAAGACAAACACAGGCCCGTCGTGCCCATAGTGCCCTTCCTGCTGCATTCGCCAATCCGAATTGGGTACCCACCACTTCTGCAGCACCCGTACTTCCCCCATTCACTGGCCAACCTGGAATTCAGGTGGAAACCTCAACTACTCATCATAGAGGCCACTCTACTAATCAGGTGGAAACAGTTGATTTTACGCCACTGGATTTTTATTCGCTGTTTTTCACCGAAGATCTCTATAGATCTATTGTGGACCAAAGCAATTTATATGCTGGTCAACACATCACCACTATTCCCCAGTCCTCCCTTGCCAGAGATTGGAGACCAATTATGGTCTCCGAATTTAAGATCTTTCTGGGCCTTTCCCTCAACATGGGCATAACTAAAAAGAGTGAGTTGCGGTCATATTGGTCCACTGACCCAATTCACCATATGCCCTTGTTCTCTGCCTCCATGACCAGGGCACGGTACGAGCAGATTTTGCGGTTCATGCACTTCAACAACAATGAACTCTGTCGTCCTCATGGAGACCCTGAATACGATCGGCTCTACAAAATTCGGCCCCCTGTAAACCACTTCAACCAACGTTTTGCAGACTTGTTTACTCCTCATCAAGTTGTCTGCGTTGATGAGTCCCTGATTAAGTTTTCTGGCCACTTGTCATTCAAACAGTACCTTCCCAGCAAGCGTGCCAGATACGGGGTCAAGATGTATAAGCTCTGTGACAGGGCCACAGGCTATACATGTAGTTTTATGGTTTACGAGGGCAAAGATAGTCACGTAGAGCCGACAAACTGCCCTGACCACATAGGAAGTGCTGGCAAGATAGTGTGGGACTTGGTGTCAGACTTATTCAGAAAGGGGTACCACTTGTACGTGGACAATTATTACACGAGCGTGCCACTTTTTAGTCACCTTTTTGATCATCAGATTGGAGCATGTGGAACCGTGCGACCTAATCGCCAGGGCTTTCCCCAGCGGCTTGTAGATTCCCGTCTTAGGCTGAGGGAGAGAGCCTGCTTGCAGTGTAATAATTTGCTCGCTATGAAGTGGAGGGACAATAAGAATGTTTTCGTTCTTACCTCCCCTCATGCAGACACGACAGTCCAAATTACTATGGCGACTGGTGTTGTGGAGAAACCCCTCTGTGTCCACGAATATAACCAAAATATGGGAGGGGTGGTCCTCAACGACCAGTTGTTGGCGCCGTACCTAGTTGCCCGTAAGGCCAGACGCTGGTACAAAAAAGTGTCTGTTTATTTATTTCAATTGGCTGTGCTGAACGCTTATGTGCTATACAGAGCTTCAGGATGGACTGGATCCTTCCTTAAATTCCAGGAAGAGATCGTCAGAGCCCTTCTGTTTTCAGATGGTGCTCCACCTCACCTTTCCCAACCAAATGCAGTAAGCCGGCTGCATGAGAGGCATTTTCTTTATGTCCCCCCAAGTACCCCTACCCAACGAGCCCCCCAAGAAAGATGTTGTGTCTGCAGCAAGCGCGGATTTAGGCGTGACACCCGGTATTATTGTCCCTTCTGTCCTGACAATCCTGGTCTTTGCATTGGTGAATGTTTTGAACGCTACCATACACTAGTTGAGTATTAGCGTAGGGTACAGCACTGCACAGACTAGGACACACTTTCACAGGGTCTCCCAAGATGCCATCACAAAACAAAAAAAAGTAAAAAAAAAAACACAAAAAAAAATAAAATAATAAAAACCAAAAATAGTTGTTGTTTTATTGTTCTCTCTCTCTATTCTCTCTCTATTGTTCTGCTCTTTTTTACTGTATTCTATTCTGCAATGTTTTACTGTTGTTATGTTTTTATCATGTTTGGTAACCATGTTTTTGTTTTCAGGTATGCCATTCAGCTGCTGAGTGGATTTATTTATCTTGACAGCAACAGCGTTTGCTCCCACGATACATAAAGCCGTGACTCCAGCGCTGTTGGAGGTGATTTCACCACCACAGTTACATACTTCAGTATATATGCCGAAGCGTGTTGGCAGCAGTGGGTGGAGGAGCGATTTGCTCCTGCCTTTTGCGGGAGGATGCCCCCATGCTTCGGCATATATATATTTTAGGCACAGGTTGCGTTTAAATGTTTTATTTTTTACTATTTATTTTTTTGTATTTGCTTTGCAGGTATGGTAAGTCTTACTGTTATACTGTAATGTTACTTTGTTTTATTGTTAACCATCATTTGCTTAGCAGGTACGCCATTCAACTGTAGAGCGGATTTATTTATCTTGACAGCAACAGCGTTTGCTCCCACGATACATAAAGCCGTGACTCCAGCACTGTCGGAGGTGATTTCACCACCACAGTTACATACTTCAGCATATATGCTGAAGCGTGGGGGCAGCAGTGGGTGGAGGAGCGATTTGCTCCTACCTTTTGCGGGAGGATGCCCCCATGCTTCGGCATATATAAACGGTGCATGTATGCCCATCATTAGAAGTGGGTGGATGAAGGGAGGTATTCTAATGGTGGGCATACCCACCGATCAATATCTTTTTTTCGTTCAGCCCACAGGCTGCATGAAAAAAAAGTTTACAATATATGCCCAACAAGGACTAGCAACGTACTGGTATGTTGCTGGACTTTGAGTGGTTATACCAGAATGATGCCTGCAGGTTTAGGTATCATCTTGGTATCATTCTTTTCAGCCAGCGGTCGGCTTTCATGTAAAAGCAATCCTAGCAGCTAATTGGCCTCTAGACTGCTTTTACAAGCAGTGGGAGGGAATGCCCCCCCCACCGTCTTCCGTGTTTTCCTCTGGCTCTCCTGTCCCAACAGGGAATGAGAATGCAGCCGGTGATTCGGCCAGCTGACCATAGAGCTGATCAGAGACCAGAATGGCTTCAATCATCTCTATGGCCTAAGAAACCGGAAGCTACGAGCATTTCATGACTTAGATTTTGCCGGATGTAAACAGCGCCATTGGGAAATTGGGAAAGCATTTTATCACACCGATCTTGGTGTGGTCAGATGCTTTGAGGGCAGAGAAGAGATCTAGGTTCTAATAGACCCCAATTTTTTCAAAAAAGAGTACCTGTCACTACCTATTCCTTTCATAGGGGATATTTACATTCCCTAAGATTACAATAAAAATGATTAAAAAAATAAAAAAATGAATGGAACAGTTTAAAAATAAGATAAAAAAGCAAAAAAATAATAAAGAAAAAAAAAAAAGCACCCCTGTCCCCCCCTGCTCTCACGCAAAGGCGAATGCAAGCGCCGGTCTGGCGTCAAATGTAAACAGCAATTGTGATACCTCACCATGCATGTGAGGTATCACCGTAAAGGTCAGTTCGAGGGCAGTAATTTTAGCAGTAGACCTCCTCTGTAAATCTAAAGTGGTAACCTGTAAAGGCTTTTAAAGGCTTTTAAAAATGTATTTAGTTTGTCGCCACTGCACGTTTGTGTGCAATTTTAAAGCATGTCATGTTTGGTATCCATGTACTCGGCCTAAGATCATCTATTTTATTTCATCAAACATTTGGGCAATATAGTGTGTTTTAGTGCATTACAATTTAAAAAAAGTGTGTTTTTCCCAAAAAAAGCATTTGAAAAATCGCTGCGCAAATACTGTGCGAAAAAAAAAATGAAACACCCACCATTTTAATCTGTAGGGCATTTGCTTTAAAAAAATATATAATGTTTGGGGGTTCAAAGTAATTTTCTTGCAAAAAAAATAATTTTTTCATGTAAACAAAAAGTGTCAGAAAGGGCTTTGTCTTCAAGTGGTTAGAAGAGTGGGTGATGTGTGACATAAGCTTCTAAATGTTGTGCATAAAATGCCAGGACAGTTCAAACCCCCCCCCCCCAAATGACCCCATTTTGGAAAGTAGACCCCCCAAGCTATTTGCTGAGAGGCATGTCGAGTCCATGGTATATTTTATATTGTGACACAAGTTGCAGGAAAAAGACACATTTTTTTTTTTTTTGCACAAAGTTGTCACTATATCATTTAGTGACAACTTTGTGCAAAAAAAAAAAAATTGGTCACTTTCCCGCAACTTGTGTCAAAATCTAAAATATTCCATGGACTCAACATGCCTCTCAGCAAATAGCTTGGGGTGTCTACTTTCCAAAATGGGGTCATTTGGGGGGGGGGGTTTGTGCCATCTGGGCATTTTATGGCCTTCAAAACTGTGATAGGTAGTGAGGAGTGAAATCAAACCTTTATGCCCTTAGAAATCCTGAAGGCGGTGCTTGGTTTTCGGGGCCCCGTATGCGGCTAGGCTAGCAAAAAGTCCCACACATGTGGTATCCCCGTACTCAGGAAAATCGACAGAATGTATTTTGGGGTGCAATTCCACATACGCCAATGGCCTGTGTGAGCAATATATCATTTAGTGACAACTTTGTGCAAAAAAAAAAAGTTTGTCATTTTCCTGCAACTTGTGGCAACATATTAAAATATTCCATGGACTCAACATGCCTCTCAGAAAATAGCTTGGGGTGTCTACTTTCCAAAATGGGGTCATTTGGGAGGGGTTTGTGCTATCTTGGCATTTTATGGCCTTCAAAACTGTAATAGGTAGTGAGGAGTGAAATCAAAAATTTACGCCATTAGAAATCCTGAAGGCGGTGCTTGGCTTTGGGGCCCCGTACGCGGCTAGGCTCCCAAAAAGTCCCACACATGTGGTATCCCCATACTCAGGAGAAGCAGCAGAATGTATTTTTTGGTGTAATTCCACATATGCCCATGGCATGTGTGAGCAATATATCATTTAGTGACAACTTTGTGCAAAAAAAATGAAAAAAAAAAGTTTGTAATTTTCCTGCAACTTGTGTCAAAATATAAAATATTCCATGGACTCAACATGCCTCTTAGCAAATAGCTTGGGGTGTCTACTTTCCAAAATGGGGTCATTTGGGGGGGGGGGTTGTGCCATCTGGGCATTTTATGGCCTTTAAAACTGTGATAGGTAGTGAGGAGTGAAATAAAAAATGTACGCCCTTAGGAATCCTGAAGGCGGTGCTTGGTTTTCGGGGCCCTGTACGCAGCTAGGCTCTCAAAAAGTCCCACACATGTGGTATTCCCATATTCAGGAGAAGCAGCTAAATGTATTTTGGGGTGCAATTCCACATATGCCCATGGCCTGTGTGAGCAATATATCATTTAGTGACAACTTTTTGTAATTTTTTTTTTTTTTTTTCATTATTCAATCACTTGGGACAAAAAAAATGAATTTTCGATGGGCTCAACATGCATCTTAGCAATTTCCTTGGGGTGTCTACTTTCCAAAATGGGATAATTTGGGGGGGGGGGGTTGTACTGCCCTGCCATTTTAGCACCTCAAGAAATGAGATAGGCAGTCATAAACTAAAAGCTGTGTAAATTCCAGAAAATGTACCCTAGTTTGTAGACACTATAACTTTTGCGTAAACCAATAAATATATGCTTATTGACATTTTTTTACTGAAGACATGTGGCCGAATACATTTTGGCCTAAATGTATGACTGAAATTGAGTTTATTGGATTTTTTTATAACAAAAAGTAGAAAATATCATTTTTTTTCAAAATTTTCGGTCTTTGGGGTCTTTGCCCGGTCTTTTTCCGTTTATAGTGCAAAAAATAAAAATGGCAGAGGTGATCAAATCCCATCAAAAGAAAGCTCTATTTGTAGGAAGAAAAGGACGCAAATTTCGTTTGGGTACAGCATTGCATGACCGCGCAATTAGCAATTAAAGCGACGCAGTGCCAAATTGTAAAAAGTGCTCTGGTCAGGAAGGGGGTAAATCCTTCCAGGGCTGAAGTGGTTAAACTACATTAAAAAAGCATTTTTAATGAAATTTGAGTGATGTATGTAAGCCAAACATTTGCTGTTAGAGAAGACTGTCACTGAAGCTTTCAGTGAAAACCTAATTGTTCTATAGCTTTAGCATAACTACAAGTATGCTAAATTCAAAATTTGAATGTTTTTTTATTATTTTTTATTTAGCCTTTTAAGCTGCATGAAAAGAAGAAAAGAACTCCATGGTATTTCTTTTTTTTTGTCACTGTCACGTCACATGTCATGTAAAGCAGTGCCTGACCTCACCATTAATTAATCAATATATATATATATATATATATATATATATATATATATATATATATATATATATATATATGTGTATATATTAACAATAGCTTGCATTTTAGCCTTAAAAATGTCCACAATTGACTCAAAGGATTCACCTTCATAGACTTCGATGGGATTCGTCACTAAGTTTGGGTTTGCTGATTTTCAAACATGATCAGCTGAACCCTCTGCAAATCGATCCCAGGGAGATGCACTCATCCATACATAAGGCCTGTCTATTACTGTATAATGAATGCTGCTATTCTTATAATTTTGTAATATCACTGAGTTATCTTAAGATTAATTTATGGCTAACATTTAGTTTTGTCAAAAGCACTTTAGCGTCTTACGATAATAAACTAGTAAAAGTAGGTAGACAAGAAATTCATAGTTTGTGTAATGATCACTACCCTAAAAACTGGGAATCAAGTATGATTAGCATCTTTTAGCAGGTTTCTTCAGATTAAAAATGCATTAGTATGAACAATCTTTAAATCTACCCATATATTTGTCAAATTTGGTTAATGTGCACCTAAGCTACCAGTAGTTATGTAGTCATGGCATAGAAATTATATACTTATTAAGAGGACCTATTCTAGGATGTTTCCTGCTTGAGACAACCTTACGCCCCCTTTCCTGACTCTGCTTTGGGTCCTGGAGCAAGAAGGCTTTGTAGAGCTTTGGTTGGATTGAAGCCTCTATTCCTATGTCCCCATCTTACCTAGTAGCCAGATCTCATTAATTAGTGTCAGTTGTCCATAGACCTTTTTATATGTGCGCTGACTAATGCTCAGCTCTCTCTATCTCACTCTCTGTTGCAGCAGTTGTAGGGCATCCTGTTGGTCAGGTACTGACATAGGTTTAGTTAGTGGTTCAGAAGAGCAGATGTTTAGTTTGTTTTATGCTATGGACTTGCTTGGCAAAGTCCTGGTGCATCAAAACTGTATTTTTTTGCTGTTCTACACCTTTTTTCACTGAAAAAAGGTGTAGGACAGACCTGCTTGGACTGTTCCTGTGTGTCCCTGTCTGAAGCATGGTTTACTGGTGCCAATATCAGTTGAACCTGTTTCCCCTTACAGTTGATTTAGCCTGGGCACCTTTGAAATTCCCTGAGGCAGAGATTTTCTAAAAGCATGTGACTGCATGCAACCAAAAAGCAACACTGTTCTTACAAAAAAGAAATTCAAAATAAAGCACCCTGAAATAGAAGAATTATAGTTCTTACCTCTCTGGCATGTGGCAAGTCTTAACATTAGTCTCTTCAACAGCTACAGTGCCTAAGGAATCTTCAGTATCTGACAAGCCTCCAAGTGTGCTGGTTACCTGGTCCACCCCTGCGTTCTGTGGTTCCTTCCACTGGCCCTACATCAATAATGTGGTTCTTATGTGCCAGTCACAGTGCCAGTTACAGTGATTAGCGAGAGAGCTTTCATGTCTACTAGTCTACTGTAAGTGATTTCTATTTCATACTACCAGGATAAGCAAAACATGCGACAGAAAAACAAACAAACATTTTTTTAGAAAGAAGACATGTTAATAATGCAACCACAAAAAAAGTTGTGAATTTCTCGTGAAATTGTATAATCTTGTATAATCTGAACAAGTCTAAAGTACCGTATGTAATATGCTTGTACATACACTATATTACCAAAAGTATTGGGACACCTGCCTTTACACACGCATGATCATTGGCCCACCCTTTGCAGCTATAACAGATTTAACTCTTTTAGGAAGGCTTTCCACAAGGTTTAGGAGTGTGTCTATGGGAATGTTTGACCATTCTTCCAGAAGCGCATTTGTGAGGTCAGGCACTGATGTGGACAAGAAGTCCTGTCTTGCAGTCTCCGCTCTAATTCATCCCAAAGGTGTTCTATTGGGTTGAGGTCAGGGCTCTGTGCAGGCCAGTCAAGTTCTTCCACCCCAAACTCCCTCATCCATGTCTTTATGGACCTTGCTTTGTGCACTGGTCCAAATCATTTGGTGGAGGGGGGATTATAGTGTGGGGTTGTTTTTCACGGGTTGGGCTTGGCCTTTTTGTTCCATTATAGGGAACTCTTTTGGTGTCAGCATACCAAGAAATGTTGGACAATTTCATGCTCCCAACTTTGTAGGAACAGTTTGGGATGGCCCCATCCTGTTCCAACATGACTGCGCACCAGTGCACAAAGCAAGGTCCATAAAGACATGGATGAGCGAGTTTGGGGTGGAGAAACTTGACTGGCCTGCACAGAGTCCTGACCTCAACCCGATATAACACCTTTAAAATGAATTAGAACGGAGACTGTGAGCCAAGCCTTCTTGTCCATATCAGTGCCTGACCTCACAAATGCACATCTGGAAGAATGGTCAAACATTCCCATAAACACACTCCTAAACCTTGTGGACAGCCTTCTCAGAAGAGTTGAAGCTGTTATAGCTGCAAAGGGTGGGCCAACTCAATATTGAACCCTATGGACTAAGGCTGGGATGCCCTTAAAGTTCATATGCGTGTAAAGGCAAGCGTCTCAATACTTTTGGTAGTATAGTAGTACTTGGTAGTTCAGCTATATGCAACTAACCACCTTGTGTTGCTAAGCCCACATAAACTTTTATACAACTCTAGATTATTCCTGTATCGTATATATTCAATTTCTATGAGAAGGCCTTATGGGTACCCATGACTGTTAAAACAGGATCCTATATATGGAGTATCTTTTGATTAATAGAGTTTTCATGATTAAATTGTAATCAGGTAAATCCAATGGTTCATAGGTTAGAAATCATATATTCACTAAATTTCAATGAATAGGGCTTTTGATGGTGCTCCTGAAGTAGTCTTTATTATAATGCAGAGTGCTCTGTGTATGATATAGGGTCATTATATTATACATGGTACTGTTTTTAAAGAGTTTTGGTTAATGTCATATATGTTATATTATGACTTAATAAAACATAATTTTTTGTTACAATTTATTGTTTGTTATTGAATGTGAATTTCTATCTAAGACAGCTACAGTTTAAAAGCCTGATTTCCTTTCCAAATGTATACTATATGCAATATACATTTTAAAACAGCAATAAACTGCATACTTAGCCAATTGGGGATCATGTTGTACAACAATCAATACTATATAACTTCAAGATCACCATGTATAATTCTAACTATAGGAGATCTACACTTATGATAAGACAAACAATTCATGTGAAGAACACATCATAGTTCAACATAGTGTAATGTACCCAAAAACAGACAATACTATAAAACATTG
The DNA here is from genome assembly GCF_042186555.1 of Aquarana catesbeiana. Classification (NCBI taxonomy): domain Eukaryota; kingdom Metazoa; phylum Chordata; class Amphibia; order Anura; family Ranidae; genus Aquarana; species Aquarana catesbeiana. The sequence goes on from NC_133324.1 coordinate 264,096,386, forward strand.
AAATATAATTAGCAAGATCACTTGGCTTTTTGTAATACAATGTCCCAATTAGCCATAGTTAAGTGTTCTTGCATAGCAAGACCACTTATTGTTATCTCACATATATATTATTAAGTGTTCTTGCATAGCAAGACCACTTATTGTTATCTCACATATATATTATTAAGTGTTCTTGCATAGCAAGACCACTTACTGTTATCTCACATATATATTATTCTTATTATTATAGCCAAATTTACCACCCTAACTCCTCCCACAGTTTTTACACTACATAGACAAGTAATATACCGAAACGTGCGGATTGTTCCCGAATGGTGTGCTATTACTTTGTGGAACGTTTCGCCGAATGGTTCACGAAATATCGTCGTTTTTGCGGCGAAATTGGTCCCATAGGAATGAATTTGGGAAGCATAAACAGGGCATGAGCGTTGCTAGGAAACAGTGGTTGTAAACACAAGATGCTGAGACACTCCAAATGCATGTGACTTCATCTGCTAGACTTGATAATGCTTGTAGACTCCTCCCACAGTTTTCACACTACAGAGACAAATAATATACCGAAACGAGCGGATTGTTCCCGATTGGTGTGTTATTACTTTGTGGAATGTTTTGCCGAATGGTCCACGAAATGACGTTTTTGCGGCGAAATTGGTCCCATAGGAATGAATGGCGAAATGTTCAAAACTAGAGTGGGAAGTGACAAAAGCTGACAACCCCATGATCAGCCAAAACATTATGACCACCCCATGATCAGCCAAAACATTATGACCGCCCCATGTAAAAAAAAAAATATTTTTGAAAAAAAAAAATAATTTTTGAAAAAAGTAAAAAAATAATTTTTGAAAAAAAAAAATCATTTTTGAAAAAAAAAAATATATATTTTTGAAAAAAAAAATATTTTTGAAAAAAAAAATTATTTTTGAAAAAAAAAAAATATTTTTGAAAAAAAAATTTCTTTTAAAAAAAAATTATTTTTGAAAAAAAAATATATTTGAAAAAAAAAAATATTTTTGAAAAAAAAATTACTTTTAAAAAAAAAATATTTTTGAAAAAAAAAAATATTTTTGAAAAAAAAAATATATTTGAAAAAAAAAAATTTTTGAAAAAAAAAAATTATTTTTGAAAAAAAATTACTTTAAAAAAAAAAATAATTTCGAAAAAAAAATTATTTTTGAAATAAAAAAATTCATTTTTGAAAAAAAAAATTACCTTTGAAAAAAAAATCATTTTTGAAGAAAAAAAAATCATTTTTGATTAAAAAAAATTCATTTTTGATTAAAAAAAATTCATTTTTGAAAAAAAAAATTACTTTTGAAAAAAATGTTCAGCTCTTTCAGCGAATGATGGAACTTTTTTACTACTATTTATACTTTTTAAAATATTAAGCTTTTTAACACTTTTCACAGTTACTCAAGCCACTCCACCCAGTTACTCCGCCCACTCCAGTTGTAGAGGCAAGAACACTTTCACAATTTCCCCAGAAATTGTACCTTTTCTAGTTAAGTGTTCTTGCATAGCAAGACCACTTATTGTTATCTCACATATATATTATTCTTATTATTATAGCCAAATTTACCACCCTAACTCCTCCCACAGTTTTTACACTACATAGACAAGTAATATACCGAAACGTGCGGATTGTTCCCGAATGGTGTGCTATTACTTTGTGGAACGTTTCGCCGAATGGTTCACGAAATATCGTAGTTTTTGCGGCGAAATTGGTCCCATAGGAATGAATGGGGAAACTAGAGTGGGAGATGGCAAAAGCTGGAAAATCAGAACATGATTTCTAAACTGCCGCCACTCCCTCATTTTCAAGCCCACCTACACAAATCTTATATCAAAACGTTCAGCTATCCCTGCTGCCACTAAACATGTCCACGGCTAAGCCATAGTCCTGATAGTTTTCACAATATGACCATTTGTTTGCAACTCACGCCGTCCATTGACATTCATTGAAACTACACTCTAGCCCCTTCAAATTTGAAGGGCAATTTCTAAACTGCGACTGTGCCTCCATTTTTAATATTTCAGAGACATACTATACATCAAAATCTAGGTCTGGGTCTTGTGATTCTCACAATATAAAGATCTTCGCTGTAGGATGTATAGTTTTTAAAATATGGCCATTTGTTTAGAGGTCATTTCAGGAAATTTTAGCCATTAATCAGAGTGTACTGTTAGTGTTTGTTTTGTTGCCATGGTTACCAAAGCTTCTGTTATACACAGGGGGGGAGGTGGCTGGAGCATCTCAGCTCTGATTACAGAGCCCGGGGGAGGGGACAGACACACCATGTACTGATTTATAATAGAGGAATATGATGGGGCAGTTTTGATGGGGTAATTCTGATGGGGCAGTTTTGATGAAGTAGTATTTATGAAGCATAAACAGGGCATGAGCGTTGCTAGGAAACAGTGGTTGTAAACGAAAGATGCTGAGACACCCCAAATGCATGTGACTTCATCTGCTAGACTTGATAATGCTTGTAGACTCCTCCCACAGTTTTTACACTACAGAGACAAGTAATATACCGAAACGAGCGGATTGTTCCCGATTGGTGTGTTATTACTTTGTGGAATATTTCGCCGAATGGTCCACGAAATATCGTAGTTTTTTGCAGCAATATTGGTCCCATAGGAATGAATTGCGAAATGTTCAATGTCATTTAATTGGTGTCCTATTACCTTGTGGAACTTTGTGAAAAGCTGAAAAATACCAGTGTGAATCCGGCCTCAATGTCATTTAATTGGTGTGCTATTACTCTGTGGAACGTTTCGCCGAATGGTCCACGAAATATCGTCGTTTTTGCGGTGAAATTGGTCCCATAGGAACGAATGGTGAAATGTTCAAAACTAGAGCGGGAGGTGACAAAAGCTGACAACCCCATGATCAGCTAAAACATTATGACCGCCCCATGAAAAAAAAAAAATATTTTTGAAAAAAAAATTATTTTTGAAAAAAAAAATATTTTTGAAAAAAAAAAATTATTTTTGAAAAAAAAAAAATTATTTTTGAAAAAAAAAAAATTATTTTTGAAAAAAAAATTATTTTTGAAAAAAAAAATATTTTTGAAAAAAAAAAAATTATTTTTGAAAAAAAAATTATTTAAAAAAAAAAATATATATATTTTTGAAAAAAAATTACTTAAAAAAAAAAAATAATTTCGAAAAAAAAAATTATTTTTGAGAAAAAAAATTACTTTTAAAAAAAAATCATTTTTGAAAAAAAAAATCATTTTTGAAGAAAAAAAAATCATTTTTGGAGAAAAAAAATCATTTTTGAATAAAAAAAATTCATTTTTGAAAAAAAAAAATTCATTTTTGAAAAAAAAAAATTACTTTTGAAAAAAATGTTCAGCTCTTTCAGCTAATGATGGAACTTTTTTAATACTATTTATACTTTTTAAAATATTAAGCTTTTTAACACGTTTCACAGTTACTCAAGCCACTCCACCCCACCCAGTTACTCCGCCCACTCCAGTTGTAGAGGCAAGAACACTTTCACAATTTCCCCAGAAATTGTAGCTTTTCTAGTTAAGTGTTCTTGCATAGCAAGACCACTTACTGTTATCTCACATATATATTATTCTTATTATTATAGCCAAATTTACCACCCTAACTCCTCCCACAGTTTTTACACTACATAGACAAGTAATATACCGAAACGTGCGGATTGTTCCCGAATGGTGTGCTATTACTTTGTGGAACGTTTCGCCGAATGGTTCACGAAATATCGTCGTTTTTGCGGCGAAATTGGTCCCATAGGAATGAATGGGGAAACTAGAGTGGGAGATGACAAAAGCTGGAAAATCAGAACATGATTTCTAAACTGCCGCCACTCCCTCATTTTCAAGCCCACCTACACAAATCTTATATCAAAACGTTCAGCTATTCCTGCTGCCACTAAACATGTCCACGGCTAAGCCATAGTCCTGATAGTTTTCACAATATGACCATTTGTTTGCAACTCACGCCGTCCATTGACATTCATTGAAACTACACTCTAGCCCCCTCCAAATTTGAAGGGCAATTTCTAAACTGCGACTGTGCCTTCATTTTTAATATTTCAGAGACATACTATACATCAAAATCTAGGTCTGGGTCTTGTGATTCTCACAATATAAAGATCTTCGCTGTAGGATGTATAGTTTTTAAAATACGGCCATTTGTTTAGAGGTCATTTCAGGAAATTTTAGCCATTAATCAGAGTGTACTGTTAGTGTTTGTTTTGTTGCCATGGTTACCAAAGCTTCTGTTATACACAGGGGGGAAGGTGGCTGGAGCATCTCAGCTGATTACAGAGCCCGGGGGAGGGGACAGACACACCATGTACTGATTTATAATAGAGGAATATGATGGGGCAGTTTTGATGGGGTAATTCTGATGGGGCAGTTTTGATGAAGCAGTATTTGGGAAGCATAAACAGGGCATGAGCGTTGCTAGGAAACAGTGGTTGTAAACACAAGATGCTGAGACACTCCAAATGCATGTGACTTCATCTGCTAGACTTGATAATGCTTGTAGACTCCTCCCACAGTTTTCACACTACAGAGACAAATAATATACCGAAACGAGCGGATTGTTCCCGATTGGTGTGTTATTACTTTGTGGAATGTTTTGCCGAATGGTCCACGAAATGACGTTTTTGCGGCGAAATTGGTCCCATAGGAATGAATGGCGAAATGTTCAAAACTAGAGTGGGAAGTGACAAAAGCTGACAACCCCATGATCAGCCAAAACATTATGACCACCCCATGATCAGCCAAAACATTATGACCGCCCCATGTAAAAAAAAAAATATTTTTGAAAAAAAAAAAAAAATTTTTGAAAAAAGTAAAAAAATAATTTTTGAAAAAAAAAATATATTTTTGAAAAAAAAAATATTTTTGAAAAAAAAAAAATATTTTTGAAAAAAAAATATATTTGAAAAAAAAAAATATTTTTGAAAAAAAAATTACTTTAAAAAAAAATTATTTTTGAAAAAAAAATATATTTGAAAAAAAAAAATATTTTTGAAAAAAAAAAAAAATTTTTGAAAAAAGTAAAAAAATAATTTTTGAAAAAAAAATCATTTTTGAAAAAAAAAAAAATATTTTTGAAAAAAAAAATATTTTTGAAAAAAAAAAAATTATTTTTGAAAAAAAAAATATTTTTGAAAAAAAAATTTCTTTTAAAAAAAAAAAATTATTTTTGAAAAAAAAATATATTTGAAAAAAAAAAATATTTTTGAAAAAAAAATTACTTTAAAAAAAATAATAATTTCGAAAAAAAAATTATTTTTGAAATAAAAAAATTCATTTTTGAAAAAAAAAATTACTTTTGAAAAAAAAAATCATTTTTGAAGAAAAAAAAATCATTTTTGATTAAAAAAAATTCATTTTTGAAAAAAAAAATTACTTTTGAAAAAAATGTTCAGCTCTTTCAGCGAATGATGGAACTTTTTTACTACTATTTATACTTTTTAAAATATTAAGCTTTTTAACACTTTTCACAGTTACTCAAGCCACTCCACCCCACCCAGTTACTCCGCCCACTCCAGTTGTAGAGGCAAGAACACTTTCACAATTTCCCCAGAAATTGTACCTTTTCTAGTTCTTATTATTATTATAGCCAAATTTACCACCCTAACTCCTCCCACAGTTTTTACACTACATAGACAAGTAATATACCGAAACGTGCGGATTGTTCCCGAATGGTGTGCTATTACTTTGTGGAACGTTTCGCCGAATGGTTCACGAAATATCGTCATTTTTGCGGCGAAATTGGTCCCATAGGAATGAATGGGGAAACTAGAGTGGGAGATGGCAAAAGCTGGAAAATCAGAACATGATTTCTAAACTGCAGCCACTCCCTCATTTTCAAGCCCACCTACACAAATCTTATATCAAAACGTTCAGCTATCCCTGCTGCCACTAAACATGTCCACGGCTAAGCCGTAGTCCTAATAGTTTTCACAATATGACCATTTGTTTGCAACTCACGCCGTCCATTGACATTCATTGAAACTACACTCTAGCCCCTTCAAATTTGAAGGGCAATTTCTAAACTGCGACTGTGCCTCCATTTTTAATATTTCAGAGACATACTATACATCAAAATCTAGGTCTGGGTCTTGTGATTCTCACAATATAAAGATCTTCGCTGTAGGATGTATAGTTTTTAAAATACGGCCATTTGTTTAGAGGTCATTTCAGGAAATTTTAGCCATTAATCAGAGTGTACTGTTAGTGTTTGTTTTGTTGCCATGGTTACCAAAGCTTCTGTTATACACAGGGGGGAGGTGGCTGGAGCATCTCAGCTCTGATTACAGAGCCCGGGGGAGGGGACAGACACACCATGTACTGATTTATAATAGAGGAATATGATGGGGCAGTTTTGATGGGGTAATTCTGATGGGGCAGTTTTGATGAAGTAGTATTTGGGAAGCATAAACAGGGCATGAGCATTGCTAGGAAACAGTGGTTGTAAACACAAGATGCTGAGACACCCCAAATGCATGTGACTTCATCTGCTAGACATGATAATGCTTGTAGACTCCTCCCACAGTTTTTACACTACAGAGACAAGTAATATACCGAAACGAGCGGATTGTTCCCGATTGGTGTGTAATTACTTTGTGGAATATTTCGCCGAATGGTCCACGAAATATCATAGTTTTTTGCGGCAATATTGGTCCCATAGGAATGAATTGCGAAATGTTCAATGTCATTTAATTGGTGTCCTATTACCTTGTGGAACTTTGTGAAAAGCTGAAAAATACCAGTGTGAATCCGGCCTCAATGTCATTTAATTGGTGTGCTATTACTTTGTGGAACATTTCGCCGAATGGTTCACGAAATATCGTCGTTTTTGCGGTGAAATCGGTCCCATAGGAATGAATGGTGAAATGTTCAAAACTAGAGCGGGAGGTGACAAAAGCTGACAACCCCATGATCAGCTGAAACATTATGACCGCCCCATTAAAAAAAAAATATATATATTTTTGAAAAAAAAAATATTTTTGAAAAAAAAAATATTTTTGAAAAAAAAAATATTTTTGAAAAAAAATATATATATTTTTAAAAAAAATATATATTTTTGAAAAAAAAAATTATTTTTGAAAAAAAAAATTATTTTTGAAAAAAAAAAATTTTTTTGAAAAAAAAAATTATTTTTGAAAAAAAAAAAATTTTTGAAAAAAAAAAAATTTTTGAAAAAAAAAAAATATTTTTGAAAAAAAAAAAAATATTTTTGAGAAAAAAAAATCATTTTTGAGAAAAAAAAATCATTTTTGAAGAAAAAAAAATCATTTTTGAAAAAAAAAAATTCCTTTTTGAAAAAAAAAATTCCTTTTTGAAAAAAAAAAATTACTTTTGAAAAAAATGTTCAGCTCTTTCAGCTAATGATGGAACTTTTTTACTACTATTTATACTTTTTAAAATATTAAGCTTTTTAACACTTTTCACAGTTACTCAAGCCACTCCACCCCACCCAGTTACTCCGCCCACTCCAGTTGTAGAGGCAAGAACACTTTCACAATTTCCCCAGAAATTGTAGCTTTTCTAGTTATTATTTAATATAGTTGAAGGTCATGGTAACATTTTCTTTGTTCTTATGGATCCTGACACTTAGATGGGTTTCAGATGTTTATCAAAATGCCTCCACAGGCTAGCAAGGGAATCTGCCAGTGTTTCTGGCTTATGGCTGGCATGCTACATACTTTCAGACAGGATGTTAGAAAGACATACTATGTCAGTCACTTGAAAGGCACACTAATGGGGATGCTGGAGAGGGAAAAGAGGGACAACGCAGGAGACTTGTTGAATGTGGATTGTAGAGGCCAGGCAGCAAGGGCCTTAAAGACATACAAAAGGTACAATACAGGAGTATTGCTGGAGATGAAGAAAAGAAGAGATATTAAAGGCAAAGAGAAGCAGTTCAGTGGGGATGCTGAAGGAGCTGAGGCAGAGTACAGGAACGCTGTAGTACAAAGGAAAGGAACATTGTATAGGAACACGGGAGAAAAGCAGCATTTCAGGGGGCAATGGAAGAGAAGAGCAATGCAGGGAGATACTGGAGGTGGAAGAGAGATGCAGTAAATGTGAGATGTTGGAAACTGTTTTGAATGTGTGTGCGTTAAACTGTTTGTTTTTACAGAGTGCTGAGTTCAAATTCCACTCCTGCTTGTAGTTATTATGTTATTAACCTATATTATCTTCTGATTTTCAACTTGGTGTTTAGGGGATAGCCATACACAAAGCTTTATCAGATTGCAAAATCTCTTCATAAGGGTTGTACAATTTAGTACTGTGCTACTCCACATGTATTTAAATGTCAGTGCAAAAAAAAAAAAGTGAAAAATATAGTTAAACCAAAAACCAATGTGAATGACAATAGGTGAACAAAACGTCCATATCACAAAAACTCCATCCAGTGTCAAAATATAAGCTTGAAGAGTGATTATCAAAAGGTGCTCATTCACATAAACTCTGCATTACCCTGGTGTCACACATGAAGGCCTACCAGAAAAATAATATCCACATGTATTCTTAGTAATAGCACTATAAAAACTCACTGTTTGGTACCCAGTCATTACACTTTCTTGTGAGAGTGACGTCATGATATCAGCCTTTGTCTCTTCCCTATGCATTTCATCACAACTGACATCATCATGGGCACGGAGACTGCTCTGGTTCATCATACACTACGCTGCTTCATCAGCAATTGAGGGACAAAGCATCTCTTTGTGCAATGCACATGTCAGGAAAAGATCTCAAACACATACACAAACAAAGATAAAAACCTAATAGAAGTTCTAATCCTACCCTATCCAAAACTAAAACAACATTTTCAAGATTAGAAACACATTAAAACTTGTTTGAACTGACTTTACCATGATTCAAAATTATACGGTAAGTTACAGGAGAATCTCAGCTTTGTAAAAATGGGCAAAGCAAAGGAAGTTTGACTCAGGACTAATCGTAGATGCTGGAACCTAGGATGCTTGACCAAGATAACACAAGCAACTGTTGTTAAATCACTGGGCCAGTCTCATACAAAGTAAAGCCAATAAATATCAGATTATGAAGCAACATACTTATGCCCCGTACACACGGCCAGACATTGATCGGACATTCCGACAACAAAATCCATGGATTTTTTCCGACGGATGTTGGCTCAAACTTGTTTTGCATACACACGGTCGCACAAAGTTGTCAGAATTTCCGTTCGCCAAGAACGCGGTGACGTACATTACATACGATGAGACTAAAAAAGGCCAGTTCAGAACCAAGCGCGGCACCCTTTGGGCTCCTTTTGCTAATCTCGTGTTAGTAAAAGTTTGGTGAGAGACGATTCGCGCTTTTTCAGACTCGTGGTTTTCAGATTGTTTTCTGCTGTTCAGTTTGTGCTTGTGGGTTTGTATCTGGTCTTCAGTGCGTGCAGTCAGTTCGTATTGGAATTTTCTGTGCGATCTTGTCGGCTCGTGTTTTCCAGATTGCTCTTCACAGGCCTTGCTGTTCTTCAGTGCGTTCTGTTACTTCGTTCTGAGCAGCCGACCGTTTTATAGCCATGTTGTGTATATGTACTCCTCATAGAGTTGGTGCTGTGCGGGGGCTTGGTGTTGGGGTCCTTACCTTGACACAAGTCCAGTCCATGAACAGGGTGGGGGAGGAGTTCATGGACCAAGAATTGGTTGCTCCAGCGTGACCAGTTCTGTCATATGCCTTTGCTTCGTGAGATCCGTGAGAATAATCCTGATGATTTCAGGAACTTTCTCTGGATGACGGACCCCGTATTTCACCGTTTGTTGGCTTTGCTGACCCCCTATATTAGCAGGCAGGATACCTGCATGAGGCAAGCCATCACTCCGGAGCAGAGGCTAGTCGCCACCCTGTGGTACTTGGCGACGGGGAGAAGCCTGCAGGACCTCAAGTTCTCGACAGGAATCTCCCCCCCAGGCTCTGGGGATCATTATCCTGGAGACCTGTTCTGCCATCATCCAGGTCCTGCAGAAGGACTATATTAAGGTAAGATTTATCCTTTAACATCACATTTTATTGTATTTAACGTTTGATAATATATTGTATTTCTTTCCTCATTCCCTAATTACCATGATTGTAATATGCTGTGAATGTCCCCTTTGTCCTCATGCATGCTGGATTTTTATGTACTTATTTTTTTTTGTCCTTCATACATATTTGCCTTCACTTACCTCCCCAGCATGGTCTCCTGGCCCTATATTCACCTCATGTAGTCACTTAACAATGTATTTTGTCAGCTCCATAGTAGTGCTTTACCCCAAACACCCCCTAAAATGTGTAAAAATGTGATTTGTGCTTTAAATTCAGGCAGAGTGCCAGAGGCTTTATTTTTTGGGTCCCCAAATCATTTGGAACCCTTCCTCCCCCCAACTGCTAAGTCAGCTGATACCAATTCTCTATCTATCCTCAATCATCTATCTGCTGACTTTGCCAAACCCAAACACACTATACCCATCTCTTTTGTGGTTAGATGTATGGATGAATTCCCCAAAGCATGTAGTGCAAGGGCCTGCCTGTATACTTTCAAATGGTACTGTTTCAAGTTTTTGTATACTATTATTTTCTTAATAGGTAATAGCAGAATGTCCAAATGTGCTAAAATGTGTACCGTGTGTATTTATATCTTTGTATTATGACACTTCTTACCTGTCCAGTGGGCTGTCAATAGTGTAAGTAGGGGCTGGCCAAAGTAATACACATTATTTAGGCATTCATCTCTCAATGAAGTGGAGAGGGTTACCTGTCCAAGAGCTCCCCCCTCTAAAATGTTAGAAATGGCCCATGAGAGGGTGGGGGGAGGGGGAATCTGATAGGTGAACCTTATACCTTGGTCTTTCCAAACTCCCTAAAATAAATGTTATACTGATGTTGGCCAAGAATGTTTGTGTCTAATCTGCTTTCCCTGTTTAGGTGCAAAATGATTTTTTCTTTTCTTGTTTGACTTCACAGTTTCCCTCCAACCCACAGGAATGGCAGACTGTGGCCTCCCACTTTGCCCAGCGGTGGGACTTTCCTAACTGCGGAGGGGCAATTGATGGGAAACACGTCCACATCGTCCCACCACCCAACTCGGGGTCATACTATTACAACTACAAGGGGTTCAATAGTATTGTGATGTTGGCGGTGGTGTCGGCTACTTACAAGTTCCTGTATGTGGACGTGGGGAAGAATGGCCGGATGTCCGATGGTGGAGTCATCGCCCAGACGGAGTTCTACAGGCATCTCCAGAATGGCAGCTTGGACTTGCTACCTTCAGAAGACAATGTGGAAGGACTCCCATTTGTCTTCGTTGCTGATGAAGCGTTTGCACTGGGGGACCATCTTATGTGGCCATTCCCAATGAGGACTCTCACCCTGGACCAGAGGGTTTTTAATTACCGGTTGGCCAGAGCCAGAAGAGTGGAATCATGGCCAGCCGGTTCCACCTATTTCTTACACCCATACACATGGCGGAGTACAAACTGAATCATATTATCCTGGCGTGCTGTGTTCTACACAACTATTTACAAAATTCTGCCAACTATGCTGGCTCAGTTGGGCTTGAGGCCGGAATTCATAATAAACCAACCCTGACGGCGCTTGAAAGTGCCTGTCCTGGCTTGCTCCCCCTGAGTGCCCATGAGGTCTTGTAGTGCAAAGTGGATTTTCCCTTAGGAAATAACCCCCATTGTCACAGAAAACACCAATTTGAGCACAACAACATTTTTGGAGCATTCAAACAATAATCCACACATTCTTGAGTATCAATCTTTTTAATACCAGCACAATCACATGTGCATTTATAAAAGGTTTTTAAAACAAACCAACATGTTTGTTGTATAACAATTTTTGTGGTCACATTACTAAAAGTAGAAATGTCCATTTAAGATAAAACAGGCATGTTTAAAACCAACAAGAAAGACACAAATCTTGAACTTACAAAGTTCAACTTTTCAAGAAATTGAAGACAATATCAGACATGAGTATTTACAAACTGTGTTTGATATTGCGTTCAGATGGGGTGAAGTCACCCCTGGAAAAGCCAAATTTTGAAGATGCACACAAATTGGTGAATGTCAACATGTGCTAGCTGCCATCACGGGGGATCAAGGGATGTGTTTTGGGGGTGCAACCCCTTCCTCCCATCTACTTTGTTATTGAGGAAGGGGTTGCACCCTCAAAACACGTCCATTGATCTCCCGTGATGGCAGATAGCACATGTTGACACACTGTGTGCATGTTCAAAATTTGGCTTTTCGAGAATATGTCAAAAAATGTTTGAAATTTTTAGAGCCCAAAAAGCACAAAAAAAGGAAGGGATTTGGAGAGGTTTTAAACTCTCCCTAAAACATCAATGATGTTCTTCATTTTTTTTGAACATCATTGATGTTTTTCTGGATGTTTTCTAAGTCCCTATTACACCCCATGATCTCCCCGATCAGGATCTGTGCACTTTCAGAGGTGAAATGATCTGGATCCACAACATCACGATCACCTAAAAAGATAGAAACAAAACACACCATGTATTATAAATATGCCGGCATCCATCTCTTATTACCTGAGCCTGTGGTCTTCAGACACTCACCTGTTGTGGTGACAATTTCCACCACATCTCCTTCCTCCTCCTCCTCCTGTTGTGTTTGGTGGGTCTCCACTTCTTCCTGGTGGGGGTCTGTTGTCTCCTCGGATGAGGGGTGTCCTCCGAGTCTTTTATCCCCTATGTAAAACAAAAATGGTATACTTAGCACACAGATATTTGATGGCAGAAATAGGAATATGAAACATTGCTTGGAAGTGGGGTACAATTGTCTATTTTGGCAGAGTTCCAAGATCAAGAAATTTTTTTGTCCTTTGTCACGCTTGAATACTTACCTGTTTTTTACAAGCTTCACAGATGGAGTCACCCTTATAGTATACACTGGAGCACCTGTGTGGGACCCCCTAATAATAAAAAGGGTTTTCTTGTGTCCCACACTAGTGTTCCAGCGTCCAGATGTGAAAACTGCTGTGTCCTCTCCTTACCCAGAATCTAGTTTGCATTTCATTCTAGTTACAAACCCATCTAGACAACCAAATTATTTTAAGAGAAGTATGCCATAAAAAATCTATTCAAATGCATATGGCCAAAAAAATTGTGTTTTCTAGGCCGAACGAACAATGTTTCATACGAACGACTAATGTGCCCATGAACATGAAAGTTGCCATATTAAACTGTACAACAGTTAAGAAAAGCACATGGAGCAGCACGAACGTAATAAACACAAAGAATAGGAACACAGCACAACTACTTGCTTTTTTTGCAGCACTCTCCTGATCCTTCTGTACTGCTCGTGCTCCCTTAATTTCAGGTCCGACTACCGCTTCCTCAGCTGATCCTTGGATCGTCGTACCCCAAAATTCCGGTGCAGACTCTTGACTACTTTCGCCATGATCTTGGCCTTTCTAACATTGGGGTTGAGGTAAGGTCCATACTTTCCGTCATAGTCGGCCTTCTTCAGGATGTCGACCATCTCCAACATCTCCCCAAAGGCCATATTTGATGACTTAAATCTTCTCCTCTGGGATCGGGACGTTTCAGGCTCTGGGCTTTCCTCCTTCTCCTCCTTGTTGCTGTAATTAGCATGCACCTGCTATGTCTCCGCCATGTGCTCTTCCCCCACTGCGCCAAACGAGAAGGGTCAGGGAATAGACTAGAAAGAACGTCAGGGGCGGGCGGAGTTTCACGCATGCGCAGTGTATATAAATCGTAACACGCGTGCGTAGTACGTACGATCTGTGAGCGGAGGAAGGAGTATTGGAGGCGCCGATCGTGATAACGAAGGTAAGATCTAAACTTGGGCCTATACTGCTTCTAGATTGAGGCCTATATTGTAACAAGATTAGGAGAGTTTCGCCTGACATTAGGGTTTGTCTTGTCTTGTGTCTTGCAGATAAAATGGGTGGCTTAAATGACCACAACTTCCTCCCCCTGTTCATAGACAAGTACAGGGAGCTGCCCTGTCTGTGGCAGGTGAAACATCCACATTATAATCATAAACTAAAGAGGCAGGCAGTGCTGGAGAAACTGCTGTAGTTGGTGAAGCCGGTGGTCCCCATGGCAACCATCCCCTATTTAAAAGCCAAAATTGGTGGCCTGAGGAGCACTTATCTTAGGGAGCGCAAGAAGGTCACAGATTCCCAGAGATCCGGAGCTGCAGCAGATGACGTTTATGTCCCTAGGCTGTGGTACCATGAGAGACTGCGATTTCTGTCAGACCAGACTGAAGTCAGGGAATCCCTCTCAACCCTTCCTTCCACTCTTCCTTCCACCCCAGCTGAGGCTTCCGATGTCCAACCTGGGACTTCCAGCCAGGAAGAAGTGGAGGAGTCCAGCTGGAGCCAGGTATAGCATTCTTCTACAGATTTCTGGTCAATAAATAGATTATGTTTACTAGATGTTATTATTGATCACTAATTGCTGATTTAATAAAGTGTTTTACATATCAATAGACAGTAGTGGGCAAAAATAATTGGAACAAGAATGAAAAATGCTGGGCTCAGAATGATCATCTGTTATATTTGTTAACATTCAATTTGCAACAATCATGAGGTGAAAATTGTGTGTGATTGATGAATAAAAAACTAAAACTATGTCCCTTTTTCATACACAGGAAGACCTCAGCCAGGACGAGGCTCTGGAATGTGCCACACAGGAGGAGGCTGTGGAATGTGGCAGCCAGGAGGAGGCGGGGGTTAGTGGTAGCCAGGAGGAGGCGGGGCCCAGTAGAAGCCTGACAGAATCGCAGGTTCCTCCCCTCCGCCTTCCAAACAAAAGACCCAGGTAGGGGAGTCACGTACAGGATTCAGCACTCAGGCTGATTCAGGAGGCTTCTGCGTCCCTCAGAGCAACCCCCACTCCTGAAGAGGCCTTTGCCTGCATGGCTGCCACAAAACTGCAGGGCATGCAGGAGGGCCAATGCCTTCTGTGTGAGGACCTTCTTTATAAAGTCTTAACTAAGGGGGTGAGGGGCGAAATCACACCCAATACCCACCTGAGTGAGTTGGACCATCCTCCTCCTCCTCCTCCTGCCACAACTCCACCACCACAGCCACAGCGTGGAAGGAAGCGTGAAAGGAAGACCAGAGAGTGATGACCTGGGTTCAGTCTGGTCTGACAAAAGATGCAGGCTCTTGTATGACCACAGCCTGGGGACACAGATGTCATCTGCTGCTTTCATGATCTCTGGGACTTCTGGACCAGACTGCACTCCCTTAGATATGGACTCCTCAGGCCCTGGGGGCCAAAGGCTTCACCAATTTCTGCTGTTTCTCCAGCATTGCCTCCCTCTTTGTTTGGTTCTGAGCCCTTAATATAGGAATTTTTGTTTCAATTATACTCGCCTATGTGTGTTTTCCTTCAAAAAGGACAGTTTGTTTGTGAGGAGGCAGGTACATTTCAAAAATACAATGTGAAATTAACAAGAGACACCAACAACAACCAATCTCCTTGAGATTAAAGATTAAATAATACCGGATAATAATGGTGTTGTTGTAACTTGACACACAAAACACACACAAAAATATTCAGGATCTAAAATTAAAAAAATAAATAAATTACAACAAGATCAGGCTTGAAAACAATACAAACAAAAAAATATATATATATTTTTTTCCGATGTGACAAATCTAAATATATTGATGAAATCACAATAAATAATAAAGAAAGAAGTTTGTGAGAACTCTGTGTAAATATGAGCAGCAAAAATACTTCATTCTTCTAGCATTATAAAGAAGAACAGAGTGCGCTGTATTAAACAATTTTAAACATTGCAGTCTGACGAAAGTGCTCTATCCATTCCGAACGCTAATTTTACCAGACCGAGCTGTTCCGTCTCGGAATTTCTTCTGAGCATGCGTGGCACTTTGTGTGTCGGAATTGTCCACACACGGTCGGAATTGACGCGTTCGGATTTTGTTGACGGAAAATTTTATAGCCTGCTCTCAAACTTTGTGTGTCGGAAAATCCGATGGAAAATGTCCGTTGGAGCCCACACACGGTCGGAATTTCCGACAACAAGCTCCGATCGCACATTTTCCGTTGGAAAGTCCGACCTTGTGTACGGGGCATTACAGGGCCTCTTAGACTATCAACTTCTATATCCTGTTAAGGAAAATCCAAGAAGCAGTGTTATGTAATATTCAACCACTTCGAATAAGAAGCAGGCTCTCATAGTATTGGGAAATTTGAGAATTAAAAGTAAATCTGTGACTGTTTAATACATACTTTTGCTCTTAGTTCATATTTATGCAGGGTTTACAAGTTTACTCTATATTGTATACTTAGATATTCCACATGATATTGCAGCTGTAAGGAGTGACTGAAAGTACAAGCAACATAGCTGCAGAGCCATTCGTACAGAGTGACGTTGTCATCTGAAGGAGAGCAAAGCTATTATTTAATTGCGTGCATTTGATTATTATCACTGTATTAACAGAATAAATCAATACTAGCCCCCTGAGATTGCATCTGTTCTTGCTATTTCAGAGCATTCTCTTAAAGTTATTGTTATAGAGGAACAGAAAGCCTCAGAGCCCATGCAGCCCTGCTTTTAACTTGATTAACACATGCATATTTTATATGCTGATTCTGAATACATTTCACATCTACAGTCTATTTACTTACTGCTGCTAAATTGCAGAACATGTTGGAATTGAAATGACTGCTGTGCTCTAGAAATCATGTCTGTCACACAGCTCTGTGTAGCAGGCAGCTGTATGGAATAACGAGCGTCGTAATAAAGGCGAAACACACTGTAAACCTTTAGCATAGGTTTGTTTTGGATTTGAACTATGAAAAATGAACATACTAGCTGCAGTTAAAGTGATTGTAAAGTCTTGTTAAAAAAAATAAATAAATAACAAACACGTTATACTTACCTGCTCTGTGCAGTTGGTTTTGCACAAAGCAGCCCAGATCCTCCTCTTCTCGGGTCCCTCTTCACTGCTCCTGGCCCCTCCCTCCTAAAGAGTGCCCCCACAGTCAGCAGCTTTCTATGGGGGGCACTCGAGCCAAGTCACAGCTCCATGTGTCCATTCAGACATGGAACCCCCGACAAGGCCCCTCCCCCTCTCTCCTCTGATTGGTTAACTGGCTTTGATTGGCAGCCACGGGAGCCAATGCCAGCTGCTGTGTCTCAGCCTTTCAGGAGGAGAGTCCTGGATGGCTAAGACACTGGTGGACATCGCTAGAGAGAGATGGGGCTCAGATAAGTAATTAGAGGGTGCTGGGGAATCTGCTACACACAGAAGGTTTTTTATCTTAATGCATAGAATTCATTAAGATAAAAAAAACCTTCTGCCTTTACAACTCCTATAACCACTTGCCGACCGGGCCATAGCCGAAAGACAGCTACAGCATGGTCGGATAACTCTGGGAGGGCGTACTATGACGTCCTCCCAGAATTGCGCTCCTGCACGCCCCCTTGGGCATGCACCTGGGAATATCCGTAACCGCTGGGTCCTGCGGACCTAGCACTTCACAGATCACGGTAAGGGGGCTGATGACAGTGGCCTTTTACCACGTGATCGCTCCATCTAATGACGGAGCTATCAGTTGTAAACAAGCCGGCACATGCCCACTTCAAGCTCTTCCCCTCTCTGTAACGATCGGTACAGTGTGAGAGGAGAGGGGAGAGATTGGGTGCAGCAGCGCTGTGGGCTGGATCTATAGTGCCCACAGCTCTGATCTCTGCCCATTCCTGCACTCATCCTCATCCAAGCTCAGCTATCCCCATCCATGCTCATCCATCCTCATTCATGCTCAGCCATCCCCATCCATACTCAGCCATCCTCACTCATGCTCAGTCATCCTCATTCATGCTCAGCCATCCTCATCCATGCTCGATCATACTCATCCATAATTAGCCACCCTCATTCATGTTCAGCCATCCCCATCCATACTCAGCCATCCTTATTCATGCTCAGCCATCCTCATTCATGCTCAGGCATCCCCATCCATGCTCAGCCATCCCATTCCATACTCAACCATCCCCATCCATGCACAGTTATCCCCATCCATACTCAGCCATCCTTTTTCATGCTCAGCCATCCTCATTCATGCTCAGGCATCCCCATCCATGTTCAGCCATCCCATTCCATACTCAACCATCCCCATCCATGCACAGTTATCCCCATCCATGCTCAGCCATCCCCATCCACACTCATCCATCCCAATTCACGGCTCATCCATCCACATTCACGGCTCATTCCAAGCCATGCTCAGCCATCCCCCTCTATGGCTCATCCATCCCCATCCATGGCTCATCCATCCACATTCATGGTTCATTCCCATCCATGCTCAGCCATCCCCCTCTACGGCTCATCCATCCCCATCCAGGGCTTATCCATCCACATTCACAGCTGAGCCATCCCCATCCACAGCCCATTCATGCTCATCCATTGCTCATCCATCCCCATCCATGGCTTATTTATGCCTCATTCATGCTCATCTATGCCACATCTGTCAGGGAATCCCTGTGAGACACCTAGCACATAGATGTGCGCATAGTTTGTCTCGAATAACGGCTAACAGGCGCGCAGGAATCCACGATCGTGAGTGCGCACATGAACGCGTGCAGGCACAAATCCTCTTGACGCCAGATGGGCTATTTAAAGGGAGCCCAGTCTCCTATTCTTTGCTGACTGATCGTCAGCTGTGTCCTGTATCCCAGTTTATCCTTTATGCTCTCCTTGATTGCTGACCTGGCTTGTTCCTTGACCCTGGCTGTGTTTACATTTCTTCTCTTGCTGTTTACCTTTCACCTGGCTCCGTTCCTGACTCTGGCTCTGCTAATGACTCTGACTCTGCTAATGACCGCTGTCCACCTGCTGACGAACCCGGCTATCCCTGAGTAGGGATGAGCCGAACACACCCCTGTTCGGTTCGCACCAGAACTTGCGAACAGGCAAAAAATTTGTTCGAACGCGCGAACACCGTTAAAGTCTATGGGACACGAACATGAATAATCAAAAGTGCTAATTTTAAAGGCTTATATGCAAGTTATTGTCATAAAAAGTGTTTGGGGACCTGGGTCCTGCTCCAGGGGACATGGATCAATGCAAAAAAAAGTTTTAAAAACGGCCATTTTTTCGGGAGCAGTGATTTTAATAATGCTTAAAGTGAAACAATAAAAGTGTAATATCCCTTTAAATTTCATACCTGGGGGGTGTCTATAGTATGCCTGTAAAGGGGCGCATGTTTCCCGTGTTTAGAACAGTCTGACAGCAAAATGATATTTCAAAGGAAAAAAGGTCATTTAAAACTACTTGCGGCTATTAATGAATTGCCGGTCCGACAATACACATAAAAGTTCATTGATAAAAATGGCATGGGAATTCCCCACTGGGGAACCCCGAACCAAAATTAAAAAAAAATGACGTGGGGGTCCCCCTAAATTCCATACCAGGCCCTTCAGGTCTGGTATGGATATTAAGGGGAACCCCGGCCAAATTTTTTTTTAAAAAATGGTGTGGGGTCCCCCTCAAAATCTATACCAGACCTTTTAAGGTCTGGTATGGATTTTAAGGAGAACCCCGCGCCAAAATAAAAAAAAAATGGCGTGGGGTCCCCCCAAAAATCCATACCAGACCCTTATCCGAGCACGCAACCTGGCAGGCTGCAGGAAAAGAGGGGTGATGAGAGAGCGCCCCCCCGAACCATACCAGTCCACATGTCCTCAAAATTGGGATGGTGCTTTGGGGTAGCCCCCCAAAACACCTTGTCCCCATGTTGATGGGGACAAGGGCCTCATCCCCACAACCCTTGCCCGGTGGTTGTGGGGGTCTGCGGGCGGGGGGCTTATCGGAATCTGGAAGCCCCCTTTAACAAGGGGACCCCCAGATCTCGGCCCTCCCCCTGTGTGAAATGGTAAAGGAGTACAAAAGTACCCCTACCATTTCACAAAAAAACTGTCAAAAATGTTAAAAACGACAAGAGACCGTTTTTGACAATTCCTTCATTTAAATGCTTCTTCTTTCTTCTGTCTTCTTTCTTCTATCTTCTATCTTCATTCTTCTATCTTCTATCTTCCTTCAGTTTCTTCCTCCATCTTCTTCTTCTTCTGGTTCTTCTGGTTCTTCCTCTGGTGTTCTCGTCCAGCATCTTCCTCCGCGGCATCAGCGTCTTTTTTCCTTCTTCTCCTCGGGCCGCTCTGAATCCATGATGGCATGGTGGGAGGCTCCCACTGTGTGACGCTTCTCCTCTTCTGACGGTTCTTAAATAACGGGGGGGTGGGGCCACCCGGTGACCCCGCCCCCTCTGATGCACGGGGACTTCCCTGTGGCATTCCCCGTGATGTCAGAAGGGGGCGGGGTTACGTAACGGGTGCATCATAGGGGGAGGGGTCACCGGGTGGCCCCACCCCCCATTATATAAGAACCGTCAGAAGAAGAGAAGCGTCACACAGCGGGAGCCTCCCCCCATGCCATCATGGATGCGGAGTGGCCCGAGGAGAAGAAGGAAAGAAGACACCGACTCCACGGAGGAAGATGCCGGACGAGAACACCGGAGGAAGAACCAGAAGAACCAGAAGAAGAAGAAGAAGATGGAGGAAGAAACCGAAGGAAGGTAGAAGATAGAAGAAAGAAGAAGCATTTAAATAAAGGAATTGTCAAAAACTGTCTCTTGTCATTTTTACCATTTTTGACAGTTTTTTTGTGAAATGGTAGGGGCACTTTTGTACCCCCTTACCATTTCACACAGGGGGGAGGGCTGGGATCAGGGGGTCCCCTTGTTAAAGGGGGCTTCCAGATTCTGATAAGCCCCCCGCCTGCAGACCCCCACAATCACCGGGCAAGGGTTGTGGGGATGAGGCCCTTGTCCCCATCAACATGGGGACAAGGTGTTTTGGGGGCTATCCCGAAGCACCCTCCCAATGTTGAGGGCATGTGGCCTGTTATGGTTCAGGAAGGGGGCCACTTTCTCGTCCCCCCTCTTTTCCTGCAGCCTGCCAGTTTGCGTGCTCGGATAAGGATCTGGTATGGATTTTTGGGGGGACCCCACGCCTTTTTTTTTTTTTTTTTGGCGCGGGGTTTCCCTTAAAATCCATACCAGACCTGAAGGGTCTGGTATAGATTTTGAGGGGGACCCCACGCAATTTTTTTTTATTAATTTGGCAGGGGTTCCCCGTAATATCCATACCAGACCTGAAGGGCCTGGTATGGAATTTCGGGGGACCCCCCACGTCATTTTTTTTTTTCATTTTGGTTTGGGGTTCCCCTGTGGGTAATTCCCATGCTGTGTTTATTAATGAACTTTTATGTGTATTGTCGGACCGGCAATTCATTATAGTCGCGAATAGTTTTAAATGACTTTTTTTCCTTTGAAATGTAATTTTGCTGTCAGACTGTTCTAAACACGGGAAACATGTGCCCCTTTACAGGCATACTATAGATACCCCCCAGGTATGAAATTTAAAGGGATATTACACTTTTATTGTTTCACTTTAAGCATTATTAAAATCACTGCTCGCGGAAAAACGTCCGTTTTTAAAACTTTTTTTTGCATTGATCCATGTCCCCTGGGGCAGGGCCCAGGTCCCTAAACACGTTTTATGACAATACCATGCATATAAACTTTAAAATTAGCACTTTTGATTTCTCCCATAGACTTTTAAAGGGTGTTCCGTGGCTTTCGAAGCTACCCAGACGGAGACCAGCACACCCAGCGAGGCTTGTATTTTTCCCTCCTGCCACAAACTTTCTCTACACAAGATGTTAGGGTGGGATTCATTATCTCCCTTCTTTAGGATTAGCCTCAATCCTGGGCTTATCACCTTCATGAGCAACACAACCCAGCTCTGGCATCTATGGACTCTTTTTTCTCTGCCATGTCTCAGCTATACGCTAACCCTTTCTGCTGTCAGACTGCAGAATTGATGCTCAGCAAATTGCAGCAGGGTCAAAGGCCTGTAGAAAATTACTGATAAAAAAAAAAAAAAAAAAATTCTGATAACACCACCCCCCAGCCTGATCACCACCACCCCAGATAACCCCAGTCTGATCACAGCCGCCATATCTCTCCACTCCGATCACACCTCCTCCTCATACCTCTCCCTTAACACACCCCTCCACCATAACACACACCTTTGGGTTTTCCAGTCCTGCAGACAATTCCTCCCAGTTCTGCGGCTCCTCCTCCAGATGATGTCAGTGGAGGAATCTGTAGCACACCAGGGTGGGTTAGCTGTCACTGGAGCAGGCACGACAATACCTCCATACATCGAAGAAAAGACTGGACGGACGCACTCTGTTGACACCTTTATTGAAGATGGTTTAAAAATTCTTCTGGTAAAAAGACACCAGAGGCACAGGATCAATGAAAAGCTGACATGTTTCACACCACTATGGGGTGCTTAGTCATAGCTGTTGGAAGATGGAATGACTATATATATATATATATATATATATATATATATATATATATATATATATATATATATAAGAAAAAAGGCAATCAAACAGGAAATCCTTCTGATTGGCCACGCACATGGATATGTTAGTTCAAATTCCTGGACACATACAAAACCCCTGGAGTCATGCAGGTGCATGGGATATCTTAATCAATTAACTTAAACACGACATCCCCAAGTAACCTGATAGACATACCTGATGTATATTGCAACACAAAAATGCACGATGAACAAACATAATATGTAATTATTCATACTTAAAATTTGAAACAAATTAATCAATGAACAAAAGATGAAGAAAGTGAAAAAAATGATGAAAAAGAAAAGATGAATAATGAAAGAATAAGTACACTCATTAAAATGTAAAAAGCTCAAAAACCACGTACCATTGTGCATATATATACAAATGCATATTAAAAACTTGAGTTTATGGAAATAAAATAAAACACATTATAACACTACGGGGTTTATTTACTAAAGGCAAATCCACTTTGCACTACAAGTGCACTGTTAGTGCACTTGGAAGTGCAGTCGCTGTAGATCTGAAGGGGACATGCAAGGAAAATAAAAAAACAGCATTTTTGCTTGTACATGATTGGATGATAAAATCAGCAGAGCTTTCCCTCATTTCATATCTTCCCCTCAGATCTAAAGCGACTGCACTTCCAAGTGCACTTCCAGTTCAAAGTGGATTTGCCTTTAGTAAATCAACCGCATTGTCTTTTGGTTTTTCTGTGTTTGTTCTATATAGCATTGAGTAACCGGAAAGAAAAGAAATTAAATATAATCAATATATATACAGTATCCAAGAAAAGTAAGTACACCGCTCACATTTTTGTAAATA
Organism: Aquarana catesbeiana; assembly: GCF_042186555.1. Lineage (NCBI taxonomy): Eukaryota > Metazoa > Chordata > Amphibia > Anura > Ranidae > Aquarana > Aquarana catesbeiana. The sequence goes on from NC_133324.1 coordinate 264,119,677, forward strand.
TTTTATTATATGTTTTCATGTGATCTGAAGGGGACATGCAAGGAAAATAAAAAACAGCATTTTTGCTTGTACATGATTGGATGATAAAATCAGCAGAGCTTTCCCTCATTTCAGATCTTCCCCTCAGATCTAAAGCGACTGCACTTCCAAGTGCACTTCCAGTTCAAAGTGGATTTGCCTTTAGTAAATCAACCGCATTGTCTTTTGGTTTTTCTGTGTTTGTTCTATATAGCATTGAGTAACCGGAAAGAAAAGAAATTAAATATAATCAATATATATACAGTATCCAAGAAAAGTAAGTACACCGCTCACATTTTTGTAAATATTTTATTATATGTTTTCATGTGACAACACTGAAGAAATTACACCTTGCTACAATGTAAAGTAGTGAGTGTACAGCTTGTATAACAGTGTAAATTTGCTGTTCCCTCAAAATAACTCAACACACAGCCAATAATGTCTAAACTGCTGGCAACAAAAGTGAGTACACCCCTAAGTGAAAATGTCAAAACTGGGCCCAAAGTGTCAATATTTTGTGTGGCCATTATTATTCTTCAGCACTGCCTTAACCCTCTTGGGCATGGAGTTCACCAGAGATTAGGGATGAGCTTTCTGTTGGGGTCAATATCATGAGTTCGACTCGAACATTGGCTGTTCGCCAGTTCGTTGAAAACATTATGGGCCATTTGCGCCAAATTCGAGTGACGCGTAATAGCCCATAATGCACTGCGGGAGCTCAGTGCATTGCTGTATGATGATTGGCCAAAGCATGCACCATGACCTGCATGCTTTAGCCAATCCCAGCGCCCTCAGCTAAGAGAGCCATAATTGGCCAAAGGCAGCCTTTGGCCAATCATGGCTCAGGGGGACTAAGTCCACGCCCCACATTATATAAGGCTGCCTGCATGTCGGCCCCGTGTAGTGTTGTTGGCGTGGACGGAGAGAGAGTGTCATTTAGATTGAGCAGGCGGGCAGGTTATTCAGTTAGCTGCAGTGTATTTAATATATATATATATATATACACACACAGACAGTCTTGTATATATATATATATATATATATATATATATATATATATATATATATATATCCACTGTATCCAGTTTAGCTATATCTGACTGCAGGCCCTTCCTGGTGTACTTTTTTCTAATCTACTTCAGGTGGTCTACACAGTACACAGTACTGTGCACCCATAGTGCAGTTTCTACCACTTTTCTGGTGGTGTACACAGTACACCCATAGTTTTTATTACACTTCTGTTGGTGTACACAGTACCGTGCACCCATAGTGCAGTTTCTACTACTTTTCTGGTAGTGTATACAATACAGTATACACATAGTTGCTTCTACACTTCTGTTGGTGTACACAGTACCATGCACTGGTAGTGCAGTTGCTAGTGCTACTACATTTCTGGTGGTGTACACAGTACACAATAAATACAGTTCATCCATAGTTGTTATTAAACTTCTGTTGGTGTACACAGTACCATGCACCGCTAGTGCAGTTGCTATTACTTTCCTGGTGGTGTACACAATACATACAGTGCACCCATAGTTGTTATTACACTTCTGTTGGTGTACACAGTACCGTGCACCCCTAGTGCAGTTGCTACTACTTTTCTGGTGGTGTACACAGTACACAATACATACAGTGCGCCCATAGTTGTTATTACACTTCTGTTGGTGTACACAGTACCGTGCACCCCTAGTGCAGTTTCTACTACTTTTATGGTGGTGTACACAGTACACAATACATACAGTGTACCCATAGTTGTTGTTACACTTCTGTTGGTGTACACAGTACCGTGCACCCCTAGTGCAGTTGTTACTACTTTCCTGGTGGTGTACACAGTACACAATACAGCGTAGTGTGGTTTTGCTAAACAAAAATTTACAGCATGTCCGGAAATCCACCAAGGAGAGGCAGACGCTCACAGGGCACTAAAAGAGGGCAAGCAGGCTCTGTGTCTACAGTCAACAGTGCTGGTCATGGCATCCTCAGCACGTGGCCGTGGGGCACGCTTGTCATTTTTTTCTGCAGTGCCGTGTTATTGAGCCACAACATGCAGAAGAGTTGGTGGAATGGATAACAAAGCCCTCCTCATCCTCCTCATCCTCTGTCACCCAGGCTCAGAGTAGTTTGCCTGCCAATGCAGCTGCCAAAGCGGCCTATTCCATTGGCTCCATGTCAACAGTCACTCCTTCCCTAGCCCCACCATCATGCATGGAGGAGTCCCTCGAACTATTCGACCACAGTGTCGGGTACATGCTGCAGGAGGATGAGCAGCAATTTGAAGGCTCTGATGATGGTACCCAGGTTGAGGAAGGGAGTAACGTGAGCCTAAAGAGAGGGGGTGCTCAAGAAGGTCAAGAAACTGGCAGTCATGTTCCCTCAGCTGCAGCATACTGCCAATTTTGCTCCAGTGATGAGGAGGGAGGGGATGATGAGGTCACTGACTCTACTTGGGTGCCTGATAGAAGAAAGGAGGAGGCACATCTCCAATGAGGTAGGATGCCCTCCAGTGGGCAGCTTAAGAGCAGCCACCCTATTGCATCACACTGCAGAGCTAAGCAGGTGGAGGGCGCTTCTGACTCCCCGCATATTTTGAAAAGTTCTTTGGTGTGGGCTTTTTTGACACGTGTGCAGCAGATCACACCGTTGCTGTTTGCAACATATGTCTGAAGCGTATCAAGCGTGGCCAAAACAGCAGCCGATTGGGCACCACATGCTTGACCAGACATATGACGACCTCCCATGCAGTCCGTTGGCAACATCACTTAAAAGACCCACATAAAAGAACAAGGCAGATCTCTCCTTGCTCCTCATCAGCTGGAATCTCCAACCCCACTATACCTCCAGTCCTCTCAGCAAACTGCACTCAGAGGAATGAAGGAAAAGAAAAAGGTGTCCCAAGTACTTGCGGACAATCTGCTAGCGGTGCACCAACATCCGATTTTAGCAGGCAAATTTCCCACCCCAATTGCTAAACCGTCGAAAGAAATTCAGTCCCAGCCATCCACATGCTCAGCATCTGAATGCTAGCTTGGCCAAATTGCTAGCACTGCAACTGCTGCTTTTTCAGCTGGTAGACTCTGCCCCCTTTCATGAATTTGTGGAATGTGCGGTACCTCAGTGGCAGGTTCCCAAATGCCATTTCTTTTCTCAGAAGGCCATTCCGGCTCTCTACCAGCATGTGGAAGGCAATATCTTGGCCTCGTTGGACAGGGCGGTCAGTAGTAAGGTGCATATTACTGCTGACTCATGGTCCAGCAGGCATGGACAGGGACGTTATCTTTCTTTCACGGTGCACTGGGTAACTCTGCTGGCAGCTGATGGATGCAGGACAGGGTTCAGTATTGTTGGAGCTTGTTCTGCCACCACACCTCCAAAATGCTAGTGGTGATTCTGCCACAGCTCTCTCCTCCACCCCCTCCTCTTCTTCTTCCTCTATGGCCTCTTCCTCTGCAGGTTTCTCCTCTGAACCAGCGGTGCTCCATAGGCATGCAAAAAGATGCCATGTGGTGCTTGAGTTGGTCTGCTTAGGGGACAGGAGCCACACTGGGGCAGAGATTCTGTCAGCTCTGCAAGGGCAGGCTCAGAGGTGGTTGACGCCATGCCAGCTTCAGTTGGAATGGTTGTATGCGACAATGGCACCAACCTCCTCTCTGCCCTCCGACAGGAACACTTGACCCATGTTCCCTGTTTGGCTCACATCCTGAATTTGGTGGTGCAGCAGTTGTTGAGCAGGTACCCTGGCTTACAGGATCTCCTGAGGCAAGCCAGGAAAGTCTGTGGTCATTTCCACCGGTCATATAATGCCAGTGCTTGGCTGGCTGACATTCAAAGAGAATGCAACCTGCCCAAGAACCCCTTCATTTGTGACATGCCCACCAGGTGGAACTCAACGTTGGCAATGCTGCAGCAGCTGCACAGGCACAAAAGGGTCATCAATGAGTACCTGAGTGAGTATGGCACCAGGACAGGGTCAGTGGAGCTTGGCTTTTTTTTGCCACGCCAGTGGCTACTGATCAAGGAAGCATGCACTGTCCTGTCACCATTTGAGGAGGCCACGAGGATGGTGAGCAGAGACAGTGCATGCATCAGTGATACTGTCCCTCTTGTCTTCCTGTTGGAGCACACGATTCATGGAATAATCGACAGGGCACTTGAGGAAGAACAGCGGGAGGAAGAGGAGGACTTCCTTACCTCTTAAGGCCCCCTTTATCTAGATACTAGTATTCCTGCAGGCCCACCGATCACTCAGGAAGAAGAAGAGGAGGAGGAGGAGGATTGTGTCAGCATGGAGGTGTCAGATAACACTCAGCATCAGTAGCAGTCTTCAAGGGATCATTTTCCGTCCCCAGAAACCAATGGAGTTGTACGTGGCTGGGAGGAGTTGGTTGAGGATCATGTGATCCTTAGTGACCCAGAGGACTCAGGATCGAATGCCTCTGCAAACTTACGCTGCATAGCCTCCCTGATCCTGCAAAGCCTGCAAAAGGACCCTAGGATTCGTGGTATCAAGGAGAAGGATCATTACTGGCTGGTAACCCTTCTTGATCCACGTTACAAGGGTAAGGTTGCATAACTTATCCAGCCTTTGCAGAGGGAGCAGAGGATGAAACATCTTTGGGAGGCCTTGCAGAAAGGTTTGTGCAATGCGTTTCCAGAGCCTGGGAGGTTACAATTTCCTGGTGCTGTACAACGTGTTGCTGAGGCTTCATTCAGTCACAGAAAGAGCGGTGGAGAAGGTGGCCAGCTGACCGATGCCTTCACACAATTCTTCAGTCCTCAGTGCCCAGGTCTGATCGGTTCCAGCAACCATCGCCAGCCTCTGAATTACATGGTGCAGGAATATCTAGGGGCAAGATCAGACTTGGAGACCTTTTCACCAGAACATCCACTGGGTTACTGGGTTTCGAGGATGGACCACTAGCCAGAGCTTGCTCAATATGCAATTGAGCTACTGGCCTGTCCTGCATCCAGCGTTCTTTGTGAACGCACATTCAGTGCTGCTGGAGGCTTTGTAACTGATCACAGAGTGTGCCTGTCCACAGACTCTGTTAATCGGCTCACATTCATAAAAATGAATCAGTTTTGGATCACCAGCTACCAAGCACCTGATGCTGATGTAACCAATTGATTTTTCTATGGATGTGGGATCCCTTGAAGACTGCATATGCTGAGTGACTATCCTATTATGCTGAGTGACTATCCTATTCCTCCTCAATCTTCATTATGATAGCTTCTGGGAATATTTCAGGGAACCACCACCACTGCCTAAGGCCCAATTTTTATGCCCCTGTTTAACAGTGGCGCGTAATTACAATTTTTGATCTAATATTTCACAGCAGGGCCTGTTCCTGCACTCAACAAAAGTATCTGTGAGGCTTTACAGTGCTGTGCCACCACCACCACCGCCTAAGGCCCAATTTTTCTGCCCCTGTTTAACAGGGGCATGTAATTACAATTTTTGATCTAATATTTCACAGCAGTGCCTGTTACTGCACTCAACAAAAGTATCTGTGAGGCTTTACAGTGTTGAGCCACCACCACCACCACCACCACCTAAGGCCCAGTTTGTATGCCCCTGTTTAACAGAGGCGCGTAATTACAATTCTTGATATAATATTTCACAGCAGGTCCCGTTCCAGCACCCACCAAGAGTAACTGTGAGGGATTACAGTGTTCTGGTACCACCAACACGTATAGGGCAGTCCGTATAATATATACAGGCGGTCCCCTATTTTTAAATTCGACTTACAAACGACTCCTACTTACAAACGAAGGGAGACAACGGGAAGTGAGGGGAAATCTACCCCTAGGAAGGGAAATTCTCTCCTGTAAGAGTTAATATGGGAAAAAGGTGTCTCCACTGATGCTTTATCACCAATCCTTGTTTCCCTAATAACCCAAAAATTAAAATTAGCACTTTAGATTTTTCACGTTCGAGTCCCATAGACTTTAACGGTGTTCGCGTGTTCACACTAATTTTGTGCCTGTTCGCATGTTCTGCTGGTGGGTGTTAGAGACTTTGCGCTCCTCCACCTTCCATTTGGGGAGGCCCCACAGATGCTCAATAGGGTTTAGGTCTGGAGACATGCTTGGCCAGTCCATCGCCTTTACCCTCAGCTTCTTTAGCAAGGCAGTGGTCGTTTTGGAGGTGTGTTTGGGGTCATTATCAATACTGGAATACTGCCCTGTGGCCCAGTCTCTGAAGGGAGGGGATCATGCTCCTCTTCAGTATGTCACAGTACATGTTGGCATTCAATGAACTGTAGCTCCCCAGTGCCGGCAGCACTAATGCAGCCCCAGACCATGACACTCCCACCACTATGCTTGACACACTTGTCTTTGTACTCCTCACCTGGTTGCCACCACACACGCTTGACACCATCTGAACCAAATAAGTTTATCTTGGTCTCATCAGACCACAGTACATGGTTCCAGTAATCCATGTCCTTAGTCTGCCTGTCTTCGGCAAACTGTTTGCAGGCTTTCTTGTACATCATCTTTAGAAGAAGCTTCCTTCTGGAACAACAGCCATGCAAACCAATTTAATGCAGTGTGTGGCATATGGTCTGAGCACTGCCAGGTTGACCCCCCATATCACGAGGCCTGTTCTGAGAGGAACCTGTCCTGTTAAACCGCTGTATTATCTTGGCCACCATGCTGCAGCTCAGTGTCAGGGTCTTGGCAAACTTCTTATGGCCTAGGCCATCTTTATGTAGAGCAAAAAATTCTTTTTTCAGATCCTCAGTGAGTTATTTGCCATGAGGAGCCATGTTGAACTTCCAGTGACCAGTATGAAAGAGTGAGAGCGATAACACCAAATTTAACACACCTTCTCCCCATTCACACCTGAGACCTTGTAACACTAACGAGTCACATGATACCGGGGATGGAAAATAGCTAATTGGGCCCAATTTGGACATTTTTATTTAGGGGTGTACTCACTTTTGTTGCCAGCAGTTTAGATATTAATGGCTGTGTGTTGAGTTATTTTGAGGGGACAGCAAATTTACACTGTTATACAAACTGTACACTCACTACTTTACATTGTAGCAAAGTGTCATTTCTTCAGTGTTGTCACATGAAAAGATATTATAAAATATTTACAAAAATGTGAGGGGTGTACTCACTTTTGTGAGATACTGTATAGCAATGATATTGTAATGCAAAATATGTCACTGATTCTGGTACTAAAATGTACATATATCTGTGATAATCACAGTATAGGAGGAATAACATAGCTTTAGCCTGTCAATAATCTTATTTAATGCAAAAAATCCTTGAAATCTCAGATAAATAGAGGATCCCATGGGGACACACAAACAGGAAATGTATGAAAACAAGCTGACGGGGACATGCAGACTAAATCTGCACTGATATGTGAAAAAATGAAACAAGTATACAGGCAGGGATTTTAAATGGAATCGTAATTACTACAGGAGTGTTTACAATCTACATCTACATTATATATATATATATATATATATATATATATATATATATATATATATATATATATACCAAAATTTATTTCAAATGATCAAATGACAATATGGATAATTGGCATATCTCATATCTATTTAAAGTTTCCAAATGCATCAGATGCACCAAATATAGAAGTCGATCGATAAAATATTGCATCCGCCCTGAAACATCCAATATATGCACAATGCATGATGATCAATAAATAAACAAACAACCATCATTCCCTACATATGTCCATATTTAACTTTTGATCTTCAAACAAGAATATTTTTGAAAGATGTATGTGCCTATATGTACATTTATAATTAAATTTAACCCCTGTTGTGCTAATTGGGCACTAATGGCATAGACAATTATTTGAAAATATCTATTCGGTAACTTATACATATGTAAGAATCCAAAAATAATCATCATGATTATACCATAAAAATTTGGCAAAACAACTAATCGTAATACGGGCCATTCAAAATTGTCTCATATTCCATTCTCTGCATGTACGCCTGTGTATTGATTGTAATTACAGGTAATTATTTGACCTTCCCTCTTAGATTGTAAGCTCTAAGGAGCAGGGCCCTCTGATTCCTACTGTATCAAATTGTATTGTATTTGTACTGTCTACCCTCAAGTTGTAAAGCGCTACGTAAACTGTTGGCGCTATATAAATACTGTATAATAATAATAATAATAATTATTTAAAGATATTCATTTAAAGAGCTATGTGCATACAATAATATTAAAATATTTATACTGTCTATTGTCTCAACATATAGTGCTCCAACTGAACAAAAATAAAAGTACTAGAGATTGGCTCATATTTTATCTCCCAAATGTGTACATGCATGTATATTGATTGATTTAGTTGTCACATCTTTTCATAAAAATGTGATACATCCCACTCGAAATTTAAGCCTATAGGTTTTCTGGTATTCAGATGGAATATCCAGAAAACTTCTCGTTTACATAGTAATCTGAATTTATCTCCCCTTCTTAATGGCATGGTGATCTTCTCCATGCCTTGAATGGCCAGACTGGAAGTATCTTTATGATGGTATTCATTCCAATGTCTGGCTATATTTGTGGAGTGATTTTTCTCAATGTCATATAGATGGTCACGGAGGCCGTCCCTCAATCTATGTGTCACATGGCCTACATATTGTATAGAGCAGGATGTACATGTAATAACATAAACTACAAAACATGTATTGCAATTAATAAAAGATTACACAGTCATTTGACCATTTTAAATTAATTTTGGCATATATATATATATATATATATATATATATATATATATATATATATATATATATACTGTAAAGGAAATGTGTAAGTTCTGTATATAATTGTATTCTATTTTGTATGTATTGCACGCTGCCCTCACTGTGCACACGCACTAATAATGTTTTCATTACATGTTTGCATTCTTTCGAGTCCTGATTAGAATTAGTCTGCTTATGTTACGCCCGTTGCTACCATAAACGTACAATTGTAATATTAATGTGATAACTACGTAATCATGTGTATAAAAACCTTCAATTGCATCATAACAAAGAAGAACAGTTATTTGGAAAGATGTGGAGTGTATCTTTTGTGTCTGTTCCCTACTGCAGTAGTTATTATTAATTTGGAGCCACTAATCAATAAGAGGATAGGAGTTGCTATCTATAAAATGTCCAGGTCAGATGGTGAGCTTTGCCTAGGAGGATTTACAGGTGACCCTGAGAATCCGAAACAAGGAGCTTGAGACGATCCGGGAATTTTGGATAAGCAGCCGGCCGGAGATCCCCCAGAGGAAGGCACGTGATCCCTGTGCCGAATACGCATCGGGGAGGGGTAGGACGGAGCTGTCAGCAATAGGAGCAGATGAGATACAACACACCGCAAGCCATACAAGCGTTTTTATACACCACACTCTGGAAAGACTGGTGCACTCACGCACCTGTATATTGTGAGTACCCTTCTGGAGGGAAGTTTTAATATACTTTTAATAAATCCTGAACTGTATCACACTATGGAGCTTTTTCTGTTTTTTATGTGAAACCATTTGATGTCATCTGAGAGGGTTGGAGTTCACACCAGCATACCCTGTATGAGCCCAGGAGTGGCTCCAATGCGTGTTTAGACACCGTTTAATTACCGTGTCACACGCTTAGAGGTGAGCGCAAGCACAAGTGGGGGGTCACAGGAGAGCACTGGAGCATGCTGTATTGTGAACACCATTAAGGAGAAGCATGATGAACACTGTTTTTTATGGACACTATATACTTGCACTATACGTTTTATTATCAATGAACTGAACTTTTTTGATGTGGACACTTGATCGCTACACAATTGGCACCTGGATTTTATATTTATAATCATATGCATATATTGTTTTCCTTTTTTGCATGTTGCACTCTATGGGATATTTTCACAAAAGGATTATATTTATTCTATGTATTATTGGCATTTTTTTTATTTTAATATATTGAATTTTGTAGCACAGTTCTATATTATATATACACCTTTTAACAATTGGGATATATTTGTTAACAATTGTTTTTTATATAATTTTTAGCGCAGACACAATTACTTATATAATTTTGGTATATGCACGGAATGAAACGTGGTCAGTGTTTGCAGCTTGTCTATAATTGATTTACCTTCCAGAGGCATTAATCCATTTGTGGCTCGCAAGACCTTCACATAATTAGTCTATGTTATGCCCGTTGTTACCATAAACGTACAATTGTAAAATTAATGTGATAACTACGTAATCATGTGTATAAAAACCTTCAATTGCATCATAACAAAGAAGAACAGTTATTTGGAAAGATGTGGAGTGTATCTTTTGTGTCTGTTCCCTACTGCAGTAGTTACTATTAATTTGGAGCCACTAATCAATAAGAGGATAGGAGTTGCTATCTATAAAATGTCCAGGTCAGATGGTGAGCTTTGCCTAGGAGGATTTACAGGTGACCCTGAGAATCCGAAACAAGGAGCTTGAGACAATCCGGGAATTTCGGATAAGCAGCCGGCTGAGGTAAGCCTTTTTCTTACATTTGAGTTATCAGACTTCCTTGATCGTTAAGGCATTTTAGGGACAAAGGGTACCTATTTTACTATCCTTAATTGAACTGTATTGATTGGTGGTTATATGTTATGTTGTCACTGTCTACTGTCCATCGGAGTGTTATAGATAAGAAAGGGAAGAATAGTGCTGTTCACAGGTATATGTAGTACACATCTGCTAGATGAAGTAGTTTAGAGGCAAGAGGGTATAGGCACACGTAGGGAAGACTGGCCAGTCATTATGGGCATTAAATTAAGTAAGGGAATGAAGGGTAAGAGACCCTCAAAAATGCCTAGCGCAAGAGGAGCACTATAAAATATATGAACCGAAGGTGCGGTTCCGCCTATACTGAGCCCCTAGATAAATGGTTAGAGTGGACAGGGATCCACTATGGGTAACTGGGTTACCAAAGTCCACAGGGACTAAGAATCATGCAGAGTAAACAGCTAGAGAAACAGCTATTTATGTGAGCAGGATGTATCAAGGGTGACAATTAACACTAGGCAGAAAGGGACATTTTCATTTTAAGTTGTGGGATGAATTTGGGGTCAGGCACTACAACTAGTAAAGTTGAAACTGAGAAATGAGAGTTAAAACAGAATACTTTATATGTTGTCAGAGAGGGAAGATAGGATGAGGACTATGACTGCCCATCTGATCAGAAGCTACAGTATGTGAAGTATGGGGTTACAATACATGGGATGCAAAGGATATCAGAACAAAATAAGGAAAGCAGAAGTTAAGCAGGGAAATATTAAAGAGTTAAAGAAAGTGAGAGAATGATATGCATGTATTGTGTACAAATGGGAAAAATGTAAGCGTTTTTAGAGAGATGTTCGTGTATGTTTGTGAATGCTGGAACCTTTAGTTTTATCTCTTGTGTGTGTCATGTATGCAGATGTGACCCCCTCCTTTGCGCTCTCATGAAAGAATGTTGCTTGGATGAGAGATCAGTGATAAGCTGGAAGGACACCATGCCAATTTCTGTTTTTTAGACAAAACATTTTTAACAAAATGTGCTGGGTTAATTAATCTAATGATAAACAATGTGATCACAATTATTTTTGAATCTGTTTTCCAAACATGATAAAATGATGGTTACATTTAACCATGTATTACACAAATTGAATATCCTTTGATAGTGGAAACAGTGCATTTAAAAAAGGGAAATTAAGTAAAATTAAGTAAGATGTCCTAATTTAAGCAAATATATCTCTGGATATATATTAGAATTAGGGTGTGATATTGAGATTATTACTTTAGTATTCATTTCTGATATGAGTTTAACAATTTTATTAATAATATAGATATATTGTAACTGGTTTAGACAACCTTTGGTTGGAAATGAAATCCAGGTTAATGGAGAAATTTGTAAAAATGGGATTAGTTTATATTAAGATAACAATTTTGTAATTTTACATTTATTAAGTGAAAAAAAAAATACTAAGATGAGGTTGTTAATTGGAATTCAGCTGCCATAATATTTAACAAAGCCAAGATGGATGAGATACATAAGAAGTTTTTCTACAAAAATGAAATCTAAAGGGCTGATAATAACTTGATGTGCGGTCCATGATGTGAGAGTAATAATAAATAAAATTTAAATATAACAGACCCATCACATCAAGTCCACACACCCTGTTAGGATAGATCCCACTTGCAGCCAATTGTATAGTTTTTGATCTGGCTGAGAGCTTTCTGTTCTGTCATATACAGATTGTTGTTCCTTTTGTTTTTATTTATTTTTATTTTTGAAATCCAAAGCAGAATGTGTGGATTGTGAAATGATGTTGCCCTTTTCCTTGTAAGTGTAGTGGTATTAGCATAAGAATACTTTGGATTTATGGACATCTCTGCATGACCGCATGATATTGTTATCATTTATTATGTTATGACATCAGAAAAATAATGTCACATTGAAACTAAAGACTTGTGTTATCTAGCTAAAAGTAACAGAGCAAGCAATGAGAAATGTATAATATTGCCAGGAAAAAAGATGTCTTTTTGAAACATGAAACTGGAGTTCTTACACAAACAGCATGATAGAAAACAGGCTATTGTAATATATTTATGCAAGCTGGACCCAGTGCAAAGGTGCTATTAGACAAGGTTACAGACATTATTTTGGTCAAATATTTAATTTTTAATGGTCCCACATTCTGCGCAGCAAATATACAGCTAAAACTAAATGTTTGTCTAATGAAAGGTTCAAAATATGAATTTGTTTTGTTTGTTTATGTACAAACCTAACAATGAAAAATGTGTATATTTGAATCCAGCCACCTTATTGCCTCTATTGTAGGAGGCTGGAGACAAAGAAAAACTACATGTTAACCACTTCAGCCCTGGACCATTATGCTGCATAAGGACCAGAGGACTTTTTCCAATTTGGCACTGTGTCGCTTTAACTGCTAATTGCGCGGTCATGCAATGCTGTACCCAAACAAAATTTGCATCCTTTTCTTCCCACAAATAGAGCTTTCTTTTGATGGTATTTGATCACCTCTGCGTTTTTATTTTTTGTGCTATAAACAGAAAAAGACTGAACATTTTGAAAAAAAATGATATTTTCTACTTTTTGTTATTAAAAAAATCCAATAAACTCAATTTTAGTCATACATTTAGGCCAAAATGTATTCAGCCACATGTCTTTAGTAAAAAAAAATGTCAATAAGCGTATATTTATTGGTTTGCGCAAAAGTTATAGCGTCTACAAACTAGGGTACATTTTCTGGAATTTACACAGCTTTTAGTTTATGACTACCTATGTCATTTCTTGAGGTGCTAAAATGGCAGGGCGGTACAAAACCCCCCCAAATGACCCCATTTTGGAAAGTAGACACCCCAAGGAAATTGCTGAGAGGCATGTTGAGCCCATTGAATATTAATTTTTTTGTCCCAAGTGATTGAATAATGACAAAAAAAAAAAAAATTACAAAAAGTTGTCACTAAATGATATATTGCTCACACAGGCCATGGGCATATGTGGAATTGCACCCCAAAATATATTCAGCTGCTTCTCCTGAGTACGGGGATACCACATGTGTGGGACTTTTTGGGAGCCTAGCCGCGTACGGGGCCCCGAAAACCAATCACCGCCTTCAGGATTTCTAAGGGCGTAAATTTTTGATTTTACTCCTCACTACCTATCACAGTTTTGAAGGCAATAAAATGCCCAGATGGCACAAACCCCCCCCCCCCAAATGACCCCATTTTGGAAAGTAGACACCCCAAGCTATTTGCTTTGAGGCATGTTGAGTCCATGGAATATTTTATATTTTGACACAAGTTGCAGGAAAGTGACAATTTTTTTTTTTTGTTTGTTTGTTTGTTTGTTTTTCAGTTTCGGAGGCCATGGAATGCCCAGATGGCACAAAACCCCCCCAAATGACCCCATTTTGGAACAACTATTTTTTTTTATTTTATTTTTTTTTTTGTGTTTTTTTTTTTTTTACACTGTTTTTGTAACTGTAACTTTTATAACGGTAACCGGTTCCAGGTTCGGGTCTCTCAAAATGCGATGGCATCTTGGGAGACCCTGTGAAAGTGTGCCTAGTCTGTGCAATGCTGTACCCTACGCTAATACTCAACTAGTGTATGGTAGCGTTCAAAACATTCACCAATGCAAAGACCAGGATTGTCAGGACAGGAGGGACAATAATAGCGGATGTCACGCCTATATCCACGCTTGCTGCAGACACAACATCTTTTTTGGGGGGGTTCGTTGGGTAGGGGTACTCGGGAGGACATAAAGAAAATGCAGCCGACTGCATTTGGTTGGGGATGTGAATGGGGGAAGTACGGGTGCTGCAGAAGTGGTGGGTTCCCACTTCCAGGTACGTGATTTTGCCTGCCCGTGCCATTCTGCTGACGTACATCAGCGTGAGGCGGTCATCAAGTGGTTAAATTGATGACATAGGAATCAGCTGCTGTGAGCCCAGTGCAGGACACACTCCCTGAAGACCCAGATATTACATTTTTTGTAGAGTTATTCCCGGTTTTATACTGAGTATGCAGTTTATCACCCAGAAGGATACTCTGTATTCAGAGTCGTTGGATCCTTTTTTCCCAGCTCAAGAAGCAGAGCTCCATGTTTTAGCAAAGCCTGTGAGCTATAAAAAGAGTGTATATATTCATATAGATGGTAGAGAATTAAAAAGCTTTTGGTTCCATTTGCAGGGCCAGAAGTTTGTTTTTACTTTGACAGGTAAACCAATAAAGCATGCCAAGTTAGTTGATTGGCTGTTTTCAGCCTTCCAGCTTCTTGCTGAGGTAACCATATTAACTTTAAAACTCACACATGGAAGCAGACCAGGTGACTTAGGATGCTGCATTACAGCCCCGGACACTTGCTGGGTCTGTGCAACTCACAGATTCCACCCTAGCTCTGGCCCAGTATAACTGGGATTAAAAATTCAACTTTAAGGACCCCAGAACAAGAAGAACAAGTGGTCCACAGGGGCAACTTCTTATGAAACAGGACTTTGGAAAAGGTGATCATTTATGTCTGCCAGTCACTCTTTTTCCTCCAGATTTACACATGGACTGTGTCATCAGTCACAAGCAGTTATGGCTGCCTTAGTAAATGAGCATGGGATAGATCCAGGGTTCTCCACAGTTGTTTTTTTTTTTTTTTTTAAATCATACCACTTCTTGTTTTACCTGTTACCAAAGGTGTTACCAAAAGCTGAACATCCTCCCCAGAGATTACAAAAAGTTATATCCAGATGCCCAAGTCAGGATCTTACTAGTATGCATTTTGTCTGTATGGACATGTTTTCTGTTTTATTTTTACACCCCCTACTGTCTACAGTAGGTGACCACAATATTGTGTCAATCTCGCCGCTGTTATCGGCGAGATTTGACACCTGCGAGCCCTGTCGCGGGAGCCAGTGCCGGGCTGGCTTGCTCATCGGGAAAAGAAAACAGTTTTTTCCTTTCGCGATGGGCGACGGGCAGTGCTGACAGCTGTCTGGTATGAATCATGAGGGGGAACGCCGAGCCAAATTTTAAATAAAAAACTGGCGTGGGTTCCCCACCAGGGGCATACCAGGCCCTTGGATCTGGTATGGATTTTAAGAGGAACCCCCACGCCGAAAAATAGGCGTGGGGGTCCCTTCCAAAATCCATACCAGACCCTTATCCAAGCACGAAGCCTGGCCGGTCAGGAATGGGGGTGGGGATGAGCGAGCGGCCCCCCTCTTGAACCGTACCAGGCCGCATGCCCTCAACATGGGGGGGTGGGCACTTTGGGGCAGGGGGGCACCGTGAGGGCCCCCCACCCCAAAGCACCTTGTCCCCATGTTGATGAGGACAAGGGCCTCTTCCCGACAACCCTGGCTGTTGGTTGTCCGGGTCTGCAGGCGGAGGGCTTATCGGAATCCGGAAACCCCCTTTAATAAGAGGCCCCTCGAATCCCGGTCCCCCACCCTATGTGAATGAGTATGGGGTACATGGTACCCCTACCAATTCACCTAGGGAAAAAAGTGTCAATAAATAAAACACACTACACAGGTTTTTAAAGTAATTTATTAAGCAGCTCCAGGGGTCTTCTTCCGACTTTGGGGGGTCTTCTTCCAACTTCTCCAGCCTCTTCTCCCTGGTTCGGTTCTTCTCCCGGTGTTCGGCCTCTTCTCCTGGTGTTCGGCCTCTTCTCCCGGTGTCCGGTTCTTCTGCCGGGCTCCTCCGCTATCTTCTGCCGCTCTTTTGCTAGCGGTGGCCCGGACTTCTGCGCTGTCTTCTCCCCTCTTCTCTTCTTCTGATGTTGACACGAAGCTCTCTCCCAATGGAATGCTGTGTGCGAGCTGCGCAACCATTTATAAAGGCATGGGGCGTGGTCACCGGGTGATGTCACCCGGTGACTCCATCCCCTTATGACGCCACAGTCCCTGCGCATGCTGGGACTGCGATGTCATAAGGGGGCGGGGTCACTGCCTATATAAATGGTTGAACAGCTCGACAACCAACGCTAAGGGTTGTCGGGAAGAGGCCCTTGTCCTCATCAACATGGGGACAAGGTGCTCTGGGGTGGGGGGCCCGCAGGGCCCCCCTGCCCCAAAGCACCCACCCCCCCATGTTGAGGGCATGCGGCCTGGTACGGTTCAGGAGGTTCAGGAGGGGGGCGCTTGCTCGTCCCCACCCCCATTTCTGACCGGCCGGGCTGCATGCTCGGATAAGGGTCTGGTATGGATTTTGGGGGGACCCCCATGCCAATTTTTCGGCATAGGAGGTTCCCCTTAAAATCCATACCGGACCTAAGGGCCTGGTATGCCCCTGGGGGGAACCCACGCCATTTTTTTATTTAAAATTTGGCGCGGCATTCCCCCTCATGATTCATACCAGACAGCTGTCAGCACTGCCTGTCGCTCATTGCGAAAGGAAAAAAAAAGTTTTCCTTTCCCGATGAGCGAGCCAGCGCGACATGCACAGTACCCTGTCGCCGAGAACCAGCACGATGGGATTGCGCTGGAAACACAATCTCGTTGTCAGGTACTGTACAATGTAGCAGAAAAAGTAGAGTAAGAAACTAGAAAACATTTGCCTGAATTTTTTTTATATTTTATCAAGCCCCTAAGGGGAATGTTGGACTCTCTCTTTGTTTGGGAGTGTGTTGCTCACTTGCTTATATTTTGTCTCAGCAGCTGAAGTCCTCCATTTGGGTCTCACAGAGAATGTTGCTGATCTTTTAAGGTTTTTGACAAACTCATTTAAATGTTTTCTCCACAATTCCAGATCCTAAAAGTTTGGAAGTATATAAAACTAAAGCCAGGTGACTTGTGGATTGTTAAGAGACATTTATATGTAAGGAAGGAGGCTCAATACAGCATCTATTTCATGTACAGTTGTGCAAAACTTGAAGGAAAAGTCACCTGGATCCACACCAGACACTGCAAAAATGACTACATCTCTGTGTTTGATTTGTTTCCCTATTGTGATCACAGTCTAGGGTACTTTTTGTTTCAATATATATAAAATGTGATTTGAAAAGTAGTTTATGTTGAAGTCATATTTGTCTTTTGTATGTGTTCCATTTTATGTAGAATTGTCTGTGTTTACATATGCTGATAAGTCAGCATGCCGACAATTAATCTAGAAGGCCATTTTGGCCACAGGAGTGTACAGCCAGTACTCTGTAAATATGTTTTATCAATCATTTGTTTTTCACAATGAAAAGTCATTTTGTAATTAAAAAGCTGCTCAGCTATTATATTCTTCACAATGGAGTTTTGTCTCTTTGGCCAGGACTACCTCCACCTAAGTGTTAGGTTCCAGGTTAAAGGCGATAGCAGGTATGGTTAGTGATCAAAATGTTGATCAAAAGAGAGGAGACTGTAAAGGAAATTTGTAAGTTCTGTATATAATTGTATTCTATTTTGTATGTATTGCACTGCCCTCACTGTGCACACGGCACTAATAATGTTTTCATTACATGTTTGCATTCTTTCGAGTCCTGATTAAAATTAGTCTGCCTATGTTACGCCCCTTGTTACCATAAATGAACAATTATAATATTAATGTGATATCTAAGTAATCATGTGTATAAAAACATTCAATTGCGTCATAATACAGAAGAACAGTTATTTGGAAAGATGCAAAGTGTATCTTTTGTGTCTGTTCCCCACTGCAGTAGTTATTATCAATTTGGAATCACTAATCAATATGAGGATAGGAGTTGCCTATCTATAAAATGTCCAGGTCATATATATATATATTTCTCTGCCATATATATATCTATATATATATAGATATATATATAGATATATATATGTATATATCTATATAGATATAGATATATATATATATCTATATATATATCTATATATATAGATATATATATAGATATATATAGATATATCTATATATATATATAAATATATATATAGATATATCTATATATAGATATATCTATATAGATATATATAGATATATATATATCTATATATATATATAGATATATATATATATACACATATATATGTAGGAAGGCCAGTATGGTGGCCTGAATTTATGGGAGGAGCCCGGGGGGAATTTAAGCAGCCCGCTCACCTGTGGTGCTTGTCGGTTTCCTGTGCGCGATATACGTCACTAGGCTGACTATTCGAATACCAGCGTCCGCAAGTTCTTGTCTCGCAAGTTCTTGTCTCGCAAGTTCCCGCATTCGCAATTTCCGTGCTCGAGAGTTTCGAAGTCCATGTTACCGATTTGTATTTTTGTACCATGCGTCTGGCTCGGCTGTCGCAGGTAGGGTTCTGACTGATTTTTGTTTTCACGCATTGTTAGATATCATGTCACTAAACCGTGATATCAAACTTACGAATCTCTCGCAAATTTTCACAACGTAACCGCAATGCATACCACTCGCACCATCGTTATGTTACCGTTGTTCGTTATTTGTAAACCACCACGACGTAGACGTCGCTTCATTCAGGCATGTCTAACAAATTGTTACCATGCGTCAGTAGACAACCGGTGTGATTCGTAGATCGCTATTTCTTATCGACTCATGTCAGTTCGATACTAAGTCATTTCTCATTTCAGAAACATTTCTAAACATTTCAAACATTTCAAACCATTTCGAATTATTTCATTCATTTCAGTCACGTACCCAGGGCCGTCTTTAATTTTGATTGGGCCCTGGGCAAACATTTTCTTGGGGCCCCCCTCCATTTGGAGACATACAAAAAATAGCAGGTAGACTCAAAATCAGTTTACTGCAGCAGATCACGCAGCGATTTCAATTGTTTGCCAGAGGTTACAGCCTATCATTACTGCTCAATGGCTGGTTTCTAGAGGTTACAACACATAATTTCTGCTTGGCGATTGGTTGCTAGAGGTTAATGTACATTATTAGCGCTCACTAATTGGTTGCTAGGGGTTACAGCACATCATTAGCACTTACTGATTGGTTGCTAGAGATTAAATCAGATCACTACTGTTTTCTGATTGGTTGCTAGAGGTTCATACACATCATTACCTCTCACTGAGCAGTGGAGCAATCCCAAATAATTGAGCAAGTAAAGGGACACATTAATACACATACTACAGGAGAGGTTCAGAGACTGCGGACATACTGCAGGAGACAATCAGAGACTGCGGACATACTGCAGGAGATTACCAGAGACTGCAGACATACTGCAGGAGACACTCAGAGGCTGCGGACATACTGCAGGAGACACTCAGAGGCTGCGGACATACTGCAGGAGACAATCAGAGACTGCGGACATACTGCAGGAGACAATCAGAGACTGCGGACATACTGCAGGAGACAATCAGGGACTGTGGACATACTGCAGGAGACAATCAGAGACTGCGTACATACTGCAGGAGACAATCAGAGACTGCGGACATACTGCAGGAGACAATCAGAGACTGCGGACATACTGCAGAAGACAATCAGAGACTGCGGACATATTGCAGGAGACAATCAGAGACTGCGGAAATACTGCAGGAGACACTCAGAGACTGCGGACATACTGCAGGAGATTAACAGAGACTGCGGACATACTGCAGGAGACAATCAGAGACTGCGGACATACTGCAGGAGACAATCAGAGACTGCGGACATACTGCAGGAGACAATCAGAGGCTGCGGACATACTGCAGGAGACAATCAGAGGCTGCGGACATACTGCAGGAGACAATCAGAGACTGCGGACATACTGCAGGAGATTACCAGAGACTGTGGACATACTGCAGGAGACACTCAGAGGCTGCGGACATACTGCAGGAGATTACCAGAGACTGTGGACATACTGCAGGAGACAATCAGAGACTGTGGACATACTGCAGGAGACAATCAGAGGCTGCGGACATACTGCAGGAGACAATCAGAGACTGCAGACATACTGCAGGAGACAATCAGAGACTGCGGACATACTGCAGGAGACAATCAGAGACTGCGGAAATACTGCAGGAGACACTCAGAGACTGCGGACATACTGCAGGAGATTACCAGAGACTGCGGACATACTGCAGGAGACAATAAGAGACTGCGGACATACTGCACAAGACAATCAGAGACTGCGGACATACTGCAGGAGACAATCAGAGACTGCGGACATACGGCAGGAGACAATCAGAGACTGCGGACATACTGCAGGAGACAATCAGAGACTGCGGACATACTGCAGGAGATTACCAGAGACTGCGGACATACTGCAGGAGACAATCAGAGACTGCGGACATACTGCAGGAGACAATCAGAGACTGCGGACATACTGCAGGAGATTACCAGAGACTGCGGACATACTGCAGGAGACAATCAGAGACTGCGGACATACTGCAGGAGACAATCAGAGACTGCAGACATACTGCAGGAGATTACCAGAGACTGCGGACATACTGCAGGAGACAATCAGAGACTGCGGACATACTGCAGGAGACAATCAGAGACTGCGGACATACTGCAGGAGATTACCAGAGACTGTGGACATACTGCAGGAGACAATCAGAGAATGCAGACATACTGCAGGAGCCAATCAGAGACTGCGGACATACTGCAGGAGACAATCAGAGACTGCGGACATACGGCAGGAGACAATCAGAGACTGCGGACATACTGAAGGAGACAATCAGAGACTGCGGACATACTGCAGGAGACAATCAGAGACTGCGGACATACTGCAGGAGATTACCAGAGACTGTGGACATACTGCAGGAGACACTCAGAGGCTGCGGACATACTGCAGGAGATTACCAGAGACTGTGGACATACTGCAGGAGACAATCAGAGACTGTGGACATACTGCAGGAGACAATCAGAGGCTGCGGACATACTGCAGGAGACAATCAGAGACTGCAGACATACTGCAGGAGACAATCAGAGACTGCGGACATACTGCAGGAGACAATCAGAGACTGCGGAAATACTGCAGGAGACACTCAGAGACTGCGGACATACTGCAGGAGATTACCAGAGACTGCGGACATACTGCAGGAGACAATAAGAGACTGCGGACATACTGCACAAGACAATCAGAGACTGCGGACATACTGCAGGAGACAATCAGAGACTGCGGACATACGGCAGGAGACAATCAGAGACTGCGGACATACTGCAGGAGACAATCAGAGACTGCGGACATACTGCAGGAGATTACCAGAGACTGCGGACATACTGCAGGAGACAATCAGAGACTGCGGACATACTGCAGGAGACAATCAGAGACTGCGGACATACTGCAGGAGATTACCAGAGACTGCGGACATACTGCAGGAGACAATCAGAGACTGCGGACATACTGCAGGAGACAATCAGAGACTGCAGACATACTGCAGGAGATTACCAGAGACTGCGGACATACTGCAGGAGACAATCAGAGACTGCGGACATACTGCAGGAGACAATCAGAGACTGCGGACATACTGCAGGAGATTACCAGAGACTGTGGACATACTGCAGGAGACAATCAGAGAATGCAGACATACTGCAGGAGCCAATCAGAGACTGCGGACATACTGCAGGAGACAATCAGAGACTGCGGACATACGGCAGGAGACAATCAGAGACTGCGGACATACTGAAGGAGACAATCAGAGACTGCGGACATACTGCAGGAGACAATCAGAGACTGCGGACATACTGCAGGAGATTAACAGAGACTGCGGACATACTGCAGGAGACAATCAGAGACTGTAGACATACTGCAGGAGACAATCAGAGACTGTGGACATACTGCAGGAGATTACCAGAGACTGCGGACATACGGCAGGAGACAATCAGAGACTGCGGACATACTGCAGGAGACAATCAGAGACTGCGGACATACTGCAGGAGACAATCAGAGACTGCGGAAATACTGCAGGAGACACTCAGAGACTGCGGACATACTGCAGGAGATTACCAGAGACTGCGGACATACGGCAGGAGACAATCAGAGACTGCGGACATACTGCAGGAGACAATCAGAGACTGCGGACATACTGCAGGAGACAATCAGAGACTGCGGACATACTGCAGGAGACAATCAGAGACTGTGGACATACTGCAGGAGATTACCAGAGACTGCGGACATACTGCAGGAGACAATCAGAGACTGCGGACATACAGCAGGAGACACTCAGAGGCTGCGGACATACTGCAGGAGACAATCAGAGACTGCAGACATTATACAGGGGATGGTCAGAGAACTTTCAGCAATGCACAGCTTTACAGTTAAATAACACAGCTCAGGGTTTAAACAGTCAGGCATTTTATGGTTGTAAGGACATACCTGGTCAGCCAAACTTACTACATACATTCAGGACTGTGGGCGGGGCTTCCACTCTCTGCTCTCACTAAAGCAGCTGGGAGCTCCACTGATGCTTTGTTGGGGGGCCCACATCACCCGTGAATGGTCGCCCTGATGACAGCTTTGCAGAGCGCACAGAGGAGATGGGAGGATGTATTCCGCGCTAGCCAGCTAAGAGGGGTGGGGCCGGGAGCTCCACTGACGCTCTGACCCCGCCCATGTGCAGCCTGTGTACTGGGAATAGAGTGCCTGTAGTGAGAGCCAGTGATCGGAGTGGGAGTGTCATTGGAGCTCCCGGCCCCGCCCCCGGACCTCTGTATTCAGCAGCCAGTATAGAGGGGGCGGGGCCGGAAGCTCCACTGACACTCCAACTCAGATCACTGGCTCTCACTACAGAAGCTCTTTTTCGAGTACACAGGCTGCACGTGGGCGGGGTCAGAGCGTCAGTGAAGCTCCCGGCCCCGCCCCCTCTCAGCTGGCTAGCGCGGAATACATCCTCCCGTGTCCTCTGTGCGCTCTGCAAAGCTGTCATCGGGGCCCCAATTCAAGGCTAGCGAGGGCCCCCCAACAAAGATTGGGCCCAGGGCAAGTGCCCCGTTTGCCCTGCGCTAAAGACGGCCCTGCACGTACCGCGCTCCGATCCGAATCCAGTCGCATCTAAAGATACACCGATTCGCTCCTGTGTGCCCCAGTTGCTTGTGGCCTCATTTCAGTACATGCTCCAGAGTCACATTCGTTGTCAGTCGCTCGTTACGACTCATCGATTCGTACCTCTGTCATGGCCATCATTTCACTGCCACGTATCACGCTCCAATACAATTTCAGTCGCATTAAATGCACCGATTCGTCTTGGTGTGCCCCAGGTATTTGCCACATTTTGGTACATGCTCCAGAGTCCAATTCGTAGTCAGCCGCAATAGCGGCATGATCGATTTGCGCCTCTGTCATGGCAAACAAACCATTACACGATCACTCACCACGCTCCAGTTCGAATCCAGTTGCATCTATGATGCACCGATTCATTACGGCATGCCCCAGGGCTCGGCCTCATTTCAGTACATGCTCCAGAGTCCGGATCGTAGTTAGTCGCATATATCGGGCGACCGATCCGCATCTCTGTCATGGGAATTATTACCATTCACTTCACTCCCACATATCGCATCACCGTTTCGAAATCAGTCGCATCCGAGATGCACCGATTCGTTATGGAATGCCCCAGTTGTTTCGGCTGTATCCATACCTGTACCAGAGCTCAGTTCGTTGCAGAGGCGGCACAACCAATTCGAGCCTTGGTCAAGGTAAAACATTTCTGTCATTTCGTTGTTTCATACTGCGCTCCGATTCAAATCCAGGTGCATCTACAGATGCACCGATTCGTTCTGGTGTGCACCAAATGTTTCCTGTTGCCTCATTTCAGTACATGCTCCAGAGCCCAGTTCGTGATCAGTCGCAGTCGCAGCATGACCGAGCCGGACCTCTGTCATGGTAAGAGATTTCACTCATTTCATGATCAAGGCAAACATTTCAAATCATTTCATTGTCGCTACACCGCAAATCACCATACAAATTACTGCTTCAAGTTAGTTAGCAAACCCTTCACGAGTTATCACCTTTCATTTTTCTCCAGGTCATTCAAAGTTCAGTAGGTCCACCCTGCACCAGGTTGGACGATATCCCCCCAGGTAAAAAAACAAAAAACAAAACAAAAGGGAGAACACAAGTTGGGTAAGTATGGCTTAGGGAGATGAAGCAAACTTGAAATTCATGTCACCCCCAATAGGTTACAGTCAACCAAAACACGATCTCAAGGACAGGATATCTTAACCAGATCAACCATGTCCCAGGCCGGCAGCGAAGACCTCACGTCCCCTCTGTCACCTTCTCCAGTCTCAGAGAGCGGCAGCGTGCAGTCCCTCAGGGGATGGACTATCCCCAAGTTGATGACAGAGCTAAGACGCAGAGGCGTGCCCTTCTCCGCTACAGCTAGGAAAGGCGAGCTCTTCAAGCTCCTCTTCCCCCCACCAGCTGCAGCAGGACCCAGTACCCAGCAGGCATCTCTCCAGTCGATATCCTCTGCCATCTCACAACTTCACATGGTGTTGTCCCTGTCTTCCTCGGTCACGGACGTACAAACCAGGGTGGCACTCATGGAGGCTTGGCCGGCCGCGGCTATTCCCGACCCAACCGCAACCGCAACCCAAGTTTTGACACCCCTTCCTGCAGGTACCAGAGGGTGGAGCCCCATTGTCTACCCCTCCCATTTGGTTCCAACCAGCATCAGGAAGGACATTTTGGACGGCAGGGACGTCAACCTGGCCTCTCTCCTGATTTCTGTCCATGATCTGGCA
The DNA here is from genome assembly GCF_042186555.1 of Aquarana catesbeiana. Classification (NCBI taxonomy): domain Eukaryota; kingdom Metazoa; phylum Chordata; class Amphibia; order Anura; family Ranidae; genus Aquarana; species Aquarana catesbeiana. Next base: position 264,144,804 of record NC_133324.1, read on the forward strand.
GAAAATAAGGCCTATACCTGGGGTGACGTGTCGGTGGTCCTTAAAGCCAAAGACCCCAGACTGAATCGGAAATTATCTGTCCCAGAGTTCACATTGGCCTTTGGCATGCTGAGGGATGTCCTATGTTCAGCCGCTCCCAGCAGAAGGGAAGAGCTCGACTTATACCTCCATACTGTAGTAGACTCAGGCTACAAGTATGGAGGTATTTCCTTTTATGACTACCACCGTTCCTTTTCCGCAAAGGCAGCAGCCAGACTCACACAGTTTCAAACGACAACAAATTGGAGCCTCATGGACACAGAGCTGTTCTGTCACCATTTTTCCGGCTTGCGCTCACCACTGTGTGCGATTTGCCAGTCCTCCACTCACACTGCCACCTGGTGCGCCAATGCAACAATTAGACGTCCCTTTGAATTTCCCTCGGCCACTGTACAAACACCTCAGGTGGACAAATTCGGACACCCAGTCCGAACCGTGGGAGGGGCAACCATCTGCAACAATTACAACTATGGGTCCTGCAACTTCAGTCAGTGCCGCCTACTCCACATCTGCACCTTATGCCAAAGAGCGCATCCAAGAAACTTGTGCAAAGTCAAACAACAGAAGAGGGCATGACTAAGCCGAATCAACATCTTGTGGCTAGGACTCTACCTCACCTCACGCCCCACCCCCTCCCTGGCTACCTACCTTATCCAGGGATTCACAGTAGGGTTTCACACCGGCCTCATTTCACTACCCCACAATACCTACGAATGCAGGAATCTTCGTTCAGTGGCCACTGACGAACAGGCCATAGATCAGCTCTTACAGACAGAAGTAGACCGAGAGTTTGTTATAGGCCCCTTTACTCAGCCCCCTTTCAGTACTTGGAGAGTCAGCCCTATTGGGTTTGTCAAGGGCAAGTTCTCAAATAAACTACGTTTGGTGTACGACCTGTCTGCGCCTCATTCTTCCCACATTCCCAGTCTCAATTCCCTGATCCCCTCCGAAGAATTCTCCCTAAAATATTCCTCCGTGGACATGGCAATCCAAGCAATCATCAAAGCAGGTACAGGCGCCTGGATCTCCAAAGCCGATATCTCAGATGCCTTCAAGCTCCTGCCTATCCACCCATCCCTTTGGTGCTGGCATGGCATCAAGTGGAAGGAGGCATACTATTTTGCCACAAAACTGACGTTCAGTTCCAAGAGTAGCCCTTGGCTCTTCGACACATTCGCTCAGTCCCTCGCTTGGATACTCTTGCACAAAGCTCAGTGCCAAGAAGTCATCCACTACCTGGACGACTTCTTACTAATAGAACCACCCAGCAGGCCCCCAGGAGACCTCGACAAACTCAGAGTTGTATTTGGAAATCTCAATGTTCCCATCGCTGAGCACAAGGTCGACGGCCCAGCACACAACATCACCTTTCTCGGGGTCAACTTAGACACCTGCACCATGCAGGCTAGTCTCCCCCTCGAAAACTAACCCGCATTAGGGCGGTCCTTCATAAATTCACCCACACTAGGGGGTGTACCAAAAAGCAGTTGCAATCTCTCCTGGGAATGCTTAATTTCGCCATGCGAATTATTCCACAAGGTCGCACCTTCGTGTCACGTCTGCTGAGATTTCTGTCAGAAACAACAGACCCTGATCAGATCCTAAATCTAGATTCCGCAGCAATAGCGGACCTATCTATGTGGGAGGAATTCCTGTCCGCCTGGAATGGCATATCCCTATTTATACCTATGGTTTCGGCCCTTTCACCCCAGGTGGTGACAGATGCTGCAGCTTCTACAGGCTTCGCTGCAATTTTTGGCCACCAATGGTTTTCAGGACCCTGGCCTCAACAGATACTGTTGATACCCGGCTTTACCCGAACATCCTCCCTCTTCGAGCTCTATGCGATAGTGGCAGCCGCACAGCTCTGGGGTCATCATTGGACAGGGCAAACCGTGGTCTTCACCACCGACAATCGGGCCACGGCAGACATTGTCAACAAAGGCAGGTCCAAGTCCCTATCAGTCATGTCCTTCCTGCGCAGATTGGTACAACTGTCTTTACAACATCAGTTTAACATCCACTGTTCATTTATTCCAGGCAAATACAATCTAGCTGCTGATGCACTGTCACGTTTTAATTACACCTCCTTTTTCAAACAGGTTCCCGGAGCCGATCCAGTGTCGGCCCCTTTCCCTGTTTGGTCACAGCTGACCCTGGACTAGTAGAACATTTACAAGGAGCAACGCAGCTTATCAATCACTCACTCTCCCATAACACACTCAAAGCCTACCAGACAGCTTGGAAGGCATTAAATAAATTCCTGGCACCCTGCTGCAAAGGAACAACAGATGTCAAGCAAGTACTGGCCTTCATTTCATATTGCCACACTCAGCTGGCCTTATTTTATAATACCATTCGGCTATACCTATCCGGCATACAACATTTCTTGACTCTTCAAGACCCCGCAAAGTCTTCACTGTTCTCGTCCCACGCTATCCGAGCCATCCTACGTGGCATTCAGAAACACCAATCAGTGATCAGCACCAAACGTTTACCCATTACGGGGCCCATCTTCAGGGATATGTCGACCATCCTGACTACTTCTCCATTTGGTCTTCTCCCCAGTATGGTCCTACAAGCAGCCATATATTTGGCCTACTATAGGTTCTTGCGACCTGGCGAGTTCACCTGTAACAACCCCGCAGGCCAAGTATTACGCAGACGGCACTTGGTTCGCTATCAAGACCATTTCGTTCTTCACTTCGAGGTTTCTTAAACCCAGCAAACAGGCTCGGGAGTGGACATTCACCTTTACAAAACCAATAACAGCTGGTGTCTAGTCACCGTACTCAACCGTCTTCTGTCACTCCTGCCTGAACAGCCGGACACCAGTCCTCTTCTACCATTCCCAGTTAAACCCTTAAGCGCCTGTCAGTTTGTTAAACACATAAGGATACTTCTCTGCAATCTTCACCTTAACCCTAGTCAGTACTCCGGACACTCCTTTCGTATCGGAGCAGCCTCCACAGCATCCCGCCACGGGGTCCCAGACCACGTCATTAAAAGACTAGGTAGGTGGTAGTAGTCAGCCTGCTTCGCCCGCTATATCCCTAATCCTCAAGTAGAGATGGCACAGGCATTTCCAAAATTGGCTCAATGAATAACTGAAAACCAATAAAATAATATACCTCTAGCTGAATGTGTTTGCCCCCTTATTTTGGCATACCGTCTATCAGACCAAGGCACACTTTCAGGTCCATTTCATATGGTAAGTCCACACTTCCAGGTCTATTTCCAATGGTAAGTCTTATTTTAACTATAAATGTTATCTATGTCCATATCGGACATATGGCTCCAACCATAAGTAGGAAGGCCAGTATGGTGGCCTGAATTTATGGGAGGAGCCCAGGGGTTTTTTAAGCAGCCCGCTCACCTGTGGTGCTTGTCGGTTTCCTGTGCGCGATACCCACCCTCCCATCCCCATTTCAGGGCATTTCTCAACTATTAATTTCTCTTTACAGAATAATCATTTCTTAAACCAGGGTATGCCCCCTTATTTTGGCATACCCCGTCCATCAGACAAAGGCACACTTTCAGGTCCATTTCATATGGTAAGTCCACACTTCCAGGTCTATTTCCGATGGTAAGTCTTATGTTAACTATAAATGTTATCTATGTCCATATCGGACATGGGGCTCCAACCATATATATATATATATATATATATATATATATATATATATATATAAATGTTTTGGATTCAGAATAAAAGTTCTGAAATTATTATATCTACCCCTTTATCAAATTCAAGCATGCATGCCATGATGAAGTGATCACGCTCTGACACTTAGTTCAGAATGAAAAACTTCTAGTTTATTTCCGCTTTTTTAGTTGGTTTTTATGACAATTCATAAAATTCTAACAGTTTCAGCAAATTTAGCAATAATTTCAACAAACTTAACAATTAATCAAAGCTATTATTATATGTTGACGTCATATCTGGTCTTGGTGAAACTTCTGGGTTGATTATAGTAGGTGTAATTTATCCAGTCTACATTTTTATTTACAGTGATGATGGGGATCAAAGATTCAAATCCTGTTGCTACTTGGTTTCTTGCTTTGAACTCATCTGGGACCCCTCTAGGGACCCCTATGTTGTCTATGTATACATGAGGGTCAAAGCTTCCTGCTGGGGCACTCCTACGCCTCCTGTTAAGCCTGGGTATGTTGTTTAAGTCTAGTTCTATTTGTGGAGTGGCCTCTGGAAAAATGTGTAGAGGCATTGTGGCCTTGGCCAATGCGCATCCTCCTGTCCACTACTCTGTCAATCCGCTTCTAATTTTCATGTCCCCGCAAATCTAGTACATGTCTCCCAAGGACTGGACTTGATTTTGTACTAGATCTATGGAGGTTTCACTATAAGATCCACAGTAACCCCTAGTGAAATTCCCAAAGGGTTTCCCCATTCCCTGATACCGTCCATAGCATGTGTAATTGCCAGGGTATATGGTGATACCTTCTCCTGGCTTGGGAGTCTTGGTGACTATGGGATATTCCTCCTTCCAATGTTCACACAGGGAGTGGTTAGTGGTTGTGTTGGTAAACAGGCTAAGGAAACATGTCTCAAGTTCGGGGGGGGGTATGTTTAGAGGTACTGTTCCCAGATGAGGTCTAGCCCCCCACATACATAACAATTGGTCTTGTTATGTTTCTCTGCATTATACCTCATACATTCTAGCCACAAGTTGACATCTGAGAATCCGGTTTCTGCAGCCATGGTTTCCTCAAAGGTAGGGTCTGCTATGGCCACCATGTCCCCTAACTTCTGTACATGGGGCCTCAGGGGGTTTGAGCTAAATGTGGATTGGGGAATTTCTCACTCTGGATTATTGAATATATCTTCCAGTTGGGAAGGCTTTCTAGAACCGGGATACCCACTTCCCCACCATAGGCTCAGAACATAGGTCCCACTGTCTTCTAGGCTAGGATTCTCAATGGTCAGCCTGAACTCTTTGGTATAAGGCTGATCTGTATGTTTGTTGATTATCATTCTATCTAAGAGTGACTTTCCATTTTTGTCTTTCCTATTTTGGGCGTTCTCAGGTTTGTACCCCCAGTTTGTACCCACTGTGTTCCAACCCAAGAATCACAGTTGTCGCCCTAATAGGTGTCAGTGACGCATACATACACAGTCATGGGTTTCACTGCTTCATCCCAGGGCTGGATTTTGTACATAGCACCTGGAATTATTTGTTCATAAGAGGATATAAATGTAGCAACATGTGTATTGGATGTGTTATATCAGAATTGTGTTACACCATCTTTTTGTCTGATGGCTACCTCCTGTGCCTGAACAGTAGTCACAATAAAAAGGATATACAGAATCATTTGGTTCCCTCAGCCTCTTCCTCAGGTACAGGGACTTTCTTGCAGTGGAGGCATGTGTTCACGTGTTCTTCTCGGCCACCTTGACTGATGTGGCACTTGTTAGGAGAACCTGGAGAGGACCATCATATCTGGGTTCAAGGGTGTGTTTTCTCACAAACTTCTTAAACCAGGACCCAGTCTCTGGGGACCAACTTGTGTGATCCTGTATCTCGTTCAGGATCTGGAATGGAGGAGAACACTTCCAAATGGATATAGATTAATTCTCGAGATAAAGCAGTCACATAATCAGTTAATACATCAGATTGGAGTTGCAACTATTGTAGGAAATAACAACCTAGTCTGGGGGCTGAACCAAATATTATCCCATAGGGTGACAGATCATGGTTTCCCCTTGGAGTGTAATTAAAAAACTAAATAAGGCTATGGGCAGGCTATTTGGCCAACTCATCCCTGTTTCCTGAGACATTTTAGCATCTTTAGCATTCTAAATTTTATTGTGCCGTTTAATCTTTCCACCTTCCCACTGCTCTGAGGATGATATGGGGTGTGGAAAGATAATGTGACTCCTAAAGCTGCCCATATTTCCTTGGTTACTGAGGCCGTGAAAGCCGGCCCCTGGTCACTCTCTATAACCTCTGGGACACCATACCTGCACACTATTGCAGTTAAAAATCTTTTAGCTGTGGTTTTTGCTGTCAATCAATGCATATTCATATCGGCCACTCTTTGGCATCTGGACATGGTCGATCTGTATCCTTTGGAGGGGGTACTGGGCCTTTGCTAGATGCTTCAAAGGTACCTTTTCCGTTCTTTCTTGGTTACATTTAGCATAAATAGTGCATGACTTGCAAAAGTTGTTGGTGAGTGGTGTAATCCCTGGGGCTAAGTAGTATTTATTGATCATCAAAGTTTTTGACAGATGAGAGGCACCGTGGGCCCACTGTATCACTGCAGGAAACATTGATTGTGGCAGACACGGCCTCTTGTCTAATTCCATGATCCCTTCAGTTTCTGTGGCTCCTTTCTTGATTCACACTTCTTTTTCTTCTTTATCAGCTGCTTCTTGCTGCTCCTTGAGATGGGTCCTGCTCACAGGAAGGTCTTGTAGAACCATGGTGGTCTGTACCGTTTCTTCAGGGGTACCCACTGTACCATCCAGGATGGGTGCATCCAGTCCACTGACAACTTCTTGTGTTCTGTTTGCAGCTTGTTCTGCAGCAGTATCTGCCAGGTGATTGCCTTGTGCTTCTTGGGAATCCAGCCTGAAGTACTGTATCTTCAGTGGTGACTGTGTATCCTGTGTGGTACCGTCCAATGCTGTCAGCATACCTAGACCCATCCACAAAGATTGTCAAGTCAGGATTCTCAAGGGCTGTTTCACTGACTGTCGGTAAATGTGCAGTCTCCATTTTCATCACCTCGAAACAGTCATGAGCGGTGAGACGAGCATCTTTCTCTAAAAAGGATCCCCCCTCGAGAAGTGGAAGTAGAGTGGATGGGTTGAGAGTATCACATCGGAGGAGAGTGATGTTATCAGGGATGAGCAAGGCACACTGGAGTCTGAGGTGTCTTGCTGAAGACAGATGCTTGGGCTGTGCTTGGTTTAGTATGGCAGCTATGTCATGAGGGGCGTTGGTCTTCAAAAGACGGCTCTGAAGCCACTGAGTCCAGTTGACAGGAGTAATACCCAATGGGTCTGAGTCTGTTGCCATGGGTCTGAACCAAAACTTCTGTGGCATGTTCTTGTCTCTCTGAGACAAACAGTTTGAAAGTCTTTTAGTCCCAAAGTGGGGGCTGTTGAAAGGATCTCCTTCAGAGCTTCAAATTAGTCCACAGCTTCTGGAGAAAGTGAGAAAGGGTATCATAGAGGGGTTGCATCAAGAGGGAGGCTTCTGGGATTCAAGAGCGGCTATAGGAGATTAACCCTAGGAAAGCATGTAAGGGTTTATGACCTTGAGGCAAAGGGATGGCTTTGATTGCAGCAACTCCTTCTTCAGTGAGATGTTGGGTACCTTGGGAGATGCAAAGGCCTAGGAAATTCACTCTCTCTCTCTGGACTTTTTGCTTTAAGGCCTTGCATCCTTGCTCGAGCAAGTGTTGGAGGAGACTTTCAGAAAAGATTAAGGTGTCCTCAAGGGTATCTGCACAGAGCAGGAAGTCATCTACATACTGAAGGAGTATAATGTCTGGGTGTAACTTCATCCAGTAGTCCAGAATGAGGGCCATTACCTTGGTGAAATGGGAGTGGGAGTTGTGGGCACCTTGTGGCATAACAGTCCAGCAAAGTCCTCTACTGTAAATTATTTTGCTGTGGGCGGTATTCCTGCCGGCAAGGTGTGAGGATTGGCCACAATAGGTGTCTCCAATACAGTAGCTTCATTCACCACCCTAAGGTCTTGTACCATTCTGTCTTTTTCTGGCTCTCCTTTTGCAGTTTGTTTCTTCACTGGGGACAGTGATGTGTTGCATGGAGATGTGCAGGGTATCAGAGCTCCATTTGACAGAAGGGCTTCGATTTGCTTTGAAATAGAAGCAGCTTGAGCTGGCTTCAAGGGGTACTGTGGTCTTCTGGGCAAGGGAGCCCCAGGCTTTAAATGCACCATGATTGGTGGCACTTTAAGACGTCCTACGTCTTCAGGTCCTGTGGACCACAGGCATGTAGGTACTTGATCCAAAACCTCTTTTGGGATTCGGGATTCCAACCTCACATTATGCATCCAATGATACCAAAAGGGGAACAGAGCATAGCGCTGAGGCATCATCGATGGTCAGCGGTGAGGAGACCAGAACACCACCATCGGGTTGGAAGGAAATAGAAGCCTGGAGTCTTGATAAGACATCAGTCCCTAAAAGATTTAAGGGGCATGTGGAAGAGACCACAAATCTTGCTAGTAGATCAGGAAAGTTGCCCACCTGTAAAGGGTGTGTAAGGGGGTTTTTCCTGGGTGTTCCATCCACCCCTACACATGTTATGTCAATGTCTGATAAGAATGAGGTATCGGATTGTTTTGCGAGAGGGCCTCCTGAGTCTTCAGAGGATACCATTGTAGGGGTAAGTGACACAGGTTTGCCGAAATCCTACTCGAGAAAGTCTACATGGTCTGGAGTGGGTGGGGGAGGAATGTCATGTCTCATATTGGACGTCTTAAAGTGGGTCACAGTTGGGTCCTGTGGGCAAGCTTCTGCTGTCTTTGGTATTCTCTTCTGGAGCGGCCAGGTCTTCCGCAGTTGTAGCAGACACTTGGAGTTGGTACTGAAGGGCGCAGATAGGGTGTGTCAGAGGCCCTCATGAGAGGAGCTACTCTCTACTGCTCTGTGAGGATTCTAGACCTAACAACTACTAACTCTATTAGCTCCACTAGCTACTAGCGTCTCAAGCTCCATTAGCTCTATACTCTATACTCAGACCCTTTCGGATTAACTCTTTAGGATCTGAAATAAATTAATATGTGTCTTTGTTCAGCACACTAAAACCCAAATCAGTAAACTTCTTGTGCTATTTCTCAACAGATTCACCTTTCCTTGTGTGATCTCCTATACACATATAGGAATCAGGCGTTTCAGAGTACATACGGAATAAATGTTTTCTTTTCTCTTTTTGTTTTTTTAAAAATACTCAGATGTGAATGAGCCCCTAATCTAGATACAGATTTGAGTGAGGAAAACACTTCCTCTTTCTCTCTTCTCTTGGCATAACGCCCAGAGCATAAACTTCCTCTTTGTTTATAATGCTGTTAAATATATTCTCAATTGAATTTGAACATTTTAAACTTCATTTTAAAGCCAGTTATTGCTAATATAATTACATAACTACAATTTGTATAAATATAGCACATTTGCTACATTCACTGTTTTTAGAGAAACTCCTTAAAGTCAGACTCTCAGTGATGAAGAAATCACTTACATATGAGCTGATGAATGAAAACTTCCAAGAAGAACTAATCCTAGTATCGTCAAACATCCAGGTAAATATGTGGATGGATAAGAGCCGGGCGGATGGCCGCGGACCTCCGCTCGGAGACGCCGGCTGTTGTGCGGTAGGCAGAGGAGACACTTCCGCGTTCCAGCAGGGTCACGTGGGTGGTGACGTCACTCAGGTAGTTCTAGTGGCAGGGATCCACTACGCGTTTCTGAGCATGCGCGATGCTCACAACGGGCATGCGCGCTCCTTTCTCAAGTGTACATAGGTTGGGAAACAAGGAAGCTAAATAGCTCTGTGTGAGGGACAGGTGATGGATTGGGCCAATTGAAGAAATGTGCGTGTATGTAAACACTGGATAACGATAAGAAGGATGGATTCTTAGTGGATAACATAATAAAATACTTCTAAAAATATAATGAAACTCATGAAAATAATAATAAAAATAATAATGGATGAAAAAATTAATAGTAATAATGGGTGAATAAAAGAATTATATCTGCCAAAAATAAAAATAATAATAATAATAAAAATGGTAAACAGGAAATTCAATATTCTATTATATCTGTCACTAGTATAAATGAATACTATTATTTGTTTATAACAATGATTTATCTCAAAAAATTAAGTTAAAAATTAAGGATATGAAAATTATATATATATATATATGTATAATGATAGAAACATATATATAAAAAAAAAATTAATAAAACAATATACTATATTGGAGGGCCCTCAGTTAAAATCAGATGAACCAGGGGGAAGGAGGGGAGGGGGGGAGGGAAAGGGAGAACTATCATAAAAGAACTGATACCGGATATTATAAAAATTAAAAGAAAAAATAGTAATGATAAAAGTAGGGAAGGGGGGGGGCCTATAACATATACATAGACTAAAAGCACATATGTGCAAAATGTTATGATGGTACAGAGTCAGTATAGGGAAAAGTAAAACAGACAGTTAAACATTCGGTTAATGTTGTAGTATTAACTTATAAATAATATGAACTTTTTTTATATAATAGTATTAACCTCTAATTCCTCATTTAACCCATTAGGTGCCAAGGTGTCCAAAATAAAAATCCAATAAGTTTCGCGCTCACATAATTTAGAGAAACGTTCAGGCTCAGATAGTTTACGTGGTATGGATTCAATTACCCACACCTGTAGGCCAGCAGTAGATTGGTGATGGTGTTCGAGAAAATGTCGGGGTACGCTGTGTTCATCACAGCCTTTTTCTATGAAGCGGCGATGTTTGCCGAACCGTTGTCGCAGGGGACAGATGGTGCGTCCAACGTACAATAGTTTGCAGAGACATGTGAGACAATACACAACGTAGTCAGTCGAACAATTATAAAAGCCTTCCAGCTGATATGTTTTGTCTTTATGTTGGAAGCTGCGTTGGCCATGTGTAACGAAGGCGCAGGTCTTACATAGAGCTTTATTACACCTATACATGCCAGTAAGTGGAATAAGACAAAGAGTGTTTTCTGGTTTAGTAGTTTTGAATCTGCTAGGTGCTAGTTTATTTTTTAGTGTTGGGGCCCTTCTGTAGGTGACCTTTGGTTTATCACCAAGATTATTGTTAAGAAAGGGGTCCTGTTTAAGGATATTCCAATGTTTTTGGAATATGGATTCCATTCTTTTGTGCTTGTTATGGTATCTGGTGATAAAGCGAACAGTGCCATAGTCAGTCTGTTTGGATGTTTTGGGCTTTATGCCTGAAAGGTAAGTCGCATGTGCTTGATCAACCAGCTTTTCAGGGAACCCTTTTTCTAAGAATTTATTTTTGAGATGGATACTCTGAGTGATGTAATCGGAGTCCCTAGTGCAGTTTTGTCTTAATCTGCAATATTGCCCCTTAGGAATGTTATTTATCCACAATGGGTGGTGACAACTATTGTAATGTAGATAAGAGTTCCCTGCCGTAGGTTTGGTGTAGTTACGTGACAGAATGGAGTACTGGTCATGAAATAATTCTAGGTCTAGAAAGGGAAGACTCTCCTCATTGTGTTCAAATGTAAAGGATAAGCCAAGATCATTGGCATTGCAATGAGAAACAAATTTATCAACTGAGGATGGTGGGCCGTCCCAGATGACAATAATGTCATCTATATATCTGCCGAAGAAAATGATATGTCGAGCAAAGAGGTTATTATTCCATATGTGCTTCTCTTCCCACAGACCCATGGTCAGGTTGGCATTGGAGGGGGCAAAATTAGTGCCCATAGCTGTACCATGGGTCTGTAGGTAGAAGTCATCGTCAAAATGGAAATAATTATGGTTTAAACAAAATGAGGTAGCTTCAGAAATGAATATAGCCTGTTTGGTGTTGATAGAAGGGTCAAGATACAGAAAATGTTGGACTGCCATTAGGCCTATCTGGTGGGGGATGGACGTATACAGGGAATTTACGTCCAAGGAAAGCCAGGAATAACTGTCTTGCCATCTATAGGGTGCCAGAAGTTCCATTAGGTGTATCGAATCTCGAACATAGGATGGAAGATCCTGCGCGAGAGGCTGTAAAAAGGAATCTACATATTGGGAAAAACCACTTGATATGCTGTTCATAGAAGCTACAATAGGTCTACCAGGGGGGTGGGAAGAGTTTTTATGTATTTTGGGCAGATAATAAAAATAAGGTGTATTGTAAAATTCTTTCTGTAAAAAGGAAGCCTCATTTTTGGTAATAATACCATCTGATAGAGCAGAGTTAATCAAGGTTTCTGCTTCCAATTTAAAATGGGGCAAGGGATCTGAGGAGAGTTTCCTGTATGTTAGGCAATCCGACAATAGTCGAGATGCTTCTGTAATGTAAGATATTCGGTCTATGATAACAATTCCACCACCCTTGTCCGCTGGTTTGATGATAATCTCGGAATTGTTAGAGAGAGAATGGAGTGCGGCTTTTTCTCCAGGGGTGAGATTGTGGGACTGATATTTATATGTATTATCTGTGTGTTCACACAATTTCTGGAGTTCAGAATATACGACCCTATAGAATGTCTCAACATAGGGTCCTTTGGATCTGGTAGGGTAGAATACTGATTTAGGTTTGAAATTAGTATGTTTCACTGGAGGTGAAAAATCTGGGTGTTGGGTAAGTAACTCTAAATCTATGTCAATGTCTGGGGGATCTAATTCTGGGTCCAATTCATAGACACTGATAGAGCTATCAGATATCTCACTAGTAATCTCGCCAGGAGTAGCTCCGAGTGAGGTTGTGTGGGGAGTATTCTCAACAGATTTATTCTTGGTAGATTGAATATTGAAAAATCTTTGGAGGGTGAGTTTCCTGATAAATTTGTTAAGATTTTTAAACAGAAGGAAGGAATTGGGATATGTGGTGGGTGAAAAAGTGAGTCCTTTACTAAGTAAAGAGATTTCATCTGAGGACAATGTATGTGAAGATAGGTTAAATAGCTTTATCGTTTCGGTAGTTTTGTGTTGGATTTTAGATTTATTACGTCCTCCTCTGCATCCTCGTCTATGTGCTTTCTTTTTTGTCGCTGTTTGTGATGTGGGCCCTTTTCTAAAAAAGAAAAAGTAAGGGCTTCTGAGTGTGAGGCTATTTCACCACTCTGAAAATCTCCTAACAGGAGACTCGATCTAGTGGAGTGAGTGGTGTGTGATTTGGAGACTGAGGATGTATGGGTATTATTATCAATAGAAAGGGGAGGAGGAGTAGCCACCTTGGTGATGGATAACGTTGGTACAGGATTTTGGACCCCCAGAGGTGTAGAAACTGGTGAGGCTTTTGATGAACTGGTAGATGATAATGAAGGATAAGAGGTGATAGATAAATTATCTTTCCATCTGCTGGTAATTTATCCCTATTCATCTGAATGGTATCATGTGTATATGATGTTGAAGTCTGGGACCGAAGTTTGAGATCTGATATTGGGGGTCTATATGAGATGGAAGATTTTTGATATGGAGGTCTATGCACAGTGGATGTTTTTTTATTATTTTTACCATTTTTCTTGTGTGGACCTCTAGCGGATATGACCTGAGAAGATGAATGAGGAACATTGTCTCTAATATTAGAAAAAGATTTGGTGGGATGAGGTGTCAGGGACATCAAAGCAGGTATATGATTATTAAGTTTCCAAGAAAATATTTTCTTGTATCTGTAATCATCTAGATCTCTATGGAATTTTCCTATCTCGGTTTGAATCAAATTATTTTCTTTATGTTTGGTGTTCTTTTTGAGTGTCTCTAACCAGGTAGGTGGGATTTTGAGGTTAAAGGAAATGATTTCTGATGTTAACATCTGTATCTGGTGTACCATTTCGTTATATTTCAAGTTCCTTTGACTGATAATGACCCCTATCCATTTCATAGTTCAAAATTCAGCTAGATTTTACCATTCTGTGTTATGGGTGGTGTCTAAAAAGGAGCAAGATTTTAAAATGGATAGGGGTCATTATCAGTCAAAGGAACTTGAAATATAACGAAATGGTACACCAGATACAGATGTTAACATCAGAAATCATTTCCTTTAACCTCAAAATCCCACCTACCTGGTTAGAGACACTCAAAAAGAACACCAAACATAAAGAAAATAATTTGATTCAAACCAAGATAGGAAAATTCCATAGAGATCTAGATGATTACAGATACAAGAAAATATTTTCTTGGAAACTTAATAATCATATACCTGCTTTGATGTCCCTGACACCTCATCCCACCAAATCTTTTTCTAATATTAGAGACAATGTTCCTCATTCATCTTCTCAGGTCATATCCGCTAGAGGTCCACACAAGAAAAATGGTAAAAATAATAAAAAAAACATCCACTGTGCATAGACCTCCATATCAAAAATCTTCCATCTCATATAGACCCCCAATATCAGATCTCAAACTTCGGTCCCAGACTTCAACATCATATACACATGATACCATTCAGATGAATAGGGATAAATTACCAGCAGATGGAACAGATAATTTATCTATCACCTCTTATCCTTCATTATCATCTACCAGTTCATCAAAAGCCTCACCAGTTTCTACACCTCTGGAGGTCCAAAATCCTGTACCAACGTTATCCATCACCAAGGTGGCTACTCCTCCTCCCCTTTCTATTGATAATAATACCCATACATCCTCAGTCTCCAAATCACACACCACTCACTCCACTAGATCGAGTCTCCTGTTAGGAGATTTTCAGAGTGGTGAAATAGCCTCACACTCAGAAGCCCTTACTTTTTCTTTTTTAGAGAAGGGCCCACATCACAAACAGCGACAAAAAAGAAAGCACATAGACGAGGATGCAGAGGAGGACGTAATAAATCTAAAATCCAACACAAAACTACCGAAACGATAAAGCTATTTAACCTATCTTCACATACATTGTCCTCAGATGAAATCTCTTTACTTAGTAAAGGACTCACTTTTTCACCCACCACATATCCCAATTCCTTCCTTCTGTTTAAAGATCTTAACAAATTTATCAGGAAACTCACCCTCCAAAGATTTTTCAATATTCAATCTACCAAGAATAAATCTGTTGAGAATACTCCCCACACAACCTCACTCGGAGCTACTCCTGGCGAGATTACTAGTGAGATATCCGATAGCTCTATCAGTGTCTATGAATTGGACCCAGAATTAGATCCCCCAGACATTGACATAGATTTAGAGTTACTTACCCAACACCCAGATTTTTCACCTCCAGTGAAACATACTAATTTCAAACCTAAATCAGTATTCTACCCTACCAGATCCAAAGGACCCTATGTTGAGACATTCTATAGGGTCGTATATTCTGAACTCCAGAAATTGTGTGAACACACAGATAATACATATAAATATCAGTCCCACAATCTCACCCCTGGAGAAAAAGCCGCACTCCATTCTCTCTCTAACAATTCCGAGATTATCATCAAACCAGCGGACAAGGGTGGTGGAATTGTTATCATAGACCGAATATCTTACATTACAGAAGCATCTCGACTATTGTCGGATTGCCTAACATACAGGAAACTCTCCTCAGATCCCTTGCCCCATTTTAAATTGGAAGCAGAAACCTTGATTAACTCTGCTCTATCAGATGGTGTTATTACCAAAAATGAGGCTTCCTTTTTACAGAAAGAATTTTACAATACACCTTATTTTTATTATCTGTCCAAAATACATAAAAACTCTTCCCACCCCCTTGGTAGACCTATTGTAGCTTCTATGAACAGCATATCAAGTGGTTTTTCCCAATATGTAGATTCCTTTTTACAGCCTCTCGCGCAGGATCTTCCATCCTATGTTTGAGATTTGATACACCTAATGGAACTTCTGGCACCCTATAGATAGCAAGACAGTTATTCCTGGCTTTCCTTGGACGTAAATTCCCTGTATACGTCCATCCCCCACCAGATAGGCCTAATGGCAGTCCAACATTTTCTGTCTCTTGACCCTTCTATCAACACCAAACAGGCTATATTCATTTCTGAAGCTACCTCATTTTGTTTAAACCATAATTATTTCCATTTTGAGGATGACTTCTACCTACAGACCCATGGTACAGCTATGGGCACTAATTTTGCCCCCTCCTATGCCAACCTGACCATGGGTCTGTGGGAAGAGAAGTACATATGGAATAATAACCCCTTTGCTCGACATATCATTTTCTTCGGCAGATATATAGATGACATTATTGTCATCTGGGACGGCCCACCATCCTCAGTTGATAAATTTGTTTCTCATTGCAATGCCAATGATCTTGGCTTATCCTTTACATTTGAACACAATGAGGAGAGTCTTCCCTTTCTAGACCTAGAATTATTTCATGACCAGTACTCCATTCTGTCACGTAACTACACCAAACCTACGGCAGGGAACTCTTATCTACATTACAATAGTTGTCACCACCCATTGTGGATAAATAACATTTCTAAGGGGCAATATTGCAGATTAAGACAAAACTGCACTAGGGACTCCGATTACATCACTCAGAGTATCCATCTCAAAAATAAATTCTTAGAAAAAGGGTTCCCTGAAAAGCTGGTTGATCAAGCACATGCGACTTACCTTTCAGGCATAAAGCCCAAAACATCCAAACAGACTGACTATGGCACTGTTCGCTTTATCACCAGATACCATAACAAGCACAAAAGAATGGAATCCATATTCCAAAAACATTGGAATATCCTTAAACAGGACCCCTTTCTTAACAATAATCTTGGTGATAAACCAAAGGTCACCTACAGAAGGGCCCCAACACTAAAAAATAAACTAGCACCTAGCAGATTCAAAACTACTAAATCAGAAAACACTCTTTGTCTTATTCCACTTACTGGCATGTATAGGTGTAATAAAGCTCTATGTAAGACCTGCGCCTTCGTTACACATGGCTAACGCAGCTTCCAACATAAAGACAAAACATATCAGCTGGAAGGCTTTTATAATTGTTCGACTGACTACGTTGTGTATTGTCTCACATGTCCCTGCAAACTATTGTACGTTGGATGCACCATCTGTCCCCTGCGACAACGGTTCGGCAAACATCGCCGCTTCATAGAAAAAGGCTGTGATGAACACAGCGTACCCCGACATTTTCTCGAACACCATCACCAATCTACTGCTGGCCTACAGGTGTGGGTAATTGAATCCATACCACGTAAACTATCTGAGCCTGAACGTTTCTCTAAATTATGTGAGCGCGAAACTTATTGGATTTTTATTTTGGACACCTTGGCACCTAATGGGTTAAATGAGGAATTAGAGGTTAATACTATTATATAAAAAAAGTTCATATTATTTATAAGTTAATACTACAACATTAACCGAATGTTTAACTGTCTGTTTTACTTTTCCCTATGCTGACTCTGTACCATCATAACATTTTGCACATATGTGCTTTTAGTCTATGTATATGTTATAGGCCCCCCCTTCCCTACTTTTATCATTACTATTTTTTCTTTTAATTTTTATAATATCCGGTATCAGTTCTTTTATGATAGTTCTCCCTTTCCCTCCCCCCCTCCCCTCCTTCCCCCTGGTTCATCTGATTTTAACTGAGGGCCCTCCAATATAGTATATTGTTTTATTTATTTATTTTTTTTAATATATATATTTCTATCATATTATATATATATATATATATATATATATATATATATATATATATATATATATATATATATAATTTTCATATCCTTAATTTTTAACTTAAGTTTTTGAGATAAATCATTGTTATAAACAAATAATAGTATTCATTTATACTAGTGACAGATATAATAGAATATTGAATTTCCTGTTTACCATTTTTATTATTATTATTATTTTTATTTTTGGCAGATATAATTCTTTTATTCACCCATTATTACTATTAATTTTTTCATCCATTATTATTTTTATTATTATTTTCATGAGTTTCATTATATTTTTAGAAGTATTTTACTATGTTACCCACTAAGAATCCATCCTTCTTATCGTTATCCAGTGTTTACATACACGCCCCATTTCTTCAATTGGCCCAATCCATCACCTGTCCCTCACACAGAGCTATTTAGCTTCCTTGTTTCCCGACCTATGTACACTTGAGAAAGGAGTGCGCATGCCCGTTGTGAGCTTCGCGCATGCTCAGAAACGCGTAGTGGATCCCTGCCACTAGAACTACCTGAGTGACGTCACCACCCACGTGACCCTGCTGGAACGCGGAAGTGTCTCCTCTGCCTACCGCACAACAGCCGGCGTCTCTGAGCGGAGGTCTGCGGCCATCCGCCCGGCTCTTATCCATCCACATATTTACCTGGATGTTTGACGATACTATGATTAGTTCTTCTTGGAAGTTTTCATTCATCAGCTCATATGTAAGTGCTTTTATGTGATTTTTATACCATAATAAACACTGATACTTAAGAGGCGCTTTCTCTTTTTTCATGGCTGTTATGGAGGGCTGACTTCGCTCAACAGGAAGCTGCCCTGGGCATTGTGTTTTACAGAGATCCCTTTGGCTCCCACATCTATCCACATCATGAAAGAATTATAAACCATAGACTTTTCTTTTTTGGACTATTTTTTATTATTTTTTTTATTATCTTTGGATATTGTTTTTTAACTCGATTATTTGTTCCCATTGATTGATTTTTTTCCATTGATTGATCATACACACATATGTGTGTCCACAATAATATATTTGTATATTATCTCTTTTATACTCATGAATTGAGCGCTGGTACATAATATATCTCATTTCTCAGTGATGAAGGGAAAGGACCGTATTGGGTTTGTACCTGTTCCAGCATGCCTGTCAGCTTGGTGCATCCTGGCAGGGCCGGCGTGACCCTGGTCGGGACTTTAAGAGGAGGGACCGGGTTGGGCCTAAAGTCGGGTCCCCTAGTCTATTAGCGTTAGGTCGGGCCGAGTCTGAGTCCCTAGTCCTAGGTCTATTAGGGCAGGAGGGCCTCCTGAGGCTTGAGTGTCTGTTTTTCCCCCCTTGGGAGCTGTCCGAGTCTTTCCCAGAATGTACACTTGTCACTACTGGGGTAGGTTGGGCTCTGTAATATGATACCAAGGACTGGTCTATCACCGGATGTATGTGGGTAGGTTCCGGTGGGTGCGGTGGTACAGGTGGTACAGTTTGGGCCGGGCGTGTGTGGCAACAACCACCCGAGCCGTATAAAGACAAGTGCACATTGTCTACTATTAAGCACGGTGGGGGAGGTGTCACAGGTTCCTCTGTCACTAGTAGCAGAGGGGCAGTAGCGTTTTGGGAGTGTGTACTTCCTGGGGTCCAGACACCATTATAGGGCAGTGGCTGTCTGTCTGTTTTAGCTGTTCACCCCTTTTCTGGCTTCTTGTACGCATACATAATACAACCATTCTGACATATTTCATGTTCTATCCATCCTTCTTCATGGATGGCTTTGGCAACTTTGAACCAAGCCTCTGCTGTTTGCAGCAGCCCATGGCCCCACAACAAACCCCTTTCCCTTCTTAAAAGAGTACGCCATTCATTCGGCTCTAGCCGACCACCCGAATGCCTAGTGACCCCACACACTTTTGCCAATCTCTTCCCTTCCTTGACAGCATCTTCTCCTTCTCGCTCTAATACCAAATCACAAGCCAAACTACCCTCTTTAGGTATCTCTAACTTCTGCCCCATCGTTAGCTATTGGGAAGTTTATGTGTCCAGGCTCAGGATTTGTATGGCAGTTTTATGAAGCTGTCCTGGACTCGAGGGTCCGACAATCCTCTGACCACCACCTGTCCTCTTTCGGACCACCTTCCAATATATAACACTATCTTGCTACGTTCTGTCTTATTTATGTGTGTCTACTCAGGATTTTAACGGGTCATGTGGCTGTCCTGACTCAAGGGTCTGACAATCCTCTATCCATCACCTGGTACCGGTTCAGACCATATCACAGTCTCAAGTTAATGAGGACAAAAGACAAAATGGATAGATAGAGAGAGAAAAGAACGTCTACAGTGTTCGACTGCTGTGCAAGTCTCCTTACACGCGTCTTCCCAAAATGTAGATTAGTCACATCCCTGCCCACTCAGGTGGCCACAGGTAAGGGAGTGAGCAGGTAATACGTGACTACTTATCACCCTCAACAAGACAATTAACAAACAGATAAGGAGTACAGTAATTAATATTAAATGCATCACTTTAAATCTCATTTACATGTCCCAGCTCAATACCCAAACTTCTCACTGTCTCTTTCCCCTTCTTCTAACCCTTCCAGTTGTTCAGGTTGCAAGGGGCACCTTTCGGCTGCATGTCCTGTTATTCTAGTTTGAGCCTCTGTTACTTCCAGTGATTTGCCAACAACAATTTTTACTGGATAATGCACATTCAATCTGAACACCAATAAATGCGGAGTATGTGGCAGTAGGGGTTTGTAACCAAGAGACTCAGCCCTATACCCTGGCTCTACCATTTCAATCAACCCCTAGCCCTCTTCATGTATCCCAAATAACAGACCACAAACACATTTAGGGCATGACATATTCAACCAACAACCAACAAGATATGTGACGGCTGTACTGGAGTACAGGATTTCTCAAACTGTCACGGGATCCCCCACGCCACTATGCGTGTTCCTGACGCCCCCCTAGGGTTTCGTTTCCCGGTTGCCCGTACTTCCGTACTTATTGTACCCGTGCTTTGCCTGCACAATTATTTATTTTTATCCCCCCAGGAGGAGTTTAACCATGTCCTGATGCCTTCTCCTAGTCCCAGGAGAAGTTAAACCACGTCAACTAATTTCATCCGTCACCCATGACTATATAAGCAATCCCCAACTCCCAACAGCAAAACACAATGATTGATCAACAAAACAGAACAGAACAAAACAGGTGGTAGATATAATTTGCAGGTTCCTTAACTTATCAATAGACTCAAGGCAAGATTAATACCTGTCTTTGAGGGTCGCAGGAAGCCGATATGGGCACAAAGATTGAGCAGCCACGGATACAGGATAAACAGTAGACTAGATATACAAGTTATCAAAAGTGTCTTACCGTTTCTAGAGTTGATCAGTCTCCTCCTGTATTTTGGCGTTGGCTTCTCCTGGTCCCTCCTCGAGATCGGCTACTGGCATCCTAGCCTCAAGCCCCACGTTGGGCACCAAAATGTTTTAGATTCAGAATAAAAGTTCTGAAATTATTATATCTACCCCTTTATCAAATTCAAGCATGCATGCCATGATGAAGTGATCACGCTCTGACACTTAGTTCAGAATGAAAAACTTCTAGTTTATTTCTGCTTTTTTAGTTGGTTTTTATACCCTTGCAAAATAATACAGTATATGCAAAACATGTTGTTATGACAATTCATAAGATTCTAATAGTGTCAGCAGTTTTTAGCAGTTTCAACAAATTTAGCAATAATTTCAACAAACTTAACAATTAATCAAAGCTATTATTATATGTTGACATCATGTCTGGTCTTGGTGCGACTTCTGGGAGATGGATGAGGAAGCAACAGGAAACTACAGTCTATTGATAACTCAGTGCGGTTTGGCTTCAGACAGAAAAAGAGGAAGTAGCAAAATATCTGGAATTTCTTAAGGCTCTTTAACATTCAAAACATCTGATGCAATGTTGAATTGAAATAGGCATTTTTTTTTTTTTTTGAAAAATATTTATTGATTTTTTCAAAATATATTCATAGAAGACATTGTACAGAACAATTGTAAGGCATGAATATACACAATCATTCTTTATACAGAATGCACGTTCTATCTAAACATAAACATATTTATAAGGAGCACTGGGGAAAGGGAGGGGAGAGGGGAGGGGGAGGGGGGTAAGCAATTCACATTTGCCAGCTTGTCACTAACATTGGGAAAGAAGTTGCCAAAAAGGTTCATCCTACATTTTCGTACCTTTAGGGAATGGAGGCGACTTATGAGCATATCTAGCTAGATAACCTACAATATGTTCTAGTTAATACATTTTATTTGGGTGAATATAGTCCCAGAGTGTAATAGCTGAAGTTGATGGATGCCAAGGAGCTTCAAGTGATTGTAGGCGGCTTACGGTGGTTTAAATGAAGAAGGATCAGAGGCCGGAGGAATTTTAAGTTTGCCGAGTGAGTTAGTGATGTCTCTCGTCAGGTACCATTCTGTATATCTGAATGGGTGCATTATGTCTTGGATGGTCTGTTGAGGAAATGTGGCTTCCAGAAATCTTCTCCAGCGTTTAAAAAATCGTGGGGTAAAGCGGAGATTCGACTTGATGAGGTCCAATCTTTCTAGATAGAATAATGAAGTCAAGGCTTTTATAACCGCAGGCAGACTGGGCGGCAATGTCGTTATCCAGTGGGACATAATAGTCCTGCGGGCTACAAGAAGGCAGATATGGGCCCAGTGCGGTATGTTTGAAAAGTCCAATTTGGACGAGGAGGATGCTGGAGGTGTGATGCTAAACAGGCATAGTAGGCAGTCACTATGTAATTTGATATTGCAGATTTTATTAATGTAGGCTATCACATCGTTCCAGTAGCTGTTAATAGCAGAGCACTCCCAAAGCCTATGGAGCAGCGTAGGACGTGGCAATAAACACCATGGACATAGAGCTTGAGACGGGTCCTCTTTGTTGAAACGGAATGGGAAGTATGCTCTGTGGATAATCTTGAATTGAGTTTCACGCCATGTTTCAGAGATCGTAAGTTTCCGGGTGAGCCTATATCCCTCAAGGATTTTGTCGGGTAGGTCCTCATCTCCTAGTATATGAGACCATTTTTGGAAAGGCGTGAGGCGGTACTTCCGTGACTGGTGCTGAATGAGGTGAGAATAGATGTTGGAGATAGAGTAATCTTTGCTTTGCAGTAGGTTATCAATAAAGGATGGTTTAAAAGGATCAGTCTCGGGACCATAGCAGGATCTCAGATAATTCGTGAGTTGGTAATGGAAGAAGCTGTGAGTTGGTGGCAGGGAGAATTCCTGCATCAGATTTTGGTATGGTTTGAGCTTGCTTGTATTGTTTTGGTATAACGAGGTTATCTTCATGAGTCCTTTGGATTGCCATTGGGTATAAGCTTTATGTAGAGTGGAAGGTAAGAACATAGGGTTGCCTTGTATTTTGAGATGTTTCGAGATGTTAGAGGGCAGACCAAGTAGTTTTCTGACCTCCCTCCAGGCGATGACAGTGTCCCTGAACAATATACTGGTTTTGAGGTGGTGCGGCAGGTTGTTAGGATTGGAGTGGAGGATGCCTGCAAGGTCGTATGGAGAAGCCATAGAGTCCTCTAGGGCAAAGTTGGAGTATTTGGACCCTCCTGTTAACCAGTCTAGACCCTGTCTAAGTAAGCAGGCTAAATTATAAAAACGAATGTTGCGGAGCCCCGCCCTCGCTCTTCGGGAGACATAGTTTTTGAAGCGCGATGCGCGGTTTTTTGCTAGACCATAGGAAAGCTGTCACAGCCTTCTGAAGTTTCTGCACGTCTGAATGCCTCAGTAATAGAGGTATGGTTTGCATGGGATATAGTAGGCGTGCAAATTATACCATTTTAAAAAGATGAGCTCTCCCAAAAAGCGAGAGGGGAAGGGCACCCCAAGCCTCCAATTCCCAAACAATTTTGGCCACCAGGGGAGGATAGTTGAGTATATATAAGGAAGATGGGTCTCGGCCTATATGTATTCCTAAGTATGTTATATGATGAGGTGCAATGGTCAGCGGGGACAAATGTATCCATTTAGTGGATAGTCGAGGGTGTAGTGTTAGGAGTTCACTTTTATCAAAGTTTATACGAAAGCCTGAGCAGAGTCGGAAGGTCGTAAATATTTGTTTAAGTCTGTCAAAGTCTGATACGGGGTCAGTAGAGAACAATAAAATATCGTCCGCAAATAGTGCAGAGGGGAGTGTTTGGTTTCCCAAGGTGATGCCACTAACCCCTTCGGTTGAATTGAGGATTCTAGATAAGGGTTCAATCGCAATGTTGAATAACAACGGGGATAGGAGGCATCCCTGTCTCGTTCCTTTCGCTAAGGGGATGGTGTCTGAAATAAAGTTCGGGGTGACAAGGCGTGCCGTTGGTGAGGCGTACATTTGTGTGAGGAACCTTGTGATTTGACCTGAAAAGCCGAATTTTTCCATTACCGTAAAAAGCCATGAAAAACCAATATTGTCAAAGGCTTTTTCGGCGTCTAGGGACATGATTGCTACATCTTGATCAGGGTGTGTTTTAGCATATTCTAGCACCATTAAGACCTTACGTATATTTAGTGTGGCTGATCGTCCTGAGACAAAACCTGATTGGGCTGGGTGTAAGAGGGACGGAAGTAAGAGAGCTAAACGTGATGCTATAATTTTAGACAGGATTTTTACGTCTACATTTATTAATGAGATTGGACGATAGGAGCCTGGAAGTAAAGGATCCTTTCCTTTCTTGGAGATTAATTTAATATGAGCTTGTGTCCCTGTGGGGAGGTAAGGACCTCCGTCCCACATGGCTGCATAAACATGTTTCAGTGTGTTGGGGATGAAGTCGGCCGTTAATTTAAAGAATTCCGCAGTGTACCCGTCGGGACCCGGAGCCTTAGCAGAGGCCATAGATTTGATCGTGTGTTGTATGTCTTCTAAGGTAATAGGCGCATTAAGTGCCTCCAAGTGTGACGTTTGAAGCCTGGGCAGGCGTATCTTGTCAAGCAGAGCTTCCACGGCAGGTTGATCCGTTGGGTCTGCTCGGTACAGATCAGTATAATAATCTGCAAGTAGTTTGCTGACTTCGGTAGGTGAGGTAACTAGCGATCCGGATGCATTTCTCAGGGTTGGGATATGTGTAGGACGTCTTGGTCCTGAACATAGTCTGGCTAGCATTCTGCCTGCCTTGTTGCCAAATTTGTGAAAGTGAAGAGTAGAGTACGAGGTTTTAGCAGCTTCGTGCTGTTCTGCCCAGAGATCAAAGGCACACTTGGCCCGCTTCCATTCCTGTATATTAGCTAAGGTGCGGTCTAGTGTTAGCTTGTCATGAGCTAGACGTAAGGATTCGCTTGCTTGCATATACTGTTGTCGGGTGTGTTTTTTAAATTGTACGGTGTACGAGATGATTTTACCCCGTAGGAAAGCTTTACCTGCTTCCCAGAAGAGGTTTGGGTCAGAGATATGTGCTCCATTTGTGGAAATATATTCTTCCCATGTTTGGTGCAAGACTTGTCGGAAGTCTTCATTATCCGCCAGGTATGAAGGGAAACGCCAGATAGGGGAAGGAGTTGAGGGTGTGAGTTGTGTCATATGGACTGCGATGGGGCTGTGGTCTGAGATTCTGGCATCGTAAATGTCTGGGGTGTGTTATTACAGATACTAGGGCCGGGGAGACAAAGAAGTAGTCTATACGAGAGAAGGTATTATGTGGGGGCGAGAAGAAAGTATATTCTCTGTCAGTTGGATGTGTCAGGCGCCAGATGTCTACAAAGTGCATAGATTCAATAGAGTGTGCTAAAGGAGTCGAGTCTGGTGTATGGGAGGGACCGGGCCTTGTCTTTTGCTTAGGGAGATAAGTGCGGTCTGCCAGTGTGGACATGGCAGAGTTAAAGTCCCCGCCCACTAAATGCAATACCTCAGGGGCCGTGAGAATCCATTGAACCATGTCCTGGAAGAATGAAGTGTCTGGAGAGTTGGGAGAATAGATATTAGTGATAGCTACGGCTTTGTCACCTATGGTCATATGTAAGGTCAGTTTGCGGCCTAAGGCGTCAGCCCTCACTTCTCTGACAGAGTGTCGTAGGTTTTTATGAATTAAAATAGCTACACCAGCCTTGCGGCCTATTGCAGGGGACCCGTATACAGACCCTACCCACATTTTTTGAAGGCGTGTTAAATCGTCTGCGGAGAGATGTGTCTCCTGTAATAGGGCCACATCTGCCCGAAGACGCCGTAGATGTCTAAGAATGGACATACGTTTATTTGGGGATCGGAGCCCCTTAACATTCCATGATATAAATTTCAGGTGACTCCCGTCAGCAGACAAAGACATGATTGGATATGATAGTTGCGATAAATGGGAGGCTGATCAGAGAGCCTCCTGACATGTACAGTGTCAACCATACGGGAATCACTCAAAAGTTGTAGGTCACATAGGAGAAAAGGTACTAGTAAGGCAAACATGAATTGCAAATGTATTAAGCAATAGGTATTAAGCTGTAACAAAGCAGGATTACGGTTATAGCGTAACAAACTACAAACAGTGTACTTCACTTTTTTCCACATGGGATACAACTACCCATAATGCCTCTCAGCGACCCGCCAGCTCCTCACATATGAGCATGATTTTGGCTAGGAGGAGTGGGATAAGGGAGGAAGAGATGAGGGAAAAAGGGGGGAGAGAGGGGGGGGAGAGAGGGGAGGGAGGGAGGGGTATGATCAGGGTATGGGGTTAGGGGAAGTTCTGGTTGTATCTGTGTCAAATAAAGGGCTCAGCTAAGATAATAAAGTACAAAAATAGGGGGGTGGCTTAATCAAATGGTCTGCCCCGTTAGGGGTCTATAGCCATGGAGATCGCCTGAGTTATTATGTTAACCTTTTGGGTAAACAGAGTATGTGGGCGGTGGGTAGTGGTAAACCAGGCTGGGAGGCATAATAACAGGACCTTTAACTAACAAATAATAGCAACCGTGTAAGACATTACACCTAAAACAGGCTAATATAAAAAATAGGAAGAAAACAGGTTAGAGACAATGGGGGGTAATATTACCCATCCGAGGAAGTGTAGATGGTTAGATAAAGTTCCTGGAGTCCTTCATCGATTTGCAGAGCGGTCGTCTTGGTTAGTAAAGCGGCTGCGTTTGTATGGAGGTTTTGTGGGGCTGCGTTGCTGTTTAGGTGGTACCTTCGCTGTCGACGGTGATGATGATGGTGAATTCTCTTCAATGTTGCTATGCTCCATTTCTGTGCCTCGGGTGGCGAGAAAGTGTTCCGCCTCCTCAGGGGTATGAAACGTGAGGTGTTCTCCTTCATGTGTTTGGATGCGGAGGACAGCCGGATAGGCTAAGGAGAACCGGATTTGGTTATGATGAAGGGTGGAGCAGATCGGTGAAAACGCTTTACGCTGCTTCATTACCTCTATGGAATAATCTGCAAAAAGTAGGAGTTTTGCGCCATCAACCATTAAAGACCGTGAGCGACGAAACTTTTGCATTATGGCATTCTTGTCCGCGTAATTGAGGTACTTTACAATAACGTGGCGGGGTTTGGCACGTGATTCTGAGAATTGACCTATGCGGTGCGCGCGTTCAATAGTGCAGGGAATGCGAAGGCCCAGTTGTTCTGGGATAATTTTTGCGCATATATTGGTTAACTGTGGTGTGGAAACTGATTCAGGCAGACCAATGATGCGTAAATTGTTTCTTCTCGAACGATTTTCCAAATCATCGAGTTTGTCCCATATGTCCCTATTAGTAGCTGTGAGACGTGCTACTGCTGCAGATGAGGCTGTAAGTTCATCTTCCAGGGAGGAAATCCTATCCTCTACCTGATTGATTCTCTGTGCCTGTGCTTGTAGGTCAATATGTAACTGCTCTAACCCTCTATGGACTGCTGCATCCACTGTAGCTGTGAGAGTGGGGCCCAGCAGCGTGACTACAGTCTGTGCAATTCCAGCAGGGGAGGTAGGGTCTGTATCTTGTATGTCAGGAGCTGAGGGGAGCTGTGGTTGTGGCTGTGGCTGCGTGTGTGCCTGCTCCGTCATGCCTGGGGCGGCCGCCATCTTGGCTGTGTCCACCGCTGTATCTCCTCCGGTGGGGATCGTGGATGTGACCGCCCGAGCGTACGATCGCTCCACAAAGCGATCCATGGGAGCCCACTGTATGTCCGCACTGTGATGGGGGGTCTCCTCGGAGCAATAGCCGGCTTGAGAGGCAGATTAGTGGGGAGCGTTGCGGGAGCTGGAGCTCGCTACCTCCTCCTCATGTGGCGCCGGAACCGGAAGTATGAAATAGGCATTTTAATATACCTTACCTGGTAACACCTTATTCACATTCATTACATATATATATATATATATATATATATATATATATATATATATCTCAGAGAATAGGAGCAGGAACTCCCCCTTTCTGATTATAACAAGAAAAGCAGTAAAATAGAACCCCTGCAGTCAGTAACAATAGAGCCTCCGCCAGTAACAATAGAGCCCCCGCCAGCAACAATAGACCACCCCACTACAAAAAATCCCCCCCAGTAACAATAGACTCCCAACAGCAGCAGTAGATCTCCCCACAGCCAGCATCAATAGATTATCCAGCAGCAGGCAACAATAGACCCCTCCCTCAACAGTAGATCTCTCCCAGCAACAACTGACCCCCCCGCAATATAAGACCCACCCCTAGCAACAGTAGGTCTTCCACCAGCAACAATAGACTTCCTCAGAAACAATAGACCCCCCATGCAAAAATAGATACCCTCCAGCTAGAATAGATCCTCTAGCAGTGACTATCAATAGACCCTGCAGCACACCCCAGCACCACTTGCTGTCAGTGGGGAAGGTGCCAGAACTACGTTCCCCCGCGTTACCGCTGAAAAAAAAGCCATATATATCTATATATATACAGTGGGGACGGAAAGTATTCAGCCCCTCTTAAATTTTTCACTCTTTGTTATATTGCAGCCATTTGCTAAAATCATTTAAGTTCATTTTTCCCCTCATTATTGTACACACAGTACCCCATATTGACAGAAAAACACAGAATTGTTGACATTTTGCAGATTTATTAAAAAATAAAAACTGAAATATCACATGGTCCTAAGTATTCAGACCCTTTGCTGTGACACTCATATATTTAACTCAGGTGCTGTCCATTTCTTCTGATCATCCTTGAGATGGTTCTACACCTTCATTTAAATCCAGCTGTGTTTGATTATACTGATTGGACTTGATTAGGAAAGCCACACACCTGTCTATATATTTTTTTTTTTTTTTTTCAATTTTTTTTTTGTTTAATAAATTTTTATTAAAGAAAAATATAACAGAGATACAATTATAACTCAAAATAGAGAACATTTCCATTTTTACAATAACACAAAGAAAGAAAAACAGTACTCACGGGGGCAGGAGGCGGAGCCTAGCGGAGCAGACATGCATTGTTAGAGCTCCACACCGCTGAGGAGAGAAGAGAAGGACAAAGCGGAGCCTGCAGGCTCAAAAGGTATCCATTTGAACCTTTTTGCCCCAGGGAACAAACTGTGAAAGTTTGGGCAGGAAATATGGTACTGGGAGGAAACCGTGGCAGAAATAAAAATCACCTCACAAAGAACTCACAGGCACTCACTGCAGCTGAAGCAGCTCCAGTCACCTCACAAGATACAGCATCAGGGCGCTCTCACAGACAGAAAATGTCACAGCAAGACTCTCCATTTGAGTCAGATACAGAACAAATCCTCTCACAAACTTCTCCACAAGCCTCCTCAGCATCCCCAGTAATATTATTACAATTTGAAAAGATGCTTCATAAGGCTTTAAAACAAACCTCAGACCAAATAACAAAAAGCCTAACCAAAGAAATAAGAGAGCTGGGAAACCGCACCGCAGCCTTAGAAATAAAAATGGATGAAATTGAAATTACAACCCAAGAAAATATAACAGAATTGGAACAATTAAAAAAAGAGAATTTAATACTTCAAACTAAGCTCGAAGATTACGAAAATAGAGCCAGACGTTCAAACTTGCGCATAAGGGGAATACCTGAAACTGTGACAGACCTGCAATCTGCTATTACTGCTCTATTACAAGAACTAAAGCCAGATATCCCTATTGAACGTTTAGAACTGGACAGAGTACACAGAGCCCTCACAGCCAAAAAGAAAGATGGACCCCCACGTGATATAATCACAAAATTTCATTATTACAGAACGAAAGAACAAATACTAATTGCTGCAAGAGAAAAAAAGGAACTTAATTTTCAAGGACACAATTATCAAATTTTTGCTGACCTATCCCAACTTACTATTACTAAAAGACGATCCATGAAACCCCAACTAATGGAACTGCAACGCCACAACATTATGTATCAATGGGGCTTCCCCTTTTCAGTCAGATTTAACTACCAAGGTACAATTTACAGAAGCAGATCAGCAGATGAACTGCAACAAACCCTTTTAAAATTAAATCTGACAGAACCCACAAGCAGCAACACTCCCACACGCAGAAGAATGGCATCATCTTCACCTTCAGGCAACACCCAGAAAATTCCAGAACAAAATGGGAATCATCATTCTCACAAAAGAGGCCGTTATGCCACATCATCCATGGACCAAGAAGATTCAATGGACTGACATCCTAATTCCTGATATCTCTTCATTTATTATACTAAGAGATGGTTCTCTATAAAAAACCTATATTTATAACTGAATGTAACTGCATTCTGATAGTCACACACTGTGTGGGATCATGTTACATTCCAGTTATATTTCTTATTACTTCTGATTCATATAGCCTTAGAATATATAAGTGAAATAAGGAAATTCTTGTTCGGTTATATATTATCAGGTAATAACAATAGATTTATTACTTTTTAGGACAAATATGTTCAATAATCCAGAAGTAATGGAAGCTTTTTTTTTTTTTTTTTCTTTCTTTTCTTAAAACAAATATATTATTACCTAACTAGTTCCTAGAATTATGTTTTTGTTTATTCTAATCTGAAGCAATACAACCTCAATTTTATGAGTTAACATATCTAAACAGTTACATATGAATAAAATATGTAATTGTTTACTCTAAAAGGGTTAAAATCCCAAAATAATTCAAACTATCTTCATCAATACCAAAGTTATTAACAGTACCTTTCTAACTGAATTATTTAGCCTAGGGCAAGACTAACCATATACAACCACCCTGGAATAAATAATTTCAACAAAAACTATATTCTGCACTCCAACTAATGAAACATCATTTTGATGTCTTTTGACATAGCACTTCTCTCCTGTAAGCGGAAGATCCGTGTACCCCCATTAGCCCTCCTCATTCTCCCAACCATATTATGTGGGAGTGTGACGAAGGCACTTATTCCCCTGAGAGAGATATTTATTCTCTTTCACGGGTAAATTGTGATTACTTGCAAAAAATAATTTATACAATGTATCATCTAATCTCATATGTTTTTTGTTTACTCTTTACTCCAGAATTCACTGGTTTCTTTTCTATCTATTCATCTCTTCAGTCCACACAGGTTGATCTGCGCAGTCAGCTCTGCATAACAAAAAGTAAGTCAAAACTATCTGATCTATTGCCATGGCACCACTGAATATACTTTCCCTGGATGTTCAGGGAATAAATGTCCCTCAAAAAAGGACCAAAGCCTTCCGTACTTTCCATAACAAGAAGGCTCACATAGTATGCCTCCAAGAAACACACTTCACCAAAGATTCTACTCCAAAATATATTTCTCCTTTTTATCAACAAATTTACACGGCTTCTGCCTGTACCAAGCAAAGGGGAACTCTAATTGCATTTCACCGATCCACACCATTCACCTTATCATCAGAAATTAAAGACCCAGAAGGTAGATACCTGATACTCATGGGTTATATAATGGATACAGCAATCACGGTGATTTCCTACTACGCTCCTAACAAACAACCTACACCATTCCTCTCACGTATATTACAAGTGATTAATACACACAAAATAGGAACAGTGATAATGTGTGGGGATTCGAACCAGGTCCTCCTCCCATTTCTAGATAAATCACCTTTTACACCATCCAAAATAACCTCTAGATTACCTTTTTCTCAACTTCTTTCCAAATACAATCTGGTAGATTCATGGAGAGAAAGTAACCCAATGAAAAAGAAATTCACTTATTTCTCGCACCCTCATCAAACCTTCACCAGAATAGATCATATTTTTCTAACAATAGGAATGATACCAGAAATTATTGCATCAGATATAATTCCGATTCCGTGGTCTGACCATAATGCAGTATACACTACTATAGCCTCAGCCATACCAAAAGCGCATGACCCAACGTGGTACTTACCGGACATAATGCTCAAACACCCACTACATCAGATGGCCATTGAACAAGCTTTAAAGGAATACATATCAATTAATAATACAACAGACATCTCCCCAATAACACTGTGGGAAGCTCATAAGCCTGTCTTGCGTGGTACAATACAAAGACAAATGGCACTATTTAAACGGGAACGCAAAAATCTAGCAAAAAAACTAGAACTCAATTTTAATGCAGCCTACATATCATTTCAAGATAATCCATCTCAGAGTACAAAATCTCATCTGGAAAAATCTAGATTGGAATACGATCTATTTCTCACTGAGTCAGTTGATAAATCCCTCAAACGCTCCAAACACATTTTCTACATGAATACAAACAAACCAGGTACATATTTGGCTCGGGCATTAAATTCAACTAACAAATCTTTCAAACCAATACGTTTGAAATTATCAAAAATGTTTACACTTGTAATCCAGTTAAAATAGTCCATAAATTTCACTCACATCTCGCAACTTTATACAAGACAAACAATGAATTTAATCCTACAGAGGCTGAATCCTTCTTCTCAAAAATAACCTTACCTGAGTTATCTCAGAATCAAAAAAGCAGTTTGGATGAGCCTATAACTATAGATGAAGTTGCTAACGCCATAAAAGACCTAAAACTTAACAAAAGACCAGGCCCAGACGGCTACTCGGCTTTATACTATAAAACATTCTCAGAAATACTCTCTCCCATTCTCACTGAAACTTTTAACAAACTTCTAGATGGACATTCTTTTCGGCAAGAAACACTAATGGCAATTGTTTGTATGATCCCAAAACCCCTTTCTGATGATACTTCCTGTGTGAATTATCGGCCTATCTCTCTGTTAAACCTCGATATTAAATTATTAGCAAAAATAATAGCAAAACGCCTCAATAGCATTATAGGAAAATTAATACATAGAGATCAAGTAGGCTTCATGCCAAATAGACAGGCAGGCGATAATATACGCAGGGCAGTGTTATTGGCACATATTGCTAAAAAACGGAAAATCCCTTTATGTTTTCTATCTCTCGATATTAAGAGGGCATTTGACACAGTATCCTGGCAATATATGCAATATTCATTACAAAAATGGGGTTTTGGACCCCACTTTTTAACATGGATCAAAGCATTATATAATAAACCCAAAGCCTATATAAAATATGCTGGATACAAATCTGAAGCCTTTAATATCGAAAGAGGTACCCGACAGGATTGCCCATTATCTCCCTTATTATTTGCCCTTATACTCGAACCCATGGCCCAATACATCAGAACAAACCAAACTATAACTGGCATTGAAGTAGGAGGTATTACACACAAATTATGTATATTTGCAGACGATATATTACTTTTTCTATCATCACCACAGGTCTCTGGTCCTAACTTAATACCAGCTCTTGATGGATTTGCAGCCCTATCCGGCCTTATGATTAATCCTAAGAAATGCCTAGTGCTTAATATTTCACTCACAAACATGGAATTGATCCCGGCTAGGGCTGCACTCCCATTCACATGGGCAGAAAAATCAATCCCATATCTTGGAATTCATTTAACAGCCTCTCATTCTGACTTATTCTCAACCAATTATCCTCCTGTATTAAGACAGATCACAAATCTAATAAAACAATGGTCGCAACTTCCTTTATCCTGGATGGGGAAGATTAATGCAATCAAAATGACTATTCTACCCAAATTGCTTTATCTATTCAGAGTCCTCCCTATTCCAACTCCTTCCTATTTTTTGAGAATAGTACAAAAAAGAGCAACTTCATTTATATGGGGCTCTTCTAAACCACGTATACCTATACACACACTACATCTTCCCAAAAATAAAGGAGGCCTGGAAAACCCTAATTTTACTAACTACTACAGAGCGGCACATTTGGCCAGTCTGTCCAAATACCATGCAAAACAGGAAATCCCATTATGGGTATTTATAGAGGCTTCAGAAAATGACCCTCTATTAATATCAAATTTATTATGGCTTGATCCTAAAGACCGCTTTAAAATTCATAATCCCATAACTAAACACTTCTTATCTCTCTGGGATAAACTAAAAACCAAATATCAGTTACAATCTCCACACAATCCTCTCCTTTCTTTTATCAGAAATCCGGCCTTTTATCCGGCATGGATCTACCCAAATTCTTTTAAAGCTTGGACAACATCAGGCATTCAGACACTAAATGACTTCATAGCATCTAAATCATTCCTTTCATTCCCATCGCTTAGAGAAAAATATGATCTACCAAACTCTGAGATATTTAGATATCTCCAAATCAAAAATTTCTATACACCATTCCTAAAGGGGGATACACCATTATCCCAATTATCCATTTTTGAATCAATCTGTACAAAAGATCCATTTGCTAAAGGTACAATTTCATCACTTTATAATCAATTATATGGAGTACCAAATCTTAATAGACCCTCTTACGTTCAGAGGTGGGAGGAGGACCTGGGACGAACTTTAGAAGACACGGACTGGTCTAACATATGGCTCACATCTAAGTCATCTTCACCCAACATCTTAGCACTGGAGACAAATTATAAAGTCCTAACTCGCTGGTACCTTGTACCCGCTAGAGTGGCAAAATATTCGCCTAATACCTCAGCTCTTTGTTTTCGAGGATGCCCAGAAATAGGCACATATTTACACATATGGTGGACGTGCCCAGTAATCCAAACCTTCTGGAAGGAAGTCTTCGTGATTGCATCTAAAATATTTAAAAAAATAATACAACCAGATCCATATTTAACTTTACTTAATCTAAAACCGGAATGGTTAACACTCTCTCAATTCAAACTTATGATCCAACTAATAACGGCTGCAAAACAAACAGTGGCCAAGGCATGGAAATCTCCTACATTGGTACTAGCAGAAACAATTCACAGAATGAATAATACAATGTCCCATGCTAAGATGGTAGCCATCGATCAAAATCAAATTCCAAAATTTGAAAAACTTTGGCATCCTTGGATAAAACAACAGTTCCTGTCAAACTTCAATGACTCTGTCCTGTTGCCATGGTAACAGATTAAATGACTTACAGAGACACCCATTCTAAGGCTTCAAAGAGAACTAAAAAGAATAATAAACTGACGAGCGGGACAACCTTGTGGACCATACCTCTACCTTTCAACCCTTTTTCTTCTTTATCTTTCCTTTTCTCCACCTTACGATTAAAGCTCATTATCAGAATTTATTTGACCTATATACACTCTACTTGTAAACAATATGTATAGTAGGTATAAATCATTTAAATACCTACAAAAGTAACTAAGGAAATGATATATATCTTTAATTTAGGTTTACGTGAACCCAATGTTTAATATTTGAAATTTCATGATATTTACCTATATAAACCCTACTGTAAAACAATGAGCTTACTTTATAGATCCTTGTAAACTTACTTTATGTATCTTTATAACATTGTATACTCAATAAACTTCTTTTGACAAGGAAAAAAAAAAAAAGCATATATACCATATGATGTTGCACAAATCCACATTTAGTGGGTATTATATGGAGATGTACCAAGAACTGTGCATAAAACTACCAAACTATGTGAATAAAAATAAATCAATAAACATAAATATTGTGATCTAAGTCAATTCGTCCAAAAAACTCACTCTTGGACGCTATGCGACTAGAAAGTCACTAGACTGTTATAAAGATAATCCCATACATTTGTGAGTGACAATAAATTAATCTCTGGAGAATAAAAACACCTAAAAAATATGTGAATCAAAAGTCATAAATCATAACATAAAGTCTGTTAAATTAAACCGTTCCTTCACAGGAGGACAATCTGCAGATTTCAAGCTTAATTCATTCAAATGATAGATTCCAAATAGCAGATAAGGCTGATGCCGGTAATGCTTGAGAGGAGGATTTAGGAATCACAACCCTCGCATTCCACCAGAAAAAGGAGAAGAGAAGACACATAGCATAAAACCTATGACACCGTGAGATCACCTGCGCATAAAAGCGCTACTCACGGAACCGATGTGCAGAGCAGGCATTCAGATAGTTTAGTCGGTGTTCGCTGCTGTGCGGCGTGCGTTCCACCAACTCCAGGAAGTGATGTCACTGGTTCTCGGGTTTACAAGCGTGGGCAGGATGTTACGTCGACGCGTTTCGCCCCTCCCCTAGGGCGTTATCAAAGACTCAACATCCCGTTCTTACCAAGAGTTATTTATACTATGCTCAGTGAGTGACAGCCCATTACGGCCAATGGGTGAAACATCACCCATTCCTTCCTATGTCATCATATCCTGTTGCACTTGAAAAAACTTTAATCAGTGACCGAAGACACAACAACTCCAGTCCCTGTGCTAACAAATAAACATATTTATACAGCCTATATAGGGTATTACATTGACGCTTATTGTTGCATACAAACAAAAGAAAAATAAATATATATGTTACAACAGGATATTTAAACAAATAAAAATGCTTACATGATATTACTAAATTGTAGATTTTTCTTATTATACCTTGCAGTAGACATATCTTTAATGAAAAAATTTTATAATATACAATAGAAATGAGATTAAAATAGAATAAAATAGACAAATAAAAATAAAAAAATTTTAGCTAAAAATTTGTTAAAATAAAAATGAAAATAAAAATAAAAATAAAAATAAAAAATGAAAAATAACCAGTTCCTTCTACCATGATGAACCATACCCTGCTAATTACTATATTTATAACAGGAGAAATCATATTCCATTGTATATATATATTGATGGGCCACAAAAAAAATTTTTTCCTAAGACCCAAAAAACTACATATACAACAGACACTTATATTTAAAAAATGGAGCTACCAGTTAGACAAAAAACAGTTGAGGTCTAGCTCAATATTCAGGCCCAGGGGGTTCAGAGTACGTAATCTATGTATCCACTGGGTTTCATTTTGTGATATGTTTTGCCTAAGATTGGAACCTCGCCAGTGTTCCTCAACCCTATCAATCCCACAAAAAGTAAGCAGACTCGGGTCTTTGTTGTGAAACAACCTAAAATGATTGGAAAGGCCGTGAAACTTATACCCCTTTTTTATCCTGTTCACATGTTCTTGGAGCCTTACCCTCAATTGTCTTGTAGTTCTTCCAATATACTGAAGGTTACAAGGACAAGATAAAAGGTAAGTGACATGTGTGGTGCTACAAGTTATGAATTTTTTTATTTCATAGGATCTACCATCTACCAACAAACTAAAATGAGTGATTTTCCGTCTACGGAATTTAGAAGTTTTGCACATTACACATCTGCCACAACTGAAAAACCCCACACTATCTAGAAAGGTGCATACCTTTCTAGGGGGGTCTATGACATTGTGTGCTAGCTGGAGCCTTAATGTGGGGGGTTTAGTGTAAATAAAATTGGGCTGTTTTGGCAACACCTTCCTCAGGTCATTGTCCCGAAGAAGGAGGGGCCAATGTTTCTTAACAATTTTCTCAAAGTCACGGTATTGTCTGTTAAATCCAGTGAGAAAGGACAGATTATAGTTGCATGCTCCTTTCTCTCTTGGTTTAAACAGATCATTTCTATCCATTTCCCCAACCATTTGTTTAGTTCTCGCTAGGTTTTCTAGACTGTAACCTTTTTCTTGGAACCTTTCCAGAATGACCCCCCTAGAAAGGTATGCACCTTTCTAGATAGTGTGGGGTTTTTCAGTTGTGGCAGATGTGTAATGTGCAAAACTTCTAAATTCCGTAGACGGAAAATCACTCATTTTAGTTCGTTGGTAGATGGTAGATCCTATGAAATAAAAAAATTCATAACTTGTAGCACCACACATGTCACTTACCTTTTATCTTGTCCTTGTAACCTTCAGTATATTGGAAGAACTACAAGACAATTGAGGGTAAGGCTCCAAGAACATGTGAACAGGATAAAAAAGGGGTATAAGTTTCACGGCCTTTCCAATCATTTTAGGTTGTTTCACAACAAAGACCCGAGTCTGCTTACTTTTTGTGGGATTGATAGGGTTGAGGAACACTGGCGAGGTTCCAATCTTGGGCAAAACATATCACAAAATGAAACCCAGTGGATACATAGATTACGTACTCTGAACCCCCTGGGCCTGAATATTGAGCTAGACCTCAACTGTTTTTTATCTAACTGGTAGCTCCATTTTTCAAATATAAGTGTCTGTTGTATATGTAGTTTTTTGGGTCTTAGGAAAAAAAATTTTTTGTGGCCCATCAATATATATATACAATGGAATATGATTTCTCCTGTTATAAATATAGTAATTAGCAGGGTATGGTTCATCATGGTAGAAGGAACTAGTTATTTTTCATTTTTTATTTTTATTTTTATTTTTATTTTCATTTTTATTTTAACGAATTTTTAATTAAAATTTTTTTATTTTTATTTGTCTATTTTATTCTATTTTAATCTCATTTCTATTGTATATTATAAAATTTTTTCATTAAAGATATGTCTACTGCAAGGTATAATAAGAAAAATCAAAAATTTAGTAATATCATGTAAGCATTTTTATTTGTTTAAATATCCTGTTGTAACATATATATTTATTTTTCTTTTGTTTGTATGCAACAATAAGCGTCAATGTAATACCCTATATAGGCTGTATAAATATGTTTATTTGTTAGCACAGGGACTGGAGTTGTTGTGTCTTCGGTCACTGATTAAAGTTTTTTCAAGTGCAACAGGATATGATGACATAGGAAGGAATGGGTGATGTTTCACCCATTGGCCGTAATGGGCTGTCACTCACTGAGCATAG
This sequence comes from Aquarana catesbeiana, assembly GCF_042186555.1. Classification (NCBI taxonomy): domain Eukaryota; kingdom Metazoa; phylum Chordata; class Amphibia; order Anura; family Ranidae; genus Aquarana; species Aquarana catesbeiana. Next base: position 264,183,285 of record NC_133324.1, read on the forward strand.
TATAAATAACTCTTGGTAAGAACGGGATGTTGAGTCTTTGATAACGCCCTGGGGGAGGGGCGAAACGCGTCGACGTAACATCCTGCCCACGCTTGTAAACCCGAGAACCAGTGACATCACTTCCTGGAGTTGGTGGAACGCACACCGCACAGCAGCGAACACCGACTAAACTATCTGAATGCCTGCTCTGCACATCGGTTCCGTGAGTAGCGCTTTTATGCGCAGGTGATCTCACGGTGTCATAGGTTTTATGCTATGTGTCTTCTCTTCTCCTTTTTCTGGTGGAATGCGAGGGTTGTGATTCCTAAAGCCTCCTCTCAAGCATTACCGGCATCAGCCTTATCTGCTATTTGGAATCTATCATTTGAATGAATTAAGCTTGAAATCTGCAGATTGTCCTCCTGTGAAGGAACGGTTTAATTTAACAGACTTTATGTTATGATTTATGACTTTTGATTCACATATTTTTTAGGTGTTTTTATTCTCCAGAGATTAATTTATTGTCACTCACAAATGTATGGGATTATCTTTATAACAGTCTAGTGACTTTCTAGTCGCATAGCGTCCAAGAGTGAGTTTTTTGGACGAATCGACTTAGATCACAATATTTATGTTTATTGATTTATTTTTATTCATATAGTTTGGTAGTTTTATGCACAGTTCTTGGTACATCTCCATATAATACCCACTAAATGTGGATTTGTGCAACATCATATGGTATATATGCTTTTTGATATAAAATTCAAAATATCACTTTTTCACAATTATACACTTGGGGAGTTGCCAGCGCAGGTTCTTTTTGTTTTATATATTTTTAAAGTGTCAGCACTTTTTTCATCTAGCAGCTGCAACACATGAATTAGTTTTCAATATAATCTATTTATTTGCGAGCGCTGTGTTTTTTATCTATTTATAAAAAACCTATTTTGTCTGCTGTGATCCATCTGGGAAGGAGAGGGAGTAGACTAGTGGCCATTACTTTGGCAAATAGTTTAGTATTTACGTTCAGTAGAGAAATAGTTTGATAACTGCTGCAGTGAGTAGGGTCTTTTCCTGGTTTGGGAATAATTGTTATATGCGCAGAGAGGGATTGTGGACATAGGCTTATAGTACTAGAAATAGCGTTAGCATAAACTGTTAATCTTGGGAATAAGACGTCACCAAATGTTTTATAATAAAGGACTGTAAACTGGTTTGGGCCTGGGGCTAGGGGTGTGGATTTTGGTGCTTTTTGGAATTCTTCAATAGAGAAATCGGCTTCTATATGTCTGAGTCTTACATGAGAGTTTGGAAAGTTTTGCTTGTTTTAAGTAGGAAAGTATACGTTTGCATTTCTCTTCCAGAGTTAATGATGCTAGGTCACCCTTGATATTGTAGAGGCTGGTATAGAATTCTCTGAAAGCCTTGGCGATTCGAGGAGAGGCATGAACCATTTGAAGTTTAATTTTAGGAATAAAGGACGCAGATTTTTTTGTTCGGAGAGAACGTGCAAGTTGTCTGCCAGGTTTATCCCCCCACTCATACATTTTCTGTGAGATAAGGTGAAACTTCTTTTTCATTTCTAGAATTCTAGTCTAGAAGAACTTTGAAAGAGCAGTATGTTTTTTTTTTTGCATATTCATACTTATCTACGTGGATGCAGAATCAGACCGTTGCTGCAGCTTTCCCCCGGCGTCTTTGCACTGAGCCACCAAACATTGCCGATGGCTCGGTTCTCTCACCTCCCCAAGCAGAGAGCTGATGACTGTCAGTCATCATCTCTTCTGCTCTACTCCTCCACGCTCATTGGAACGCTGAGCTGTGGAGGGGAGGGGAGGGGAGCGTCATCTCAGCCTCTCAGCGGCTTCCTAAGAGGCTGAGACTGCCATCAGTCCCGGAAGCTGGCGGATCCAGACTTCCTAAGTTGGGATGACACCCTGCCTCGACTGATTGCATTGACATCAGCGGAGAGTGGACTGCAGACCGCTCTCCACCGAAAACGGGTCACATGAGTGCAAAACGAATTGCACTTCTGTGACCCTTAGGAGAAGCCCAGTCTAAAAAGCTCAGGCTGGACCTCTCCCTTGAGTTCTTCTCTTTTTTGCGCAAGAGCCTCAAGGTGTGTTATGTGTAAAGATAGTTTGTGTTGCTTGTCTAGGTCAGCAACCTGTTGCAAAACTTCTTTAAGCTAATAACCATGCTCTGTCTTTTTCCTCGCACCAAGTTCAATTAGTCTACCTCTCATCGTAGCCTTGTGGGCCTCCCATAATAGAGGAGTAGTATCAGGAGATGCATTCACCGTGAAATACTGTCTCAGAGATGAGCAGAGTATTTCACAAAGCAGTATTTCACAGAGCAGCAACCGGAATTTAGAAGTTTTGCACATTACACATCTGCCACAACTGAAAAACCCCACACTATCTAGAAAGGTGCATACCTTTCTAGGGGGGTCTATGACATTGTATGCTAGCTGGAGCCTTAATGTGGGGGGTTTAGTGTAAATAAAATTGGGCTGTTTTGGCAACACCTTCCTCAGGTCATTGTCCCGAAGAAGGAGGGGCCAATGTTTCTTAACAATTTTCTCAAAGTCACGGTATTGTCTGTTAAATCCAGTGAGAAAGGACAGATTATAGTTGCATGCTCCTTTCTCTCTTGGTTTAAACAGATCATTTCTATCCATTTCCCCAACCATTTGTTTAGTTCTCGCTAGGTTTTCTAGACTGTAACCTTTTTCTTGGAACCTTTCCAGAATGACCCCCCTAGAAAGGTATGCACCTTTCTAGATAGTGTGGGGTTTTTCAGTTGTGGCAGATGTGTAATGTGCAAAACTTCTAAATTCCGTAGACGGAAAATCACTCATTTTAGTTCGTTGGTAGATGGTAGATCCTATGAAATAAAAAAATTCATAACTTGTAGCACCACACATGTCACTTACCTTTTATCTTGTCCTTGTAACCTTCAGTATATTGGAAGAACTACAAGACAATTGAGGGTAAGGCTCCAAGAACATGTGAACAGGATAAAAAAGGGGTATAAGTTTCACGGCCTTTCCAATCATTTTAGGTTGTTTCACAACAAAGACCCGAGTCTGCTTACTTTTTGTGGGATTGATAGGGTTGAGGAACACTGGCGAGGTTCCAATCTTAGGCAAAACATATCACAAAATGAAACCCAGTGGATACATAGATTACGTACTCTGAACCCCCTGGGCCTGAATATTGAGCTAGACCTCAACTGTTTTTTATCTAACTGGTAGCTCCATTTTTTAAATATAAGTGTCTGTTGTATATGTAGTTTTTTGGGTCTTAGGGAAAAAATTTTTTTGTGGCCCATCAATATATATATACAATGGAATATGATTTCTCCTGTTATAAATATAGTAATTAGCAGGGTATGGTTCATCATGGTAGAAGGAACTAGTTATTTTTCATTTTTTATTTTTATTTTTATTTTTATTTTCATTTTTATTTTAACGAATTTTTAATTAAAATTTTTTTATTTTTATTTGTCTATTTTATTCTATTTTAATCTCATTTCTATTGTATATTATAAAATTTTTTCATTAAAGATATGTCTACTGCAAGGTATAATAAGAAAAATCAAAAATTTAGTAATATCATGTAAGCATTTTTATTTGTTTAAATATCCTGTTGTAACATATATATTTATTTTTCTTTTGTTTGTATGCAACAATAAGCGTCAATGTAATACCCTATATAGGCTGTATAAATATGTTTATTTGTTAGCACAGGGACTGGAGTTGTTGTGTCTTCGGTCACTGATTAAAGTTTTTTCAAGTGCAACAGGATATGATGACATAGGAAGGAATGGGTGATGTTTCACCCATTGGCCGTAATGGGCTGTCACTCACTGAGCATAGTATAAATAACTCTTGGTAAGAACGGGATGTTGAGTCTTTGATAACGCCCTGGGGGAGGGGCGAAACGCGTCGACGTAACATCCTGCCCACGCTTGTAAACCCGAGAACCAGTGACATCACTTCCTGGAGTTGGTGGAACGCACACCGCACAGCAGCGAACACCGACTAAACTATCTGAATGCCTGCTCTGCACATCGGTTCCGTGAGTAGCGCTTTTATGCGCAGGTGATCTCACGGTGTCATAGGTTTTATGCTATGTGTCTTCTCTTCTCCTTTTTCTGGTGGAATGCGAGGGTTGTGATTCCTAAAGCCTCCTCTCAAGCATTACCGGCATCAGCCTTATCTGCTATTTGGAATCTATCATTTGAATGAATTAAGCTTGAAATCTGCAGATTGTCCTCCTGTGAAGGAACGGTTTAATTTAACAGACTTTATGTTATGATTTATGACTTTTGATTCACATATTTTTTAGGTGTTTTTATTCTCCAGAGATTAATTTATTGTCACTCACAAATGTATGGGATTATCTTTATAACAGTCTAGTGACTTTCTAGTCGCATAGCGTCCAAGAGTGAGTTTTTTGGACGAATCGACTTAGATCACAATATTTATGTTTATTGATTTATTTTTATTCATATAGTTTGGTAGTTTTATGCACAGTTCTTGGTACATCTCCATATAATACCCACTAAATGTGGATTTGTGCAACATCATATGGTATATATGCTTTTTGATATAAAATTCAAAATATCACTTTTTCACAATTATACACTTGGGGAGTTGCCAGCGCAGGTTCTTTTTGTTTTATATATTTTTAAAGTGTCAGCACTTTTTTCATCTAGCAGCTGCAACACATGAATTAGTTTTCAATATAATCTATTTATTTGCGAGCGCTGTGTTTTTTATCTATTTATAGAAAACCTATTTTGTCTGCTGTGATCCATCTGGGAAGGAGAGGGAGTAGACTAGTGGCCATTACTTTGGCAAATAGTTTAGTATTTACGTTCAGTAGAGAAATAGTTTGATAACTGCTGCAGTGAGTAGGGTCTTTTCCTGGTTTGGGAATAATTGTTATATGCGCAGAGAGGGATTGTGGACATAGGCTTATAGTACTAGAAATAGCGTTAGCATAAACTGTTAATCTTGGGAATAAGACGTCACCAAATGTTTTATAATAAAGGACTGTAAACTGGTTTGGGCCTGGGGCTAGGGGTGTGGATTTTGGTGCTTTTTGGAATTCTTCAATAGAGAAATCGGCTTCTATATGTCTGAGTCTTACATGAGAGTTTGGAAAGTTTTGCTTGTTTTAAGTAGGAAAGTATACGTTTGCATTTCTCTTCCAGAGTTAATGATGCTAGGTCACCCTTGATATTGTAGAGGCTGGTATAGAATTCTCTGAAAGCCTTGGCGATTCGAGGAGAGGCATGAACCATTTGAAGTTTAATTTTAGGAATAAAGGACGCAGATTTTTTTGTTCGGAGAGAACGTGCAAGTTGTCTGCCAGGTTTATCCCCCCACTCATACATTTTCTGTGAGATAAGGTGAAACTTCTTTTTCATTTCTAGAATTCTAGTCTAGAAGAACTTTGAAAGAGCAGTATGTTTTTTTTTTTGCATATTCATACTTATCTACGTGGATGCAGAATCAGACCGTTGCTGCAGCTTTCCCCCGGCGTCTTTGCACTGAGCCACCAAACATTGCCGATGGCTCGGTTCTCTCACCTCCCCAAGCAGAGAGCTGATGACTGTCAGTCATCATCTCTTCTGCTCTACTCCTCCACGCTCATTGGAACGCTGAGCTGTGGAGGGGAGGGGAGGGGAGCGTCATCTCAGCCTCTCAGCGGCTTCCTAAGAGGCTGAGACTGCCATCAGTCCCGGAAGCTGGCGGATCCAGACTTCCTAAGTTGGGATGACACCCTGCCTCGACTGATTGCATTGACATCAGCGGAGAGTGGACTGCAGACCGCTCTCCACCGAAAACGGGTCACATGAGTGCAAAACGAATTGCACTTCTGTGACCCTTAGGAGAAGCCCAGTCTAAAAAGCTCAGGCTGGACCTCTCCCTTGAGTTCTTCTCTTTTTTGCGCAAGAGCCTCAAGGTGTGTTATGTGTAAAGATAGTTTGTGTTGCTTGTCTAGGTCAGCAACCTGTTGCAAAACTTCTTTAAGCTAATAACCATGCTCTGTCTTTTTCCTCGCACCAAGTTCAATTAGTCTACCTCTCATCGTAGCCTTGTGGGCCTCCCATAATAGAGGAGTAGTATCAGGAGATGCATTCACCGTGAAATACTGTCTCAGAGATGAGCAGAGTATTTCACAAAGCAGTATTTCACAGAGCAGCAACCGGAATTTAGAAGTTTTGCACATTACACATCTGCCACAACTGAAAAACCCCACACTATCTAGAAAGGTGCATACCTTTCTAGGGGGGTCTATGACATTGTGTGCTAGCTGGAGCCTTAATGTGGGGGGTTTAGTGTAAATAAAATTGGGCTGTTTTGGCAACACCTTCCTCAGGTCATTGTCCCGAAGAAGGAGGGGCCAATGTTTCTTAACAATTTTCTCAAAGTCACGGTATTGTCTGTTAAATCCAGTGAGAAAGGACAGATTATAGTTGCATGCTCCTTTCTCTCTTGGTTTAAACAGATCATTTCTATCCATTTCCCCAACCATTTGTTTAGTTCTCGCTAGGTTTTCTAGACTGTAACCTTTTTCTTGGAACCTTTCCAGAATGACCCCCCTAGAAAGGTATGCACCTTTCTAGATAGTGTGGGGTTTTTCAGTTGTGGCAGATGTGTAATGTGCAAAACTTCTAAATTCCGTAGACGGAAAATCACTCATTTTAGTTCGTTGGTAGATGGTAGATCCTATGAAATAAAAAAATTCATAACTTGTAGCACCACACATGTCACTTACCTTTTATCTTGTCCTTGTAACCTTCAGTATATTGGAAGAACTACAAGACAATTGAGGGTAAGGCTCCAAGAACATGTGAACAGGATAAAAAAGTGGTATAAGTTTCACGGCCTTTCCAATCATTTTAGGTTGTTTCACAACAAAGACCCGAGTCTGCTTACTTTTTGTGGGATTGATAGGGTTGAGGAACACTGGCGAGGTTCCAATCTTAGGCAAAACATATCACAAAATGAAACCCAGTGGATACATAGATTACGTACTCTGAACCCCCTGGGCCTGAATATTGAGCTAGACCTCAACTGTTTTTTATCTAACTGGTAGCTCCATTTTTTAAATATAAGTGTCTGTTGTATATGTAGTTTTTTGGGTCTTAGGAAAAAAATTTTTTTGTGGCCCATCAGTATATATATACAATGGAATATGATTTCTCCTGTTATAAATATAGTAATTAGCAGGGTATGGTTCATCATGGTAGAAGGAACTGGTTATTTTTCATTTTTATTTTTATTTTTATTTTTATTTTCATTTTTATTTTAACGAATTTTTAATTAAAATTTTTTTATTTTTATTTGTCTATTTTATTCTATTTTAATCTCATTTCTATTGTATATTATAAAATTTTTTCATTAAAGATATGTCTACTGCAAGGTATAATAAGAAAAATCAAAAATTTAGTAATATCATGTAAGCATTTTTATTTGTTTAAATATCCTGTTGTAACATATATATTTATTTTTCTTTTGTTTGTATGCAACAATAAGCGTCAATGTAATACCCTATATAGGCTGTATAAATATGTTTATTTGTTAGCACAGGGACTGGAGTTGTTGTGTCTTCGGTCACTGATTAAAGTTTTTTCAAGTGCAACAGGATATGATGACATAGGAAGGAATGGGTGATGTTTCACCCATTGGCCGTAATGGGCTGTCACTCACTGAGCATAGTATAAATAACTCTTGGTAAGAACGGGATGTTGAGTCTTTGATAACGCCCTGGGGGAGGGGCGAAACGCGTCGACGTAACATCCTGCCCACGCTTGTAAACCCGAGAACCAGTGACATCACTTCCTGGAGTTGGTGGAACGCACGCCGCACAGCAGCGAACACCGACTAAACTATCTGAATGCCTGCTCTGCACATCGGTTCCGTGAGTAGCGCTTTTATGCGCAGGTGATCTCACGGTGTCATAGGTTTTATGCTATGTGTCTTCTCTTCTCCTTTTTCTGGTGGAATGCGAGGGTTGTGATTCCTAAAGCCTCCTCTCAAGCATTACCAGCATCAGCCTTATCTGCTATTTGGAATCTATCATTTGAATGAATTAAGCTTGAAATCTGCAGATTGTCCTCCTGTGAAGGAACGGTTTAATTTAACAGACTTTATGTTATGATTTATGACTTTTGATTCACATATTTTTTAGGTGTTTTTATTCTCCAGAGATTAATTTATTGTCACTCACAAATGTATGGGATTATCTTTATAACAGTCTAGTGACTTTCTAGTCGCATAGCGTCCAAGAGTGAGTTTTTTGGACAAATTGACTTAGATCACAATATTTATGTTTATTGATTTATTTTTATTCACATAGTTTGGTAGTTTTATGCACAGTTCTTGGTACATCTCCATATAATACCCACTAAATGTGGATTTGTGCAACATCATATGGTATATATGCTTTTTGATATAAAATTCAAAATATCACTTTTTCACAATTATACACTTGGGGAGTTGCCAGCGCAGGTTCTTTTTGTTTTATATATTTTTAAAGTGTCAGCACTTTTTTCATCTAGCAGCTGCAACACATGAATTAGTTTTCAATATAATCTATTTATTTGCGAGCGCTGTGTTTTTTATCTATTTATGTTTCACGAGTTTACCACTTGGTCACAGCAGCTGCAAATTTGTATAGTTAATTATTAATTATTTCACAATGGAAATTTTTACATTTATTAATGACAGAAGTCTAAATGCAGATGAATTTTTTTCATCCAATAATGAACAATCTGATATCAACTCAGATTTTAAACATCTCAGGGGTGCCCTTGATAAGCAAGTAAGGACCTGGTGGGACATTTTCTCTCTCAAAAAATATGTGAAAGATAGGATGACCCCAAGGCGCCTGAGATGGGATATCGCCCCAAATGACGGCCTCACAGATAAGGACCTTGAGGATGAGTGGTTTTCTTTTTTTAATGGCATTGAAAGGAAGCTTTTGGAAATGCTGATAGCAAGAAAAGAAAGGAAAATGAAATTAATTGAGGCTAATATTAATGGGATTAAATCCAAATTGGGTCCTCTCATCACTTCTGGTGAATGTAAGGACAAGTTGAAACAGATTCAGGATTTTGTAGACAAACTTGATAGAGACATCCAAAAGAAAAAAAGAAAAAAATTTATTAGAGACACCAATGACTACAAATCCAATAAGGTCTATAAATGGCAAGAAACGGGGGAGGAGCCAAATAATGTATCTAGCCCTTCAGAGACAGAGCCAGCTCGAGTTTTGGATACTATAAAAACTCCAGTTAGAAAATATGATGGCTCATACAAAGACCCTGGTAAAGCCATTGGCAACAGTCAGTATAATGAATATTATGGCGCATCGGGATCTGGGTATGGTATACCCACCTATAATCGTTTTGAACCCCTTGTTCATGACCATCCCTATCCATCCCAAAGGGGATCCTATGGTCAGAGGGGCTATAACCATAGAGGCTCCCATAATCAAAGGGGATATAACAACAGGGAAGGAGAGTATGGTGGACAGTCCTGGGCTTATAATCAGTCTGAGTATCGTCCCCCAACCAACCGAGGAAGAGGATGGTATCCCAATAATCATAGAGGGGATTTTCAGAGGAGAGGATCTGGGGGACCACCTCATACGAGAGGGAGAGGAGCTACAACACCCAGGGGTTGGGGGAGAGATCAGGATCTACCAGAAGAATGGAGACCATGGTACTCCATGACCCCCCAACCACAAAATTCAGAAAGAAGAGGAGAACAAGAGGATGTAGAGGAGGGAAAAGGAAAGCAAAAAAGAGTAACTTAATGGAAGGGATCTTTAATTTAAGTGATGTCATTTTTTCCCAAGAAGAATTGAAAGTTTTAGATTTGGGTTTAAAGTATGCTATGGAAAAAAATTTGAATAAATTTGATGTGTTCATTGACCTGCAGAAGTTCATTAGGAAAATTAACATCAAAAAACATTTTTCTAATAAAGAAATTGTAGTAAATTCCCCGGAAGAGGAATACCTACATACAACATTGAAAAATAACTCTATTTTCAACCCCCAGATCAATAATAATCATTTTGTCGGGGTGTTTAAATCTCTGGTAGAACAGGATTTGGATAATCTTGTTGTTAAACCCCAGAGACGTAAAAAAGATTTGGAAAGAGGTTTGGAGTCACTAATAAAAAACAAAAATATAGTTGTTAGGTCAGCTGATAAAGGAGGGGGAGTAGTAATATTAAATAAAACCGATTATCTAGAAGAATTAAACAGATTAGTTGGAGATCAAGAAACATACGAAAAACTAAAGAACAATCCCACTAAGAAATTTAAGGTTAAATTGAAGAATTTAATTAAAACAGCGACTGAGGAGGGCATTTTGAAGAAAAAAGAGGCTAGATACCTCATTCCGGATGCACCACGGGTTCCTGTGATATACATACTGCCTAAGATACACAAGAATCGATCTAAGCCTCCCGGTCGACCGATAATCAGCGGGATTGGATCACTTTTTTCCAGACTAGGTGAATACCTGGATTATTTCTTACAACCATTGACCAGAAAATACCCCGCTTATCTTAAAGATAGCAGAGAAGTAATCGAACTAACGAATAGTGTAACAATAGATGAAAATTGTTTGCTTGCAAGCATTGATGTAAACTCTCTCTATACAAATATCCAACAAGAACATGCATTACAAGCAGTTAACTGGGCCCTGGGGCATACCGATATGAAACCTAAACAAAAGAAGTTTATTTTAAAAGCTCTTGACCTGGCAATGAGCCATAATTATTTTTGGCATCAAAAAGAGTACTATAGGCAAAAGAAGGGAGTCGCTATGGGCGCTAAGTACGCACCGTCAGTGGCCAATTTGTTCATGAGCTTTTGGGAGGATGAAGCCATCTACCAATCTAATACACCGGAGCTTAGGTTATATAAAAGGTATATAGACGATATCTTAATCATCTGGGCAGGATCACCAGATTCTTTTCTGGAATTCTTGGCCAGGATAGGAACCAATCGGTTTGGTATCTCTTTTTCAGAATGTTTCAGCTACCATCAAATTAATTTTCTGGATTTGACATTATTTAAGGAGGGGAATAAATTACTTACTCGGACCTTCTTTAAAGATGTCGATAGAAATGGGTATATTCCCATGACAAGCTGCCATCATCCCAGATGGCTAGGAGGCATCCCAAAAGCCAACTACTCAGGATTAGAAGGAACTGCAGCAATTTAAGTGATTATAACACACAAGCTAATGTCATTCTGGAAAGGTTCCAAGAAAAAGGTTACAGTCTAGAAAACCTAGCGAGAACTAAACAAATGGTTGGGGAAATGGATAGAAATGATCTGTTTAAACCAAGAGAGAAAGGAGCATGCAACTATAATCTGTCCTTTCTCACTGGATTTAACAGACAATACCGTGACTTTGAGAAAATTGTTAAGAAACATTGGCCCCTCCTTCTTCGGGACAATGACCTGAGGAAGGTGTTGCCAAAACAGCCCAATTTTATTTACACTAAACCCCCCACATTAAGGCTCCAGCTAGCACACAATGTCATAGACCCCCCTAGAAAGGTATGCACCTTTCTAGATAGTGTGGGGTTTTTCAGTTGTGGCAGATGTGTAATGTGCAAAACTTCTAAATTCCGTAGACGGAAAATCACTCATTTTAGTTTGTTGGTAGATGGTAGATCCTATGAAATAAAAAAATTCATAACTTGTAGCACCACAAATGTCACTTACCTTTTATCTTGTCCTTGTAACCTTCAGTATATTGGAAGAACTACAAGACAATTGAGGGTAAGGCTCCAAGAACATGTGAACAGGATAAAAAAGGGGTATAAGTTTCACGGCCTTTCCAATCATTTTAGGTTGTTTCACAACAAAGACCCGAGTCTGCTTACTTTTTGTGGGATTGATAGGGTTGAGGAACACTGGCGAGGTTCCAATCTTAGGCAAAACATATCACAAAATGAAACCCAGTGGATACATAGATTACGTACTCTGAACCCCCTGGGCCTGAATATTGAGCTAGACCTCAACTGTTTTTTATCTAACTGGTAGCTCCATTTTTCAAATATAAGTGTCTGTTGTATATGTAGTTTTTTGGGTCTTAGGAAAAAAAATTTTTTGTGGCCCATCAATATATATATACAATGGAATATGATTTCTCCTGTTATAAATATAGTAATTAGCAGGGTATGGTTCATCATGGTAGAAGGAACTAGTTATTTTTCATTTTTTATTTTTATTTTTATTTTTATTTTCATTTTTATTTTAACGAATTTTTAATTAAAATTTTTTTATTTTTATTTGTCTATTTTATTCTATTTTAATCTCATTTCTATTGTATATTATAAAATTTTTTCATTAAAGATATGTCTACTGCAAGGTATAATAAGAAAAATCAAAAATTTAGTAATATCATGTAAGCATTTTTATTTGTTTAAATATCCTGTTGTAACATATATATTTATTTTTCTTTTGTTTGTATGCAACAATAAGCGTCAATGTAATACCCTATATAGGCTGTATAAATATGTTTATTTGTTAGCACAGGGACTGGAGTTGTTGTGTCTTCGGTCACTGATTAAAGTTTTTTCAAGTGCAACAGGATATGATGACATAGGAAGGAATGGGTGATGTTTCACCCATTGGCCGTAATGGGCTGTCACTCACTGAGCATAGTATAAATAACTCTTGGTAAGAACGGGATGTTGAGTCTTTGATAACGCCCTGGGGAGGGGCGAAACGCGTCGACGTAACATCCTGCCCACGCTTGTAAACCCGAGAACCAGTGACATCACTTCCTGGAGTTGGTGGAACGCACACCGCACAGCAGCGAACACCGACTAAACTATCTGAATGCCTGCTCTGCACATCGGTTCCGTGAGTAGCGCTTTTATGCGCAGGTGATCTCACGGTGTCATAGGTTTTATGCTATGTGTCTTCTCTTCTCCTTTTTCTGGTGGAATGCGAGGGTTGTGATTCCTAAAGCCTCCTCTCAAGCATTACCGGCATCAGCCTTATCTGCTATTTGGAATCTATCATTTGAATGAATTAAGCTTGAAATCTGCAGATTGTCCTCCTGTGAAGGAACGGTTTAATTTAACAGACTTTATGTTATGATTTATGACTTTTGATTCACATATTTTTTAGGTGTTTTTATTCTCCAGAGATTAATTTATTGTCACTCACAAATGTATGGGATTATCTTTATAACAGTCTAGTGACTTTCTAGTCGCATAGCGTCCAAGAGTGAGTTTTTTGGACGAATCGACTTAGATCACAATATTTATGTTTATTGATTTATTTTTATTCATATAGTTTGGTAGTTTTATGCACAGTTCTTGGTACATCTCCATATAATACCCACTAAATGTGGATTTGTGCAACATCATATGGTATATATGCTTTTTGATATAAAATTCAAAATATCACTTTTTCACAATTATACACTTGGGGAGTTGCCAGCGCAGGTTCTTTTTGTTTTATATATTTTTAAAGTGTCAGCACTTTTTTCATCTAGCAGCTGAAACACATGAATTAGTTTTCAATATAATCTATTTATTTGCGAGCGCTGTGTTTTTTATCTATTTATAGAAAACCTGTTTTGTCTGCTGTGATCCATCTGGGAAGGAGAGGGAGTAGACTAGTGGCCATTACTTTGGCAAATAGTTTAGTATTTACGTTCAGTAGAGAAATATTTTTATAACTGCTGCAGTGAGTAGGGTCTTTTCCTGGTTTGGGAATAATTGTTATATGCGCAGAGAGGGATTGTGGACATAGGCTTATAGTACTAGAAATAGCGTTAGCATAAACTGTTAATCTTGGGAATAAGACGTCACCAAATGTTTTATAATAAAGGACTGTAAACTGGTTTGGGCCTGGGGCTAGGGGTGTGGATTTTGGTGCTTTTTGGAATTCTTCAATAGAGAAATCGGCTTCTATATGTCTGAGTCTTACATGAGAGTTTGGAAAGTTTTGCTTGTTTTAAGTAGGAAAGTATACGTTTGCATTTCTCTTCCAGAGTTAATGATGCTAGGTCACCCTTGATATTGTAGAGGCTGGTATAGAATTCTCTGAAAGCCTTGGCGATTCGAGGAGAGGCATGAACCATTTGAAGTTTAATTTTAGGAATAAAGGACGCAGATTTTTTTGTTCGGAGAGAACGTGCAAGTTGTCTGCCAGGTTTATCCCCCCACTCATACATTTTCTGTGAGATAAGGTGAAACTTCTTTTTCATTTCTAGAATTCTAGTCTAGAAGAACTTTGAAAGAGCAGTATGTTTTTTTTTTTGCATATTCATACTTATCTACGTGGATGCAGAATCAGACCATTGCTGCAGCTTTCCCCCGGCGTCTTTGCACTGAGCCACCAAACATTGCCGATGGCTCGGTTCTCTCACCTCCCCAAGCAGAGAGCTGATGACTGTCAGTCATCATCTCTTCTGCTCTACTCCTCCACGCTCATTGGAACGCTGAGCTGTGGAGGGGAGGGGAGGGGAGGGGAGCGTCATCTCAGCCTCTCAGCGGCTTCCTAAGAGGCTGAGACTGCCATCAGTCCCGGAAGCTGGCGGATCCAGACTTCCTAAGTTGGGATGACACCCTGCCTCGACTGATTGCATTGACATCAGCGGAGAGTGGACTGCAGACCGCTCTCCACCGAAAACGGGTCACATGAGTGCAAAACGAATTGCACTTCTGTGACCCTTAGGAGAAGCCCAGTCTAAAAAGCTCAGGCTGGACCTCTCCCTTGAGTTCTTCTCTTTTTTGCGCAAGAGCCTCAAGGTGTGTTATGTGTAAAGATAGTTTGTGTTGCTTGTCTAGGTCAGCAACCTGTTGCAAAACTTCTTTAAGCTAATAACCATGCTCTGTCTTTTTCCTCGCACCAAGTTCAATTAGTCTACCTCTCATCGTAGCCTTGTGGGCCTCCCATAATAGAGGAGTAGTATCAGGAGATGCATTCACCGTGAAATACTGTCTCAGAGATGAGCAGAGTATTTCACAAAGCAGTATTTCACAGAGCAGCAACCGGAATTTAGAAGTTTTGCACATTACACATCTGCCACAACTGAAAAACCCCACACTATCTAGAAAGGTGCATACCTTTCTAGGGGGGTCTATGACATTGTGTGCTAGCTGGAGCCTTAATGTGGGGGGTTTAGTGTAAATAAAATTGGGCTGTTTTGGCAACACCTTCCTCAGGTCATTGTCCCGAAGAAGGAGGGGCCAATGTTTCTTAACAATTTTCTCAAAGTCACGGTATTGTCTGTTAAATCCAGTGAGAAAGGACAGATTATAGTTGCATGCTCCTTTCTCTCTTGGTTTAAACAGATCATTTCTATCCATTTCCCCAACCATTTGTTTAGTTCTCGCTAGGTTTTCTAGACTGTAACCTTTTTCTTGGAACCTTTCCAGAATGACCCCCCTAGAAAGGTATGCACCTTTCTAGATAGTGTGGGGTTTTTCAGTTGTGGCAGATGTGTAATGTGCAAAACTTCTAAATTCCGTAGACGGAAAATCACTCATTTTAGTTCGTTGGTAGATGGTAGATCCTATGAAATAAAAAAATTCATAACTTGTAGCACCACACATGTCACTTACCTTTTATCTTGTCCTTGTAACCTTCAGTATATTGGAAGAACTACAAGACAATTGAGGGTAAGGCTCCAAGAACATGTGAACAGGATAAAAAAGGGGTATAAGTTTCACGGCCTTTCCAATCATTTTAGGTTGTTTCACAACAAAGACCCGAGTCTGCTTACTTTTTGTGGGATTGATAGGGTTGAGGAACACTGGCGAGGTTCCAATCTTAGGCAAAACATATCACAAAATGAAACCCAGTGGATACATAGATTACGTACTCTGAACCCCCTGGGCCTGAATATTGAGCTAGACCTCAACTGTTTTTTATCTAACTGGTAGCTCCATTTTTTAAATATAAGTGTCTGTTGTATATGTAGTTTTTTGGGTCTTAGGGAAAAAATTTTTTTGTGGCCCATCAATATATATATACAATGGAATATGATTTCTCCTGTTATAAATATAGTAATTAGCAGGGTATGGTTCATCATGGTAGAAGGAACTAGTTATTTTTCATTTTTTATTTTTATTTTTATTTTTATTTTCATTTTTATTTTAACGAATTTTTAATTAAAATTTTTTTATTTTTATTTGTCTATTTTATTCTATTTTAATCTCATTTCTATTGTATATTATAAAATTTTTTCATTAAAGATATGTCTACTGCAAGGTATAATAAGAAAAATCAAAAATTTAGTAATATCATGTAAGCATTTTTATTTGTTTAAATATCCTGTTGTAACATATATATTTATTTTTCTTTTGTTTGTATGCAACAATAAGCGTCAATGTAATACCCTATATAGGCTGTATAAATATGTTTATTTGTTAGCACAGGGACTGGAGTTGTTGTGTCTTCGGTCACTGATTAAAGTTTTTTCAAGTGCAACAGGATATGATGACATAGGAAGGAATGGGTGATGTTTCACCCATTGGCCGTAATGGGCTGTCACTCACTGAGCATAGTATAAATAACTCTTGGTAAGAACGGGATGTTGAGTCTTTGATAACGCCCTGGGGGAGGGGCGAAACGCGTCGACGTAACATCCTGCCCACGCTTGTAAACCCGAGAACCAGTGACATCACTTCCTGGAGTTGGTGGAACGCACACCGCACAGCAGCGAACACCGACTAAACTATCTGAATGCCTGCTCTGCACATCGGTTCCGTGAGTAGCGCTTTTATGCGCAGGTGATCTCACGGTGTCATAGGTTTTATGCTATGTGTCTTCTCTTCTCCTTTTTCTGGTGGAATGCGAGGGTTGTGATTCCTAAAGCCTCCTCTCAAGCATTACCGGCATCAGCCTTATCTGCTATTTGGAATCTATCATTTGAATGAATTAAGCTTGAAATCTGCAGATTGTCCTCCTGTGAAGGAACGGTTTAATTTAACAGACTTTATGTTATGATTTATGACTTTTGATTCACATATTTTTTAGGTGTTTTTATTCTCCAGAGATTAATTTATTGTCACTCACAAATGTATGGGATTATCTTTATAACAGTCTAGTGACTTTCTAGTCGCATAGCGTCCAAGAGTGAGTTTTTTGGACGAATCGACTTAGATCACAATATTTATGTTTATTGATTTATTTTTATTCATATAGTTTGGTAGTTTTATGCACAGTTCTTGGTACATCTCCATATAATACCCACTAAATGTGGATTTGTGCAACATCATATGGTATATATGCTTTTTGATATAAAATTCAAAATATCACTTTTTCACAATTATACACTTGGGGAGTTGCCAGCGCAGGTTCTTTTTGTTTTATATATTTTTAAAGTGTCAGCACTTTTTTCATCTAGCAGCTGCAACACATGAATTAGTTTTCAATATAATCTATTTATTTGCGAGCGCTGTGTTTTTTATCTATTTATAGAAAACCTATTTTGTCTGCTGTGATCCATCTGGGAAGGAGAGGGAGTAGACTAGTGGCCATTACTTTGGCAAATAGTTTAGTATTTACGTTCAGTAGAGAAATAGTTTGATAACTGCTGCAGTGAGTAGGGTCTTTTCCTGGTTTGGGAATAATTGTTATATGCGCAGAGAGGGATTGTGGACATAGGCTTATAGTACTAGAAATAGCGTTAGCATAAACTGTTAATCTTGGGAATAAGACGTCACCAAATGTTTTATAATAAAGGACTGTAAACTGGTTTGGGCCTGGGGCTAGGGGTGTGGATTTTGGTGCTTTTTGGAATTCTTCAATAGAGAAATCGGCTTCTATATGTCTGAGTCTTACATGAGAGTTTGGAAAGTTTTGCTTGTTTTAAGTAGGAAAGTATACGTTTGCATTTCTCTTCCAGAGTTAATGATGCTAGGTCACCCTTGATATTGTAGAGGCTGGTATAGAATTCTCTGAAAGCCTTGGCGATTCGAGGAGAGGCATGAACCATTTGAAGTTTAATTTTAGGAATAAAGGACGCAGATTTTTTTGTTCGGAGAGAACGTGCAAGTTGTCTGCCAGGTTTATCCCCCCACTCATACATTTTCTGTGAGATAAGGTGAAACTTCTTTTTCATTTCTAGAATTCTAGTCTAGAAGAACTTTGAAAGAGCAGTATGTTTTTTTTTTTGCATATTCATACTTATCTACGTGGATGCAGAATCAGACCGTTGCTGCAGCTTTCCCCCGGCGTCTTTGCACTGAGCCACCAAACATTGCCGATGGCTCGGTTCTCTCACCTCCCCAAGCAGAGAGCTGATGACTGTCAGTCATCATCTCTTCTGCTCTACTCCTCCACGCTCATTGGAACGCTGAGCTGTGGAGGGGAGGGGAGGGGAGCGTCATCTCAGCCTCTCAGCGGCTTCCTAAGAGGCTGAGACTGCCATCAGTCCCGGAAGCTGGCGGATCCAGACTTCCTAAGTTGGGATGACACCCTGCCTCGACTGATTGCATTGACATCAGCGGAGAGTGGACTGCAGACCGCTCTCCACCGAAAACGGGTCACATGAGTGCAAAACGAATTGCACTTCTGTGACCCTTAGGAGAAGCCCAGTCTAAAAAGCTCAGGCTGGACCTCTCCCTTGAGTTCTTCTCTTTTTTGCGCAAGAGCCTCAAGGTGTGTTATGTGTAAAGATAGTTTGTGTTGCTTGTCTAGGTCAGCAACCTGTTGCAAAACTTCTTTAAGCTAATAACCATGCTCTGTCTTTTTCCTCGCACCAAGTTCAATTAGTCTACCTCTCATCGTAGCCTTGTGGGCCTCCCATAATAGAGGAGTAGTATCAGGAGATGCATTCACCGTGAAATACTGTCTCAGAGATGAGCAGAGTATTTCACAAAGCAGTATTTCACAGAGCAGCAACCGGAATTTAGAAGTTTTGCACATTACACATCTGCCACAACTGAAAAACCCCACACTATCTAGAAAGGTGCATACCTTTCTAGGGGGGTCTATGACATTGTGTGCTAGCTGGAGCCTTAATGTGGGGGGTTTAGTGTAAATAAAATTGGGCTGTTTTGGCAACACCTTCCTCAGGTCATTGTCCCGAAGAAGGAGGGGCCAATGTTTCTTAACAATTTTCTCAAAGTCACGGTATTGTCTGTTAAATCCAGTGAGAAAGGACAGATTATAGTTGCATGCTCCTTTCTCTCTTGGTTTAAACAGATCATTTCTATCCATTTCCCCAACCATTTGTTTAGTTCTCGCTAGGTTTTCTAGACTGTAACCTTTTTCTTGGAACCTTTCCAGAATGACCCCCCTAGAAAGGTATGCACCTTTCTAGATAGTGTGGGGTTTTTCAGTTGTGGCAGATGTGTAATGTGCAAAACTTCTAAATTCCGTAGACGGAAAATCACTCATTTTAGTTCGTTGGTAGATGGTAGATCCTATGAAATAAAAAAATTCATAACTTGTAGCACCACACATGTCACTTACCTTTTATCTTGTCCTTGTAACCTTCAGTATATTGGAAGAACTACAAGACAATTGAGGGTAAGGCTCCAAGAACATGTGAACAGGATAAAAAAGGGGTATAAGTTTCACGGCCTTTCCAATCATTTTAGGTTGTTTCACAACAAAGACCCGAGTCTGCTTACTTTTTGTGGGATTGATAGGGTTGAGGAACACTGGCGAGGTTCCAATCTTAGGCAAAACATATCACAAAATGAAACCCAGTGGATACATAGATTACGTACTCTGAACCCCCTGGGCCTGAATATTGAGCTAGACCTCAACTGTTTTTTATCTAACTGGTAGCTCCATTTTTTAAATATAAGTGTCTGTTGTATATGTAGTTTTTTGGGTCTTAGGAAAAAAATTTTTTTGTGGCCCATCAGTATATATATACAATGGAATATGATTTCTCCTGTTATAAATATAGTAATTAGCAGGGTATGGTTCATCATGGTAGAAGGAACTGGTTATTTTTCATTTTTATTTTTATTTTTATTTTTATTTTCATTTTTATTTTAACGAATTTTTAATTAAAATTTTTTTATTTTTATTTGTCTATTTTATTCTATTTTAATCTCATTTCTATTGTATATTATAAAATTTTTTCATTAAAGATATGTCTACTGCAAGGTATAATAAGAAAAATCAAAAATTTAGTAATATCATGTAAGCATTTTTATTTGTTTAAATATCCTGTTGTAACATATATATTTATTTTTCTTTTGTTTGTATGCAACAATAAGCGTCAATGTAATACCCTATATAGGCTGTATAAATATGTTTATTTGTTAGCACAGGGACTGGAGTTGTTGTGTCTTCGGTCACTGATTAAAGTTTTTTCAAGTGCAACAGGATATGATGACATAGGAAGGAATGGGTGATGTTTCACCCATTGGCCGTAATGGGCTGTCACTCACTGAGCATAGTATAAATAACTCTTGGTAAGAACGGGATGTTGAGTCTTTGATAACGCCCTGGGGGAGGGGCGAAACGCGTCGACGTAACATCCTGCCCACGCTTGTAAACCCGAGAACCAGTGACATCACTTCCTGGAGTTGGTGGAACGCACGCCGCACAGCAGCGAACACCGACTAAACTATCTGAATGCCTGCTCTGCACATCGGTTCCGTGAGTAGCGCTTTTATGCGCAGGTGATCTCACGGTGTCATAGGTTTTATGCTATGTGTCTTCTCTTCTCCTTTTTCTGGTGGAATGCGAGGGTTGTGATTCCTAAAGCCTCCTCTCAAGCATTACCAGCATCAGCCTTATCTGCTATTTGGAATCTATCATTTGAATGAATTAAGCTTGAAATCTGCAGATTGTCCTCCTGTGAAGGAACGGTTTAATTTAACAGACTTTATGTTATGATTTATGACTTTTGATTCACATATTTTTTAGGTGTTTTTATTCTCCAGAGATTAATTTATTGTCACTCACAAATGTATGGGATTATCTTTATAACAGTCTAGTGACTTTCTAGTCGCATAGCGTCCAAGAGTGAGTTTTTTGGACAAATTGACTTAGATCACAATATTTATGTTTATTGATTTATTTTTATTCACATAGTTTGGTAGTTTTATGCACAGTTCTTGGTACATCTCCATATAATACCCACTAAATGTGGATTTGTGCAACATCATATGGTATATATGCTTTTTGATATAAAATTCAAAATATCACTTTTTCACAATTATACACTTGGGGAGTTGCCAGCGCAGGTTCTTTTTGTTTTATATATTTTTAAAGTGTCAGCACTTTTTTCATCTAGCAGCTGCAACACATGAATTAGTTTTCAATATAATCTATTTATTTGCGAGCGCTGTGTTTTTTATCTATTTATGTTTCACGAGTTTACCACTTGGTCACAGCAGCTGCAAATTTGTATAGTTAATTATTAATTATTTCACAATGGAAATTTTTACATTTATTAATGACAGAAGTCTAAATGCAGATGAATTTTTTTCATCCAATAATGAACAATCTGATATCAACTCAGATTTTAAACATCTCAGGGGTGCCCTTGATAAGCAAGTAAGGACCTGGTGGGACATTTTCTCTCTCAAAAAATATGTGAAAGATAGGATGACCCCAAGGCGCCTGAGATGGGATATCGCCCCAAATGACGGCCTCACAGATAAGGACCTTGAGGATGAGTGGTTTTCTTTTTTTAATGGCATTGAAAGGAAGCTTTTGGAAATGCTGATAGCAAGAAAAGAAAGGAAAATGAAATTAATTGAGGCTAATATTAATGGGATTAAATCCAAATTGGGTCCTCTCATCACTTCTGGTGAATGTAAGGACAAGTTGAAACAGATTCAGGATTTTGTAGACAAACTTGATAGAGACATCCAAAAGAAAAAAAGAAAAAAATTTATTAGAGACACCAATGACTACAAATCCAATAAGGTCTATAAATGGCAAGAAACGGGGGAGGAGCCAAATAATGTATCTAGCCCTTCAGAGACAGAGCCAGCTCGAGTTTTGGATACTATAAAAACTCCAGTTAGAAAATATGATGGCTCATACAAAGACCCTGGTAAAGCCATTGGCAACAGTCAGTATAATGAATATTATGGCGCATCGGGATCTGGGTATGGTATACCCACCTATAATCGTTTTGAACCCCTTGTTCATGACCATCCCTATCCATCCCAAAGGGGATCCTATGGTCAGAGGGGCTATAACCATAGAGGCTCCCATAATCAAAGGGGATATAACAACAGGGAAGGAGAGTATGGTGGACAGTCCTGGGCTTATAATCAGTCTGAGTATCGTCCCCCAACCAACCGAGGAAGAGGATGGTATCCCAATAATCATAGAGGGGATTTTCAGAGGAGAGGATCTGGGGGACCACCTCATACGAGAGGGAGAGGAGCTACAACACCCAGGGGTTGGGGGAGAGATCAGGATCTACCAGAAGAATGGAGACCATGGTACTCCATGACCCCCCAACCACAAAATTCAGAAAGAAGAGGAGAACAAGAGGATGTAGAGGAGGGAAAAGGAAAGCAAAAAAGAGTAACTTAATGGAAGGGATCTTTAATTTAAGTGATGTCATTTTTTCCCAAGAAGAATTGAAAGTTTTAGATTTGGGTTTAAAGTATGCTATGGAAAAAAATTTGAATAAATTTGATGTGTTCATTGACCTGCAGAAGTTCATTAGGAAAATTAACATCAAAAAACATTTTTCTAATAAAGAAATTGTAGTAAATTCCCCGGAAGAGGAATACCTACATACAACATTGAAAAATAACTCTATTTTCAACCCCCAGATCAATAATAATCATTTTGTCGGGGTGTTTAAATCTCTGGTAGAACAGGATTTGGATAATCTTGTTGTTAAACCCCAGAGACGTAAAAAAGATTTGGAAAGAGGTTTGGAGTCACTAATAAAAAACAAAAATATAGTTGTTAGGTCAGCTGATAAAGGAGGGGGAGTAGTAATATTAAATAAAACCGATTATCTAGAAGAATTAAACAGATTAGTTGGAGATCAAGAAACATACGAAAAACTAAAGAACAATCCCACTAAGAAATTTAAGGTTAAATTGAAGAATTTAATTAAAACAGCGACTGAGGAGGGCATTTTGAAGAAAAAAGAGGCTAGATACCTCATTCCGGATGCACCACGGGTTCCTGTGATATACATACTGCCTAAGATACACAAGAATCGATCTAAGCCTCCCGGTCGACCGATAATCAGCGGGATTGGATCACTTTTTTCCAGACTAGGTGAATACCTGGATTATTTCTTACAACCATTGACCAGAAAATACCCCGCTTATCTTAAAGATAGCAGAGAAGTAATCGAACTAACGAATAGTGTAACAATAGATGAAAATTGTTTGCTTGCAAGCATTGATGTAAACTCTCTCTATACAAATATCCAACAAGAACATGCATTACAAGCAGTTAACTGGGCCCTGGGGCATACCGATATGAAACCTAAACAAAAGAAGTTTATTTTAAAAGCTCTTGACCTGGCAATGAGCCATAATTATTTTTGGCATCAAAAAGAGTACTATAGGCAAAAGAAGGGAGTCGCTATGGGCGCTAAGTACGCACCGTCAGTGGCCAATTTGTTCATGAGCTTTTGGGAGGATGAAGCCATCTACCAATCTAATACACCGGAGCTTAGGTTATATAAAAGGTATATAGACGATATCTTAATCATCTGGGCAGGATCACCAGATTCTTTTCTGGAATTCTTGGCCAGGATAGGAACCAATCGGTTTGGTATCTCTTTTTCAGAATGTTTCAGCTACCATCAAATTAATTTTCTGGATTTGACATTATTTAAGGAGGGGAATAAATTACTTACTCGGACCTTCTTTAAAGATGTCGATAGAAATGGGTATATTCCCATGACAAGCTGCCATCATCCCAGATGGCTAGGAGGCATCCCAAAAGCCAACTACTCAGGATTAGAAGGAACTGCAGCAATTTAAGTGATTATAACACACAAGCTAATGTCATTCTGGAAAGGTTCCAAGAAAAAGGTTACAGTCTAGAAAACCTAGCGAGAACTAAACAAATGGTTGGGGAAATGGATAGAAATGATCTGTTTAAACCAAGAGAGAAAGGAGCATGCAACTATAATCTGTCCTTTCTCACTGGATTTAACAGACAATACCGTGACTTTGAGAAAATTGTTAAGAAACATTGGCCCCTCCTTCTTCGGGACAATGACCTGAGGAAGGTGTTGCCAAAACAGCCCAATTTTATTTACACTAAACCCCCCACATTAAGGCTCCAGCTAGCACACAATGTCATAGACCCCCCTAGAAAGGTATGCACCTTTCTAGATAGTGTGGGGTTTTTCAGTTGTGGCAGATGTGTAATGTGCAAAACTTCTAAATTCCGTAGACGGAAAATCACTCATTTTAGTTTGTTGGTAGATGGTAGATCCTATGAAATAAAAAAATTCATAACTTGTAGCACCACAAATGTCACTTACCTTTTATCTTGTCCTTGTAACCTTCAGTATATTGGAAGAACTACAAGACAATTGAGGGTAAGGCTCCAAGAACATGTGAACAGGATAAAAAAGGGGTATAAGTTTCACGGCCTTTCCAATCATTTTAGGTTGTTTCACAACAAAGACCCGAGTCTGCTTACTTTTTGTGGGATTGATAGGGTTGAGGAACACTGGCGAGGTTCCAATCTTAGGCAAAACATATCACAAAATGAAACCCAGTGGATACATAGATTACGTACTCTGAACCCCCTGGGCCTGAATATTGAGCTAGACCTCAACTGTTTTTTATCTAACTGGTAGCTCCATTTTTCAAATATAAGTGTCTGTTGTATATGTAGTTTTTTGGGTCTTAGGAAAAAAAATTTTTTGTGGCCCATCAATATATATATACAATGGAATATGATTTCTCCTGTTATAAATATAGTAATTAGCAGGGTATGGTTCATCATGGTAGAAGGAACTAGTTATTTTTCATTTTTTATTTTTATTTTTATTTTTATTTTCATTTTTATTTTAACGAATTTTTAATTAAAATTTTTTTATTTTTATTTGTCTATTTTATTCTATTTTAATCTCATTTCTATTGTATATTATAAAATTTTTTCATTAAAGATATGTCTACTGCAAGGTATAATAAGAAAAATCAAAAATTTAGTAATATCATGTAAGCATTTTTATTTGTTTAAATATCCTGTTGTAACATATATATTTATTTTTCTTTTGTTTGTATGCAACAATAAGCGTCAATGTAATACCCTATATAGGCTGTATAAATATGTTTATTTGTTAGCACAGGGACTGGAGTTGTTGTGTCTTCGGTCACTGATTAAAGTTTTTTCAAGTGCAACAGGATATGATGACATAGGAAGGAATGGGTGATGTTTCACCCATTGGCCGTAATGGGCTGTCACTCACTGAGCATAGTATAAATAACTCTTGGTAAGAACGGGATGTTGAGTCTTTGATAACGCCCTGGGGAGGGGCGAAACGCGTCGACGTAACATCCTGCCCACGCTTGTAAACCCGAGAACCAGTGACATCACTTCCTGGAGTTGGTGGAACGCACACCGCACAGCAGCGAACACCGACTAAACTATCTGAATGCCTGCTCTGCACATCGGTTCCGTGAGTAGCGCTTTTATGCGCAGGTGATCTCACGGTGTCATAGGTTTTATGCTATGTGTCTTCTCTTCTCCTTTTTCTGGTGGAATGCGAGGGTTGTGATTCCTAAAGCCTCCTCTCAAGCATTACCGGCATCAGCCTTATCTGCTATTTGGAATCTATCATTTGAATGAATTAAGCTTGAAATCTGCAGATTGTCCTCCTGTGAAGGAACGGTTTAATTTAACAGACTTTATGTTATGATTTATGACTTTTGATTCACATATTTTTTAGGTGTTTTTATTCTCCAGAGATTAATTTATTGTCACTCACAAATGTATGGGATTATCTTTATAACAGTCTAGTGACTTTCTAGTCGCATAGCGTCCAAGAGTGAGTTTTTTGGACGAATCGACTTAGATCACAATATTTATGTTTATTGATTTATTTTTATTCATATAGTTTGGTAGTTTTATGCACAGTTCTTGGTACATCTCCATATAATACCCACTAAATGTGGATTTGTGCAACATCATATGGTATATATGCTTTTTGATATAAAATTCAAAATATCACTTTTTCACAATTATACACTTGGGGAGTTGCCAGCGCAGGTTCTTTTTGTTTTATATATTTTTAAAGTGTCAGCACTTTTTTCATCTAGCAGCTGAAACACATGAATTAGTTTTCAATATAATCTATTTATTTGCGAGCGCTGTGTTTTTTATCTATTTATAGAAAACCTGTTTTGTCTGCTGTGATCCATCTGGGAAGGAGAGGGAGTAGACTAGTGGCCATTACTTTGGCAAATAGTTTAGTATTTACGTTCAGTAGAGAAATATTTTTATAACTGCTGCAGTGAGTAGGGTCTTTTCCTGGTTTGGGAATAATTGTTATATGCGCAGAGAGGGATTGTGGACATAGGCTTATAGTACTAGAAATAGCGTTAGCATAAACTGTTAATCTTGGGAATAAGACGTCACCAAATGTTTTATAATAAAGGACTGTAAACTGGTTTGGGCCTGGGGCTAGGGGTGTGGATTTTGGTGCTTTTTGGAATTCTTCAATAGAGAAATCGGCTTCTATATGTCTGAGTCTTACATGAGAGTTTGGAAAGTTTTGCTTGTTTTAAGTAGGAAAGTATACGTTTGCATTTCTCTTCCAGAGTTAATGATGCTAGGTCACCCTTGATATTGTAGAGGCTGGTATAGAATTCTCTGAAAGCCTTGGCGATTCGAGGAGAGGCATGAACCATTTGAAGTTTAATTTTAGGAATAAAGGACGCAGATTTTTTTGTTCGGAGAGAACGTGCAAGTTGTCTGCCAGGTTTATCCCCCCACTCATACATTTTCTGTGAGATAAGGTGAAACTTCTTTTTCATTTCTAGAATTCTAGTCTAGAAGAACTTTGAAAGAGCAGTATGTTTTTTTTTTTGCATATTCATACTTATCTACGTGGATGCAGAATCAGACCGTTGCTGCAGCTTTCCCCCGGCGTCTTTGCACTGAGCCACCAAACATTGCCGATGGCTCGGTTCTCTCACCTCCCCAAGCAGAGAGCTGATGACTGTCAGTCATCATCTCTTCTGCTCTACTCCTCCACGCTCATTGGAACGCTGAGCTGTGGAGGGGAGGGGAGGGGAGGGGAGCGTCATCTCAGCCTCTCAGCGGCTTCCTAAGAGGCTGAGACTGCCATCAGTCCCGGAAGCTGGCGGATCCAGACTTCCTAAGTTGGGATGACACCCTGCCTCGACTGATTGCATTGACATCAGCGGAGAGTGGACTGCAGACCGCTCTCCACCGAAAACGGGTCACATGAGTGCAAAACGAATTGCACTTCTGTGACCCTTAGGAGAAGCCCAGTCTAAAAAGCTCAGGCTGGACCTCTCCCTTGAGTTCTTCTCTTTTTTGCGCAAGAGCCTCAAGGTGTGTTATGTGTAAAGATAGTTTGTGTTGCTTGTCTAGGTCAGCAACCTGTTGCAAAACTTCTTTAAGCTAATAACCATGCTCTGTCTTTTTCCTCGCACCAAGTTCAATTAGTCTACCTCTCATCGTAGCCTTGTGGGCCTCCCATAATAGAGGAGTAGTATCAGGAGATGCATTCACCGTGAAATACTGTCTCAGAGATGAGCAGAGTATTTCACAAAGCAGTATTTCACAGAGCAGCAACCGGAATTTAGAAGTTTTGCACATTACACATCTGCCACAACTGAAAAACCCCACACTATCTAGAAAGGTGCATACCTTTCTAGGGGGGTCTATGACATTGTGTGCTAGCTGGAGCCTTAATGTGGGGGGTTTAGTGTAAATAAAATTGGGCTGTTTTGGCAACACCTTCCTCAGGTCATTGTCCCGAAGAAGGAGGGGCCAATGTTTCTTAACAATTTTCTCAAAGTCACGGTATTGTCTGTTAAATCCAGTGAGAAAGGACAGATTATAGTTGCATGCTCCTTTCTCTCTTGGTTTAAACAGATCATTTCTATCCATTTCCCCAACCATTTGTTTAGTTCTCGCTAGGTTTTCTAGACTGTAACCTTTTTCTTGGAACCTTTCCAGAATGACCCCCCTAGAAAGGTATGCACCTTTCTAGATAGTGTGGGGTTTTTCAGTTGTGGCAGATGTGTAATGTGCAAAACTTCTAAATTCCGTAGACGGAAAATCACTCATTTTAGTTCGTTGGTAGATGGTAGATCCTATGAAATAAAAAAATTCATAACTTGTAGCACCACACATGTCACTTACCTTTTATCTTGTCCTTGTAACCTTCAGTATATTGGAAGAACTACAAGACAATTGAGGGTAAGGCTCCAAGAACATGTGAACAGGATAAAAAAGGGGTATAAGTTTCACGGCCTTTCCAATCATTTTAGGTTGTTTCACAACAAAGACCCGAGTCTGCTTACTTTTTGTGGGATTGATAGGGTTGAGGAACACTGGCGAGGTTCCAATCTTAGGCAAAACATATCACAAAATGAAACCCAGTGGATACATAGATTACGTACTCTGAACCCCCTGGGCCTGAATATTGAGCTAGACCTCAACTGTTTTTTATCTAACTGGTAGCTCCATTTTTTAAATATAAGTGTCTGTTGTATATGTAGTTTTTTGGGTCTTAGGAAAAAAATTTTTTTGTGGCCCATCAGTATATATATACAATGGAATATGATTTCTCCTGTTATAAATATAGTAATTAGCAGGGTATGGTTCATCATGGTAGAAGGAACTGGTTATTTTTCATTTTTATTTTTATTTTTATTTTCATTTTTATTTTAACGAATTTTTAATTAAAATTTTTTTATTTTTATTTGTCTATTTTATTCTATTTTAATCTCATTTCTATTGTATATTATAAAATTTTTTCATTAAAGATATGTCTACTGCAAGGTATAATAAGAAAAATCAAAAATTTAGTAATATCATGTAAGCATTTTTATTTGTTTAAATATCCTGTTGTAACATATATATTTATTTTTCTTTTGTTTGTATGCAACAATAAGCGTCAATGTAATACCCTATATAGGCTGTATAAATATGTTTATTTGTTAGCACAGGGACTGGAGTTGTTGTGTCTTCGGTCACTGATTAAAGTTTTTTCAAGTGCAACAGGATATGATGACATAGGAAGGAATGGGTGATGTTTCACCCATTGGCCGTAATGGGCTGTCACTCACTGAGCATAGTATAAATAACTCTTGGTAAGAACGGGATGTTGAGTCTTTG
The DNA here is from genome assembly GCF_042186555.1 of Aquarana catesbeiana. NCBI lineage: Eukaryota > Metazoa > Chordata > Amphibia > Anura > Ranidae > Aquarana > Aquarana catesbeiana. The sequence goes on from NC_133324.1 coordinate 264,212,571, forward strand.
ATAACGCCCTGGGGGAGGGGCGAAACGCGTCGACGTAACATCCTGCCCACGCTTGTAAACCCGAGAACCAGTGACATCACTTCCTGGAGTTGGTGGAACGCACGCCGCACAGCAGCGAACACCGACTAAACTATCTGAATGCCTGCTCTGCACATCGGTTCCGTGAGTAGCGCTTTTATGCGCAGGTGATCTCACGGTGTCATAGGTTTTATGCTATGTGTCTTCTCTTCTCCTTTTTCTGGTGGAATGCGAGGGTTGTGATTCCTAAAGCCTCCTCTCAAGCATTACCAGCATCAGCCTTATCTGCTATTTGGAATCTATCATTTGAATGAATTAAGCTTGAAATCTGCAGATTGTCCTCCTGTGAAGGAACGGTTTAATTTAACAGACTTTATGTTATGATTTATGACTTTTGATTCACATATTTTTTAGGTGTTTTTATTCTCCAGAGATTAATTTATTGTCACTCACAAATGTATGGGATTATCTTTATAACAGTCTAGTGACTTTCTAGTCGCATAGCGTCCAAGAGTGAGTTTTTTGGACAAATTGACTTAGATCACAATATTTATGTTTATTGATTTATTTTTATTCACATAGTTTGGTAGTTTTATGCACAGTTCTTGGTACATCTCCATATAATACCCACTAAATGTGGATTTGTGCAACATCATATGGTATATATGCTTTTTGATATAAAATTCAAAATATCACTTTTTCACAATTATACACTTGGGGAGTTGCCAGCGCAGGTTCTTTTTGTTTTATATATTTTTAAAGTGTCAGCACTTTTTTCATCTAGCAGCTGCAACACATGAATTAGTTTTCAATATAATCTATTTATTTGCGAGCGCTGTGTTTTTTATCTATTTATGTTTCACGAGTTTACCACTTGGTCACAGCAGCTGCAAATTTGTATAGTTAATTATTAATTATTTCACAATGGAAATTTTTACATTTATTAATGACAGAAGTCTAAATGCAGATGAATTTTTTTCATCCAATAATGAACAATCTGATATCAACTCAGATTTTAAACATCTCAGGGGTGCCCTTGATAAGCAAGTAAGGACCTGGTGGGACATTTTCTCTCTCAAAAAATATGTGAAAGATAGGATGACCCCAAGGCGCCTGAGATGGGATATCGCCCCAAATGACGGCCTCACAGATAAGGACCTTGAGGATGAGTGGTTTTCTTTTTTTAATGGCATTGAAAGGAAGCTTTTGGAAATGCTGATAGCAAGAAAAGAAAGGAAAATGAAATTAATTGAGGCTAATATTAATGGGATTAAATCCAAATTGGGTCCTCTCATCACTTCTGGTGAATGTAAGGACAAGTTGAAACAGATTCAGGATTTTGTAGACAAACTTGATAGAGACATCCAAAAGAAAAAAAGAAAAAAATTTATTAGAGACACCAATGACTACAAATCCAATAAGGTCTATAAATGGCAAGAAACGGGGGAGGAGCCAAATAATGTATCTAGCCCTTCAGAGACAGAGCCAGCTCGAGTTTTGGATACTATAAAAACTCCAGTTAGAAAATATGATGGCTCATACAAAGACCCTGGTAAAGCCATTGGCAACAGTCAGTATAATGAATATTATGGCGCATCGGGATCTGGGTATGGTATACCCACCTATAATCGTTTTGAACCCCTTGTTCATGACCATCCCTATCCATCCCAAAGGGGATCCTATGGTCAGAGGGGCTATAACCATAGAGGCTCCCATAATCAAAGGGGATATAACAACAGGGAAGGAGAGTATGGTGGACAGTCCTGGGCTTATAATCAGTCTGAGTATCGTCCCCCAACCAACCGAGGAAGAGGATGGTATCCCAATAATCATAGAGGGGATTTTCAGAGGAGAGGATCTGGGGGACCACCTCATACGAGAGGGAGAGGAGCTACAACACCCAGGGGTTGGGGGAGAGATCAGGATCTACCAGAAGAATGGAGACCATGGTACTCCATGACCCCCCAACCACAAAATTCAGAAAGAAGAGGAGAACAAGAGGATGTAGAGGAGGGAAAAGGAAAGCAAAAAAGAGTAACTTAATGGAAGGGATCTTTAATTTAAGTGATGTCATTTTTTCCCAAGAAGAATTGAAAGTTTTAGATTTGGGTTTAAAGTATGCTATGGAAAAAAATTTGAATAAATTTGATGTGTTCATTGACCTGCAGAAGTTCATTAGGAAAATTAACATCAAAAAAACATTTTTCTAATAAAGAAATTGTAGTAAATTCCCCGGAAGAGGAATACCTACATACAACATTGAAAAATAACTCTATTTTCAACCCCCAGATCAATAATAATCATTTTGTCGGGGTGTTTAAATCTCTGGTAGAACAGGATTTGGATAATCTTGTTGTTAAACCCCAGAGACGTAAAAAAGATTTGGAAAGAGGTTTGGAGTCACTAATAAAAAACAAAAATATAGTTGTTAGGTCAGCTGATAAAGGAGGGGGAGTAGTAATATTAAATAAAACCGATTATCTAGAAGAATTAAACAGATTAGTTGGAGATCAAGAAACATACGAAAAACTAAAGAACAATCCCACTAAGAAATTTAAGGTTAAATTGAAGAATTTAATTAAAACAGCGACTGAGGAGGGCATTTTGAAGAAAAAAGAGGCTAGATACCTCATTCCGGATGCACCACGGGTTCCTGTGATATACATACTGCCTAAGATACACAAGAATCGATCTAAGCCTCCCGGTCGACCGATAATCAGCGGGATTGGATCACTTTTTTCCAGACTAGGTGAATACCTGGATTATTTCTTACAACCATTGACCAGAAAATACCCCGCTTATCTTAAAGATAGCAGAGAAGTAATCGAACTAACGAATAGTGTAACAATAGATGAAAATTGTTTGCTTGCAAGCATTGATGTAAACTCTCTCTATACAAATATCCAACAAGAACATGCATTACAAGCAGTTAACTGGGCCCTGGGGCATACCGATATGAAACCTAAACAAAAGAAGTTTATTTTAAAAGCTCTTGACCTGGCAATGAGCCATAATTATTTTTGGCATCAAAAAGAGTACTATAGGCAAAAGAAGGGAGTCGCTATGGGCGCTAAGTACGCACCGTCAGTGGCCAATTTGTTCATGAGCTTTTGGGAGGATGAAGCCATCTACCAATCTAATACACCGGAGCTTAGGTTATATAAAAGGTATATAGACGATATCTTAATCATCTGGGCAGGATCACCAGATTCTTTTCTGGAATTCTTGGCCAGGATAGGAACCAATCGGTTTGGTATCTCTTTTTCAGAATGTTTCAGCTACCATCAAATTAATTTTCTGGATTTGACATTATTTAAGGAGGGGAATAAATTACTTACTCGGACCTTCTTTAAAGATGTCGATAGAAATGGGTATATTCCCATGACAAGCTGCCATCATCCCAGATGGCTAGGAGGCATCCCAAAAGCCAACTACTCAGGATTAGAAGGAACTGCAGCAATTTAAGTGATTATAACACACAAGCTAATGTCATTCTGGAAAGGTTCCAAGAAAAAGGTTACAGTCTAGAAAACCTAGCGAGAACTAAACAAATGGTTGGGGAAATGGATAGAAATGATCTGTTTAAACCAAGAGAGAAAGGAGCATGCAACTATAATCTGTCCTTTCTCACTGGATTTAACAGACAATACCGTGACTTTGAGAAAATTGTTAAGAAACATTGGCCCCTCCTTCTTCGGGACAATGACCTGAGGAAGGTGTTGCCAAAACAGCCCAATTTTATTTACACTAAACCCCCCACATTAAGGCTCCAGCTAGCACACAATGTCATAGACCCCCCTAGAAAGGTATGCACCTTTCTAGATAGTGTGGGGTTTTTCACTTGTGGCAGATGTGTAATGTGCAAAACTTCTAAATTCCGTAGACGGAAAATCACTCATTTTAGTTTGTTGGTAGATGGTAGATCCTATGAAATAAAAAAATTCATAACTTGTAGCACCACACATGTCACTTACCTTTTATCTTGTCCTTGTAACCTTCAGTATATTGGAAGAACTACAAGACAATTGAGGGTAAGGCTCCAAGAACATGTGAACAGGATAAAAAAGGGGTATAAGTTTCACGGCCTTTCCAATCATTTTAGGTTGTTTCACAACAAAGACCCGAGTCTGCTTACTTTTTGTGGGATTGATAGGGTTGAGGAACACTGGCGAGGTTCCAATCTTAGGCAAAACATATCACAAAATGAAACCCAGTGGATACATAGATTACGTACTCTGAACCCCCTGGGCCTGAATATTGAGCTAGACCTCAACTGTTTTTTATCTAACTGGTAGCTCCATTTTTCAAATATAAGTGTCTGTTGTATATGTAGTTTTTTGGGTCTTAGGAAAAAAAATTTTTTGTGGCCCATCAATATATATATATACAATGGAATATGATTTCTCCTGTTATAAATATAGTAATTAGCAGGGTATGGTTCATCATGGTAGAAGGAACTAGTTATTTTTCATTTTTTATTTTTATTTTTATTTTTATTTTCATTTTTATTTTAACGAATTTTTAATTAAAATTTTTTTATTTTTATTTGTCTATTTTATTCTATTTTAATCTCATTTCTATTGTATATTATAAAATTTTTTCATTAAAGATATGTCTACTGCAAGGTATAATAAGAAAAATCAAAAATTTAGTAATATCATGTAAGCATTTTTATTTGTTTAAATATCCTGTTGTAACATATATATTTATTTTTCTTTTGTTTGTATGCAACAATAAGCGTCAATGTAATACCCTATATAGGCTGTATAAATATGTTTATTTGTTAGCACAGGGACTGGAGTTGTTGTGTCTTCGGTCACTGATTAAAGTTTTTTCAAGTGCAACAGGATATGATGACATAGGAAGGAATGGGTGATGTTTCACCCATTGGCCGTAATGGGCTGTCACTCACTGAGCATAGTATAAATAACTCTTGGTAAGAACGGGATGTTGAGTCTTTGATAACGCCCTGGGGGAGGGGCGAAACGCGTCGACGTAACATCCTGCCCACGCTTGTAAACCCGAGAACCAGTGACATCACTTCCTGGAGTTGGTGGAACGCACACCGCACAGCAGCGAACACCGACTAAACTATCTGAATGCCTGCTCTGCACATCGGTTCCGTGAGTAGCGCTTTTATGCGCAGGTGATCTCACGGTGTCATAGGTTTTATGCTATGTGTCTTCTCTTCTCCTTTTTCTGGTGGAATGCGAGGGTTGTGATTCCTAAAGCCTCCTCTCAAGCATTACCGGCATCAGCCTTATCTGCTATTTGGAATCTATCATTTGAATGAATTAAGCTTGAAATCTGCAGATTGTCCTCCTGTGAAGGAACGGTTTAATTTAACAGACTTTATGTTATGATTTATGACTTTTGATTCACATATTTTTTAGGTGTTTTTATTCTCCAGAGATTAATTTATTGTCACTCACAAATGTATGGGATTATCTTTATAACAGTCTAGTGACTTTCTAGTCGCATAGCGTCCAAGAGTGAGTTTTTTGGACGAATCGACTTAGATCACAATATTTATGTTTATTGATTTATTTTTATTCATATAGTTTGGTAGTTTTATGCACAGTTCTTGGTACATCTCCATATAATACCCACTAAATGTGGATTTGTGCAACATCATATGGTATATATGCTTTTTGATATAAAATTCAAAATATCACTTTTTCACAATTATACACTTGGGGAGTTGCCAGCGCAGGTTCTTTTTGTTTTATATATTTTTAAAGTGTCAGCACTTTTTTCATCTAGCAGCTGAAACACATGAATTAGTTTTCAATATAATCTATTTATTTGCGAGCGCTGTGTTTTTTATCTATTTATAGAAAACCTGTTTTGTCTGCTGTGATCCATCTGGGAAGGAGAGGGAGTAGACTAGTGGCCATTACTTTGGCAAATAGTTTAGTATTTACGTTCAGTAGAGAAATATTTTTATAACTGCTGCAGTGAGTAGGGTCTTTTCCTGGTTTGGGAATAATTGTTATATGCGCAGAGAGGGATTGTGGACATAGGCTTATAGTACTAGAAATAGCGTTAGCATAAACTGTTAATCTTGGGAATAAGACGTCACCAAATGTTTTATAATAAAGGACTGTAAACTGGTTTGGGCCTGGGGCTAGGGGTGTGGATTTTGGTGCTTTTTGGAATTCTTCAATAGAGAAATCGGCTTCTATATGTCTGAGTCTTACATGAGAGTTTGGAAAGTTTTGCTTGTTTTAAGTAGGAAAGTATACGTTTGCATTTCTCTTCCAGAGTTAATGATGCTAGGTCACCCTTGATATTGTAGAGGCTGGTATAGAATTCTCTGAAAGCCTTGGCGATTCGAGGAGAGGCATGAACCATATGAAGTTTAATTTTAGGAATAAAGGACGCAGATTTTTTTGTTCGGAGAGAACGTGCAAGTTGTCTGCCAGGTTTATCCCCCCACTCATACATTTTCTGTGAGATAAGGTGAAACTTCTTTTTCATTTCTAGAATTCTAGTCTAGAAGAACTTTGAAAGAGCAGTATGGTTTTTTTTTGCATATTCATACTTATCTACGTGGATGCAGAATCAGACCGTTGCTGCAGCTTTCCCCCGTCGTCTTTGCACTGAGCCACCAAACATTGCCGATGGCTCGGTTCTCTCACCTCCCCAAGCAGAGAGCTGATGACTGTCAGTCATCATCTCTCCTGCTCTACTCCTCCACGCTCATTGGAACGCTGAGCTGTGGAGGGGAGGGGAGGGGAGCGTCATCTCAGCCTCTCAGCGGCTTCCTAAGAGGCTGAGACTGCCATCAGTCCCGGAAGCTGGCGGATCCAGACTTCCTAAGTTGGGATGACACGCTGCCTCGACTGATTGCATTGACATCAGCGGAGAGTGGACTGCAGACCGCTCTCCACCGAAAACGGGTCACATGAGTGCAAAACGAATTGCACTTCTGTGACCCTTAGGAGAAGCCCAGTCTAAAAAGCTCAGGCTGGACCTCTCCCTTGAGTTCTTCTCTTTTTTGCGCAAGAGCCTCAAGGTGTGTTATGTGTAAAGATAGTTTGTGTTGCTTGTCTAGGTCAGCAACCTGTTGCAAAACTTCTTTAAGCTAATAACCATGCTCTGCCTTTTTCCTCGCACCAAGTTCAATTAGTCTACCTCTCATCGTAGCCTTGTGGGCCTCCCATAATAGAGGAGTAGTATCAGGAGATGCATTCACCGTGAAATACTGTCTCAGAGATGAGCAGAGTATTTCACAAAGCAGTATTTCACAGAGCAGCAACCTGTTGAAAAACTTACATAGTTACATAGTAGGTGAGGTTGAAAAAGACACAAGTCCATCAAGTCCAACCTATGTGTATGATTATATGTCAGTATTACATTGTATATCCCTGTATGTTGTGGTCATTCAGGTGCTTATCTAATAGTTTCTTGGAACTATCGATGCCCCCCGCTGAGACCACAGCCTGTGGAAGGGAATTTCACATCCTTGCCGCTCTTACAGTAAAGAACCCTCTAAGTAGTTTAAGGTTAAACCTCTTTTCTTCTAATTTTAATGAGTGGCCACGAGTCATGTTAAACTCTCTCCTGCGAAAAAGTTTTATTCCTATTGTGGGGTCACCAGTACGGTATTTGTATATTGAAATAATATCTCAAGCGTTCTCTTCTCCAGAGGGAATAAATTCAGTGCTCGCAACCTTTCCTCATAACTAATATCCTCCAGACCCTTTATTAGCTTTGTTGCCCTTCTTTGTAGTCGCTCCAATTCCAGTACATCCTTCCTGAGGACTGGTGCCCAGAACTGGACAGAATACTCTAGGTACGGCCGGACCAGAGTCTTGTAGAGCGGGAGAATTATAGTTTTATCTCTGGGCTTGATCCCCTTTTTAATGCATGCCAATATTCTGTTTGCTTTCTCAGCAGCAGCTTGGCATTGCATGCCATTGCTGAGCCTATCATCTACTAGGACCCCCAGGTGCTTTTCCATCCTAGATTCCCCTAGAGGTTCTCCCCCCAGTGTATAGATTGCATTCATATTTTTGCCACCCAAATGCATTATTTTATATTTTTCTACATTGAACCTCATTTGCCATGTAGTTGCCCACCCCATTAATTTGTTTAGATCTTTTTGCAAGGTTTCCACATCCTGCGGAGAAGTTATTGCCCTGCTTAGCTTAGTATCGTCCGCAAATACAGGGATTGAACTGTTTACCCCATCCTCCAGGTCATTTTTGTACAAATTAAACAGAATTGGTCCCAGCACAGAACCCTGGGGGACCCCACTACCCACCCCTGAACATTCCGAGTACCCCCCATTTATCACCACCCTCTGAACTCGCCCTTGTAGCCAGTTTTCAATCCATGTACTCACCCTATGGTCCATGCCAACGGACCTTATTTTGTACAGTAAACGTTTATGGTGAACTGTGTCAAATGCTTTTGCAAAATCTAGATACACAACGTCTACGGCCTTCCCTTATCTAGCTGGCAACTGACCTCCTCATAGAAGGTTAGTAGATTGGTTTGGCAGGAACGATTCTTCATGAATCCATGCTGATTACTGCTAATGATACCGTTCTCATTACTAAAATCTTGTATATAGTCCCTTATCATCCCCTCCAAGAATTTACATACTATTGATGTTAGGCTAACTGGTCTGTAATTCCCAGGAATGTATTTTGGGCCCTTTTTAAATATTGGTGTTACATTGACTTTTCTCCAATTAGCTGGTACCATTCCAGTCAGTAGACTGTCTGTAAAAATTAGGAACAACGGTCTGGCAATCACTTGACTGAGTTCCCTAAGTACCCTTGGGTGCAAGCCATCTGGTCCCAGTGATTTATTAATGTTAAGTTTCTCAAGGCTAATTTTAATTCTGTCCTCTGTTAACCATGGAGGTGTTTCCTGTGATGTGTCATGAGGATAAACACTGCAGTTTTGGTTACTGAAGCCCCCCGATTCCCTCGTGAAGACTGAGGAGAAGAATAAATTCAATACTTTTGCCATCTCCCCATCCTTTGTAACCAGATGTCCTTCCTCATTCTATATGGGGCCAATTTGGTCTGTCCTACCTTTTTTACTGTTTACATACTTAAAGAATTTCTTGGGATTTTTTTTGCTCTCCTCCGCTATGTGTCTTTCATGTTCTATCTTAGCCATCCTTATTGCACCCTTACATTTCTTGTTGCATTCTTTATAAAGTCTGAATGCTGATGATGATCCCTCAACCTTGTATTTTTTTAAGGCCTTCTCCTTTGCTTTTATATGCATTTTTACATTGGAGTTAAGCCATCCAGGGCTTTTGTTCGCTCTTTTAAATTTATTACCAAATGGGATGCATTGGCTAATGCCCTTATTTAATATGCTCTTAAAGCAAACCCATCTCTCCTCTGTGTTCTTTGTTCCTAAGATTTTATCCCAAGTTATGCCTTCTAGCAAGGCTTGTAGTTTAGGGAAGTTGGCTTCTTTAAAGCGGAGTTCCACCCAAAAATGGAACTTCCGTTTTAAGGGAGGTGACCCCCTGACATGCCACATTTGGCATGTCATTTTTTTTGGGGGGGGAGCGGATAAGGAAGGTGACCCCCTGACATGCCACATTTGGCATGTCATTTTTTTTGGGGGGGAGAGGATACCCTCTTTTTAGAGGGTCCCAGCTCCCACTTCCTCCCGGCACACCAGAAGGGAGATAACCTCTCCCCCTCCCTCTCAGCAATCATCTGGGACATATCACAGGTCCCAGATGATGGCCTGGCCAGTCACGGCTCTTGGAGCGGCTCGCGCATGCGCAGTGGGTGCCCGGTTGTGAAGCCACAGCCAGGCACCCACATTTACAATGCTGGCGCTGCAGAGAGGAGGGGGAGACAAGTGGTGCTTTTTTCCCCCACATCGCTGGACCCTGGGACAGGTAAGTGTCCTTATATTAAATATCAGCAGCTGCAGTATTTGTAGCTGTTGACTTTTATTTTTTTTTTAAAGCAGAACTGCACTTTGAGCTGATGAACATGCTCTCTCTTTCTGTTGCAAAACTTCTTTAAGCTGATGACAATGCTCTCTCTTTCTCCTCGCACCAAGTTCAATTAGTCTACCTCTCATCATATCCTTGTGGGCCTCCCATAATAGAGAAGGAGCAGTATCACGAGATGCATTCCCTGTGAAATACTGTTTCAGAGATAAAGATAAGATGGAGGTATCAGTAGGATTAGATAGAAGAGAATCATTAAGTTTCAAATTATTGGTGTGAGGTGGTAGAGATGGAATGGACAGGTGAATAGAGACAGGTGCATGATCTGATATAGATGCAGTACCTATGGAGGCAGAAAGAAAAAGGGGAAGGTGGAAATGGCCAATAAAGATATTGTCTATTCTTGAGTAGGAATGGTGTGTTTTGGAATAATAGGAGTAATGTTTATCTTTGGGGTGGAATAAGTGCCAGCCATCTAATAATTGAAGGTCATGAAGTCTTTTTTTTTACATAAGCCTGCCAGTTGTGTGAAAGTTTGAGACATAAAAGCGGGTTGGTTGTGATTAGGGCAATAGATATTTGCCAAGGTGCATTGAGTGTTACCTATAGAACCCTTAAAGGGTAACTGCACTTTCGTGGGGGAAAAAAATAGCAAATAAAGAAAAAATAATATAGCGTATACAATTGTGACACAATTCATATTATTATTGAATGTTATTAAAAATGACCTTTCCTTTTCAATCTGCAGCCACTGTAATTTTCTGAGAATGCATTGCAATATGGCTACCTGGAGTTGCACAGAGTTGCACAGAGTGTGTACTGACCACCCCCAGAAACATAATTTTTCAGGCATCCCCTGCAACAAAAATGTCATTTTTTTGGTGAGACACTCCCTCTAGGATGTAGAAGGGATGTAGGCCCAGCAGATTTCCTCACAAGAGCCCTGCAGGTGCACACCTGAGAGATAATTATGAAACCACTCCCATTAGATACACTCATTACTGAGGCTCAGAGGAACATACAGGGATTAGTTCAGAATAACAAAAGGTAGGAATCGGAAACAAAGGTTGTTATAATCCTTGCAATGTACATAGATCACCCAGAGGGGAATGTTTTTTCTCTACAAAAGTGTAGTTACGCTTTAAGGAAAAGAAAACGACCATGGTCATCAGCTAACATGTCAGCAAGCTGAAGGGACATACTCCCACTAAACCCAATGGCCACTCCTATAGCTGTATTGGTATTGGATAGACTGTAGTACCATTGCAGGAATTGAGGTGAAGGAAGTTTGACAGAAGTGGAGTGAGTTAGATGCGTTTCTTGAAGAAAAGCAATGGAGCAGGGAGCTTGTTTTAACTCTCTCATTACCTGGTGCCATTTCATGGCAAAATTCAAACCCCTTATAGTATATGAAAAAACTGTCTAAGTAACCATTGTGTCGGTGATGCATGAGCTCCCAGATCACAGTGCCATCTATACCAGCAAAAAAAGAGGGAGAGAGAGAGAGAGGTGAAGGGGGAAGGATAGGTGAGAGCTTGGAAGAGAAGGAAAAAGTACATAAGAAAGACATATATATACATCTTATATTGCTAATGGGAATCAATGAACATACTCTCAAAACTGTTGTGGTCCCTATGGTAAAAGAGAGAATGAGCCTCCATCGAGACCTCTGTGAAGGGTCTAACAAGGAATATATGGGGCAGTCTGCACTCAACAACCCCAAAAGGAGGGAGGCATGCAACAAATCTGATAGATAGAACATGAACTGGTGTCGTTGGGCTCCGTCAGCACACAGCCGCAATGATAGATGCAAAATAATAAAAGGAAATAAACTCTAGCAATAAAAAAGCTAAAAAACATTAACTCATCAATATTAAGCATTAAGGTGGTGATGTAGTGGAGAATAATCTAAGACAGTAACTGTTTTCAAATTTTTGACAGGCCTCAGGTTGCAAAGAGGGGAAGCTGCATTTTAGAAGGCCATATTTAAACTTATATACAGTGTAGTAGCCACACTGAGTGTAGTAGCCACTGGGGATCCATGTTCACCAAGAACATTGGGATAGTATCCTGCCATCCAGGAAGCTCCATTGGAAGCATGCTGATCTCATGGAGAAGTACTGGGAGATCTTCAAGAAATTGGAGTGTGGAAGTGCAGAAATTTTTGGTTACAATTATGCAGGAGGGGAATCCCCATCTCTAAGTGGCACCATCTCAGTTGGTCAAGAAGGGGTTTAAGTGCCCTGTGATCCTGTGATGTTCTGAGGTCTCTTTAGAAAGATCTGGGAATATGTTAAAGACTGCAACGTCAAAATCAATGCTCGGGGTGCCACGCAGCTTGATCATGATGGTGTTCTTGTCTTCAAAGTAATGAAGGCAAAAGATGATATCTCTAGGCCCTTTAGCTGAAATATTGCATGGTCGCAGAGCGTGGTGTACAAAATCAAATCTCAGAGGGTCAGTCACAGATTTCCCTAGAATCATATTCAGAATACCCTGGATCGTGGCCTCCAAGTCGCCATCTTTAGTTGCCTCTGGCAATCCCTGGATGTGTAGATTATTTCTGTGTTTTCGATTTTCTAAGTCCTCAAGCTTGTAAAAGGGTAGAGCGATGGGCTAATGCCAACTGAGTGACCGTGTCCTGCAGTTTCTTAATGGCTATCTCATGTGGGCCTTGTCTTTTCTCAGTGTCCTCTACTCGAGCTAGCAGGAGTGACATATTTGATCTCACTGCTGTGATTTCTTTCTTAATAGATTTGTCCAGGCTGTGAAACATCCCTGCCAGTTCTTTTTTGAGGTCGCTTACCAGGTAGGAAAGTTCTGAGCCAGCAGGAGAGCCGGGATCTCCCATTAGCTCTGACCCACAGGAGGAGGCAGGTGAGCTCTTCCGGAGTGAAGCCGCGCGCACAGAGGGGAATCCAATAGATCTTGAAGCTCTGGCCTGTGCACTTCGAGTGCTAGGACTGCTCCTCTCTGCAGCGATAAATCTCTTAATGAAGCCCAAGAAAGCCAGATTGACAGTGGATCCTCTCCCTGACCTCTTACCGAGTGTCGAGCGGGAACCAGAGGCTTTAGCAGGCATAGCTAGAGACATTAGGGCGGTTGTCTAGACAGAGCTCTCTTTAGAAACGTCCATTCAGCGCCATGCGGAAACCACACCCACCCGCTCCTAATGGTTTTGATATTGAGTTCTATCACAGTTAGTTTCTTTACGGTATGTTTGCCTGGAGTTTCACATTAAACTTGCTATTAAATTATGGACATTTTTTTGCATGCAATTGCTGGAATATTGTTAAAATGCAATTGCTGTATTTAATTGTAGTATTTATTTACTTCTTATAAATAGGCCTAAGAAAAAAGTCAATAACGTCATATTTAACCAATAAAAGGTGGTCATTTAGATTTGGACTATTGCTAGAAAGCAGTAAAACCTGTTGTATTTGATCCCTCTTACCCACCATACAGTTTGAGTTTATTGGTAATGATGCTCAAAAATCCTTTAGTACTTCACCATGTTTAATCAATGATTACATTACAATGTAATAGCTACACACAAAATTGCAAATTAATCCATAATATCCACATGTAACCACTTCATGGACTTTTAGTAGTCAGTAATATCTTAGTAACAGAGTTCAGTTAACACAATGGGTTGATTTACTAAAGGCAAATAAGCTGTTCACTTTGTAAGGGAAATTGTACTTTTCAAAAAAACTTGCCCTAGAACTTAGTAAATGAGGCAAAGCTCTGCTGACTTCCATCATTCAATTATGCACAAGCAAAAATTCATTTTTTTTCCTCTTGCACGTGATAGGGTATTCTTTGAAAAGTGGAACATTACCACATTCACAAAACTCTTGGAAAAATTCCCTTGGAAAGTGTAATTTCCTTTGCAAAGTTAACTATCAACCCCAATTTGTGGTAATGAATGTATATTTTAACTGTAAAGAAGTCTTAATTGGCTTTATGCATCTAGTGTTTCTGTAACTTCAACATCATTCTTTAGGCAGGGTTCACATTGTCTTCACATGCAGCTCATGGCAGGGGTCCAGTGCATCCCTGTTCTCCTTTTAAGGGACGAATCAGGCCCAAATTTTTGCCTGAATTCGGACCTGAAATGGAGCCAAAGACGCACAGGACCTGTGTACAATTCGCTCCACAGTCATCCCGGAGATGTGTGAACCGGCTCCATTGAGAGCCAGTCACAGTCTCCTGACATGCGAATTGGATGCAGAGAAAACCACATCCAATTCTCACTAGTGTGAACCCAGCCTAAATCACTGCCACATTTCAATGCTACAGTCTGCTACAGTCACATACCAAAGGTAAACTTGACTGTCTGATAGTTAATGATCAGTAGCTCTTTGGCAGCACATAAAGAAAGCATGTTATACACATACTGAACTGTGGCATTAGAAATAGGCAAAGGACCATCAAATCACACGATCTGTATTATGATTTCTATGTATTCACATTTCAAATAGTTCTAGCATTTGAGCACATTTTGTATGCATTTAGGCACATTGGGTTTTGTTTCTGCCTAAGGCCCTTATGCACACAGGGCGTTTCTACAGCCACTTTTAGCAGCATCCAGCGTTTATTATTACAGCTTAAAAACGCCTCTCTATGTTATTCTATTTGTCCATGCACACATAGGGGGTTATTTACGAAAGGCAAATCCACTTTGCACTGCAAGTGCACTTGAAAGTGCACTGAAAGTGCACTTGGAAGTGCAGTTGTTCTAAATCTAAGGAGTGGATCTGAAATGAGTGGAAGCTCTGCTGATTTTATCATCTAGTCATGTGCAAGCTAAAATTCTGTTTTTTATTTTCCTTGCATGTCCCCCTCAGATCTACAGCGACTTTACTTCCAAGTGCACTTTCAGTGCACTTCCAAGTGCACTTGCAGTGCAAAGTGGATTTTGCTTTAGTAAATAACCCCCATAGGCTTTTAGGAGCTGTAAGTGGCATGGGCATTTTCCTTGTCAAAAGAAGTTTATTGAGTATACAATGTTATAAAGATACATAAAGTAAGTTTACAAGGATCTATAAAGTAAGCTCATTGTTTTACAGTAGGGTTTATATAGGTAAATATCATGAAATTTCAAATATTAAACATTGGGTTCACGTAAACCTAAATTAAAGATATATATCATTTCCTTAGTTACTTTTGTAGGTATTTAAATGATTTATACCTACTATACATATTGTTTACAAGTAGAGTGTATATAGGTCAAATAAATTCTGTTAATAACTTTGGTATTGATGAAGATAGTTTGAATTATTTTGGGATTTTAATCCTTTTAGAGTAAACAATTACATATTTTATTCATATGTAACTGTTTAGATATGTTAACTCATAAAATTGAAGTTGTATTGCTTCAGATTAGAATAAACAAAAACATAATTCTAGGAACTAGTTAGGTAATAATATATTTGTTTTAAGAAAAGAAAGAAAAAGCTTCCAATACTTCTGGATTATTGAACATATTTGTCCTAAAAAGTAATAAATCTACTGTTATTACCTGATAATATATAACTGAACAAGAATTTCCTTATTTCACTTATATATTCTAAGGCTATATGAATCAGAAGTAATAAGAAATATAACTGGAATGTAACATGATCCCACACAGTGTGTGACTATCAGAATGCAGTTACATTCAGTTATAAATACAGGTTTTTTATAGAGAACCATCTCTTAGTATAATAAATGAAGAGATATCAGGAATTAGGATGTCAGTCCATTGAATCTTCTTGGTCCATGGATGATGTGGCATAACGGCCTCTTTTGTGAGAATGATGATTCCCATTTTGTTCTGAAATTTTCTGGGTGCTGCCTGAAGGTGAAGATGACGCCATTCTTCTGCATGTGGGAGTGTTGCTGCTCGTGGGTTCTGTCAGATTTAATTTTAAAAGGGTTTGTTGTAGTTCATCTGCTGATCTGCTTCTGTAAATTGTACCTTGGTAGTTAAATCTGACTGAAAAGGGGAAGCCCCATTGATACATAATGTTGTGGCGTTGCAGTTCCATTAGTTGGGGTTTCATGGATCGTCTTTTAGTAATAGTAAGTTGGGATAGGTCAGCAAAAATTTGATAATTGTGTCCTTGAAAATTAAGTTCCTTTTTTTCTCTTGCAGCAATTAGTATTTGTTCTTTCGTTCTGTAATAATGAAATTTTGTGATTATATCACGTGGGGGTCCATCTTTCTTTTTGGCTGTGAGGGCTCTGTGTACTCTGTCCAGTTCTAAACGTTCAATAGGGATATCTGGCTTTAGTTCTTGTAATAGAGCAGTAATAGTAGATTGCAGGTCTGTCACAGTTTCAGGTATTCCCCTTATGCGCAAGTTTGAACGTCTGGCTCTATTTTCGTAATCTTCTAGCTTAGTTTGAAGTATTAAATTCTCTTTTTTTAATTGTTCCAATTCTGTTATATTTTCTTGGGTTGTAATTTCAATTTCATCCATTTTTATTTCTAAGGCTGCGGTGCGGTTTCCCAGCTCTCTTATTTCTTTGGTTAGGCTTTTTGTTATTTGGTCTGAGGTTTGTTTTAAAGCCTTATGAAGCATCTTTTCAAATTGTAATAATATTACTGGGGATACTGAGGAGGCTTGTGGAGAAGTTTGTGAAAGGATTTGTTCTGTATCTGACTCAAATGGAGAGTCTTGCTGTGACATTTTCTGTCTGTGAGAGCGCCCTGATGCTGTATCTTGTGAGGTGACTGGAGCTGCTTCAGCTGCAGTGAGTGCCTGTGAGCTCTTTGTGAGGTGATTTTTATTTCTGCCACGGTTTCCTCCCAGTACCATATTTCCTGCCCAAACTTTCACAGTTTGTTCCCTGGGGCAAAAAGGTTCAAATGGATACCTTTTGAGCCTGCAGGCTCCGCTTTGTCCTTCTCTTCTCTCCTCAGCAGTGTGGAGCTCTAACAATGCATGTCTGCTCCGCTAGGCTCCGCCTCCTGCCCTCGGCATGGGCATTTTCAAGCTGCAAAAAAAAAAAACCCAGGGCCAGCGCGCTCTGACACGGCTAAACATGGCTAAACGCTCTATACAGCCTTAAGCCAGTTTAGCCACGTCAAGCATTTTTAAACTTTAGTTATGTGATTGGTTACTGTCATATCAGCAAAACCCTGAAATTCCTGTCTGTACATTACCCAATAGTCTTTTGCTCAGCCGTGTGGTTGTATAGTAAGAGGAAGAGTAGAGGGAAGATGGCTGCTGAGATCTCTCTGTCAAAACTAATATCAGCAGTGGAGGCCCATGCAAAGCTATGGGATGTTTCACATGCCCTGTACAATGACAGGATATGGAAAACAAAGTTATTGATGGACATCATTTTAGCGCTGACACCGAACTGAGAGCATCTGAGCAATGCACAGAAAAGGGAAAGAAGTGCATTTAGTTTTATTGAATGTATGATATGTTAGTTCTGTAATGTTAATTACGAATGCATATTAACCTTTCTTTTCCACTTTTCTTTTCTTTTTTTTAGACAAAATATTTTAGTGATGGTGAAAATCATTACAGGACCACATGCCGAGGGATTTAACAGAGGAGGAAAAGGCAATGCGAAGTGGAGCATCAGCTCCTCAAAAGAAACCTCACATTTATGCAATCACTTGGCTTATCTCTGCTAAGGATTAGCTTTGTGTTCGAGTCGAACGCATGTTCGACTCGAACATCGTGTGTTCGGTTGTTCGCCGAATTACGAACGATATGGGCCATTCGCACCATAATTCGAGTGGCGCGTCATGGCCTATAATTTACTGCGGCATCGCAGTGCATTGCTGGCTGATGATTGGCCAAGCATGCACTATGACCCGCATGCTTGGCCAATCACAGCGCTGTGTGTACAGAGAGCTGTAATTGGCCAAAGCCAAGGAGGCTTTGGCCAATTATGGCTCAGGGGGTTTAGTACACGCCCCACACTATATAACGTTGCCTCCATGGCGGCTTTGTGTAGTGTGTTGCGGTGGAGACTGGAGAGAGAGAGATAGACAGAGAGACAATGTCATTTGATTTAAGTTAGATAGAGTAGGCAGGTCGAGTCAGTTAGCTGCACTTACAGTGTATTGTGTATATATGCATCCCAGGTGTTGTGTATATATATATATATATATATATATATATATATACTGTATTCAATTTAGCTAGATCCTGTTCTTCTCTTCCTAATATATTGACAGGCAGGCAGGTGTTTTTACAGTATTTCCAGTTAGTGTACTGTGTACCCTGCACAGTTGCACCTACAGTATAACTTCCTGAAGCCAGGTGCTTGTATAGGCTCTTAACGTATTTCCAGTTACTGTACTGTGTAACCTACACAGTTGCACCTACAGTATAGCTACCTGAAGCCAGGTGCTTGTGTGGGCTCTTGACGTATTTCCAGTTACTGTAGTGTGTACCCTGCACAGTTGCACCTACAGTATAGCTACCTGAAATCAGGTGCTTGTGTAGGCTCATGAAGTATTTCCAGTTAGTGTACTGTGTACCCTGCACAGTTGCACCTACAGTATAACTACCTGAAGCCAGGTGCTTGTGTAGGCTCTTGACGTATTTCCAGTTACTGTAGTGTGTACCCTGCACAGTTGCACCTACAGTATAGCTACCTGAAGTCAGGTGCTTTTGTAGGCTCTTGAAGTATTTTCAGTTAGTGTACTGTGTGCCCTGCACAGTTGCACCTACAGTATAACTACCTGAAGCCAGGTGCTTGTGTAGGCTCTTGACGTATTTCCAGTTACTGTACTGTGTACCCTGCACAGTTGCACCTACAGTATAGCTACCTGAAGACAAGTGCAGTTGTTCTCATACTAATAATACTACAGGCAGGCAGTTGATTCTGCTAGATGCAGTATAATCGGTATATATATATATATATATACATCCCAGTTTTGTGCAGCTACATCTCACTGCAGGCCAATAGTATGTCTGGAAGGCCAACAAGGAGAGGCAGACAGTCACAAGCCAATAAAAGAGGGTAAGCAGGCTCTGTGTCTAGAGGCAACAGTGCTGGTCGTGGAGACGGTGCATCCTCATCAGCACGTGGCCGTGGGACACGCTTGGCCTTTTTTTCGGCAGCTGGCCCTGTTGAGCCGCAGTTGATGACCAAGCCGTCCTCATCCTCCTCATCCTCTCTCACCCAGGCTCAGGGTACTTTGTCTGGCAAAGCAGCTGCCAACGTGGCCTCTTCCCTCGGCTCAATGGCATCAGTGACTCCTTCCCTAGCCCCACCATGTCCTCCTGAGGAGTCCGCCGAACTGTTTGACCACAGTGTTGGGTACATGCTCCAGGAGGATGCCCAGCGTTTTGAAGGCTCCGATGATGGTACTCAGCTAGAGGAAGGCAGTAATGTGAGCCTAGACAGGGGTGGTGCCCAAGAAGGACAGCAATCTGGCAGTCATGTTCCCCCTGCTGCAGCATACTGCCAGGTTTTCTCCAGTGATGAGGAGGGAAGAGATGATGAGGTCACTGACTCCACGTGGGTGCCTGATAGGAGAGAGGAGGAGGAGGAGGCAAATCACCAACGAGGCAGGATGCCCTCCAGGGGCCAGCCTAAGGGCAGCATACTGACTGCATCACACCACAGAGGTCCTCATGTGCAGGGCACTGCTGTCTCTGCACGTTATTCCAATAGTTCTTTGGTGTGGGCCTTTTTTGAGACGAGTGCATCAGATCCTACCGCTGCTATTTGCAACATATGGCTCAAGCGTATCTCGCGTGGCCAAAACATCTCCCGCTTGGGCACCACATGCTTGACCAGACATATGTTGACCTGCCATGCAGTTCATTGGCAAGCGTACCTAAAAGACCCACACCAAAGAACAAAGAGGACCTCTCCTTGCTCCTCATCAGCTGGGATCTCCAACCCCACTATATCTTCAGTCCTCTCTGAGACCTGCACTGAGAGGAATGAAGGTGTAGAATTAGGTGTGTCACAGCCAAGTACTTGCGGGCAATCTGCTATCGGAACACCGATGTCAGATTGTACCAGGCAAATTTCCCTGCCCCAGCTGCTGCACCGCAGAAAGAAGTTCGCTCCCAGCCATCCACATGCCCAGCGGTTGAATGCTAGCTTGGCAAAATTGGTAGCACTTCAACTGCTACCTTTTCAGTTGGTAGACTTTGCCCCCTTTAGTGAGTTTGTGGAATGTGCGGTTCCTCAATAGCAGGTTCCCAAACGCCACTTTTTCTCATGGAAGGCAATTCCGGCTCTCTACCAGCATGTGGAAGGCAATGTCTTGGCCTCGCTTGACAGGGCGGTCAGCGGTAAGGTGCATATTACCGCTGACTCATGGTCCAGCAGGCATGGACAGGGACGTTACCTAAGGTTTCACGGTGCATTTGGTGACTCTGCTGGCAGCTGGGAAGGATGCAGGACAAGGTGCAGTAGTGTTGGAGGTTGTTCTGCCACCACACCTCCAAAATGCCACTATTGGTGATTCTGACACATCTCTCTCCTCCACACCCTCCTCTTCTTCTTCCTCCATGGCCTCTTCTGGTGCTTTATCCTCGGAACCAGCGGTGCTCCGTAGGTGTTCAAGGGGCTACGCAAGTACGCAGGCCAAAAGATGCCATGCGGTGCTTGAGCTGGTGTGCTTGGGGGACAGGAGCCACACTGGGACAGAGATTCTGTCAGCTCTGCAGGGGCAGGTTCAGAGGTGGTTGACGCCATGCCAACTTAAGCCAGGAATGGTGGTTTGCAACAATGGCACCAACCTCCTCCCCGCCCTCCGACAGGGACAACTGACCCATGTGCCCTGTTTGGGTCACATCCTTAACATGGTGGTGCAGCGGTTCTTGAGCAGGTACCCAGGCTTACAGGATGTCCTGAGGCAGGCCAGGAAAATCTTTGTGCATTTCCGCCGATCATATAATGCCAGTGCTCGGCTGGCAGACCTCCAAAAGGAATTTAACCTGCCCAAGAACTGCCTAATCTGTGACATGCCCACCAGGTGAAACTCAATGTTGGCCATGCTGTAGTCGCTGCACACGCAGCAGAGGACCATCAATGAGTACCTGAGCGACTGTGGCACCAGGACAGGGTCAGGGGAGCTTGTTTTTTTTCCCCACGCCAGTGGGCCATGATCAGGGATGCATGCACTGTCCTGTCACCGTTTGAGGAGGCCACGAGGATGGTGAGCAGTGACAGTGCATGCATCAGTGACACTGTCCCCCTTGTCCACCTGTTGGAGCACACGTGGAATAATGGACAGGGCACTTGAGGCAGAACAGATACAGGAAGAGCAGGACTTCCTTAGCTCTCATGGCCTCCTTTATCCAGACAGTGTACCTGCGTGCCCACCGATCACACAGGAAGAGGACGAGGAGGAGGAGGAGGATTGTGTCAGCATGGAGGTGGAGCCTGGTACTCAGCATCAGCAGCAGTCTTTAAAGGATCATTTACAGTCTCAAGAAACCCGTGGAATTGTACGTGGCTGGGAGGAGGTGGCTGCGGATCATATCGTCCTTAGTGACCCAGAGGACTCCGGACCGAATGCCTCAGCAAACCTACGCTGCATGGCCTCCCTGATCCTGCAAAGCCTGCGGAAGGATCCTCGTATTCGTGGTATCAGGGAGAGGGATCGTTACTGGCTGGCAACCCTCCTTGAACACGTTACAAGAGTAAGGTTGTAGACCTAATCTTGCCGTCGCAGAGGGAGCAGTGGATGAAACATCTTCTGGAGGCCTTGCAGAAAGGTTTGTGCAACGCATTCCCAGAGACTGGGAGGTTACAAACTCCTGTTCCTGGACAACGTATTGCCGAAACTTCGGTCAGTCAAAGAAGGAGCTGTGGAGAAGGTGGCCGTCTGACCGATGCATTCAGACAATTTTTTAGTCCGCAGCCCCAAGGTATGATCAGTTCCAGCAACCATCGCCAGCGTCTGTTTTACATGGTGCAGGAATACCTAGGGACAAGATCTAACTTTGACACCTTTCCCACCGAAAATCCTCTGGGTTACTGGGTCTTGAGGATGGATCACTGGGCAGAGCTTGCACAGTATGCAATTGAGCTACTGGCCTGTCCTGCATCCAGCGTTCTTTCGGAACGCACATTCAGTGCCGCTGGAGGCTTTGTAACCGATCACAGGGTGCGCCTGTCCCCCGACGCGGTCGATCGACTGACCTTCATAAAAATGAATCAGTCTTGGATCACCACCAGATACCAAGCACCTGATGCTGATGTAACCGAATACATTTTTTTTGAAATGTCAGATCCCTTCAAGACTGCCTATGCTGATGCTGAGTGACTATCCTGTTATGCTGAGTGACTATCCTCTTCCTCCTCAATGATCATGCTGATAGCTTATAAGAATATTTTTGTTTCTGGGCGCCGCCACCAGTGGCAAAGGCCCAATTTTTCAGCCCCTGTTTAACAGGGGCATGTAATTAAAATTTTTGATGCAATTCTTTGCAGCAGGGCTCGTTCCTGCGCTCCAGCTAGAGTATCTGTGAGGGGTTGCAGTGTTGTGGCACCAGCACCAGTGCCTAAGGCCCAATTTTTCAGCCCCTGTTTAACAGGGGAGTGTAATTACAATTTTTGATGCAATTCTTTGCAGCAGGGCTCATTCCTGTTCTCCAGCTAGAGCATCTGTGAGGGGTTGCAGTGTTGTGGAACCAGCACCAGTGCCTAAGGCCCAATTTTTCTGTCCCTGTTCAACAGGGACATGTAATTACAATTCTTGATCTAATATTTCACAGCAGGGCCCGTTCCAGTGCCCACCAAGAGTAACTGTGAGAACTTACAGTGTTGTGGCATCAGCACCACCACCACCACCACCACCAAAGGCCCAATTTTTCTGCCCCTGTTCAACAGGTGCATGTAATTACAATTCTTGATCTAATATTTCACAGCAGGGCCCGTTCCAGCGCTCCACCAAGAGTAACTGTGAGAACTTACAGTGTTGTGGCACCAGCCCCAGCACCACCAAAGGCCCAATTTTTCTGCCCCTGTTCAACAGGTGCATGTAATTACAATTCTTGATCTAATATTTCACAGCAGGGCCCGTTCCAGCACCCACCAAGAGTAACTGTGAGGACTTACAGTGTTATGGCACCACCACCACCACCACCACCAAAGGCCCAATTTTTCTGCCCCTGTTCAACAGGTGCATGTAATTACAATTCTTGATCTAATATTTCACAGCAGGGCCTGTTCCAGCGCCCACCAAGAGTAACTGTGAGGACTTACAGTGTTGTGGCACCAGCACCACCACCATCACCAAAGGCCCAATTTTTCTGCCCTTGTTCAACAGGTGCATGTAATTACAATTCTTGATCTAATATTTCACAGCAGGGCCCTGCGAGGGCTTACAGTGTTGTGGCAACACCAACACCTAAGGCCACAATTACTGCAGAGTATATAGGGCAGGCCCCTACTTTCAAACATCCAACTTACAAATGACTCCTACTTGCAAACGGAAGGAGACAACAGGAAGTGAGATGAAATCTACCCCTAGGAAGGGAAATTCTCTCCTGTAAGATTTAATATGGGAAAAACGTTTCTCCTTTCCACTGATGCTTTGTCACCAATTCTTGTTTCACTAAAACCCCCAAATTTTCTAAAAACATTTGTCATTGGGACAGAAAGTGAGGTGAAATCTTCTGAAGAGGAGCACAGACAGCAAAACAAATGTCACAGGGGTTATAACCCTTCCCTATGTTTTCCAAAAAGCTTAAAAATAGATTTTTTGGCTGGAGCTACACTTTAAAAATGTACCAGTTCAAAATTACAAACAGATTCTACTTAACAACAAACCTACAGTCCCTGTCTTGTTTGCACCGCCTGTATACTGCTGTTCAGAGTATATAGGGCCTGGGGGCCCCACGCCTTTCCTTTTTTTAATTTGGGTGTGGGGTTCCCCTTAATATCCATTTAATATCCATACAAGACCCAAAGGGCCTGGTAATGGACTGGGGGGGTTTGCATTGATACATGTCCACTGGGGCAGGACCCGGGTCCCCAAACCCCTAGGACAATACCATGCAAATTAGCCTTTAAAATTAGCACTTTTAATTTTGAACGTTCTAGTCCCATAGACTTCAATGGGGTTCTAACGTTCCTGCGAATTTTCGGTCCGTCCGCAGGTTCTGGTGCGAACCGAACTGGGGGGTGTTCGGCTCATCCCTAATCTCTGCCAATCCATTATTGACAACAGTAGACAGTAAGTATGTATATATATATATATATATATATATATATATATATATATATATATATATATATATATATATATATATATATATTTTTTTTTTTTTTTTTTTCATTTGTGCATTGCTCTAACGCTCCCGGTTGGATGGGCGTCAGCGCTGAACTGATGTCGAACCATAACTTTGCTTTGCGTAACCTTTCATTATACAGGCCATGAGAAACATCCAATAGCTCTGCATGGGCCTCCATAGCTGATATTAGTTATGTCTGAAAGACCTCAGCAGCCATCGTTTATTTAATTGCTGCTTTCTTATCAAACAATATGTTTTATTCCCTATTTTTTTCTGCAGCCTTTTTTCCTTTTATTCTATGTTTTTAGGCAGGGATATTTTTTTCTAGCTAATTAATCTTCTATTTTCCTCTTTCCAGGACAACATCCAACACTAATGATGAAAGTGAGGCTTTGGAGGAGGCAGTGAAACCCGAACTGGCAGAAGAATTTCTAACTAGTGCAACAGGCAGCACTAGCCTAGCATCCCCACATCCAGCAAGTGTGGCAACAGATGATGAGATCCATATGTCAGGTAATGGTCCATCTGTTATGTCTTTCTGTCTATCTTACTGTTTGTCTGTCTATCCATATCTATCTATCTGAAAATGTTCTAAGTTTTTTTTGCAGGAATCAATGAAACTCGATTTGCCATCAACCAGCCAAGGGTGTTCCATTGTGCGTGGCTGTGGCCACAATCAGCATCGGGGGGGTTTCCAGTAATGAAACTAAAGACAGGGTACCAGTGCTGCTGCAGGAGGTCCTGCAGGAGAGGCGCAGTGTGGATGCCTTCTTGGATCCAGGCAGCCCATGTGCCTGCTTCTTCACTTTATACTATATCCTGGAGGACATTTTGGGAGACCAGGAAAAGCATTGTATGGGTAGCATGTTTTCAGTTGCAATGCAGTATAGACATGCAAAATTAAGTGGTGGGCCACCACCATGCAATCCATATAATGCTTTTTAGGATCCCCCAATGCCCCCTAGGACCTCAGTGGCGTTAGTACCCCCCCTGTCAACATCAGCCCCCTCCTCAATGCCAGCCCCCACCTACCCAGTCCCAGATCTCCTTTTTATCACCCCCACCCCTCACGTGACTTTCCTCCTCCTTCTCACCATCCAATCCCTTACCATTTCTATTCTGATCCCACAACTACCTCATTTCAAGGACCCAATTCCACCCTGATTTTGGTCCTGCACGCCTGCCTCTACCTACCCACTCACACCCTGAAGCCTCTTTCCCTCGTCACGCCTGCCTCTACCTACCCACTCACACCCTGAAGCCTCTTTCCCCTGTCTCCAATCCCCATGTGGAAACCAAGGGGATAATTTATCCAGCACATACCACCAACTTTAGGCCTAATTTTTATTACCTTCTTCTACATCTGGCTTTTTTCTTTTACAAATAAAACAATTGAACTGATATGTTGTCGTGTTGTATGTAAATTTTTCTTTTTTTTGGGGTATGATGCACTACAGCACTTGTTACATCTTACTTCTGTGTGGGTTTAAAAAGTACATCTGTACATTCTCTATGTGTCTATTGTGCATTATCTCACACAGAAGTAAAAAATTAAAAAGGACACATTTTCCTCTGATTGGGGTAAACGTATGCACAGCCCAAAAGGAGTCTGCATACGCTTGTCTCCCGCAGAGGAAAAGGACACATTTTCCTCAGTGTGGGGTAAACCTATGTATAGCCCAAAAGGGTACTTCATACACTTGCCTCCCACAGAGGAAAAGGACAAAGGAACAAGAGAAAACAAAAAGACCAGACATAAATTGTAAAAAATGTATTTAAAGAAAAAAGATTTTTGAACAAGACAGAAAGCAGAGATAATTAGGGAAACAACCAAAAATACATCACCCGTATTGATCCTGCCATGACACTTCATCATCTGGTGATACAAAAAAATCTGCAAACTGATTGAGGATGGTCATGACCCATGAAGTTAACCACAAGTCAATAAATTGCACTTGCTAACTTGGTTTATGGGGCTGGGGTTCAACAGTGCCACTCTCCTTGTCCCACAGAAAGTTTTGAAGGATGCAGCATGCCAGTACCACTTTAATGACATTCTCCATATTGAACTGCATACATGACAGCAGTACTCTCCATTTTTCCATGCAAATGCCGAAGAGTTGAAGATTTTTTGTTTCCAACTGAGACCGTAGCCACTATATGACCTCATTAGATTACCTGGGTGTCACAAGCAGCCTTTCCTCCGGTGACACACTGGTTCGCATCTAAATGTCCATCCTTGCCAGCCTTGGTCTGAGCCTCTCCAACAGGTCGTCAAAGGCAGAAATGGACATCCTCGTGAAGTTCAGAAGTTTTGCAGGATGCATGTGAAGTTGTGCATACAAGTTGGTAAAGTACCCCAAAGAGAGATGCTGGGATACAATAGGATGCATCCAGAAATGACAATGACTGCTGCTTATCTCCTCCTTCTGCTGTCTCCTTCTTCGCAGCCTCTGTAAGACAATCAGCAGGATGGCCCCATCAATTTTCTGAAAGATGAAATCCATAACAGCAATCAAAAACTCCAAAAATTTGCAGATACTCTCAAATTCTCTCTCTTCTCTCTCTCTCCAACCAAAATGGCACTGATACATGCATATTTATTTTGGCATTGTAAGAAATTTGGGAGTGGAAAATAGAAGAGAGCTGTGTTCTTTTTTAAAAAAAATGCTGCTAAACGCTAATGTGGCTAAACGCAGCTAAACATGCATTAACGCCAATGCAAAACACTTTTTTTCTAACGCCCTGTGTTTATGAGGACTAAATGTTCGCCTCCTGAACGCAATTTTGGTGCCTTCAGATTTATGCCTCTTAACACCCCTGCCACTAAACTCCTCTAAAAGCCTTTGCGTGCATGGACACATAGGCTAACATAGAGGGGAATTTAGGGGCAGAATAAAAACTTCAAACGCTTGTAAAATGGGCATTTGACAGCTGCAGTGTGCTTGAGGCCTTGTGGATCTTATATAATGTTTTATTTTGTTTCTTCTCATTCTTACTTTCAAAACATCTCGACTAATATGGAATAGTCTTTTTCAAACTCGCTGGCCTCCACCAACCTTCTTAAGGTTTAAATGAATCCTTAAAATGTACCTTTGTAGGGAAGAATATGGATTGACTTCTCACCTTACATATTGACACGTATTTAAATGTTCCCCTACCTCTTGCATCCATTATGATTATACAGCACTTTTAGTTCTTATAGGCAAGGTACTAACTAAGTACTGTGTTATTAGCAGTATGTGCATCTTTCTTTCTTTTTGTCTTTTTTTTCTTTCTTTTATTCGTTTTTTAAATTTTGTCTTTCATGTTCCTTTGTCAATCACTCAGTTTGGGCTTTAAAAGTCAAATGTAAAAGATGGAAAACTAATGAAATGTTAGGGGGTTGAGAGGGAAATGACATTTAAACAGAAGAGAAAGCATGCTGCTTTGTCTCAGTAAGACTCCACTGAAGTCTACAGGGCAGCTGATGTCAGAAGTTAGAAAGACTCACAGAAATCAGTGAGATTTGACACATTTGCAATTTGCTCAAGTTAGTATATTTCATGCTGGCTGCTCCTGCTTCACTAGCAAGTCACAGATGGAGAAGTGTGCAGTTTAATAGCGTTTCAATTGATTGAATCAAAGTGAGCAAGAAACTCTTTAATGAACATGAGAGCCTCAGATAGAGGTGTCCCCAATTATTTAAAAATACTCTAGAAATACTCTAATTTCACATTCATTATAGGGAAAATGGGAAAAATGTGAAACAATGATTAACAAAATTATATTAACAACAATTACCATCTGCAATAAATGGCGTAAAAGCATGTTAGGTTTTATATCATCAGCTATGTGTGGAAGAGAATCGTGCTCCAAAAGGAAGCATATGTTTTAGGCAACACATCCTGTGGCTTAGGTACAGTGCCGTTAAGACATATTTAATATTGTTCTTGTGTTAAAGTAAAAAATTTGTTTTTGCTGTGTTATAGGGAAAAAATCTACATAGTTACATAGTTAGGAAGGCTGAAAAAGCCAATTGAGTTTAACCAATAATACAAACATGAAATATGAGTTTGTTTTCAACTTTATCCATTCACAGTTCAAGAAAATGTCAAAATATTGTGTTTGTTCACTGCCAGTTTTAACAGGGACAGTTAAAAATCGACCATGAAAAAATTTGTATAATGTAAAATTCTTTGTAATTTTAATTACATTAAGCTAAAAGATCATCTTAATAGTTTAAAGTGGTTGTGAACCCATATGCAAAAAAAAAAAAATTAAAAAATAAAAAATAAAAAGACCTGCAAGACAAAGGCATAATGAGCTAGTATGCTATGCATACTAGCTCATTATGTAATACTCTCCTGAGATCGAAGCCCCCGCAGTGGTGCCCATACACAGCAGTGGCCACCGACATTTCTCCCCGGAGTTACTTACGGGTATCACGGCTCCGGAGCTGAGATTGGCTGGAGCCGCGATGACGTCACTCCTAGGCATGCGCGCGAAAGCCGCCCGTAATGGCACAATCACTGAAGCAAACGATACGTAGGTGCCATTTGCTTCAGTGTGCATGTGCCAATGACGTTGGCACATGCAGATACAGGGGTCTCCTAAACCGTGCAGGTTTAGGAGATATCTGAGGTAGCTACAGGTAAGCCTTATTATAGGCTTACCTGTAGGAAAAAGTGGATTGTAAGGATTTACAACCACTTTAAAAGGCATATTAATAGGCCATCAACACCAACACTAAAGGATATATTCATGGCAATTTTTTCACTGTCTACCATCTAAAACCTAACCACTCAGCATTTTATTTATATATTCATCCATTGTATAAATGGTATCTCCCAATATTTTGTATATTGATGAAGCCTGGAGGTCTTGTTGTCAGGTACACAAAGCATTTAGTGTGTAAAACCTTTCTTCTTTAGGTTCTGTGAAGCAAAAGTTCCACGAAAACACATTTCACAAATGTTACACACTGTGAATAAATTGCTGAGAATGTATTACTTCATAACAATGTAATGGCCTTGAAGGCCTGTTTATTATTTATTAAAATAATAAAATGTTATATTATATTTATTTGGTGGGCACCTTTAAATCCCATAAATTCCAGCAAACTTTTGAAAAGGGACTATTAGAAGCTCGTATTAATTATTGAAAAACATATCTTTATTTTTACATAGAGTCGCAGACACACTCACAGAGTTTATTTGAAGTGTTAGGCTTGGTTTCCACTATTGCGACCCCAAAGTCACGCGATTTACAGTGCAACTTTACAATGTAATTTTTTTTTGCGATTTGATGCGACTTTCCAAATGACTTTGTGCGACTTTGATGTTGCTGCGATTTAGTCATAGTGATGTAATTCCTTATCCTGCTTAGTTATTTCCCTTCCTCTTTCATTGTCACATGTTGTATAGTGCTTACCAAACATGTTGGCTATGCAATATGTTGGGTCAGCAGTCATTATGGCT
Source organism: Aquarana catesbeiana (assembly GCF_042186555.1). Classification (NCBI taxonomy): domain Eukaryota; kingdom Metazoa; phylum Chordata; class Amphibia; order Anura; family Ranidae; genus Aquarana; species Aquarana catesbeiana. The sequence goes on from NC_133324.1 coordinate 264,242,207, forward strand.
GCTTTCGCAGCATTAATAGATGAAGAAGAGGATAACCGGAGGTGGAGAAGGCATAGATTTTGGATCCATCCCATCATCACCCAAAGGGAAGGGAGAGGCCAGTTTTGGGTCCTTTACAATGACCTCCGTACTCATGAAGAGAAATTCTTCAACTACATACGGATGTCAATTAGAAGGTGGGAACATTTGTTTATGTCAACTTGCAAATGCTCCAAAATATATTTAGGAAAACGTGTATATGCATGGTCACTATAATTTTTAGCTTTGAATAGCTAGAAGTGTTAACAATAACCTGATCAAATGTTTTAAAAAATGGAAATAGTTTTATAAATGGTTGATTTTTACATGGTCAATGTAGATAATAGCCATACATTTTCTCTTTACAGTTTTGATGAATTGTTGGCTTTGCTCTCTAGCCATCTAGAGCGACAAAACACCAGTTTCCAAAGGAGTATTCCAGCTGTTGAAAGACTCATTATAACATTGAGGTAACTTTTCATACCTACTTTTTCTTCTTCTTACCTCATATGTGGTGTTTGGATATCCACATCATTCTTTCATCCTCTTTACATGAATTGAAATAATAAATACTAGCATGTTATTGTGGGTGTGATTGTTTTTACAATATTAATTATCCCTGTACATCACCAGTGTCTTTCTCCTGCTCCTCTTCTTCCTTCACTTCCTCAGGCACCTCCTTTCAAGCTCGTTTTTAGTTGTAATATAGAAGTAGCTTATTGTTAATATGTATCATTCTAATAAACTGTATTTACTCTTCCATTTTAGGTACCTGGCAACTGGACATTCCTTTGCAAGTTTGCATTTTGAGTTCTTGATTGGCAAAACTACTGCCAGCAATATTGTCCATGATACCTGCAGAGACATCTGGAATGTTCTTAGGGATTTGGTTCTGAAGAAGCCCGCTCCCGAAGCTTGGTGCAAGATAGCGGAAGTTTTCTGGGACCGATGCAATTTTCCTAATTGTGTCGGGGCAATTGACGGCAAACATATAAGAGTAATGATGTCCATTGGCAGCGGAACAAAATTCTTCAACTATAAAAAATATTTTTCGTTTGTCTTACTAGCAGTGGCTGTTGCCAATTATTTTTTTTAGATATAGATATAGGATCGTATGGCAGCAGCTCAGACTCCAGTATTTTTGCACGATCATCTTTTGGAAGAATGTTGAAGGAAAATGGAATGGACCTGCCACAGGACTCTCCGTTGCCAGGAACAAATGGACCACCACTGCCATTTGTATATGTTGGGGATGAGGCCTTTGCTCTCAGTGACCATCTACTAAGGCCTTTTTTCCAATCGGTCTCTGAGTGAAGAGAAGAGAATCTTCAACTAGTGCTTAATGAGGGCAAGACGAGTTATCGAATGTGCATTTGGCATTTTATCGAACAAGTGGCAGTTCCTACATACACCTATCAATTTGAAAATGGAGAATGCAATATCTGCGGTAAAAGCAGCATGTGTGCTTCATAACTATGTCCGAATTTGTGATGGGTGCCTTTTTGAAGATTCCCTCATGCATGATATGGAAGGTGCATAATGGAGTGCCAGTAGGGACACCACCAATCGTGCCACTGTGCGTGAGGGTTTCACTTTGTTTTTCATGTCTACTGCTGGTTGTGTCCCCTGGCAGCAGGATGCCATTGCATAATGTATGTCACGCATTATTTGATTTATTATTGTTTATATGTCTGTTATGTTTAATTGCATTCAAATGCTGAATAACAGGTCTTTAATACAAAATATAAAAATGGATAATTAAAAAACACATAATGTAACCAGAATAATTTTTATTTTCAAATTTTTTGTGCAAGAATGCACCAAAAATAAAGTATTTTTTTGGTGAACTACACCCTTTGTTGTTTTTTTTTTTAGACAACCACAACAAAGAAAAATAATTTAACATATATAAATTTGAACAACACCAAAAAAAGGCATACAACAAATTACAATATATAATCTGAATATTTTTTAGCAGCAAAATCTTTTTGCAAGAATGCAAAAATAACAAAAATTAGTTTAAGGGAACTAAACCATTTTTGGGTTGTTGTTTTGGCAACCACAACAAAAAAACATAAATGAACAAGTATCAAAACAACACCAAAAATAAAAAAAACCTTACAATTGCTGGTATGTTTTGTTGCAGTAGTCCCAGAAACTGACCTAGTGGTTGGTCCAAGGCAATCCACTGATGTTCCCGGGTAGTATTTCCTTTCAAGAAAAGGCGGAACCTGACTGGGTGTAGGCTGCCTAAGTTGGTGAGTGGTCGGGGGGCCAAGGATAGAGGTATTGGGGACAGGAATTGGATGCAACATGCGTGGCCTTGAGGGATTCAGCATATTACCATACTGGTCACAGTATGGCCAGTTTATTGGTGGAGCATACTGTGTACTTTGAAAGTGAGGGTATTGTTGATAAGGGGGATATGGTGGGGGGGTTGCATATATGCTGAGGATGTTGTTGGCTCCTCACCCACAAAGGATTGAGCAGTTGACATCAAAGCCATCCTGACTGCATATTTTTTCTCTCGGGGACCTGTTTACATATGCCTAAAATTACAGTGAGAAATGCTGTGTCTTCACATTGGTTTTCAGCCATTTTAGTGGACATCTGACTGACTACATCTAAAATTTTATCCATGGGTTTCCCAGCCCTGGCACTTCCCCTTGAAGATCTTTGCAAAGGCCTAGAGACATTGCTAGGCCCTGGTTCTGCATCCTCCTCATTCATGGAGTTTGTTGATGACCTTGATTCATCTACTGACAGTTCCTTGTCAATATTGTCTTGGAATTGTTCTTCCTCCGCAGCAATAGCAGCTTCCTCTGACTCATCTTCCGGTGGCAAACCCTGTGTGCTGTCTTCCCAGCTTGCTTGGGTTCTGAAATACGAATAACATATTTTGAAAGTAAGCATTTTCAACACCGGTTTTAAAAATTCAAGATCCCCCGCATGGGCATATGGGGCTAATCTTTTTTAAACCAGAACCACTCCTTCCTTCTTTTAATTTTCATAGGTACTGGTTGGAACAATCTTTGAGACTTCTCCATCGAGTGCACTGCAAAATATAAAGACAATACCAAGTTCAAAAAATCTTTCTTTATTAACTGCCCATAGGTCATTCATTTGCTAGGCTGCAGAATTGATGTTGATGGTGGGAAAACAACCAAAAGATATATTATCCATGACACCTGCAGAATTTGTGATGTGCTGAAGGATGTCGACAATATTGTTTGGACCATGGGCAAATATTATTTGGGGTCCCACACACAAAGATTTACTTTCCAGCAGCCACAGGTTGCAGGAAAGAAACTAGCTAAATTCCACCATCAACACAGATAGTGTTGACAGGGGATTCCCTCCTGCCAAACCATTGTGATCTCCCGGCAGGAGAAGCGGTCCCCACCAAGAAAACACAGTGCACATTATTAACACATGTCCATTGGTTGCTAGAGGTAACTGCACATTATTAACACACACACACTGGTTGCTGCATATTTAAATAGGTGCAAGCCGCAAAATGCTAAGCAGCATATATCAATCACTTACCTTTTTGCAGACCGTTCTGTAGCTGATAAAGAGTCCCAGTTATCATAATATATGTGAGCCACTTCCAACCATGCTCTCTCTTTCTTTACATGATCTTTGTAACATGGATCTCTGAGGTCATATATTGCCGGACGTTGTCTGACAAGCCAAATGATTTCTTCATTGTCATGAACTTGTCGCCTGTTCTTTCTAGCCCTAGTCATGCTTCCTGGTGTCTTCCACACTCACGTACATACATAAAGGAAGTGATGTAATTGGGAGGAGCAGAGAACATGTGCTTCCATAAACTTCCGTGGAAGTCGCAACAAAGTCACGGTGTCATACATGTACATGCGACTGCATTGCGACTTAATTACTTTCTATGGAGAACAAGTCGCACCGAAGACGGAACAAAGTAGTGCAAAAACCTTTTTTGGAGTCGCTGCGACTTAAGTCGCACTAATTAGAATGGGGACCATTGAAATACATGGATTTTGACTTGTCATGCGACTTCACATGTGTCAAGACGCACAACAACTCACAGTAGTGTAAACAGAGCCTTAGGGTTTAGATAGATACTCTCAGTGTTATCGGGGGCAGTTGGATCCTGGTCATTGCAGAAAATATTTATATTTATAATGAGCCAGTGTGTGTGTATTTTTCTATAGTATATTTTGAAGATGTCATAGTATTTTTCCTGGCAGATTTACCTTGATTTGTGTGTCACAACAACAAATTCAACTGCTGTTTGGTGGTTGTGATTTTCTTTCAGGTGTGTTTTTTTAAAAAGGGATGGAGTTTAACGTTTAGCAAAGACCAAGCGTGTATTACCCACTAGATTGTTTTGGGGTTCATTTTTGTAGGAACAAATGTTTCATTGTTTTGTTGATTGTCTTTAAATGAAAGACTGTCTGTTGTTATTCCTGTTATTTTGTGGCTTAGTTATTGTTTTTATAAACTGTACACATTCTCATCTCATTCCACTGTTTTGGGAGGGTGTCTGCAATAAAAAAACATGCATTATGAGGCAATTGTTAAGTTTTTTAAAACAGTATACATACTCAGTACAAAATGTGAAAACTTTCTGGGAATTTTTTTTATTGTAACATTGATTTTGAGAGGACAAAATGGTTGTTAGTGGTCCCACTCAAATTGTGCAATTGTGTAAAAAAAAGTTATACTAGGAACATACTCGCTACAATATTTGGGTTATTTTTTTTCAAAGACTAGATGCAACTGTATTGTTGATTACAAATGGTTATTGGGGTCTCATTCAAATTGTGGTATGAGCTCAAATAAAGTAATATTGGGAATGCACCCACTACAAATATATGGGGTGTTTCTTCTGGAAAGAAATATGCCGTAATGTTGATATCTAGAATGAAAATGTCCGCTTGGGTTATTTTTTAAATTGGGGATTAAGTTCAAATAATTTAATATTGGGAATATACTCACTACAATTTGGAGGTTTTTTTACTAAAAATAAATGATACTGTTATTTTGATTTTTAGATTTTAAAACATGTCTCTTTGTGATCCTCTTCAAAAGAGGGATTGAGTGGAAAGATATTAGTACTTGGAATGTACTCACTATAATATTTACAGTGTATTTGGAGGGAATAAATGTACCTATTTGTATGTTTTGATATTAACATTACAGTGACTGTTGGGGTCCTTTTCAAGTTGGGGCTTGAGCACAAACACAATAACACTGGGAACGTACTACACTGTATCTACAACATATATATATTTTTTTTTTTCTGGGAATCAATAGCTGTTGAATGTCCCATTAAATTATGGCATAAGCGCAAATAATTTGCTTTCTAATACATTTTTTTTTTTTTGGAAAGGTGATTGTAGCAGGCAGAGAGCTATGTAATTGGAGGTGGGGAAAGAAAGTCACAGAGGTTAGAGTATCATAAAAATGTTGAATAGTAATTTAGGAAGCTGAGGGACACATTTTTTGTGCCAAATGGAATTATTATTCTTAGTTCAATATTTTTTTCTTTCCTGAGTAGATTTAAAGTTCCCTTTAACAACCAAAATAGTTAAATCTCCCATAGAGTGGTCTAGTTTTTAAAAACGGATGTCCCACATTGTACAGAAATCTTCCCTTTGCTCTTTAATGGTGTCCAGATTCATTTGTGCCTGTAATTTCTGTCTTGTTTCACAAGTATAAAAACCTTGGCTACATTTTCTGCATTTGATGAAATACACAATGTTGCTGGGGGTGTAGTTGTATGATCCTGTGATATGAGGTCCCTTTTGTGTGTGTGTGTGAGACACTTTTTGATGAATTGATTTGACTGCATATTTTGCAGTGTTTTTTTTTTTATTGCAGGACCTCATTCCTCATTCCTCTATTTGCAATCCATAATCAGAATGAAGTTTCTTGCTGATTAGTTTCTGTCTGAGGTTGGGTGGTTGCCTAAAAGGCAGCATTGGGGGTTGCTGGAATATTTATTTCAGTGTTTCATCCTATGTTATATGGGTTGTAAATCCTTGATTATCTTTCCTATCCCTTCTATTGCTTGATTGTAAAATGTTGTTCTGGAAATAAGTTTTAATACAAATACAGTCAGGTCCATAAATATTGGGACATTGACACAATTCTAATCTGTTTGGTTCTATACATCACCGCAACTGATTTGAAATAAAATGAACAAGATGTGCTTTAACTGCAGACTTTCAGCTTTATTTATTTATTTAAGGTACTTATATAGCGCTGTTAATTTACGCAGCGCTTTACATATACATTGTACATTCACATCAGTCCCTACACCCTCAAGGAGCTTACAATCTAAGGTCCCTAACTCACATTCATACATACTAGGGACAATTTAAACAGGATCCAATTAACCTACCAGCAGGTCTTTGGAGTGTGGGAGTACCCAGAGGAAACCCACGCAGACACAGGGAGAACATGCAAACTCCAGGCAGGTGGTGCCGTGGTTGGGATTCGAACCAGCGACCCTTCTTACTGCTAGGCAAGAGTGCTACCCACTACACCACTGTGCCGCCCAATATGTGACGAACGCGGGTGTCAGATCCCTGCCTCCTTGCTAACTTGCAACGAAGGACCAGCCAACCTCACACCACGATGTCACTTACGTAACAAAGCCACTCTCAGCTGCGCCCAGCACAAAGATTTTCCAGCTTGCAGGACCACAATCTAGGTGCTAGCAGCCTGAGAGTGATTGTCACTGGGCTAATTACACAATTAACCCTTTAACTGCCACCACCCCCGTTTAAAAGACCGAGCCGGGGGAGACTCGTAATTTTAGCAATACCAATTATAATTTTAGAATAAGCGTCTGCCACACACACTGCCACCACAGACAGGTCTGCCCAGAGTCTTACTCTTCAACAGTAGCGCCCTTCAAGAGGCAGGTTCATTTATAGCTTGCATTAAGAGCTTTAGAGACAAGGTTAACACTTTTCAAAATAAGGGTTTATTATGAAAAGGTCAAAGTTGATGCAAATAAAACATTTACAGAAAAAAGATGTTTCAAAAAAATAAAAACAATATACAGCCACAAAGCAATTAGGTAGAATTGGGAAGGAAGAATACTTGCAATTAAAGTCCGAGGGTTGATAAGAGTTTGAACGATGAGCTAGGTAATCGGTTCTCGACTTGGCAGATGTTTCTTCTTGGATGGTAAAAGGAGAACTGCCCATTGTCTTGGCATCTCCTCTTTTCTGTCAAATCAAAGGGGGTGTTGACAGTGACCAGTAACCAATCGTCTGGTCATCTTGTTTAGGGGTTGGTTGCTGGGAGGTGTCTACACTCATGACCACATCTCAGGTAGATTTTGTAATACATATTCATATATATGCATCTATAGTGTTTACAGACTCCAAATATCCATATTATTATTCAACTTGAGATTTAATTTGAGGGTATTTACATCCAGTTTGTATATGTGCCACTTTTTAAGGGACCAAAAGTAATGGGACAATTGGCTGCTCAGCTGTTCCATGGCTAGGTGTGTGTTATTCCCTCATTATCCCATTTACAAGGAGCAGATAAAAGGTCCAGCGTTCATTTCAAGTGTGCTATTTGCATTTGGAATCTTTTGCCGTCAACTCTCAATATGAGATCCAAAGAGCTGTCACTATCAGTGAAGCATTAGGCTGAATAAACAAAACAAACAAATCAAAGAGATAGCAAAAACATTAGGTGTGGCCAGATCAACTGTTTGGAACATCCTTAAAAAGAAAGAACTCACCGGTGAGCTCAGCAACACCAAAAGACCCGGAAGACCGCGGAAAACAACAGTGGTGGATGACCGCAGAATTCTTTCCCTGGTGAAGAAAACACCCTTCACAACAGTTGGCCAGATCAAAAACACTCTCCAGGAGGTAGGTATATGTGTGTCAAAGTCAACAATCAAGAGAAGACTTCACCAGAGTGAATACAGAGGGTTCACCACAAGATGTAAACCATTGGTGAGCCAAACAACATCTAAAAAAGCCTTCACAGTTCTGGAACTACATCCTATGGACAGATGAGACCAATGTACCAGAGTGATGGGAAGAGAAGAGTATGGAGAAGGAAAGAAGTGATCATGATCCAAAGCATACCACCTCATGAGTGAAACATGGTGGTGGTAGGTCATGGTGTGGGCATGTATGGCTGCCATTGGAACTGGTTCTCTTGTATTTATTGATGATGTGACTGCTGACAAAAGCAGCAGGATGATTTCTGAAGTGTTTTGGGCAATATTATCTGCTCATATTCAGCAAAATGCTTCAGAACTCATTGGACAGCGCTTCACAGTGCAGATGGACAATGACCCGAAGCATACTCCGAAAGCAACCAAAGAGTTTTTTAAGGGAAATAAGTGGAATGTTATGCAATGGCCAAGTCAATCACCTGACCTGAATTCGATTGAGCATGCATTTCACTTGCTGAAGACAAAACTGAAGGGAAAATGCCCCAAGAACAAGCAGGAACTGAAGACAGTTGCATTAGAGGCCTGGCAGAGCATCACCAGGGATGAAACCCAGCGTCTGGTTATGTCTATGCGTTCCAGACTTCAGGCTGTAATTGACTGCAAAAGATTTGCAACCAAGTATTAAAAAGTGAAAGTTTGGTGGATGAGTGTTAATCTGTCCCATTACTTTTGGTCCCTTAAAAAGTGGGAGGCACATATACAAACTGTTGTAATTCCTACATCGTTCACCTGATTTGGATGTAAATACCCTCAAATTGAAGCTGAAAGTGTGCAGTTAAAGCACAACTTGTTTGTTTTATTTCAAATCCATTGTGGTGGTTTATAAAGCCAAAAAGATTAGAATTGTGTTGATGTCCCAATATTTATGGACCTGACTGTAGATGTGCTATCCCTATATCATGACATCAAAAATGGAAAAGAAAAATCAATTGCAAAGCCATATTATTCACTCTTCAAAGTGAATAGAAGATCGTTCAGATTAATGTATGTTCAGGCTGGACTACTGGCCATAGCTAGCACAGTACACTGTATTTTCTGTATCACAGTACACTGTATCATCTGTAGTGATTAGATCTTGGCTGTCTGTCTCCTTTTTGAGCACAGTTTCAAGAGTTAATTTCCTTATTAAAAAGATCTGACGCAATTCAACAACTACATCCACCCCCCCCCCCAAAAAAAATAATAATGAGACAATTGAAGACAGTGTGGATCACTTATATGCCTGTTGAAACCTGAAGCTAAAGACTTCTGCTCTTTGTGTGGTCTCTCTACAGTGGTCTGACTTGCGCCTGCCTTGTCGCCACTACAGTAGATCACTGTTCTCACACAGAGAGCAGCAGTCCTTAGCTGCAGTCTCCTGTCTGGCAAAGGACTTTTCTAATGCATACTTGCCAACATTTTCAAAAATTTTTAGGCACACTTTTTTTCCAGAAATCCAGTATAGGCAGAGTAGTATGTTAAATAGAGGTGTGACATTCATTTTGTGGGTGTGGTTGATGAGTAAAAAAATGGTGGCGCACAAAGCGATGGTGTGGTTGGGAGTGGTCTAAAATATGCTAACTTTTGGGCGTGGCTTAGAGGGGATGTGGTCACACTGAGTCTGTTTACAGCTGCCTGTCCATAGAGATGCATGGACCTTCCCTGAACCTGCCTGAAAAACTGACAGGCAGACCTGATGAGACTCACTCATCAGAGCCCCCCTTTACCATCAGAGTCCTTCTATGCCATCAAAATCTTCCTTTACCATAAGAGCCCCCCTTTATTATTTATAGCTTTGATTTTATATACTGTAAAGAGTTGGTAAAGTTGAATAAAGACATTTAGTCCTTTCAGTTCAGCTTAAGTGTGTGCACTGGATCCCTACTTCAAATGTTTTGGAGTTGTGAAAAATTGAGACCCAAATAACACAGATCTCTGAAAGGAGTGTAGATAGGGATGTATTACTTGGAGATAAGATAGATGAATCTAATGGTAAGAATTATCAGACCAATTTTTCTCTGGTCACCTCTTTCTCCATACAAAACCTAACCATTAAACGCATAATGCAAAAACACTGGCATATATTACAGAATGACAGAGTACTTGCTCCGGCATTACCCCCTAAACCCTTGGTTGTATACAGAGGGGTTCCATCTTTAAAAAATAGGTTGGTACATAACATTCTAGACCCCCTCTAGATCTCCTCTCTTCCATAACCTCACTGGATTTTACAAATGTGAATGTTGTCAAGTTTGTGGCCTTAACAAGTGTAAAATGAAAAAAAAATTATAGAATTCTTCTCTAAAGCTTCCTCTAAGAAATATTTAGTGAAATCTTTCATCACTTGCAGAACTATGTTTGTTGTTTACTTACTTCAGTGCCCGTGTGGGTTACAGTATGTGGGCCGTACCAAAGGGCGCTGAGTGTGAGGCCCATACAAAAACCATAGTGGCTCCAGACACTATGATTTGGCCCAAGGGAGAGATCCTGCAGGAACCCTGTTCATGGGTATAGACGGCTTCATACCACATGGGAGGGGCAGTCTTAAAGTTAGGGAACTGTCTAATATTGAAACCAAATGGATCTATCTCCTTAAACATTACATGCCACATGGTTTAAACGTTGACTGGGATATTGTTTTTTAGATAACTCTTGATGTTTATGTATTTTTTTATAATTAAAAAATATTTGGTGATTTTATTTGTTCAAGTGCCAACATATGGAGTATAATTTTATATGGCATATAATGTACATTATTCAGGTCCAGTCTCATTTCCATCCGTGCGGTTGGAACCCATGATGCCATGTCACCACACGGTAAGGCTCATATTGTTATATTGGGGCCATGGTCTCTGGCACCCGGGAACTTGGATTGCGCTATTGGGAGTGCTCTGTGAGTGGAGACACATGATCGGAGGGGGGCGGGGTTCCATTAGATACTGCAATGATGGCTTCATGTCAGGAACCATGATTCAGACTGAGACATAAGTGCAGTAAAAAATCACCATTTAATACAATGGTAAAATGGTATAAACAGAGCAAACGTAGTCAAAACATAGCCAGAGTTCGGTAACCAGGATGGGTAGTCAGAACAAGCCAGAGAAACAGGAGTCCAGAGACCAGCAAAGTCGGGTGCAGCAAACAGGATTAGGAACCAGAAGGGAAGTCAGCCAAGCAAAAGTCTTTCACAGAAAAACACAGCAGAGAGAGTCTGGATATGTTGACCAAGGCAAAGGCACAGAAGGTCTGATCCAAGGAGTTTATATAACCAGCAGCTTTAGCTGACAAGCAGGAAATGAAGACCAGGTGAGTCACCGTGGAAGGAAGAGTCTTTGACAATTAACCAAAAGCTGAGCACAGAGCTCTGAGAAGGGCTGAGCCCTGACACTTCGTTCATAACGAGGCTTGGTTTCACATTATGAGCCGCACATAGTGGGAAATGGGAATGAGGCTTGAATACTGCAGCGAAGGCTCCATTTAGAGTGAGGCTTGGTTTCTTACTGCGACCCGCACTGATTGGAAAAAGAAAATGAGGCTCAGAGGAACTTGATGATTATTTAACATTGATGATGGGAGGGGGGAGTGCTCATAAACACACACTGTTTTTTTCTGCTGGCGTGTAAGTGCATTACAGGGGTATGCCATTTGGTGCATCCACTGGGAGCAAGAGGCCCTGTGATTTACTCATTGGCTGCCTGGAATGATCTTCCCCGTCTTCCGTATGTTGACCTACAAATGGAGATGGAACATTTGAGATACTAAGCCTTCTTTGACCCCCCCCCGTAATAGGTGGTCAGTGCTCTCTGGTAAGAGCACATCCTTTATTGGTGGTGGTTCATCACATGGTGGAAGATTTCAGTTGGTGTATCAACAATCAAGACACTTATCTATATTTGTGTCACCTGTGTGACTCAGATTCACTTTTGTTTGTTTTTTTGTTTCACTTAGCACTTCATTATTTTTATTTATTTTTATTTTTGTGACGATATCCCACTAGAGTGTTGCAGCTTATATTCTATTTGTTATCACAAGTGCAGTTTATTTCAGTTTTTTATATTTTCAATATCAATACCAAGATTTCACCAGGGTATGCAAACTTCTGAGCACAACTATATATGTATATACAGTTGTGCTCATAATTTTACATACCCTGGCAGAATTTATGATTTCTTGGCAATTTTTCAGAGAATATAAATGATAACACAAAAACATTTCTTTCACTCATGGTTAGTATTTGGCTGAAGCCATTTAAATTATCAATCAAATATGTTTACTTTTTTTAAATCATAATGGCAACAGAAACTACCCAAATGACTCTGATCAAAAGTTTACACACCCCAGTTATTTATACTGTGTATTGCCCCCTTTAACATCAATGACAGCTTGAAGTCGTTTGTGGTATTTTTGGATGAGGCTCTTTATATTCTCAGATGTTAAACCTGCCCATTCCTCTTGGCAAAAAACCTCCAGTTCCTGTAAATTCTTGGCTGTCTTGTATGAACTGCATGTTTGGGATCTCCCCAGAGGGGCTTAATGATATTGAGGTCAGATTGAGATGGCCACTCCAGAACCTTCACTTTATTTTGCTGTAGCCAATGACTGGTCGATTTGGCCTTGTGTTTCGGATCATTGTCATGTTGGAATGTCCAAGTACGTCCCATGCGCAGCTTCCTGGCTGATGAATGCAAATGTTCCTCCAGTATTTTTTGATAACACACTGCATTCATCTTGCCAACAATTTTGACCAAGTTTCCTGTGCCTTTGTAGCTCACACATCCCCAAAACATCAGCAATCCACCTCTGTACCTTTCATCATAGACCTTGTTGACTCCTCTCCAAAATGTAGCATTTATGGTTGTGACCAAAAAGCTAAATTTTGGTCTCATCACTCCAAATGACTTTGTGCCAGAAGTTTTGAGGCTTGTCGCTGTGCTGTTTGGTGTATTGCAAGGGGGATACTTTGTGGCATTTGCGTAGTAATGGCTTTCTTCTGGCGACTTGACCATGCAGCCTATCCTTCAAGTGCCTCCTTATTGTGCATCTTGAAGCAGCCACACCACATGTTTTCAGAGAATCCTGTATTTCACCTGAAATTATTTGTGGGTTTTTCTTTGCATCCCGAATAATTTTTCTGGCAGGTGTGGCTGAAATTTTAGTTGGTCTACCTGATTGTGGTTTGGTTTCAACAGAACCTTTCACTTTCCACTACTTGATTAGAGTTTGAACACTGCTGATTGGCATTCTCAATTCCTTGGATATCTTTTTATCACTTTCCTGTTTTATACAGTTCAACTACCTTTTCCCACAGATCCTTTGACAATTCTTTTGCTTTCCCCATGACTCCGAATCCAGAAATGTCAGTGCAGCACTGGATGAAAGAGGCAAGGGTCTGTCAGGAGTCAAGAAACTCATTGACCTTTTATACACACACACTAATTACAAGCAAACTGATCACAGGTCAAGATGGTTACCTTTAATAACCATTCAAACCCCTTTCTGTCAACTTGTGTGCATGGTATCAACCCAAAATCACCAGGGTATGTAAACTTTTGATCAGGGTAATTTGGGTAGTTTCTGTTGCCATTATTATTTACCATACCTTACTCTTATTGGCTGTCGTCGCTGCCACTCAATCCTGTTACCACTTTGATTGGTCATCAGGAGAGGAGAGGTGGAGCTGTGTCTGCAACACAGTTTGGCAGGGGCACTATGCCCTGGAGCAAGTATGTGCCTGGTTTTGGGATGATGCTGAGCTATCTCAGGAGGCAGGTGGTGATAGGCTCAGCTACAGTGTCTTCTCCATGTGTGCAGTGTGATGTGGGTCTGAGCACAGTGGGCCCGAGCACAGTGGGCCCCTTTTCTCTCAGGGTCTGTATGGATAATACGCCACTGCTTTTAGGCATGATTTTTTACAGGGCATCAGAGTGACCCAGGGGGAAATTGCCCCCCAACCCAGTCCACCCCTGACCTGCGGAAGGTTTTACCCCCTTCATGACCAGGGCATTTTTTGCTATTCAGCACTGTGCTACTTTAACCATCAATTGTTAGACATGTGCATTCGTTTTCGTCCGAATGCATTTTCGTCCGAATTTCAGGTATTTTCGTTATCGTTTTAACAAACGATAACGAAAGTGCAGAGTCCGAAAAACGAAAGATCCGACATAAACAAATGCTTTATTTTCGTTTTCGTTGCTACAACAGTTCGATATAGATAGGAGATTCGACATGATGATGACAATAACAATCTGTGTCCATCAAACCTGTGGTCGAATGTGCCTAACCTTAGCTCTATTAGTCCAAGATTATTCTACATAGAGAGAAAAGATTCGACGTAGAGAGAAAAGATTCGACGTAGGGGAGTAAAGATTCGACGCAGGGGAGAAAAGATTCGACATAGGGGAGGAAAGATTCGACGTAGGGGAGAAAAAATAAATAAAAATAATGATGATGATGAATGTTATTGGCTGATTGTAACCAAAGAGGTGGAGCAGTAAAATAGCTAGAACTAAGTACACACGTACTTTGGCTTATGGTGTCTGTTGAAAGTTCTAAGAAGATTCGACGGAGCAGGTAAACTATACGGCATTGTACAGTTTAGCTGCTCCGTCGAATCTTCTTTGAACATTCGACAGACACCATAAGCCTTCAATGACAGATTCGACCTTAATTTGGATTTTCGGACGAATGCAATTTTTAACGAAAAACGAAATAAATAAAAACGAATTTCGGGAGTAACTAAATAAATTTATTTTTGAGACGAAAACGAAATTCCGAAACGAAATATTTCAGTGTGCACATGTCTATCAATTGTGCAGTCATGCAACACTGTATGCAAATTAAATATATAGATATATTTTTTTCATACAAAAAAAACTTTCTTTTGGTGAGATTTGAACCCCACTGTTTTTTTTTTATTTGTTGCTATATAATTGAAAAAAGACCAAAATTGTGAAAGAAATCTGATATTTTCTACTTTTTGTTATAAACCTTCAATAAAATCAAATTTCTTCATAAATTTAGGCTAAAATGTATTCTGCTACCTCTTTGGAAAAAAAAATCCCAATAAGTGTATATTAATTGGTTTGTGTGAAAGTTATAGTGTCTAAAAACGATTGTATATAGAGATGGGCCAAACACCCCTTGGTACGGTTCGCACCGGAACTCCCGCACATAGCAAAAAGTTCAGACCCAAACATCAAATCCCATTGAAGTCTATGGGACCCGAATGTGGAAAATTAGAAGTGCCCATTTTGAAGGCTTATATGCAAGTTACTGGCCAAAAAAAGCAGTGATTCTAATTATGTTTGAAGTGAAACATTAAAAATTAAAAATTCCTTTAAATATAGTGCCTGGGAGGTCGCCTTAGTCTACCTGTAAAGTGGCACATCTGTATCATGTACAGAACTTGCTGCAGCAAAACTGACATTTCTAAAGAAAAAAAAAATAGCTGGCAATACTATTTCCGGCGATAGAAAAATTAGAGAAAAAAAAACTGAGTGCCTCCCCCCAATCCATACCAGGGCATTTGGGTCTTGGCCACCATGCTGCAGCTCAGTTTCAGGGTCTTGAAAATCTTCTTATACCCTAGGCCATCTTTATGTAGAGCAAAAAATTTTTTTTCAGATCCTCAGAGAGTTCTTTTGCCATGAGGTGCCATGTTGAACTTCCAGTGACCAATATGAGAGAGTGAGAGTGATAATACCAAATTTAACACAGCTGCTCCCCATTCACACCTGAGACCTTGTAACACTAACGAGTCACATGACACCGGGGAGAGAACATGGCTAATTGGGCCCAACTTGGACATTTTCACTTATGGGTGTACTCACTTTTGTTGCCACCAAAATTTTTTAAAAAATGGCATCCATACCAGACCTTTATCTTAGCATGCAGCCCAGCAGGCCAGAGGGGAGGTAGCGCCTCCTGAACCATACCAGGCCACATGCCCTCAACATGGGGGGTGCTTGATATTGATGGTGACAAGGGCCTCTTCCCGACAACCCTGGGCTCTGATTGTGGGGGTCTGCGGACAAGGGGCTTATCAGAATCTGGAAGCCCCCTTTGACAAGGCCCTCAGATCCCATCCTACCCCCTGTGTGAATGAATATATGTACCCCTACCCATTCACCAAAAAAGTATCAAAAAGTAATAAAAACACAGAGACAGTTTTTGACACTTCCTTTATTAAAAAAAAAAAAAAATGTGCCCCGATGTAGATCCATCATCAATCACAATGCCGCCGCTGGACCCAAAAGAAGAAGAAAAAAAAAAATGCTTTGCCGTCAACGAAGCCTACTGCAGGCTATGCCATTTGACAGTTCTTATATAGGTAAGGGGTGGAGCTTCCTGGCAACGCCACCTGATGGCATCACCGCCTTGTGACGTCACCGACCCAACATGCACCGGTCGTTGACGTCACAAGGGGGCTCATTTTGACTCTTTCCTTTTTCCTTTAGAGATGTCATTTTTTGCTGCAGCAGGTTTTATACATGCTACAGATGTGCCACTTTGCAGACAGACTAGGGGGACATTTCTAAAGCAAAAATTACATTTCTGAAGAAAAAAAAAATGAGTCAAATCACATTTCACAATTTGACTCGCTGTTGCAATTGCCGGCCGGCAATATAAAGAAAAGAGAAAACGGTGTGGGGTCCCCTCCCAGTCCATACCAGACCCCTAGGTCTAGTATGGAATTTAAGGGTAACCCCCTGCCAAAATGTAAAAAAAGGCACCAACCCCCGCCCCCAAAAAAACGCTCTGCAGTCGTTGATGGCTGATCGCCTAATGCCTCCCCTGCCAGGTGACAGTTTTTAAATAGGTAAGATGCGGGGACACCAGGTGATGTCACTAGGTGGCCCTGCCCTTTACCTATTTAAGAACTGTCACCCAGCAGAGGAGGCGGTCAGCCTTCATCATGGGTGGAGCTTTTTTTTTTTTCGGATCCGGCGGTGCATTGGGTATCATGATTGATGATGGATCTACATTGAGGCTGTTTTTTTTTAATTTTTTTTACAATTTTTTTAAATAAAGGGCTTCTCAAAAATTTGTCTAGTGTTTTTATTTATGTTTGACAGTTTTTTTGTGAATGAGTAGGGGTACAATGTTCTCCATACTCATTCACATAAGGGGGCCCCCAGATCCCGACCCCCCCTATTATAGGGAGCTTCCAGTTTCAGATAAGGCCCCTGCCTGCAGACCCCCTCAACCACCACCCAGGGTTGTTGGGAGGAGGCTCTTTTTCCCCCCATCAACATAGGGACAAGGTGCTTTGGGGTGAGAGTCCCCCCTTGCCCCAAAGCACCCACCCCCTGTGTTGATGGCATGTGGTCTGGTATGGTTCAGGGGGGGTCTCTTGTCCTCCCGCACTTTCCTGGCCTGCCAGGCTGCATGCTTGGATAAGGGTCTGGTATGGATTTTGGAGGGACCCCACACCATTTTTTTTTGGCTTGGTATATACTGGGGGGACCCCACTACGGGTTTTTTTTTTAAAATCAACTTTTTTTTCTTTCAGCTGTCAGTGGGGACAGCTGACAGCTGATGGCTCATCTTATCCAAAAACGGCGAACCTTAGGACACGCCCACCACATATGTAATGGTGTGCCTATTTGACCACAACCCCTGAAGCATGTGGCTGAGGTGCCTGGATACATTTTTGACAATTGCTCTGGCACCAAATACCATCTGGTGAGGACTTTATAGCCTGCTTCTATCAAAGCTACATTCAGAACACCTTTATGAATTCGTGTGCTCCATTTGCGACAGTCTTCCGCCTCAGGGGTTATGGACAGATTTCTTTCCCACACCACCTGGTAGGATAATCTGTCATTAGTGTTAATCAACAGTTTAAATGATAGTAAGATGCTCCCCAGCAGAGCAGCATCCTGCAGGCACCTGTTTTCAAACACAGTACTGACTGCCACATCAGAGCTGCCTTTCTGTAGGGATTGGAGAAACTGATAAATTTGTTGCAAGTGGAAGCTCTCAGCGGAGGGCATCTCCAGACTTCCCATGAAATATGAGGAGTGACGTATGCCTCTGTGATCAAAATAGTCACCTATACAGTACATTCCCTTATTCAGCCACAAACCATACCTGCCAGGTTGCATACCTGGTGGAAACAGGGGGTTGCCGAAAAGGGGAGCTACTGGGGTATGCGATGAGCGCAGGGGATCTCATGCTGCTTGTGTCCCACACCTGTAATGAATGGGAGAGCGTTGGGCTCAGTATAGCCCTTTGATGTTTTGGGGGGACCCAAAGGACGAGATCCGTTGCAAGTGGGAAACTTGCCTGGGCCTCTATGGCAACCCAACCTGGTCGGTAATGTTTGCTATGGAGTTGGCCTAGTTGAGCAAGCTGTGCTGCCACATAGTATTTCCCAAAGTCTGGCACTCCTAGTCCGCCAATATCTTTAGGAGCATACATTGTGGCCCTTGCTATTCTGGGGCCCTTGGTACCCCAGTTAAATCGGAGTGTTTTGGATTGGAACCACTGAGTGGCTCTAACAGGGACCTGGATCGGCAAAATACAGAAAAAAATATAGTAACCTGGGTAGGATTGTCATTTTCACAGAGGCAATCCTACATATCCATGATAAATTTACGTCTGACCATATCTGCATGTCTTTTAATAGCTTAGCAAATAGAGTGGGGTAGTTGGCTTTGTAAAGGGAGGAAACGCTGGAGGTCAGTCGGATCCCTAAATAGGAGAGGGACTATTTAGAATGGAATCGTCAGATTGAGATTCATTGCCTCTGATTTGTCATAGCAAAGTACGCAGTATGTATAAAACATTTTGATATTTTTTAACTGCTGACCATAAGATTTTGAAATTCATTAAACCTTAACTCGAAATCACTTACAAAAGATCAAGATCCCTGCGATATACGCTAGTGACCAGCCACCACAAAACCAATGATATAGGTAAGATCATGACACCATATCCATGTGGAAAATGTAATTTTTGTCCCTTTATTTTGAAAGGGAACAGTGTCTTCCTTCCCAATAACACAACTTGGACCCAGAGATACAGAACCATTTGCCAATCAATTGGAGCTGTATACATAATGACATGCTCCTGTGGAGCATTTTATATAGGAAAGATGAAGCGTCCCCTTTTCTGCAGGATTAGGGACCATGTTTCCCTAATTTCCAAACGTAAAATGGAAACATTCATTAGTAGGCATGTAGAATTATATCATAACTTTGATTTTAACTCTATTGCTTCTTTAGTCTTGAACACATCGCCCATCATGAACGTGAGGGTGACATTGATAGGAAACTTCTACAACTAGAAACCAGGTGGATTTATTTGTTACAAGCGACCTGATACCCTGGCTTGAATGAGGGAATTAGTTATAAACCATTCCTGTAAAGGTTCTTGGCAATTTGTGGTTTTCCCCTCTACTGGCCTCTGTTTGATGCCTGATGCTGCTCTTTGTCCGTGTCCCCTGTTGTTCTCCCTTAGACTCGGCAATATCCTGGGATGAGTTTGCCGATATCCGGTCCCTATAGCTGCTACTGTGTTTATTATCATTTTTGTCTATTCTGTGCAGAGGTAAATACATATACAAATACTGCATATTTTTCTCTTTAATTGCTGTCATGGGTTCTTATACCCTTGTAAATTGAATGTGTTTATGCTTTATTTGAATTTACGTAATTGTGCATGGCTGCATTTGTCCATTTTGCGAGACTTTTTTTTTTATTAGGGGGCGCTATCCATCACTGCTCTGCTTCGGCACCGCCTTTTGCTCTCTTGCTTTGGGTCCCCGTACGGACGCCCGAGGGTGTTTATGGCATCGCCCCGATTATCTTTGGGGTGTCCCATGGCATGGCCTTCCAGTTCCATGCTGTGTGCGGTGGTGACGTCCCACTTACATGCGGAGGGAACAGTCTCTGGTCTCACGCTGTGTCCGGAGCGCATGGCACGGCTTTTGGATTCTAGATATTACTCAGTATCATGCGGCCCCTCCCTTTTTTGCGTCCGCGGTACATCATCACGGCACAATGTAATGCGCTGTGTTTTGACGTAATGGGGAGGGGTATTTAAGGACCCACTTGGCAGCAGCCATTTTGTTGGGATCCCTGGGAGCCTTGCACTAACCGTGACAGGACAACAGGTACTTTTTGGCCGAAACAAGTATTTGAGGAGATCCCTTTGCTTGACATAGTAAGGAATAGTAGTGCAATACCCTTATTTTGTTTATCTTTAATAGGTGTAGACATCGTCTGCGGTGAGGGGTTTTTCTTTGGTTTCCCTTTCTTTGCTGGTTGGAATATAGATTGGGGTGGGCTTCATTGACTTAAACTTGAGACAAGTTTATTTGAGAATTATATCAAGCACCTTAACAGGTTTTATTGCACTGTGAATGTTGTATGACGAGGGTTCCTCCTTATACTTTTATGTATCCTTAGATTCATATAATGGTCATCTAAACTACTAGGCATTTGGTGGCATCTATCAGCAACTAAGGCTCCGAGTATATATCACTCTTGATCGGGTTTGATTGAGTTGAGCATATATTTTTAAGTTTGCTATGAATTCTCATATTTTACTCTTATCTAGTATAATTTGATGTGATTAGTGTATTATTATATTGGCAGGTGATCTTTGGAACTGCTCTTTACCATAACGCTTTACACCCCCCCCTACGGGAGACCGGTGGGTGGTTTTGGCTGTGCGGATGCACTGCATTATGGGATCCCACTCCCAATTCATATTTCAAATTTCATCCAGGTTCCCATACTCAGTCAATGAGGTAGAAACATAATATTTTTCATTAGGTGTTGCTGGCCATGTGTACAACTGCATCCATATGTGTATAAATATTATATGATTTGTTAAATTTTTGGTGTACTAATTTTTTGTTTCTTGGTGCATATTTAAAGCTGATTGATTATAGGTCTTCATATTTAATAAACAAATCTTCACGTTCTTTCCTGAGGAAGCCATATGGCAAAACATGTAGAAAACATGAACGTGATTACAGTAAATCATTGTCAATAATAGGATCTTTGCGCACAGCTATGGCAGTAGCTGACAGTATTGTATGCATCGGTTTTATGATATTGTTCATATTATAATAAATTTTGTATATATTTTTACATACACTCTCGAGTAATTTCTGCGTTGAAATGCACCCATAAAGTCCCATATCTCCAAAAATTTTCTCTTTTATTTGTCATGGTTAACAATGAGCATAGAAAAAAAAGCGGCCCAGAAGGGAAAGCAAGTTTGGCAGAGAAGTGTGGGGTAAGGTAATGAACAACAAGTCATCAGCGAATAGAGCACACTTATGGGTCCTCCCCCCACTCTCTATCCCTAAAATGTCTGGGTTCTGCCATATCACTATTGCAAGAATTTCAATAGCTATGACGAACAGTATAGGAGATAACGGGTATCCCTGCCAAGTGCCCGACGAGATGGGTATCAGTTCCGATCTGTGGCCCCTCAGAACTATCTGAGCTGTGGGTGAGCTATATAATAAATGCAGCAAGGCCAAGAACTTAGGACCGAAGTTCTATCTCAACAGCACCCATAAAAGAAACAGCCACGAAAGGGAATCGAAAGCTTTACGGATGTGAAGGGACAACAGCATCCCGGTTCTATTCGCTCCACCATCCCAAGAGGAGTCTAGTATGGAAATAAGGTCAATTGCTCTACGGACCTGGTCAGCAGCCTGTCTGTGTGGCAGAAATCCTACCTGGTCAGAGTGTATGTAGCTAGCTTAAATTGAAGACAGCCTATTCGCCAAAATCTTTGTAAATAGTTTTAAGTCAATATTAATTAAGGATATTGGGCGGTATTTAGCTATGTCGCTGTGGTCTTTGTGGGGCTAATAAATGCTCTATTAGTCCATGTCTATTTGATCGCCCTTTTGGATGGCTTTAAAGAATAGTGCTAAAGACGGAGCCAAAAAGGGAGCACATTTTTTATAGTATAGCGTTGTAAACACATCTGGTCCCGGCACTTTGCCCAGTGGGGCTTGTTTAATGGCCACCAATACCTCCTCCACTGTAATTTCCTTTTTAGCTGTATATTTCTTTTTACTACTATAACCTACCACCAAACAACAACCTAAAATAAGTTATCCTGCTCCTGATGATCACAGTGATAGCACAGTATGTTGTCTACAGGGCGCTCGGGTTCGGCACATCACGGATCTTGTGGACAGATTACTGGTTGGGGCTGGGGAAGACCCAGCTGTCATGGTGCACGTTGGCACCAATGACAAAGTCAGAGGCAGATGGAGTGTCCTAAAGAACGATTTTAGGGACTTAGGAGCTAAATTGAGGAAAAGGACCTCCAAGGTAGTATTCTCAGGAATACTACCGGTACATTGAGCCACACCAGAAAGGCAGAGGGAGATTAAGGAAGTAAACAAGTGGCTGAAGAGCTTGTGTAGTAAGGAGGGGTTTGGGTTCCTGGAGGACTGGGCCGACTTCTCAGTCGGTAACCGGTACTATAGAAGGGACGGACTGCACCTAAATGAGGAGGGTGCAGATCTGCTGGGAATAAAGATGGCCAAAAAGTTAGAGGGGTTTTTAAACTAGGCGATGGGGGGAGGATCCAGAGGCAGAGATAGCCAACGCGGAAGATATTCCAGAGGGTAGTATTGGGGGCATTAGTGGTAGGTTAACCAAAGCACAAAAACACAAGGTGAGTATAGTAGCAAGTCCTAGTTGCAATCTCGAAACACCCAATACGAGGACAATATGCGACCGGTCTAAACTATGTGGCATGTTCACCAATGCCAGGAGCATGGCGGACAAGATAGGTGAACTAGAGATACTGTTGTGCGAGGAGGATTTGGATTTTGTGGGAATTTCAGAGACCTGGTTCAACAGCTCTCATGATTGGCTGGCAAACATTCAAGGGTATACCCTATACCGCAAGGATAGAGAGGGTAAAAAAGGGGGAGGGGTATGCCTTTATATCAAGAATAATGTACAAGTGAATGTGAGAGATGACATCACTGAGGGAGCTAGAGAGGAGGTGGAATCCTTATGGGTAGAGCTCCAAAGGGATGAAGCTAAGGGGAAAATAATACTGGGAGTATGCTATAGGCCCCCTAACCTGAGGGAGGAAGTGGAGATGGATCTCCTATCACAAATTGGATTAGCAGCAAGGATGGGAAGTGTTATCATAATGGGGGATTTTAATTATCCAGACATAGACTGGGCAGAGGGAACCGCGCATTCATTTAAGGCTTGCCAGTTCCTTAATGTCTTGCAGGACAATTTTACGGGTCAGATGGTAGACGCACCAACTAGAAATAAAACATTACTAGATCTACTGATTACCAACAATACAGACCTGATAACGGATGTGGAAATACGGGGCAATTTAGGTAACAGCGATCACAGGACAATTAGTTTCAGTATAAATCACACAAATAGGAAACATAAAGGGAATACAAAGACACTGAATTTCAAAAGAGCCAACTTCCCTAAACTACAAACCTTGCTAAAAGGCATAAATTGGGATAAAATATTAGGAACAAAGAATACGGAGGAGAGATGGGTTTGCTTTAAGAGCATATTAAATAAGGGCATTAGCCAATGTATCCCATTGGGTAATAAATTTAAAAGAGCGAACAAAAGTCCTGGATGGCTTAACTCCAATGTAAAAATGCATATAAAAGCAAAGGAGAAGGCCTTAAAAAAATACAAGGTTGAGGGATCATCCTCAGCATTCAGACTTTATAAAGAATGCAACAGGAAATGTAAGGGTGCAATTAGGACAGCTAAGATAGAACATGAAAGACACATAGCGGAGGAGAGCAAAAAAAATCCCAAGAAATTCTTTAAGTATGTAAACAGTAAAAAAGGGAGGACAGACCATATTGGCCCCATAAAGAATGAGGAAGGACATCTTGTTACAAAGGATGGGGAGATGGAGAAGGTATTGAATTTATTCTTCTCCTCAGTCTTCACGAGTGAATCGGGGGGCTTCAGTAACCAAAACTGCAGTGTTTATCCTCATGACACAACACAGGAAGCACCTCCATGGTTAACAGAGGACGGAATTAAAATTAGACTTGAGAAACTTAACATTAATAAATCACCGGGACCAGATGGCTTGCATCCGAGGGTACTTAGGGAACTCAGTCAAGTGATTGCCGGACCGTTGTTCCTAATTTTTACAGAACCAGTCGACTAGTGTAGGTGAGTTGGTGCTCCTCCAGTACAGAGGTATGCATTGTTTAGCTGCATTTATTAGATGGAGTACAAGGGATTTTCTATATGTGGATTGTGGAAGCGATGGGTGATGTCATGGAGATGGGATTATGGTCAGATAGCACCATAGGGTCTATGGTCGCTGTTGTCAGGAGTGGTAAATCATTCTGGGAAAGAAAAAAGTGGTCAATTCTGGTATATTTGTCGTGGGGTGACGAGAAGAATGTAAAATCCCGATTGTTTGGATGTAGTGTGCGCCACGTATTATGTAGGGTTAGTTCCTGCAATTGTTTTTTGATAGCTCTCAGAGCTCTATACGGCATTGAAGTAGACCCGTCAGAGGAATCTAATGTCGGAGTGAGCGCGACATTAAAATCTCCACCCACAGTGAGAATGCCAGAGTAAAATTCAGTGAGCAGTTGCAAGGTTTCTCGAAAGAATGGGACTTGTTGTTGTTTATTAGGGGCGTATAGGTTTGCAAGAGTGATAGGTTTATTATGTAGTGTGCCCTTGAGGAATAGGTATCTGCCATTATCATCTTGTTTGAATTCAGAAATTTGTAGGGGACAGTTTTTAGATATTAATATGGCAACCCCTTTAGTCTTAGAGGTAGCGTTGGATGCGTGAAAAACTGTGGGATAATGGTGGTTGCTGAGTTTGGGTACATTATCGGAGCGAAAGTGAGTCTCTTGGATGAATGCTATGTGTGTTTTACTTTTCTGTAGTGTATACAGTAACTGCGACCTTTTTTCAGGGGTGTTTAACCCTCGTATGTTTATCGAACATAATTTTATCTGTGAGTTGAATTGGTTTTTGATTGAGCCCTTCGTGTCTAGGTGTGTTGACGTCCGTATCCGCCATTCTATCAGTAATAGTGTGGTTATATGTAGAATGTTTGAATGAACTAGAGGTATGGTTTAATGTTCAATGATTAAGGTAGAAGAACTTTTGAGTATCCGTTCAGCAGAAGGGGGCTGGTGAGTTGTAGAAGGGAAGGGGTGAGGATAACTAACCTTCTCTATGTCCAGAGAGGTTAGGTGGGTACAGTGCGTCGTCAGAAGAGTTAGGTCTAGATATAAATCTGTATCTTTTGTACTGCACTGTATGGGGGTTGGTAAGCACCTAACAAAGGAGAAACAGTAAAATAGATGGTCAGCCCGCCGTTGCCATTTATCGAAGTAAAGGAATGGAGGACATCTTGGTAGGGGTTAAGATATGAAAGTATACTTTTCTGTATATACTTTATATAGGACAGTGAAGTATTTGTTTGTGTGTTGACAGGTCCGTAAGACACATTGGTTAAGTCTGGGTCCTAGAGTACAGGAGGGAAGGCCGGGTCTCGCCTATATGTCGAGAGCCATGAAAGGGCAGTAATGAATAGATATGACCGTTATCGGCATCAGGTAGTGTGATTTCTTGAGCAGAATACATCTCTTAAAACAGTTGAGCATAGCGTGTGCCAAATACAACTAATTGACATTTGACTAACTATTAAGGCATTTTAAACGCAGAACTTCTAACAAGAAAAACATTGAACGTCCAACCATCGATATTTAGAATTCAGGGTTGACTGAGGGGCAGAGCCCTTCCAGATCGCCAGTGATCCCATCCCACCTCCTGCCTCAGTCTTCCTATCAAATTATATTTAGCATAAAGGCCTGCTCTGTATCTTGTTAGTAAACCGCTAACTATATGCATATTCGAGGGGCTTTAGGTGATGGGAACAGAGGAAGATTGATGAGCGTGAACATAGGTTAGACTTTTGTGGTCGGGTGACCATTAAAGCTGATATTGTAGCTGTAATAAACCCTATTTCAATTTCTCTTGTCTCGTCTCTTCCTGGAGTAGGAGAATAGCTGTGCGTAGCGCAGCGTAGACATGAAGTGTAAATAGAGCGGTACCTACTACCTGTTATTAATATTTCAGAAATAATAAAATGGGGATAGACAAGTGCCGGGTATATTGTATGAAATGGGGAATTTTAACTCATAGAAGGCACTTCCCATCAGCAAAGTGTGGGTTCGGTATTGTTGGAGAATAGGGTAGGACATTTTATATATTGACCTAGTCTGTTTATCAGCCCCAGGATGAGATGCGTATCCCCAGGAGATGTCCTGTAAGTATCCTGTGTTCAAATCTAAGACAGTGAGGGATCAGATACCCAGCAGAAATACAGGTTAAATATACGTTACCCAAAGTGGGCAATGCAGGTTATATAGTATAAATCTCCTGTAAGGTAGGGCATATGTGCTTTCTATGACTCAGCCAAAATGTCCGGCTAAGCTAGGCTAAGTCCATATGTCAGTTGGATGTTGTAAATAGTGCCTTCCAGGGTAGATGCGGAGGTCAGGGTGCGTTAGATAAGGGATCTGTGCACCAAGGGTTGCTGTCTATAATGATCTTAAGGAGGTATTGATATACCGCGTTTGTAGACAAGTAATCTCAGGGGGGGGATAGAGATATGGAAACCACAGCGATGGTCTGCAGGGATAGTACAATAAACAGATATCCGATGCAGAAATGAATGAAGGGGTTGGCAGTAAACGCAGGTGCGGCGTGTCCATACAAAGCCTTTGTAGAAAGGGTCAGGCTCAATAGTTCCTGCGTGCTCTCCGGGATCGCGGGGAGTCGGACGGGCTATGCCCGCGATGAGCACTGGGATGGGCGGTGTGCAGTCTAGTACCCAAAGGGGATCTTCTCCTCCGGTATCACGTTTCCTGTGCATCCATCGGTTCCTCTGGGTGCCTCTGTTTTCTCGCATTGAATTGGCGGTACTCCACGTACCAATTAGGGACATCTACCATAGGGATGCCTAGGCTGTCACAAAATGGCCGCAGGTCTTCAGGCACTTTTAGCAGTGCCGTTCATCCTAGATGAGTAGCTAATAGGCAAAAGGGGAATTTCCACCTATATTGTATCCCATGTGCGCAAAGAACCTTGAGTAGTGGTTTCAGGTCCCTACAGTGTTGAAGGGTAATGCTGGACAAGTCTTGAAAAATCTAGATATGTGAGCCATTATGTTGTAGCTGAGGTGTGCTCCTTGCACTCCTCATGATGTCTTCCTTCAGTTTGTAATCCACGATGCAGCATATAATGTCCCGAGGGGGGTCTGTCTCTCTGCCTTTGGGGTGCAATGCCCTATGAATTCGTTCTATTTCAATTGGGGTTTGCCGTAGTCTGTTTAATAAGCTATTAAACAGGTCTGTTACTGCGGGCGTGAGGTGTTCAGCATCAATGTTTTCAGGTATTCCTCTGATCCTGAGGTTATGGCAACGGCCACGATTATCGAGGTCTTCAATGTGGCATTGTACTTCCCTCAGTTGCAGAGTATGGGTATCGATTTTCCTCGATGCTTTGCGGAGGACATTGTCATGTTGAACTACGTTTTTTTCTACCTCCTGAACCTTGTCGTTCAGTGTATGAATATCCAGTCTTAGTTCAGCAATGGCGGCTGACAGGGTGTCTTTTATGTCAGCCGCAATGGTCCTCAGGTCATGTATATTGAGGTATGGCTGCTGGTGTATGTCCTGCGCTTCTGATAGTGGTGGAGGTGACCCATGAGTGATAGGTAATGGTCCCGACAGTTGCGGCTCTGGTGTTTGTAAGGGGCCGTGGCGGGATGACGCCATATTGCCCCTCTGTGTCCTGAACATTTCAGGGATGGTTTGGCTCATACCTCCCGGATTCTCACGGGGAGAGCGGGACCTTGAGGTGTTGCGGGAGGCAGTCCCCATTGTTTCAGGCTAAAAGTGAAAGTAAATACCTTAACGTAAAGACGTTTAGAGTGAGGAAACGGCGGGAGCTGTTCTCTCAAGCAGCCATCTCCTTGCTCGGCCAAGCCACGCCCCCAGACAATTTCTTTTATTAACCACTTCAATACAAGGTATTTTCACCCCCTTCCTGCCAAAGCCAATTTTCAGTTTTCAGGGCTGTCGCACTTTGAATGACAATTGCACGGTCCTGCTACACTGTATACAAATTAAATATTTATAATTTTTTCTCCACAAATAGAGCTTTCTTTTGGGAGTATTTCATCATCTCTGCGGTTTTTATTTTTTGTGCTATAAACAAAAGAAGAGCGACAAGTTTAAAAAAAAAACAACATTTTTTACTTTTTGCTAAAATAAATATTACAATTTTTTTTTTTAATATTTTTTTCCTCAGTTTAGGCCGATATGTATTCCTCTACATATTTTTGGGAAAAAAAATAAAAATAAATTGCAATAAGCGTATATTTATTGGTTTGCACAAAAGTTATAGCGTCTACAAAATAGGGGATCGTTTTATGGCATTTTTATTATTATTTTTTTTTTTTACTAGTAATGGTGGTTATCTGTGATTTTTATTATGGCTGTGACATTGCAGCGGACATATCTGACACTTTTGACACCATTTCGTCACCATTCACATTTATACAGCGATCAGTGCTATACAAATGCATTGATTACTGTATAAATGTCACTGACAGTGAAGGGGTTAACAGTAGGGGGCGGTGAAGGGGTTAACTGTGTTGCCTAGGGAGTGATTCTATCTGTAGGGGGAGGGGATTCACAAGGGGAGGAGACAGATCAGTGTTCCTCTGTACAGGGAACACACCATTGGTCTCCTCTCACTTGACAGGACGTGGATCTGTGTGTTTACACGCACAAATCCATGGTCCTGTTCGGTTAAGGGGCAATCGTGGGTGCCCGGCGGCCATCGCTACAGCCGGGCATGCGCATTGGCTCCCGAGTGACGCGGCAGAGGCACGTGCGCACCCCCCAGATGGCCGGGAAGCCCAGGACGTCATATGACGCCCACCCAGGATGGGAGATCTCTCCCACGGATGTCATATGTACATGGGTTGGATGTGAAGTGGTTAAAAAAAAAAGTCAAAAACTGTCTATTGTGGTTTTTACTTTTTGACACTTTTTTTGGTGAATGGGTAGGGGTAAAATACCTATTCAAATGGGGGGGCGGGATCTGGGGGTCCCCTTATTAAAGGGGGCTTCCAGATTCCGATAAGCCCCTCATCTGCAGACCCCCACAACAATTGGGCCAGGGTTGCGGGGACAAGGCCCTTGCAATCACCTGGTATGGTTCAGGAGGGGAGGGGGCACTCGCTCGTCCCCCCTTTCCTGGCCACACTTTTTTTAAATTCTGGCGTGGAGTTCCCCTTAAAATCTATACCAGACCCAAAGTGCCTGGTATGGACTGGGGGGATGCCATTTTTTTTCTTAATTCTTTCATTTTGTTGGCATCCCTGGGAGCCTTGCACTAACTGTGACAGGACAACAGGTACTTTTTGGCCTAGACAAGTGTTTGAGAAGATCCCTTTGCTTGACATAGTAAGCAATAGCAGTGCAATAGCCTTATTTTGTTTATCTTTAATAGGTGTAGACATCGTCTGCGGTGAGGGGCCTTTCTTTTGTCTCCCTTTCTTTGCTGGTTGGAATATAGATTGACCCATGGGTGGGCTTCATTGACTTAAAATTGAGACAAGTTTATTTGAGAGTTATATCAAGCACCTTAACAGGTTTTATTGCACTGTGAATGCTGTATGACGAGGGTTCCTCCTTATACTTTTATGTATCCTTAGATTCATATAATGGTCATCTAAACTAATAGACATTTGGTGGCATCTATTGCAACCAAGGCTCCCAGTATATATCACTCTTGATTGGGTTTGAGTGAGTTAAGCATATATTTTTAAGTTTGCTATGAATTCTCATATTTCACTCTTATCTAGTATAATTTGATGTGATTATTGTATGTTTATATTGGCAGGTCATCTTTGGAACTGCTCTTTACCATAACACTTTACACCCCTCCCTACGGGAGACCCGGCAACTTTTGGGTGGTTTTGGCTGTGCGGATACACTGCATTACGGGATCCCACTCCCAATTCATATTTCAAATTTTATCCAGGTTCCCATACTCAGTCAATGAGGTAGGAACATAATATTTTTCATTAAGTGTTGCTTTTTTTCACATTTTTCATTAGGTGTTGCTTGCCAAGTGTACAGCTGCAGCCATATGTGTATAAATATTATATGATTTGTTTTGGTGCACTAATTTTTTGTTTCTTGGTGCATATTTAAAATCTGATTGATTATAGGTCTTCATATTTAATAAACAAATCTTCACGTTCTTTCCTGAGGAAGCCATATGGCAAAACATGTAGAAAACATGAACGTGATTACAGTAAATCATTGTCAATAATAGGATCTTTGCGCACAGATATGGCAGTAGCTGACAGTATTGTATGCATCGGTTTTATGATATTGTTCATATTATAATAAATTTTGTATATATTTTTACATACACTCTTGAGTGATTTCTGCGTTAAAATGCACCCATAAAGTCCCATATCTCCAAAATTTTCTCTTTGATTTGTCATGGTTAACAATGAGCATAGAAACTCTCCCAAAGCGGCCCAGAATGGAAAGCAAGTTTGGCAGAGTAGTGTGGGGTGAGGTAATGAACAACAAGTCATCAGCGAATATAGCACACTTATGGCTCCTCCCCCCACTCTCTATCCCTAAAATGTCTGGGCTCTGCCATATCTCTATTGCGAGAATTTCGATAGCTATGACGAACAGTATAGGAGATAACGGGCATCCCTGCCAAGTGCCCGACGAGATGGGTATCAGTTCCGATCTGTGGCCCCTCAGAACTATCTGAGCTGTGGGTGAGCTATACAATAAATGCAGTGAGGCTAAGAACTTAGGACCGAAGTTCCATCTTAACAGCACCCATAAAAGAAACAGCCACGAGAGGGAATCAAAAGATTTATGGATGTGAAGGGACAGCAGCATCCCAGTTCTATTCGCTCCGCCATCCCAAGAGGAGTGTAGTATGGAAATAAGGTCAATTGCTCTACGGACCTGGTCAGCAGCCTGTCTGTGCGGCAGAAATCCTACCTGGTCATAGTGTATGTACCTAGCTTAAACTGACGACAGCCTATTCGCCAAAATCTTTGTAATCGATGGAACGACTAGGGTACAATCAGCCTCCCCATATATGGATCAAATCTCAGCCAGTTCCTGTTAAACCGGCTGAATTTTGATCCATTTATGGCCAGCTTTAGTGCAGCCAAAAACACAAACAGAAAAATCACCACAAGGTACAGGACATACTGTCAGTAGGGTGTGTCCCTTGTGTTGATTCCTCTGCTGTTAGTAGGCACAGGCTAATTCATGTTCCTTTACATGCACATAGGAAATGTGCATGTGCTCATGCATGCAAGCATGTGCATATTCATGTGCACATCTGTTGCTCGCATTGGCGCCAAGCAGGCTATTTAAACTGAGCCTGTGTTATGCTTCAGCGCTGCCATGCCTGCTCTACAGCATTCGTACATACCTGAAACCTGTTACTCTGCATCTGGCTACTGCACTGACTCTGGCCTGCCTCTGATCCTGCTTCTGCCTTTGCCCCTTGCTGCTGCTCCGCTGATCTGTTACCAACTTGGCCCATATCCTGACTTCACTCCTGCCTATGCATTTGCACCTGATCCATCTGCCTGTGTCTAACCCAGTTTATCTGACTCTGCCCGCATAGCTGCTGGACTGCCTGCTGCGAGCCTCTGCCTATATCCCTTTGGCACCAGCTCCACACCTGTCTATTGTTGCCTGTGCCAGCCTGCTCCTGTCTCCTGCACACTGGTGTCTATCCGAAACTCCTGATCCACTGTGATCTACTGATGGTCTTCCCCTGTTTGATCCAGAGAGTCTGTCCAGCCCTGCTGCTAGCAAGACCAATAGGCACTCATGCAACTCTGTACTCCTGTGCCACCTGTCTTCTCTATCAGGGGCCCTGAGTCAGAAATGTAAGAGAGGCCTTCCTCATTGTGTCAGGCTCTTCTACCAGGTACGTGACAGACTTGAAAAAACACATATGATTTATAGAGCATTCATTTACATTTCTTCTTCCTCATCATTTTCATCTACTCCTCAATAGGGATGAGCCGAACACCCCCCGGTTCGGTTCGCACCAGAACCTGCGAACGGACCGAAAGTTCGCACGAACGTTAGAACCCCATTGACGTCTATGGGACTCGAACGTTCGAAATCAAAAGTGCTCATTTTAAAGGCTAATTTGCATGGTATTGTCCTAAAAAGGGTTTGGGGACCCGGGTCCTACCCCAGGGGACATGTATCAATGCAAAAAAAACTTTTAAAAACGGCCGTTTTTTCGGGAGCAGTGATTTTAATGATGCTTAAAGTAAAAAAAAAAAAGTGAAATATTCCTTTAAATATCGTACCTGAGGGGTGTCTATAGTATGCCTGTAAAGTGATGCGTGTTTCCCGTGTTTAGAACAGTCCCTGCACCAAATGTCATTTTTAAAGGAAAAAATCTCATTTAAAACTGCTTGCGGGTTTAATGTAATGTCGGGTCCTGGCAATATGGATGAAAATCAGTGAGACAAACGGCATGGGTACCCCCCAGTCCATTACCAGGCCCTTTGGGTCTTGTATGGATATTAAGGGGAACCCCGCACCCAAATTAAAATAAGGAAAGGTGTGGGGCCACCAGGCCCTATATACTCTGAACAGCAGTATACAGGCTGTAGGTTTGTTGTTAAGTAGAATCTCTTTGTAATTTTGAACGGGTACATTTTTAACGTGTTTAGCTCCAGCCAAAAAATCTTTTTTAAGCTTTTTGGAAAACATAGGGAAGGGTTATCACCCCTGTGACATTTGTTTTGCTGTCTTTCCTCCTCTTCAGAAGATTTCACCTCACTTTTTGTCCCAATGGATTGGAAAGCATCAGTGGAAAGGAGAAATGTTTTTCCCATATTAACTCTTACAGGAGAGAATTTCCCTTCCTAGGGGTAGATTTATTCTCACTTCCTGTTGTCTCCTTCCGTTTGCAAGTAGGAGTCGTTTGTAAGTTAGTTGTTTGAAAGTAGGGTCCTGCCCTATATACTCAGCAGAAATTTGGGCCTTAGGTGTTGCTGTGGCCACAACACTGTAAGCCCTCACAGGGCTCTGCTGTGAAATATTAGATCAAGAATTGTAATTACATGCCCCTGTTGAACAGGAGCTGAAAAATTAGGCCTTAGGCACTGGTGCTGGTGCCACAACACTGCAACCCCTCACAGACACTCTAGTTGGAATGCAGGAACGAGCCCTGCTGCAAAGTATTGCATCAAAAATTGTAATTACACGCCCCTGTTAAACAAGGGCTGAAAAATTGGGCCTTAGGCACTGGTGCTGGTGCCACAACACTGCAACCCCTCACAGACACTCTAGTTGGAATGCAGGAATGAGCCCTGCTGCAAAGTATTACATCAAAAATCGTAATTACACGCCCCTGTTAAACAGGGGCTGAAAAATTGTGCCTTAGGCACTGGTGGTGGCGCCCAGAACCAAAAATGCTCTTACAAGCTATCAGCGTGATGATTGAGGAGGAAGAGGATAATTACTCAGGAATAGTCACTCAGCATCAGCATAGGCAGTCTTTGAAGGGATCTGAGATTTCAAAAAAAATTATTCAGTTACATCAGCATCAGGTGCTTGGTAGCTGGTGGTGATCCAAGACTCATTCATTTTTATGAAGGTCAGTCGATCGACCGAGTCAGTGGACAGACGCACCCTGTGATCGGTTACCACGCCTCCAGCAGCACTGAATGTGCGTTCCGAAAGAACGCTGGATGCAGGACAGGCCAGTAGTTCAATTGCATACTGTGCAAGCTCTGGCCAGTGATCCATCCTCAAGACCCAGTAACCCAGAGGATTTTCGGTGGGAAAGGTGTCCAAGTCTGATCTTGCCCCTAGGTATTCCTGCACCATGTAAAACAGACGCTGGCGATGGTTGCTGGAACCGATCATACCTTGGGGCTGCGGACCAAAAAATTGTCTGAACGCATCGGTCAGACGGCCACCTTCTCCACCGCTCCTTCTTTGACTGACCGAAGCCTCAGCAACACGTTGTCCAGAAACAGGAGTTTGTAACCTCCCAGTCTCTGGGAACGCGTTGCACAGACCTTTCTGCAAGGCCTCCCGAAGATGTTTCATCCTCTGCTCCCTCTGCGATGGCAAGATAAGGTCCGCAACCTTACCCTTGTAACGTGGATCAAGGAGGGTTGCCAGCCAGTATTGGTCCTTCTCCTTGATACCACGAATACGAGGATCCTTACGCAGGCTTTGCAGGATCAGGGAGGCCATGCAGCGTAGGTTTGCTGAGGCATTCGGTCCGGAGTCCTCTGGGTCACTAAGAACGACATGGTCCGCAGCCACCTCCTCCCAGCCACGTACAAGTCCATGTGTTTCTTGGGACTGATCCCTTAAAGACTGCTGCTGATGCTGAGTGCCAGGCTCCACCTCCATACTGACACAATCTTCCTCCTCCTCCTCTTCCTCCTCGTCCTCTTCCTGTGTGATCGGCGGGCACGCAGGAACACTGTCTGGATAAAGGGGGCCTTGAGAGCTAAGGAAGTCCTCCTCTTCCTGCCTCTGTTCTGCCTCAAGTGCCCTGTCCATTATTCCACGCAGCGTGTGCTCCAACAGGTGGACAAGGGGGACAGTGTCACTGATGCATGCACTGTCACTGCTCACCATCCTCGTGGCCTCCTCAAATGGTGACAGGACAGTGCATGCATCCCTGATCATGGCCCACTGGCGTGGGGAAAAAAAACCAAGCTCCCCTGACCCTGTCCTGGTGCCATAGTCGCACAGGTACTCATTGATGGCCCTCTGCTGCGTGTGCAGCTGCTGCAGCATGGCCAACGTTGAGTTCCACCTGGTGGGCATGTCACAGATTAGGCGGTTCTTGGGCAGGTTAAACTCCTTTTGGAGGTCCGTCAGCCGAGCACTGGCATTATATGACCGGCGGAAATGCACACAGACTTTCCTGGCCTGCCTCAGGACATCCTGTAAGCCTGGGTACCTGCCCAAGAACCGCTGCACCACCAAGTTAAGGACGTGAGCCAAACAGGGCACATGGGTCATTTGTCCCTGTCGGAGGGCAGAGAGGAGGTTGGTGCCATTGTCGCAAACCACCATTCCTGCCTTAAGTTGGCGTGGCGTCAACCACCTCTGAACCTGCCCCTGCAGAGCTGACAGAACCTCTGCCCCAGTGTGGCTCCTGTCCCCCAAGCACACCAGCTCAAGCACCGCATGGCATCTTTTGGCCTGCGTACTTGCGTAGCCCCTTGAATGACTACGGAGCACCGCTGGTTCCGAGGAAGAGGCCATGGAGGAAGAAGAAGAGGAGGGGGTGGAGGAGAGAGGTGTGTCACAATCATTAGCATTTTGGAGGCGTGGTGGCGGAACAACCTCCAACACTACTGCACCTTGTCCTGCATCCTTCCCAGCTGCCAGCAGAGTCACCCAATGCGCCGTGAAACTTAGGTAACGTCCCTGTCCATGCCTGCTGGACCATGAGTCAGCGGTAATATGCACCTTACCGCTGACCGCCCTGTCCAGCGAGACATGGACATTGCCTTCCACATGCTGGTAGAGAGCCGGAATCGCCTTCCGTGAGAAAAAGTGGCGTTTGGGTACCTGCCACTGAGGAACTGCACATTCCACAAACTCACGGAAGGGGGCAGAGTCTACCAACTGAAAAGGCAGCAGTTGAAGTGCTAGCAATTTTGCCAAGCTAGCATTCAACCGCTGGGCATGTGGATGGCTGGGAGCAAACTTCTTTCGGCGGTGCAGCAGCTGGGGCAGGGAAATTTGCCTGGTACAGTCTGACGTCGGTGTACCAAAATCAGATTGCCCACAAGTACGTGGCTGTGACACACCTAATTCTACACCTTCATTCCTCTCAGTGCAGGTCTCAGAGAGGACTGAAGGTCTAGTGGGGTTGGAAATCTCAGCTGATGAGGAGCAAGCAGAGGTCCTCTTTGTTCTTTGATGTGGGTCTTTTAGATACGCTTGCCAACGAACTGCATGGCAGGTCAACATATGTCTGGTCAAGCATGTGGTACCCAAGCGGGAGATGTTTTGGCCACGCGAGATACGCTTGAGACATATGTTGCAAATAGCAGCGGTGCGATCTGATGCACTCGTCTCAAAAAAGGCCCACACCAAAGAACTTTTTGAATAACGCGCAGAGACTGCAGCGCCCTGCACATGTGGAGCTTTGGGGTGTGATGCAGTCAATGTGCTGCCCTTAGGCTGGCCCCTGGAGGGCATCCTGCCTCGTTGGTGATGTGCCGCCTCCTCCTCCTCCTCCTCCTCCTCTCTCCTATCAGGCACCCACGTTGAGTCAGTGACCTCATCATCCCCTCCCTCCTCATCACTGGAGCAAACCTGGCAGTATGCTGCAGCAGGGGGAGCATGACTGCCAGATTGCTGTCCTTCTTGGGCACCCCCTCTGTCCGTGCTCGTGTTACTGCCTTCATCGAGCTCAGTATCATCATCAGAGCCTTCCAAACGCTGGGCATCCTCCTGGAGCATGTACCCAACACTGTGGTCAAATAGTTCGAGGGACTCCTCAGGAGGACATGGTGGGGCTAGGGAAGGAGTCACTGATGACATTGAGCCGAGGGAAGAGGCCGCTGCTTTGCCAGACAAAGTACCCTGGGCATGGGTGAGAGAGGATGAGGAGGATGAGGACGGCTTGGTCATCCACTCGACCAAGTCTTCCGCATGTTGCGGCTCAACATGGCCAGCTGCCGAAAAAAAGGCCAAGCGTGTCCCATGGCCACGTGCTGATGAGGATGCACCGTCTCCACGACCAGCACTAGACACAGAGCCTGCTTGCCCTCTCTTATTGGCTTGTGACTGTCTGCCTCTCCTTCTTGGCCTTCCAGACATACTAATGGCCTGTAGCTGCACTAAGCTGGGATATATATATATATATATATATATATATGTACTGATACTGCAGCTAGCAAAATCAACTGCCTGCCTGTAGTATGAGAACACCACCAACCTTCTACAGGTAGCTTTAGCTGAACACTGTGAGGTGGACGCACCCCACTAACTTGTAGGTTTAGCAGAACACTGTGAGCAAGACGCACTGCACTAACTGTAAATAGTCTAGCTGCCTGACTGTGGTACTAATAGGATCAAAAGAACACCAGCAATTTTCTTTAAAATACTGTAACAAGACAAGCCTGCCTGTCAGTAAGAAGATAACAGGAACGGATCTAGCTGAACACTGTGAGCAGGACGCACCCCACTAGCTTGTAGGTTTAGCTGAACACTGTGAGGTGGACGCACCCCACTAACTTGTAGGTTTAGCTGAACACTGTGAGCAGGACGCACCCCACTAACTTGTAGGTTTAGCAGAACACTGTGAGCAGGACGCACTGCACTAACTGTAAATAGTCTAGCTGCCTGACTGTGGTACTAATAGGATCAAAAAAACACCAGCAATTTTCTTCAGGTAGCTGTATTTACTGTAACAAGACAAGCCTGCCTGTCAGTAAGAAGATAACAGAAACGGATCTAGCTGAACACTGTGAGCAGGACGCACTCCACTAGCTTGTAGGTTTAGCTGAACACTGTGAGGTGGACGCACCCCACTAACTTGTAGGTTTAGCTGAACACTGTGAGCAGGACGCACCCCACTAACTTGTAGGTTTAGCAGAACACTGTGGGCAGGACGCACTGCACTAACTGTAAATAGTCTAGCTGCCTGACTGTTGTACTAATAGGATCAAAAGAACACCAGTAATTTTCTTTAAAATACTGTAACAAGACAAGCCTGCCTGTCAGTAAGAAGATAACAGGAACGGATCTAGCTGAACACTGTGAGCAGGACGCACTGCACTAAATGTAAATAGTCTAGCTGCCTGACTGTGGCACTAATAGGATCAAAAGAACACCAGTAATTTTCTTCAAAATACTGTAACAAGACAAGCCTGCCTGTCAGTAGGAATATAACAGGAACGGATCTAGCTGAACACTGTGAGCAGGACGCACTGCACTAAATGTAAATAGTCTAGAAGATAACAGGAACGGATCTAGCTAAACTAAATACAGTGTATATATATATATATGCAACACCTGGGATGCATATATATACACAATACACTTTAAGTGCAGCTAACTGACTGACTGTCCTGCCTAATCTAGCTAACTCAAATGAAATGACACTGTCTCTCTCTCTCTCTAAGCACACCGGAACACACTGCACAGGGCCGCCGTGCAGGCGGCCTTATATAGTGTGGGGCGTGTACTAAATCCCCTGAGCCATAATTGGCCAAAGCCTCCTTGGCTTTGGCCAATTATGGCTCTCTGTTAAGGCGGCGCTGTGATTGGCCAAGCATGCGGGTCATAGTGCATGCTTGGCCAATCATTAGCAAGCAATGCACTGCGATGCCGCAGTGAATTATGGGCCGTGACGCGCCACACGAATTTGGCGCGAACGGCCCATATCGTTCGCAATTCGACGAACGATCGAACAGCCGATGTTCGAGTCGAACATGGGTTCGACTGGAACACGAAGCTCATCCCTACTCCTCAACCACGTTCACCCCATTTTGCTTATTTTCCCAAAAGTTGCCTCCCTCTATTACAGTTTCAGATCCCATTTTGCCTACTTTACCACCGAACTCCCCCATCCATGATCACATGCTCCCAGCCTTCTTATTCTCTTAATCACTCTTTCTAGTAATTGATCTCCTTACAACAGCCTTGATTTTTCTTTACCTCTCTTAGTGTTACAATGTCAGCTATCACTTTTTTCTACCTTCTACTATGTCATGGTCAGCTAGGGCTTTGCTTCACAAACAGTTGTAGTTT
Source organism: Aquarana catesbeiana (assembly GCF_042186555.1). Taxonomy (NCBI): domain Eukaryota; kingdom Metazoa; phylum Chordata; class Amphibia; order Anura; family Ranidae; genus Aquarana; species Aquarana catesbeiana. The sequence goes on from NC_133324.1 coordinate 264,281,047, forward strand.
TGCCTCCCTTATAGCACCCCATCCTTGCCCAGTTCAGTCACCATTCTGACTCTTCTTTCAATCAGCTTTCACTTTGCCTCTTCTCTCTCTATAGTCTCTGCCACTTATCCTTCCCCCACCTCAAGGTCGGTATTAGTGAAATGGCACATTTGACCAAATAATGCTCAGCTACAATGTTGTCTAGCAGGTCATACAAGAGAAGAGGTCAATTGTTACTTTGAACCTCCTATCTCCTTCTAAAACAAAAAAAAGTATAAGGCCAATCTCTAAAAGTTTATATAGTTTTTAACATGTTAAAGTAATTTTGAGAGTTATTTTCAGGGTTTTTAAAGTGTTACTAAACCCAGGACCCTGATATCACTATATCTGGTCTCCCATAGTACCCAGAACATGGAAATGCAATTATTTTACTGAATATAAACTGATAAATACCTTTTCTCATTAGCAGTATATAGCAGCCTTGTGACTTCTATCAGTTCCTAGTAAAGCTTGTAGGAGGAGTTTTCATTCTCCCCTGATCCTCTGTCTGGTCATGTCTGGACAGTGCTGATTGGCCCTGTGCTGATCACATGCAAGAAAAAAAAACAAACAACAACTCTAGCAATACACACCAAATTGAGCATGTGCAGCTTGTCCCCTGGTTCTGTAAATATCAGGTTATTTTTTGGAGACAGTGGAAGAAGAGGAGGATCAGAGAGACAGGATCAAACAGCCTTTATACACAATGCAAAGGATTAACCCCTTAGGTTTCACAGTGAGTATAATAAGCACGCTTTACTGCATATACAGACTGATTTTACTGTTGTGGGTTTTTTTTTTTTAATATTCCCTGGTAATCCTGCCATGAAATTCCTTGTCCATGCACCTCCTGTTATAGGATGACAACAGTCTGTCTTCCAGTTATTTTTCTACATAGTCACCCTGTCACACAGGCTTCCAATGAAGACTACAAGTTACAATCTAAACATACATTGTGCAGACATGACTTGCTTCACCATCAAGAGTGCACACATTTAAATGGGAAGTGGTTGCAAGCAAACTGTAGGAAATAAGCAGTGCTAAAAATGAATAAAGGATGAAAAAAGGTCACAATTTTGATGGTCACAATGATTTATCATTCCCTTACAGTTCAGCATAGGTGTGCGCAGCCTATTGCATTAGGGTGTGCACCCTTAAGCTCAAACACACATGCGTGTGAGGGTGTCTACATATATATGACCCCGGCACATTGATCTCCCTGTCGACACAGTGAAAGAGAAGAGCATAAACACTTCTCTTATGGCTGAGCCGGTAAGAGGAAGATCTTTCCCCTGTTTCTGCTCCTACACAGAGCGATAACACTAATGTGCACGGGGTGATTAGGGTGTGCCTTGGCACACCCAGCACACCCTGTGCGCACGCCTATGCAGTTCAGGTATATCTTTGGAAAAATGGAATGTCAACTATATTGCACGTCAGTAAGGTTGTTTTACATTTCACAAAACAAAATGAATAGCATTCTTATTTATTGTATTAACATTTCTAACTACTAATCTAAGAAAAAAAATTAAAGTGTCATCATATGTAAGAAAAGAGGTTAGGAAATGGCCTTTTTATTCGAAGCATCTAATAACTGTAGGAAATGACGGCAATAGACATATCTTGAACACTGGCATGTGTTTTTCAGAAGAAACATTGAGAAGACAAAGGGGGCTGATTGTCTGCATGTCGTCTTGATGCTGTACTGTCAAGATAGCATAATGATGAAAGTATAGATTACTCTTTTTTTCTGTCAATTTGTCAAACTCATACAGAATGGAAATGACATTATAATTGTTTATATTTAGGTGTCTGTGTCACTGTCATGTCTCACAATATTTCTTCTTGTACTTCATTTTGTTACTCTGCAATTCACGCATTGTTCTTGTTTTTAAAAGTGGAAGTAGCTATATAAAAAGAAACAGCCGTGTAAACATAGATTTGTCATTTTTTTTAATGAAAAACAGCACATATTCTTTAAAAACTGAACTCCAAATAAAAAAAAAAGAAAATTCTCTTGCAGTGGGACCCCCACATTGTAAGGATTAATGCTTTTTAAGTCTGAGGATAGAGGAATAAGCTTTAAGGCTGGATTCACATCTATGCAATTTTAGTGCTTTTTGCATTTTGCAGATTTGCACTACATTCAATTTAACATTGTTTCCTATGGAACACATTTTGTAATGCAAATCTGCAAAATGCAAAAAGCACTAAAAATGCATATGTGTGAATTCAGCCTAATACTTACCTTATGTTGTGTTCCCTGAGCAACTTAGGCTCACCACTTCTCTATAATACTCCAGGTTGTGGGCAGGACCTTCAGGTCCACACATACAAGGCAGGGCTTTTGATCCTGCATTGTACAATATGATGTCACAGCGTGACTGCCAGATGTAGCACTAAAAAGGAGCAGCTTTGTGGAACAATTTATTTCTCTACACGAAAAACCGAATGAGTATTAAACCCTTTCAATACAGTGAGGCCCCACTTCAAAGGTATTTTTGTTCAGCTGCCCAGAGTAGGGCTTTAAAGCTGTTCTCAAGGGAAACAGTTAATTACATTGACAAAAAACATTTTTGAGCTGTTTAGCTGCCAAAGAATGTATATCTGTGTCCATCCAGTCCTGGGATTAACATAGCTTTGCCACATAACACAGCCCCTATCTAGCAGGGCAGAATACCTGTGTTTCTTTTTCTGCAGTTAAAACAGTCAAAGGCCTTTCATTCCACTATTATTATTATTATTATTATTCACAAATTATATAGCGCCAACAGTTTATGCAGCGCTTTACAATGTAGAGGGGGGACAGCACAATTACAGTACAATACAGAAGGGACAGGAGGGCCCTGCTCTTAGAGCTTACATTCTAAAGGGAGGGGGTGCTGGTACAAAAGGTAATAGATGCGGGGAATGATTTGATGGGGTTGTTAGGTGGGTGTGGGATAGGCTTCCCTGAATAAGTGAGTTTTCAGGGATCTCCTAAAGGTGGACAGGTTAGGGGCTGATCGGATATACCGGGGAAGGGAGTTCCAGAGGATGGGAGAGGCTCTGGAGAAGTCCTGAAGACGAGTATGAGAGAAGGCAACAAGGGAGCTAGAGAGCAGGAGGTCCTGGGAGGAGCAGAGGGGGTGATATCTGCAGATGAGGTTGGTGATGTAGCTGGGGGCGATGTTGTGGATGGCCTTGTATGTTGTGGTTAGCATTTTAAATTTTATACAGTGGGGTAGGGAAAGCCAGTGAAGGGATTGGCAGAGTGGGGCAGCAGTCACAGATCGATTAGTGAGGTGTTTTAGCCTAGCAGCAGCATTCATAATAGACTGAAGGGAGGATAACCTGCGTAAGGGTAGGCCATTAAGGAGAGAGTTGCAGTAGTAAAGACGGGAAATAATCAAGGAGTGAATAAGTTGCTTTGTGGTGTCATTAGTCAGGAAGGGTCAAATTCTGGAGATGTTGCGGAGGTTAAGGATCTAGCCAGTGATTGGATGTGGGGGCTGAAGGACAGGTCAGAGTCAAGGATGACACCCAGCACCCTGGCATGTGTGGAGGGACCAATGGTTGTGCTGTTGATCTTAATGGTAAAGTCATGGGGGGGACCGGGAAGAAAGAAATATTACAAGCTCAGTTTTAGAAAGATTGAGTTTGAGAAAGCGATGTGACATCCATACCGAGATGTCATTCAGTAAATTTGAGATCCGTGAGGAGATCAAGGGGGTGAGTTGAGGAGTGGAGAGATAGATCTGGGTGTCATTAGCGTAGAGGTGGTATTGGAAGCCATGGGAGGTTATGAACTGGCCCAGGGAAGAGGTATAGAGCGAGAATAGGGGGGGCCCAAGGACAGAGCCTTGGGGTACCCCAACAGAGAGAGTAAGAGGAGATGGAGTTGTAGGTGACACTGAAAGTGCGCTGAGATAGGTAGGAGGAGAACCAGGATAAAGCAGAATCACAGAGGCCAAGGGAGTGTAGTTTGCTGAGAAGGAGCAAGTGGTCAACTGTGTCGAAGGCAGCAGAGAGGTCTAAGAGTATGAGTATGGAGTAATGGCCATTGGTTTTAGCAGTTAGTAGGTCATTGGTAAGTTTTAGTAGGGCAGTTTCAGTAGAATGTTGTGGACGGAAGTCGGACTGTAGGGGGTCGAGAAGGTTGTTGTCTGTGAGCTAGAGACTCATTTGGTCATGGACAAGGCGTTCAATGAGCTTGGAGGCAAATAGGAGCAGGGAGATGGGTCTTAAGTTATTCAAACAGGTGGGGTCTAGTGAGGGTTTTTTAAGTATGGGGGTAACCAGTGCATGTTTGAGCAGGGAAGGAAAGGTGCCAGAGGAGATGGAGAGGTTGAAGATGTGTGTTAGGGAGTTTAGGATAGAGTGGGAAGGTGGTCGAAGTAATTGTGTTTGGACAGTGAACAGAGAAATAGCAAGTTAACAAGCTCATCTCTCTGTCACACAGCTCTCTACCCCACCAGTGTGCTTCTTGTTAGCACATGAATACTGCAGCACAACTGATTGGCCAATTGTGCTGCTTCTCTGTATTTTTGTCTAAGCTCAGCTATTCCTTAAAAAAACAAAAATACATAAATTATCTAAATACTGAATACAATGCAGGATTTGTGTCTTTTAGATATGCCAGGACTCAGGAGTTCAATTTTAAGTTAGTAGACCATGTTACCACATCATTTCTTTGAGGACTAGACGCGCTGGAAGCTTAGTGCTGTTTGACTGCATGAAGACAAATAATTGTAAACAAAATTAATGTGTGTGTGCAGCGCTGCAATATTATAAGATTTCCTTGAAATGAATCAGTATGCTTTTTTCAGGTTATGCAATTTATTTTTATAGGGTAATTTTCTGCAACATGGGTGTGGTCAAAAACCACATCTGTTGAAAAAGGCCCACACAGCTGTGTGAGACTAGGAAATAACAGCGGCTTGCATCTGTGGAGCTCTACTATTTAGTGGCATATGGGAGCTACTCAATCAACTCCTCTGCAAGCTTCCCTCACAGATGTTATGCCTCTCCCTCATTTTTCTCCTCCACTATATCTGGCACCAAGATATGGTCAGCCAAGTGTTTGTGGTCTCTCCCTCCTCATCGCTGGATCTAACTTGGCAATCAGAAGAATCTGCCTTAGATGCAATTAATTGCAGTGCATCCAGTCATAACAAGTGGCTGACACTGTGCTCATATACATAGTGTCACATACCTGGTCGGAGGCCAAAGTGCATAGTGCATAGTCCCACCCCCAACTCGGGGTCATACTATTACAATTTTAAGGGGTTTAATAGTACAAGTTCCTGTATGTGGACATGGGGAAAATGGCTGGATTTCAGATGGTGGAGTCATCGCCCACATGGAGTTCCTCAGTCAACTCCAGAATGGTGGTTTGGGCTTGCCACCTCCGGAAGACAACGTGGCAGGACTCCCATTTGTCTTTGTGGCTGATGAAGCGTTTGGGCTGGGTGAACATTTCCCCATGAGGACCCTCATCTCCGACCAGAGGGTTTTTAATTACCGGCTGACCAGAGTCAGAAGAGTGGTGGAGAATGCGTTTGGAATAATGGCCAGCCGGTTCTGCCTATTTCTCACAGCAACCAACATGGCGGAATATAAACTGAATCATATTGTCCTTGCATACGCTATAATTATTTAAGGAAAAATGCATTTTTAAAACCATAACATACACAACTCAGGAACTTACAAAGTTCAACTTTGATAAAGTGAAGGCAATATGTGACATTAGTATGTCAAAACTGTGTTGATCTTGCCTTCATCAGATGGGGTGATGCCACTCCTGTAAAAGCCAAATTTTGAAGATGCACACAAATTGGAAGTCAAAATGTGAATTTCCCTCCTGATCCCATGCCTAATGTCAACATGTGCTAGCTCCCATCATGGGTGATCAATGGACGTGTTTTGGGCGTGCAACCCCTTCCTCTCATCTACTTTAGTTGTGAGAAAGGGGTTGCACACACAAAACGCGTACATTGATATCCCTTGATGGCAGATAGCACATGTGGACACACATTTGGCTTTCAAATTACTTTAAAAATTTTGTAAAAACAAAAAATAAGGACAAACTGTCAACATTTTTGGGTGTTTTAGATTCTGCCTAAAACATCAATGATGATGTTGAGTCTTTTTTCAACATCATTGGTGTTTTCCATGATCTTTTCTAATTCCCAATTGTACACCATTATCTCCCCCGATGAGGATCTGTGCACTTGCACTGTTGAAATCAGTTTCTTCTTCCACAACATCCACATCACCTAAAAATAAAAAAACACACCATGTATTATAAATATGCAGGCATACATCTATTACCTGAAGCTGTGGTCTCAGACACTGACCTGTTGTGGTCACTATTTCGCCCAATTCCTGAACCTCTCCTCCCTCCACATCTTCTTCAGGGTGTGTGGGGATTTCCCCTTCTTTAGGAGGTGTGGGGTTCGTGGTGTTCTCAGATGTCCTGATTCTTTTCTCCCCTATGTGAAAAAAAAAGGGGGGGGGGAGGTATACTTAGCATACTGATATTTGAGGCAAGAAATAGGAATATGAAACATTGCTTGGAAGTGACGTACAATTGTCTGTTTTGGCAAAGTTCCAAGCTGAAGACATGATTTTTTCCCTTTCTTAAAGCTGGAATACTTACCTGTATTGTTAAAGTTTCACACATGGAGAGACCACTAGTATCCACTGGAGCAGCTGCGTAGAACACCCTAAAAAGGGTGTTCTGGTGTCCCACTCTAGTGCTCCTGCGTCCAGATGTGTAAACAGCTGCTGAGTGTCGTCTCTTTACACTGAATCAAGTTTGCATTTCATTCTAGTTACAAACCCATCTAGACAACAATGTACTAAACTTCTTTTAATACAAATAGGCCTGAACAAATGTAGTTAACCTGCTTCTGCCAAAAACATTGTATTAGTGGTCGAACGAACAATGTTTACTACGAACGATTACTGTCTCCACGAACCTGAAACTTGCCATTTTAAACACCATTTTAGTCTGTACAACAGTAAAGAAAAGCACATGGAGCAGCATGCAAGTAATAATAAAATAGGATCACATTACAAAATACTTACTTTTTTTGCAGCACTCTCTTGATCCTTCTGTACTGATCCTGCTCCCTCAATTTGAGGTATGACCAGCATTTCCTCAATTGCTCCTTGGATTGTCATACCCCCAAATTCTTCTGCAGACTCCTCACAACTTTAATCATGATCTTGGCCTGTCTCACATTTGGGTTGCTGTACGGTCCACACTTCCCATCATAGTCGGCCCTCTACAAGATGTCCACTATCTCCACCATCTCTACAAAGGACATATTTGAGGCCTTAAATCTCCTCCTGGATCGGGACGTTTGTGACTCCGGGCTTACCTTGTCCTCTAAAGCATAACACGCGTGCGTCGTACGTATGATCTGTGAGCGGAGGACGGAGTAGAGCAAGCGTGGATCACGCAAACGAAGGTACCATTTTAACTTGGGCCATCAGTGGTTAGTGGCCTATACTGCTTATAGATTGAGGCCTATATTGGGACAAGATTAGAAGAGTTTAGCCTAACATTAGGGTTTGTCTTGCTGAGAAAATGGATACATTTAATGACCATGACTTCCTCCCCAACTTCATTGAAAAGTACAGAGAGCTGCCCTGTCAAGTGAAACACCAATTTTATAACAACAAAATAAAGAGGAAGGCAGCACTGGATCAACTGTTGGAATTGGTGAAGCCGGTGATTCCCACAGCAGACATCAACTATTTGAAGTGCAAAATTGGTGGCCTGAGGAGCACATATAATAGGGAGCGCAAGAAGGTCCAGGATTCCATGAGATCAGGAGCAGCAGCAGATGACATTTATGTCCCTAGGCTCTGGTACTACGACAGACTGTGGTTTTTGTCAGACCAGAGTGAACCCAGGCCATCACTCTCAACCCTTCCTTCCACCTCAGAAGAGGCTTTCGACATACAACCTGGGCCTTCCACCCAGGAAGATGTGGAGGAGCCCACCTTGAGCCAGGTATAGCATTGTTAAACATATTTATTGTGAACAAAATTAATGATGTTAACTAGATGTTATTATTGATCATTAATTTCTGATTTAACAAAGTGGTTTACATATCAATAGACAGTAGTAGCCAAAAATGAGTGGGACAAGAATGAAAAATGCTGGGGTCAGAATGATAGTTGTTTCTATTTGTTAACATTCAATTTGCAACAGTCATGAGCTCAAAATTGTGTGTGATTGATGACCAAAAAACTAAAACTATGTCCCATTTTCATACAAAGGAAAGTCTCAGCCAGGAGGAGGCAGTGGAAAATGGCAGCCAGGAGGTGGCCGTGCCCAGTAGCCTGACCGAATCCCAGGTTCCTCCCCTCTGCCTTCCAACAAAAAGGACCAAGAAGGGGAGGAACCTGGAGGAGTCAGCGACTAATTTGATTGGGTAGGCTACTGCGGTACTCACAAGCACCCCTAGTGTCCAGGAGTCCTTTGCGTGTATGACGGCCAGTAAGATGCAAGTAATAGAGGAGGGCCAACGCCTCATCTGTGAGGAGGTCATATTTCAGGGGCCAACTCACCACGTCTGTGAGTTGGACAATATGACTCCTCCACCACCTCCAGCAACACCTCCAACACCACAGCCTGGAAGGAAGTCTTGAGAGTGATGGCCTGGGTTTGGTCTGGTCTGGCAAAAAATGCAGGCTGTTGTAAGACCACAGCCTCGGGACATACATGTCATCTGCTGCTGCTCCCGATCTCTCGGAGTCGACTGGATTGTGCTCCCTATTAAATGGACTCCTCAGGCTACCAATTTTGCCTGTCAAATAATTGATGTCTGCCCTGGGGTACAAAGGCTTTACCAATTTCAACAGTTTATCCAGCGTTGCCTTCCTAATACATTTTTTATTTTTTTTTTGACAAATACTTGGCTATGTGTTTTACTTCAAAAAGGGCAGTTTGTGAGTATTCAGGAGATCCCGAGAAATAATAAGAAATCAATTTGTTAGAACTCTGTGTGAATATCAGCAGCAAAGCAACTTAATTCTTCCAGCATTATAAAGAAGAAGAAAATGCGCTGCATTGAAAGATTTAAAAATGTGCAGCATGACGAATGTGCTATCTCCATTGTGAACGCTAGTTTTACAAGACCGAGCGCTTCCATCTCGTACTTGATTCAGAGCATGCATGGAATTTTGTGTGTCGGACTTGTGTACACACGCAGGGAATTTCCAACAAAAAAGGGTTTTTTTGGAAAATTTGAGAACCTGCTCTCAAACATTTGTTGCGGAAATTCCGACAGCAAATGTCCGATAGAGCATACACACGGTCGGACTTTCCGACAACAAGCTCACATCGAACATTTCCCATCGGAAATTCTGATCATGTGTTTGTGGCATAAGGATTGAGTCCCCACCACCAGAATCTGTCTTTCTTTTCCCTTGGCTTTACTCCCACCCTCACTGGAGGAGTTATTCCCCAGGCAGCTAGGAGCGTCACTCTGCTCCAGAAATGCAGGTCCCTGATGGATCAGCTGATCCCTGCATGCCAGTTTGCAGGGCAACAGCAGGAGTAACTGTGGATAAGGAAGAGGGACAGGATCAATGGCAGCCCGCTCAACAGGGGCGCAGGGGTGCTGCCCCTCTAATACATGCGCCTGGCCTCTAATCTCCATGTAGGGTGCTGGACGCATAGATTCCAATGTTTTTTTTTCTACGGCACATGATTAGAGCCTGAGGCTCTAATTGTCTTCAGAACGGGTGGGCAGAGAACTGCGCTCCCAAGCCCACCCACTTGTGTGATGTGTGCGGTGGTGGATGCAGCAGAGGAGGAGGCGGGGGAGCTGACGGCAGCCAATGAGCATGTAGTCTCCGGCGGTACCTGTGCAGAGGCACAGTTGTCGTGTACTAACCAGACAGAGGAGAGTGAGTGTGACCGCTACAGTGAGCATTCCCTCGAGCAGGAGGCCTGGGGCTTGGCGATCATCTCTCCCTCCCCCACAGTGCACACTCCACTGTACGCAGGAGAACATGAAAGAGTCCAGGGAGCTGTGTGTGCATGAGAGCCAATAACCCTGCTGGGGCTGCTTCTCGCCGGGGTTCTGCTACTGAAGATGGTGGGGAGGATCCTGGGGGGGGCTGAGAGGCCATGTGATGTTCAGCTGGTGGAGGAACGATCTCACCCAGTATGGGCACTGGGTAAGTAAGAGGAAGCTCATGTCATTGTATTATTATAGAGGAGGGCAGGCTTGTGTGTAGGGTGAGCTCCAGCCAGGGGAAGTCCTATGTTCTTCTATAGTGCCATGTATGATCAGTAGACTGCTGTGACCATGGATGGAGTAAGTGCGAACCCAGCCTAGGGGGTCTCTTTGCTGCCCCCCCCAAAAAAAACAAAACAAAAAGAGAGCACCAGCTGCCACTGGACAGGATGCTTTTGCAGCTGAATATGACTTCACACAACTCTGGCCTCACAGACAGATGAGGATGATGAAGGCTATACCATTACCTCCTCTGAATGTTCTGGTTGTATAGCACTCACACTGCTCAAAAGGAAAGATTCATGTGCCCTTCCTCTGCATGCTGCACCCTGACAACCATACCAACAGCCCCACAAACAGCAATTCACTGCAAAGTATCAGTGGGAATATGCAATAACAATGAATATAGCATTATACATGCCACACAATATATCTCTGTGGTAGCAAACTGCAATATAACCTCCCTGCCTGTAATACTCTCAGCTGTCATAGTAACATTGAATAGTGATGACAGAAAAAAGACCAAGTAGTCCATCTGGTCTGCCCCATTCTGTCCCTCTCTCTTACTGAACTCCAAAACACTGTCAAAAAGCCACAGGAAAAGCCACCTTTTATAGTGTGTGGGCTAGGATTTGGCCAAAAACCATTCTTGGCAAAAGTGACATAACCAGGAGTTAGGTGAAAGTCTTTCTTTGGCCAATAGTGGCTTTTTGCACAACATTAAATGAAGCTTGGCTGAGCAGTTCTGGTAAACATTCTGAATGCTTAGATTTGACCTGTACAATCAGAACACAGAAAATTCTGTCCAAGCCTGGGTTTTATCTGAACCATGGGCTCATCCATAGATGACAGAAACAATTTCAAATGGACTGCTTTGTTGTACTTTACATAAAATGTACCCTGTAGGTTGTCTACTCCCTCCGCCTGCAATAGATACTTTAAATTTAAGTCAAGATATGCCTGGGGTGACAGCATAGCTACTGAGATATATTTGTTTGTCAAAGCCTAGGAAATCGTAAGGAAGAGGAGAGAGAAAAAATGTATTTATATAATTTAACTCTATTTGATCGCTGAGTCTGAGGCGTGTGCAGGGCAGGTGGTGGGGACCCCTGGGCTTGAGTCACTTTCGGGCCCTACCCTTCTATACATATGCACAGCTCTATAAAACAGAAATAGAAAAGGACAAGGTGCGCCAGACTCAGTAAAGCATTAAAGAAATTCTGTTTAATTGGACAAGACAAAACAGCCAAATGGCTACTCACAAAATTAGATAATATATAAGCGTATAAGTGGGGGATACTGTACTGGTATTTGTCCTGGGTCCACGATTAATAAAAGCAATAAAAATGGATAAAATGATAATTACCTTATTTATCGGCGTATAACACGAGCCGGCGTATAACACGCACCCCAAGTTTAGGAGGGAAGTTTAAGGAAAAAAAACTTACATTTAAATGCCCATCAATGCGGCTTATCAGTGTCCTTCTGCAGCCCTGTCAGGGTCAGTGTAGCCTTGTCAGTGTCAGTGTAGCCTTGTCAGTGTCAGTGTAGCCTTGCCCCAGTGTTATTTGCAGACTTGTCAGCGTAGCTTTTGAAATTGCGCGGCCTTTCAAAATGGGTGGGGCCCGCGGGGCCCCCTATTGGCCGGGGCCCATGGGCTTAAGCCCAGTCAAGCCCAATGGTAAGTCCGGCCCTGGGCATGTGCAACTGTCCTTGTCACCTGCTTGAACTTCCAGGCCTGCCAATTTAAAAGCGAATCCTCAGTTTGTAGTAGTTAGAGACAGAAATAAGACACTGGTCACTTTAGAATGAGTTGTTAACCAGCCTTATAATACATGTCATTTTTTAAAATTAAATAATGTTTTTTTTAAATAAAACAGACATTTTTTAAAATAAAAAGGCAGCTCCGGCTGAGATAATGATCTCCTCTCTCGCACTGTCCCCCACAGTAATTGCTTTCCACCACTGGATGTCACCATTCTTCTGGGTTAAAATGATTGTAAAGTCTTTTTTTTTTTCGTTAAAAATAACAAACACATCAAACTTACCTGCTCTGTGCAGTGGTTTTGCACAGAGCAGCCCAGAATCTTTTCTCGGGTACCTCTTCGGTGCTCCTGGCCCCTCCCTCCTGTTGAATGCCCCCACAGCAAGCAGCTTGCTATAGGGGGAACCCAAGCCAAGCCACAGCTCCCTGTGTCCATTCAGACATGGACCCGAGGCCAGGCCCTGCCTCCTTTCTTTCCTCATTGGTTGGCAACTTTGGTTGACAGCAGTGGGAGTCAGTGACACCATGCTGCTGTCTCAGCCAATGAGGAGGGGAGTCCCAGGCAGCCGAGACAATACTTCAACATTGCTGGACCTAGATGGGGCTGAGGTAAGTATTGGGGAGCTGAGGGGGGACTGCTGCACACAGAAGGCTTTTATCTTAATTCATAGAATGCATTAAGATAAAAAAAAACCTTCTGCCTTTACAATCACTTTAAGTAGTGCATCAAATAATCCACTTTCTGTGAGAGCAGGGCATCATGGGCCCACTCCTTGAGCCCATGATGCCTTTTACCATGGACACCATGTATTCACAGGACCTTGAAATCGATACAATTGGGTTGTCTTACTAAAGTCAAATAGACTTGGAAGTTGCACTTTACATAGGAATTTTCCCCAGATTAGTGAATGAGGTAACGCTGTTTTGACTTCAATAACCCAATCATGTTCAAGCAAAAATGCTGTCCTTTCATTTTCCTTGCTTAAGGCCGGAAGGGATAAGCATTTATGTGGCTAGGTGTACCTGTACATTCTCACACTTCTACTACTTGTGCATGGCTCCTAGAGCATGCACCAGCGCGCACTGTGATCTCTGTGTCCCTTGGACACAGAGGATCACAGAGCAAGATACAATTTTATTGGCCCTATACCATGTTATTGCTGTGACCAATGACAGTGATCACACATATGACCACATATGACCAATTACAGCAATTGGCTGCAAATGAAAAATTACTGCTTAATCTCCATGCAGGGCTCCGGGCACATGGATTCCAATGTTTTTTTTTCCTATTCTGAAGCACATGATTAGAGCCTGAGGCTCTAATTGGCTTCAAAAAGGGTGGGCAGAGCACTGTGCCCCGAGCCCACCCACTTGTGTGATGTGTGCGGTGGTGGTTGGAGTGGAGAGGTGGAGAGGAGGAGGAGGCGGGGGAGCTGGCGGCAGCCAATGAGTATATTGTCTCTACCGGTACCTATGCAGTGCAGAGGCAGAGCTGCTGTGTACTAACCGGACAGAGGAGAGCAAGTGCGGCCGCTACAGTGAGCATTCCCTCAAGCAGGATGCCTGGGGCTTGGCGGTCCTTCCCTCCCCCACATTGCACACTCTGCTGGACACAGGAGAGCATGGAGGAGTCCAGGGAGCTGTGCGTGCATGAGAGACAATTAACCCTGCTGGGGCTGCTGCTGGCTGGGGTTCTGCTACTGAAGATGGTGGTGAGGATTCTGCGGGGGCTGAGGAACCATGTGGACAGATTACTGGGAGGGGCTGGGGAATACCCAGCTGTCATGGTGCATGTTGGCACCAATGACTAAGTCAGAGGCAGATGGAGTGTCCTAAAAAATGATTTTAGAGACTTGGGAGTTAAATTGAGGAAAAGGACCTCCAAGGTAGTATTCTCAGGAATACTACCAGTACTTCGAGCCACATCAGAAGGGCAGAGGGAGATTAGGAAAGTAAACAAGTGGCTGAGGAGCTGGTCTAGTAAGGAGGGGTTTGGGTTCCTGGAGGACTGGGCGACTTCTCAGTTGGTCATCAGTAATATAAAAAGGGAAAGACCGCACCTAAATGAGGAGGGTGCAGATCAGCTGGGAGTAAAGATGACCAAAAAGTTAAAGGGGTTTTTAACCACTTGCCGACCGGGCCATAGTCGAAAGACGGCTGCAGCGTGGTCGGCTTATTCTGGGAGGGCGTCCATGGACGTCCTCCCAGAATCTGGCTCCCGCGTGCCACCTAGGGGTCATGGGGTCATTTTTTGGGCATTTTTATTGTCCTGGTACACCAGGGCCTTCAAAAGTGCAAGAGGTAGTCAAAAAATTAGATGTGTCATTTATGCTCATGAACGCCTGAAGGTGCTCCCTGCATGTTGGGCCTCTGTATGTGGCCACAGTGTGCAAGTCTCACCATACTCAGGAGCAGGGATGAGCCGAACACCCCCCTGTTCGATTCGCACCAGAACATGCGAACAGGCAAAAAATTAATTTGATACATATATAGTGACAAGTGCGCATCCTGACACAGTGTGTATTATACAGTGTGTGTAATCCTTAGCGTTTTGAACCCTATAGGTGTGATATTGAATAATAAATATCCAAAATAATTTATGTGAAAAAAACTTATTGAAAAATTTGTTATAGTTCCGCTAAATATTGAATTACCATGCTCCAAACAATATTGTGAAAATAATATAGTAAAAAATGTTGATATAGTGACACCAGCCACAATGTTGCTAAAAAAACTTTTGGTCAGCAACAATGTAGCATCCACTCATTACTCAAAATAATATTGTGAACATCAAATAGTGAAATATAGTGGTATAGTGACACCAGCCACAATGTTGCAAAAAGACTCTTTGGTCAGCAACAATGTAGTATTCACTCCACACCTCAAAAATAGTGCTAGAAAAAATATTCTGTCAGTGAGAACTTCTTCCCCCTGAATATCCTGTGTAAGGATTTAAACAATAAAAAATATGTATTCAAACTCAGTCCTCATAGAAATATATATTATGCTGATGATGAAATAAATCTTCTACTGGAATACAATGATGATCTTCCTATTCAGAAAATATAGTAGAAGAGGCCCCTTACTGGATCAGATGGATCCCTGGTTAGGGAGATCAAACAAGCTTGTTGCATTAGCCTGCCAGCTTCCCTGATTATCACCTGGATGTCAGTTGTAGAATCTTCATCCATTTTACCCAATCCACAGAACAGGTATCCTCTGTTTTTGGTATACAGGATTTCCACAACTCCAGAATGATTTTAAATCTTTCAATTATCCATAGTATAGCCAAACACCTCAGTGGGAACAAAGCAGGAGAAACTCCATAGTGCAGATGTGTATTTCAAAAAATTTATTTTTTAAAAAACTTTTTCACAGTCACTTCAACAGATTCCACTGCAGTTGATCACAGCAATGACACACAGCACTCTAGGAACCGCAAATCAACAACTTTAAAAGTGCACAGCAAACGGGAACCAGATAAAAAAACAGCTAAAAAGTTCAACTGCAAATTTTAGCAGACATGCAGCAAGGGAGCAAACCGACTGACTGCATGGGGAAAAACTAAAAAAACGTGATGGCATCACAGCCTCTAGCTCCACCCGACATGTTTCCCCTAAACAGGCTTCCACTGGGAACGTTTTTTTAGCAACATTGTGGCTGGTGTCACTATATCAACATTTTTTACTATATTATTTTCACAATATTGTTTGGAGCATGGTAATTCAATATTTAGCGGAACTATAACAAATTTTTCAATAAGTTTTTTTCACATAAATTATTTTGGATATTTATTATTCAATATCACACCTATAGGGTTCAAAACACTAAGGATTACACACACTGTATAATACACACTGTGTCAGGATGCGCGCTTGTCACTATATATGTATTGTATTAGGGTCTTTTGTATTTTTTTGACTAACACTAGCAGCTGCACCTAATATTTTATTTTATCTAATTTGTCTGGTTAGCGCAAAAGTTCTTTTTTCTTTATAAAAAATTCATTTGAACACGTGAACACCATTAAAGTCTATGGGACTCGAACATGAATAATTAAAAGTGCTAATTTTAAAGGCTTATATGCAAGTTATTGTCATAAAAAGTGTTTGGGGACCTGGGTCCTGCGTTTTTTCGGGAGCAGTGATTTTAATAATGCTTAAAGTGAAACGATAAAAGTGTAATATTCCTTTAAATTTCGTACCTGGGGGGTATCTATAGTATGCCTGTAAAGGGGCGCATGTTTCCCGTGTTTAGAACAGTCTGACAGCAAAATGACATTTCAAAGGAAAAAAAGTCATTTAAAACTACTCGCGGCTATTAATGAATTGTCGGTCCGACAATACATATAAAAGTTCATTGATAAAAACGGCATGAGATTTTCCCACAGGGGAACCCCGAATCAAAATGTTTTTTAAAAATGTTGTGGGGGTCCCCCTAAATTCCATACCAGGCCCTTCAGGTCTGGTATGGATATTAAGGGGAACCCCGCGCCAAAATAAAAAAAAAATGACGTGGGGGTCCCTTCAGGTCTGGTATGGATTTTAAGGGGAACCCCGTGCCAATTTTTTTTTAAAAATGGTGTGGGGTCCCCCCAAAAATCCATACCAGACCCTTATCCAAGCACGCAACCTGGCAGGCCACAGGAAAAGAGGGGGGGGACAATAGAGTGCCCCCCATCCTGAACCAAACCAGGCCACATGCCCTCAACATTGGGAGGGTGCTTTGGGGTAGCCCCCAAAGCACCTTGTCCCCATGTTGATGGGGACAAGAACCTCATCCCCACAACCCTTGCCCGGTGGTTGTGGGGGTCTGTGGGGGGGCTTATCGGAATCTGGAAGCCCTCTTTAACAAGGAGACCCCAAGATCCCGCCCCCCCTGTGTGAAATGGTAAGGGGGTACAAAAGTACCCCTACCATTTCACAAAAAAAGTGTCAAAAATGTTAAAAATGACAAGAGACAGTTTTTGACAATTGGAAAAAATAAAATACTGCGCTGTAGCGACGAAACGACGTAGGGAGGAGGAGCTACGTCCTGACGACACCGCTATTCTAGTACCCGGAAGACACGGGCTGTTTTGGAGCCGGCCGGCTTTCTCTATATGCTTTCTTGCAACTGTTGTTTGTAAGTGTATTTTATTGTTTTATTTACTCAATAAATGTGAGCATTTTACGCCATGTGGAGCTATTTATCTCTTTCACGCTAACACATTAATCCATCCTGCTGCAGTCTGTGGAGAAGGTTCCTGTGGACCGGATGACACCCAGTGCCTGTCTCTGAGATCCCTGGCTGGGGTTACAGCCCCCTGCCTAGTGAGGTCACCTATAATTAAGGGACCAAGGCTCTCTGGTAAGAGGCAGCAGTTTTTTGAAGGTGGAGGTTTCATCTACGCACCCTATTCACTGCAGCAAGATCATTTCTAGTATTTTTTTCACATATTTTTTTCACCTGTCACTTGGGGACATTTATCTTTTTTTCCCGTTTGGTTTACACAACATATGGACTGTAACCAATCACTGTTCATTGTGCACAAAGTTTATGGACATCATTTATGTTTCTAATCTGTTTTACAATATTGATTATCACCTATTTATTGTATATATTGATTATTGCTTATATTTTTACTTATATTTTGGTATAAGTTCCTAAGGCATTTATTTGCTGCTTGTATCACACCATTAGCGCAACGTTTTTTACTATTTTATAGTTTTTGACAATTCCTTTATTTAAAGTCTTCTTCTTTCCATCTTCTTTCTTCTATCTACTTTCTTCTATCTTCCTTCGGTTTCTTCCTCCATCTTCTTTTTCCTCTGGTTCTTCCTCCGATCTTCTGCTTCTTGCTCCGGTGTTCTTGTCTGGCATCTTCCTCCACGCCGTCTTCTTCCCTTCTTCGTTCTTGGGCCGCTCCACATCCATGATGGGAGGCTCCCGCTGTGTGATGCTTCTCGTCTTCTGACACTTCTTAAACAACGGAGGCCGGGGCCACCCTGTGACCCGCCCCCCTCTGACGCACGGGGACTTGATGAGAACTTCCCTATGGGTTACCCTGTGACGTCAGAGGGGGGCGGCCCGAGAATGAAGAAGGGAAGAAGACGCCACGGAGGAAGATGCCGGAGCAAGAAGCATAGAATCGGAGGAAGAACCAGAGAGAGAAGAAGATGGAGGAAGAAACCAATGGAAGATAGAAGAAAGAAGATAGAAGAAAGAATATAGAGTAATGAAGATGGAAAGAAGAAGACTTTAAATAAAGGAATTGTCAAAAACTGTCTCTTGTCATTTTTAACATTTTTGACACTTTTTTTGTGAAATGGTAGGGGTACTTTTGTACTTTTGTACCCCCTTACCATTTCACACGGGGGGCCGGGATCTTGGGGTCCCCTTGTTAAAGGGGGCTTCCAGATTCTGATAAGCCCCCCACCTGCAGACCCCCACAACCACCGGGCAAGGGTTGTGGGGATGAGGCCCTTGTACCCATCAACATGGGGACAAGGTGCTTTGGGGGGACCCCAAAGCACCCTCCCAATGTTGAGGGAATGTGGCCTGGTACGGTTCAGGAGGGGGGGCTGCTCTCTCATCCCCCCTCTTTTTCTGCGGCCTTCCAGGTTGCGTGCTCGGATAAGGGTCTGGTATGGATTTTGAGGGGGACCCCCATGCCATTTTTTTTTTATTTTGGCACGGGGCTTCCCTTAATATCCATACCAGACCTGAAGGGCCTGGTATGGAATTTAGGGGGACCCCCACGCAATTTTTTTTTTAAATTTTGGTTCGGGGTTCCACTGTGGGGAAATCCCATGCCGTTTTTATCAATGAACTTTTATGTGTATTGTCTGACCGACAATTCATTAATATCTGCAAGTAGTTTTAAATTACTTTTTTTCCTTTGAAATGTCATTTTGCTGTCAGACTGTTCTAAACACGGGAAACATGCCCCCTTTACAGGCATACTATAGACATCCCCCAGGTATGAAATTTAAGGGATATTACACTTTTATTGTTTCACTTTAAGCATTATTAAAATCACTGCTCCTGAAAAAACGTCCGTTTTTAAAACTTTTTTTTGCATTGATCCATGTTCCCTGGGGCAGGACCCAGGTCCCCAAACACTTTTTATGACATTACCATGCATATAAGCCTTTAAAATTAGCACTTTTGATTTCTCTTTTAAAGTGTGTTCCGCGGCTTTCAAATTTGCCACGAACACCCCAAATTGTTCACTGTTCGACGAACTGATGAACAGCCGATGTTCGAGTCCAACATGAGTTGAACTCGAAGCTCCTCCCTACTCAGGAGGAGTATTAGAATGTATTTTAGGGTGTAATTTGTGCTATACATATGCTGTGTGTGAGAAATAACCTGATAATTTGACACTTTTGTGAAAAAAGAAAAAAAAAATCTCGATTTTGCAAAGAATTGTGGGAAAAAAATTAGAGGTAGAGCTAGTTAGTGTGGAACATATTCCAGAGGGTAGTATTGGGGGCATTAGTGGTAGATTGACTAAAGCACTTAAACACAAGGCAATTATAGTAACAAGCCCTAGTTACAATCTCGGAACGCCCAATAAGAGGATAATATGCGACTGGTCTAAACTACGTGGCATGTTCACCAATGCCAGGAGCCTGGCGGACAAGATGGGTGAACTAGAGATACTGTTGTACGAGGAGGATTTGGATTTTGTGGGAATTTCAGAGACCTGGTTCAACAGCTCTCATGATTGTCTGGCAACCATCCAAGGGTATACCCTTTATCGCAGGGATAGAGAGGGTAAAAAAAGGAAGGGGGGTATGCCTATATATCAAGAATAATGTACAAGTGAATGTGAGAGATGACATCACTAAGGGAGCTAGGGAGGAGGTGGAATCCTTATAGGTAGAGCTCCAAAGGGATGAAGCTAAGGGTAAAATAATACTGGAAGTATGCTATAGGCCCCTTAACCTGAGGGAGGAGGGGGAGACGGATCTCCTATCACAATTTGGATTAGCAGCAAGGATGGGAGATGTTATCATAATGGGAGATTTTAATTATCCAGACAGACTGGGCGAAGGGAACCACACATTCATATAAGGCTCACCAGTTCCTAAATGTCTTGCAGGACAATTTCATGGTTCAGATGGTAGACGCACCAACTAAAAATAAAGCGTTACTGGCGTTACCTGATCATGGATGTGGAAATATGGGGCAATTCAGGAAACAGCGATCACAGATCAATTGGCTTCAGTATAAACCACACAAATAGGAAACATAAGGGGAATACAAAGACACTGAATTTCAAGAGCCAACTTCCCTAAACTACGAACCTTGCTAGAAGGCATAAATTGGGATAAAACCTTAGGAACAAAGAACATGGAGGAGAGATGGGTTTGCTTTAAGAGCATATTAAATAAGAGAATTAGCCAATGCATCCCATTGGGTAATAAATTTAAAAGAGTGAACAAAAGTCCTAGATGGCTTACATACAATGTAAAAATGCAGATAAAAGCAAAGGAGAAGGCTTCAAAATATACAAAGGTTGAGGGATCATCAGCATTCAGATTTTATAAAGAATGCAACAAGAAATGTAAGGGTGTAATTAGGGCGGCTAAGATAGAACACGAAAGGCACAGCGGAGGAAAGCAAAAAAAAAAAAAAAATCCCAAGAAATTCTTTATGTAAACAGTAAAACAAGGAAGGACAGACCATATTGGCACCATAAAGAATGAGGAAGGACATCTGCTTACAAAGGATGGGGAGATGGCAAAGGTATTGAATTTCTTCTTCTCCTCAGTCTTCACAAGGGAACCAGGGAGCATTAATAACCAAAACTGCAGTGTTTATCCTCATGACACATCACAGGAAGCACCTCCATGGTTAACAGAGGACAAAATTAAAATTAGACTTGGGCAAATTAACATTATTAAATCACCAGGACCAGATGGCTTGCACCCGAGGGTACTTAGGTAACTCAGTCAAGTAATTGCCAGACCATTGTTCCTAATTTTTACTGACAGTCTACTGACTGGAATGGTACCAGCTGCTTGGAGAAAAGCCAATGTAGCACCAATATTTAAAAAAGGACCCAAAATACATCCCTGGGAATTATAGACTAGTTAGCCTAACATCAACAATATGCAAGCTCTTGGAGGGGATGATAAGGGACTATATACAATATTTTAGTAATGAGAACAGTATCATTAGCAGTAATCAGCATGGATTCATGAAGAATCGTTCTTGCCAAACCAATCTATTAACCTTCTATGAGGAGGTGAGTTTCCATCTAGATAAAGGAAAGCACGTAGACGTGCTGTATCTGGATTTTGCAAAACCATTTGACACAGTTTCCCATAAACGTTTACTGTACAAAATAAGGTCTGTTGGCATGGACCATGGGTGAGTACATGGATTGAAAACTGGCTACAAGGGCGAGTTTAGAGGGTAGTGATAAATGGAGAGTACTCGGAATGGTCAGGGGTGGGTAGTGGGGTCCCCCAGAGTTTTGTGCTGGGACCAATCCTATTTAATTTGTTAATAAATGACCTGGAGGATGGGGTAAACAGTTCAATCTCTGTATTTATGGATGATACTAAGCGAAGCAGGGCAATAACTTCTCCGCAGGATGTGGAAACCTTGCAAAATGATCTGAACAAATTAATGGGGTGGGCAACTACATGGTAAATGAGTTTTAATGTAGAAATTGATTGCCATTTGAGTGGCAAAATATTAATGCAACCTATACACTGGGGGGGAGAACCTTTGGGAAAGCTAGGATGGAAAAGGACCTGGGGTCCTAGTAGATGATAGCAGCAGCTTGGCATTGCTGAACCTAACAAAGCAAACAGAATATTGGCATGAATTCAAAATAGGATCAACTCCAGAGATAAAACAATCATTCTCCCACTCTACAAGACTCTGGTCCAGCCGCACCTAGAGTATGCTGTCCAGTTCTGGGCATCAGTCCTCAGGAAGGATGTACTGGAAATGGAGCGAATACAAAGAAGGGCAACAAAGCTAACAAAGGGTTTGGAGGATATTTGTTATGAGGAAAGGTTGCGAGCACTGAACTTATTCTCTCTGGAGAAGAGACGCTTGAGAGGGGATATGATTTCAATTCACAAAATACCGTACTGGAGGGAATTTAACAAGACACGAGGCCACTCATTAAAATTAGATGAAAAGAGGTTTAACCTTAAACTACGTAGAGGATTCTTTACTGTAAGAGTGGCAAGGATGTGGAATTCCCTTCCACAGGCAGTGGTATCAGTGGGGAGCATTGATAGTTTCAAAAAACTATTAGATAAGCACCTGAACGACCACAACATACAGGGATATACAATGTAATACTGACATATAATCACACACATAGGTTGGACTTGATGGACTTGTGTCTTTTTTCAAACCTCACCTACTATGTAACTATGTGATGTCCGGCAGGTGGAGGAATGATCTTGCCCTGTATGGGCACTGGCAGGTAAGAGGAAGCCCATGTGATTGTATTATTATAGAGGAAGGCAGGCTATGAGCTCGTGTGTAGGGTGAGCTCCAGCCAGGGAAGTCCCATGTCTTTCCATAGTGCCAGGTGTGATCAGGGGACTGTTGCAACCGTGGATGGGGTAAGGGTTGACACGGCGGGGGGGCTTCCCCCCCTCCAAAAAAAAAAAAAAAAATGGAGCAACAGCCGCCACTGAACAGGATGCTTTTGCAGCTCAAGATGACTTCACACAGATCTGGCCTCACAGACAGTTGAGGATGATGAAGGCCTGGTTAGCTACCATTACCTCCTCTGAATGTTCTGGTTGCATAGCACTCACACTGCTCAAAAAAAGATAACATTCATGTGCCCTGCTTCTGCAAACTGCACCCTGACAACCATACCAACAGCCCCACAAACAGCAATTTACTGGGAATATAAAGCAACAATGAATATAGCATTATATATGCCACACAATATAGCTCTGTGGTAGCAAACAGCAATATAACCTCTCTGCCTGTAATACTCTCAGCGGTCATGGCAACATAGAAAAGTGACGGCAGAAAAAAGACCAAGTATTCCATCGAGTCTGTCCTATTCTGTCCCTCTCTTTCACTAAACTCCAACACACTGACAAAAAGCCACCTTTTATAGTGTGTGGGCTAGGATTTAGCCAAAAACCATCCTTGGCAAAAGTGACATAACTAGGGGTTAGGTGCAAGTCTCTCTTTGGCCAATAATGGCTTTTTGCACAACATTATATGAAGTTTAGCTCAGCAATTCTGGAAAACACCCTGAAAGCTTAGATTTGACCTGACCAATCAGAACACGGAAAATTCTGTCCAAGCCTGGATTTTATCTGAACCATGGGCTCATCCCTAGATGACCAGAACAATTGCAAATACAGTATACTGCTTTGATGTACATTCCATAAAATGTACCCTGTAGATTATGTACTCCCCCCGCCTGCAATAGATACTTTAAAATGTAAGTCTAGATATGCCTGGGGTGACAGCATAGCTACTGAGATATATTTGTTTGTCAAAGCCTAGGAAATAGTAAGGAAGAATGTATTTATGCCATTTGTCCTCCGAGTCTGAGGAGTGTGCAATTGTCCTTATCACTTGCTTGAACTTCTAGGACTGCCAATTTTAGAGTGAATCCTCAGTTTGTAGTAGTTAGAGACAGAAATAAGACACCAATCACTTTAGAATGAGTCATTTTTTCAAATTAAATGTTTTTTAACTAAAGCAGACATTTTTTAAAATTAAAAGGCAGCTCTGGCTTGGATAATTATGTCCTCTCTTGCGCTGTCCCCCACAGTAATTTATTTCCACCACTGGATGTCACCATTCTTCTGAATTAAAGTGATTGTAAAGTCTCGTTTTTTTTTTTTTTCCTTAAAAACAAACAGGTTATACTTACCTGCTCAGTACAGTGGTTTTGAACGGAGCAGCCCACATCCTCCTCTTCTCGGGTTCCTCTTTGGTGCTCCTGGCCCCTCCCTCCTTTTGCGTGCCCCCACAGCAAGCAGCTTGCTATAGGGGGAACTTGAGCATGTCACAGCTCCCTGTGTCTATTTAGACATGGAGCCGCAGCCAGGCCCCGCCTCCTTTCCTCATTGGCTGACCGACTTTGACAGCAGTGGGAGCCAATGGCACCATGCTGCTGTCCCAGCCAATGAGGGGAGTCCCAGGCAGCCGAGACAATGCTACAACATTGCTGGATCTAGATGGGGCTCAAGTATGTATTAGTGGGGCTGAGGGGGTACTGCTGCACAGAATGCATTAAAATAAAAACACCTTCTGCCTTTACAATCACTTTAGGTAGTGCATCAAATAATCCACTTTCTGTGAGAGCAGGGCATCATGGGACCACTCCTTGAGTCCACGATGCCTTGGTACCATTTTACCATGGGCACCCTGCATTCACAGGACCTTGATGTCGATACAATGGGGTTGTCTTACTAAAGGCAAATAGACTGGAAGTTGCACTTTGCATAGAAATTTTTCCTAGATTAGTGAATGAGGTCTGTTGACTTCAATACCCAATCACGTTCAAGCAAACATGCTGTCCTTTGATTTTCCTTAAGTGTAAAAATGATATCCATGCTTAGAAACTAACACAAAACAGCAGCTGTGCACTAAAACCCAGATACCAGGCACAAACAATATGTAAAATAAAAAGTGCAGCACTAAAAATATACTTGCAATATATAACACAATGCATATAACAGGTGCAAAGATTACTGAAGTGCATTCAGTGCAATCAATAGTGTATGAACAATATAGAAAATCTATAGCAAAGCATTGCATAAAAAGGAATATGCAAAAAATAAAACATGTACTACCGTATTTATCGGCGTATAACACACACTTTTTTCCCCTTAAAATCAGGGGAAAATCTTGGGTGCGTGTTATACGCCGATCCCCGCTAATTGTAATCTATCGGCGGCGATCGCCGCCGACATTCACATAGCGTGTAGTTTTCAATATGGCGCCGCGGAGTTCGGAGGGACTCGGCGGAGCTAAACGAGTGCCACCGAGATCACAGTGACTGGGCGGAGCCGAAATACACATAGCCGAGTGTTCTCGGCTCTTTCCGGCGCCGCTCACAGTCACGCCCAGTCCCGCCGATGGACCTATGTTATGTCCATCATAGGGCGGGACTGGGCGTGACTGTGAGCGGCAACGAGAAGAGCCGAGTACACTCAGCTATGTGTATCTCGGCTCCGCCCAGTCACCGAGTCCCTCCGAACTTTGCGGCGCCATATTTAAAACTACACGCTTTGTGTACGTCGGCGGCGATCATGTAATGGACACTGGGGCAAGGTTGCACTGACCACTGGGGCAAGGTTGCACTGGGGCAAGGCTGCACTGGCCACTGGGGCAAGGCTGCACTGGGGCAAGGCTGCACTGACAAGGCTGCACTGGGGCAAAGCTGCACTGACAAGGCTGCACTGACAAGGCTGCACTGGGGCAAAGCTGCACTGACAAGGCTGCACTGGGGCAAAGCTGCACTGACAAGGCTGCACTGGGGCAAAGCTGCACTGACAAGGCTGCAATGGACACTAGGGCAAGGCTGCACTGACACTGACAAGGCTGCAGATGGACACGATAACGCTGCATTGATGGGCATTTAAATGTAAGTTTTTTTTTTTATACTTCCCACCTAAAAGTTTTTTTCCTTAAAATTCCCTCCTAAACTTGGGGTGCGTGTTATATGCCGGCGCGTGTTATACGCCGATAAATACGGTAATTAAAGCGCAATAAATGTCCTTTATTGTGCAAAACCTAAAATCCAGCTAGAGATGAATTTCAAGCATAAACACCAGTGCAATATACAAAAAGGGTGCAGGTCTCTGCAAAAAATCATATGGGACTAAAGTCCATGTGTAAAATCCATTGCTAAAACGTGTTGAAATGATGAACACCCAGCTGTGTGACTAAAAATGGAGGCTTACCAGAAAGCCTGCGACCTCCCCCTTGCTCAGGGAGGTCATACAACGCTTGACGGGATCCCTGATCCACTGAAGAAAAGCCCAGGTGCTCTCTCAGGTGTCCTTAATTGGTATCCTTAATTGGTAAACCAGAAGGCTCTCAACAGACCAGGACGTAGTGGCAAAAAACAGTATATATGGAACAAAAAACTCCACAAAGTGAGATACTGTATCAGCTTTGAATTTAATATAAAGTAGTGCACTTATATCAGATTAGTAGAATGCAGGCAGATAGATACATAAATCCAAACGAATCCCAAGTAAATGGCCAGATAGCGATCGTGCATGCAGAGTAACGTGTGTACGTATCAGGCCAGATAGCAGCTGGGGTTCCTAGCGCCAAGTGGCCGCGAGATACAGGGCCCCAAAGTTGGTTCGGAAAATGTCATTTTCTGCTGCAGAAAAGTGCTTGACATTTTCTGAACTGACTTTGGGGCCCCGTATTTCGGGGCCACTTGGTGCTAGGAACCCCAGCTTTGGATATGTTATAGTGCTAGTTCCACTGGGTTTGCACACCAAATGTGGGGTTCCTAGCACTAAGTGGCCCCGAGATACGGGGCGCCCCAAAGTTGGTTCGGTAAATGTCATTCTCTACCGATTTTGGGGCCCCGTATCTTGGGGCTACTTGGTGCTAGGAACCCCTGTTTGGATATTGTGGTGCTAGTTCCACTGGGTTTGCACACCAAATTTGGTGTTCCTAGCACTAAGTGGCCCCGAGATACGGGGCCCCAAATTCAGTCAACTGTGTCCATCTGCAGCAATGTCAATTTGGGACCCTTTGGGTCCAGAGACCCCAAATTTTGGATACAGCTAGGGGGCATCTAGGAACCCTTAACTACTGAGTTACTGAGTTCTGGGGGAACTATGGCTGCAAATGGGCACAGTGAGGCATGCAAATGGGCACAGTGAGGCTGCAAATGGGCATTGTTGACCCTCTTTTCCACTTACAGTAACTGCGCATTTCTCACCCTAGGCTTATACGCGAGTCAATAAGTTTTCCCAGTTTTTTGTGGTAAAATTAGGTGCCTCGGCTTATATTCGGGTCAACTTATACTCGAGTATATACGGTACTTACTATATAAAAAATAAAATAAGAAATATGTTTTTTGCCTTATCTACTTTAAAACATATTGCTAATTGCATATTGTATTTGTTTGTAGCCTAAATACTCTCATTTGTACTTAAAACTGTAATTTTGAAACTTTTGTAAATGCCAGTAAAAACTTGGCTGTGCCAGTAAATTTTGGGTGTTGTGTCAGTAAATTTCAAACTGGTAGGTTGGCAACACTGGTACGCACACACACCTGAATCTGCACTGTTAATATCCCATTAGGGAGACAAGGAAGCATTACCATAGATAAGATGGTGCTGTTTAGTTTGGATAAAGAATGCAATTAGGTTTTAAAACTATTGTGTTATATACACTCATAAAGCTCTTTTGTAATTGTGAGTTGCAGAGCTGCTTGTGCCAGGTGATTGCATACATATACACATGCATGAGGTGGGCTAACAGTTCGATAAGATTTCAATTTGTAGGCAGCTTTTTACCTTTTCACAGGACATAATTTTATACAGTGATATGTTTTAATTCCAAACAACACATCCAGAGAAAAATAGGCATAACCATTTATATTGCAAAATGTGGTGTTTTTTTTTTTTACTATTTTATTGTGACATCTTCTTCTATATTATTTCACATAAATATTTTCTCTTATCTTCCATTTTCACTTTTTGCTTTGCCCATTGTACTATTTTGTAAGTGCAGTGTTTTTGTCATACATTAGAATTCAGTCATTGTCACTCTGCTTCGCCTCTCTCATAACACCTTGCAACCAGTACTTTTTGAGCATCTGTTTGCTGCACCTATGCAAAAAACAGCAAGACATAGGATGATGCCCTACAACAGATAAAAGAACATTGGAAAAAGAAATTATGTTACTGAAACAATGCAGTGGACAAATATATCTGAATATATCTGAATTTTGACACCACACTGTTATAATGATGACTTGCTATTCAAAACCATTTACATCAGTCTGATGGCCTCACAAAAACAGAAGCAATGGGATAAAAGCAATTGGAATGCTTGGCTACAGGAAAATATAATTAGAAATATAAAAGTGCAGACAAAAGGATTGGAAATAAATTTGATGTCGAGAACTGAGAGAAATGTACTTTAAATTCTAAAAAAACAAGCACAGTGGGCACGAAAAGCTTTTAAATGATTACAAAAATGTGCTAGAATCACCCATAAAAGAAAGTAAATACATAAAAAACAAAAAATGTAAATACTTAAAATGTTTGAACAAAAAACAGTTTTAAGACAAATACGGAAGCTATTATTGCAGACCTCCTTCTAAAAATGTCTGGCTGTCATTCTCATCCACTGTCAGTACTTTCTGGGTCACTGACCCTATCACTGGAGTGGAGATGAGGAAAGTCAGAGTGAAGTAAATTCTTCTAATCTACATACTTGTTTGAGGCTAATGTACTGAAACCATTGGTTTGTGTGATCAGCCAGGGAACAAGCATTTTTATAGTGGATGTCAGCAAGGTTACCATACTTCATCATTACAGATTTCCTTAAGAAGGGCTTTCAATCTTTATGAAAAATTTAAATTCCTTCCACTTTGGTATTGTGCCAGAAGATAGGGCAGAAGAATAAAGCATGTTTCTACTGCCAAGAGCACTGGAAGTTGTTCACATCTTGATACTACATTTCATTGTTTTGATATTTTGTAGGTAAATTTTCACTTTTTACAGACAGAGTCAGAATACATTTCAGTTCCATGCAGAGATACCTATCTAATATGGTATTTTTTTTTTTTTATGAAAAAGGACAAGAGTCTCAAAACATCCAAAATAATGTGTTTGCGAACAATAACTGTACATAGGATATTATTCATCAATTTAACACTTTTGAGTCCAGAAATTATTCAAAATTCAAACTTTGACTAGACCAAATTTTGAAATATGCAAAACTTTTTGTCCTTTAGCACACCGAATTTATTTTCACACTATTTGAAGCACGTATGGGGCTTATTTTGTAATTTCTTTTTAAAATATCCTATTTTTATATAAGAAATTGATAAAATTGTGAAAAAATGCAGTTTTAGTTTGTTTAATGCATTAACGTATTTTGTACAATTATATATTATAAATATTTTACTAAATAATTTTATACTATTTACAGAAGCCCCAAACCTCTGTAGGCTTTGATATATAGGTCAGTGCTGTTTTATCAATAAACAACTGCATATACTTTTGAATTTTGATTATTAGGCATTTCTGGTACAGCGGTTGTAAGTTATGGACTGACCTGGAACAGTATTCATGTACGGTTAGGCCACAGCGAATGGTTAAAAGAAAAAAGATAAGATTGTGTTAGCTTAAAAAATAATACACATTTCCAAACTAAAAATTGCATGCCCTTGTAAAATAGCAAAAAAATAAAAAATATGTATCTACATCTAGTATGTGTTAGGATGTATAATATATCTGTGTTTATACATAGTTACATAGTTAGTCAGGCTGAAAAAAGACACAAGTCCATCCAAGTCTATCCAAAAAAAAAATAATAATAATACAACCCCATATACACAATCCTTCACCCACAGTTGATCCAGAAGAAGGTAAAAAAACCCCAGCAAAGCATGATCCAAATTGCTACAGCAGGGGAAATAATTCCTTCCTGATCCCCCAAGAGGCAATCGGATTTTCCCTGGATCAACTTTACCTATAAATGTCAGTACCCAGTTATATTATGTACATTTAGGAAAGAATCCAGGCCTTTTTTAAAGCAATCTACTAAACTTGCCAGAACCACCACTGGAGGGAGTCTATTCCACATTTTCACAGCTCTTACCGTGAAGAAACCTTTCCGTATTTGGAGATAACATTATTTTTCCTCTAGACGTAAAGATTGCCCCCCTTGTCCTCTGTGATGACCTTAAAGTGAATAACTCAACACCAAGTTCACTATATGGACCACATATGTATTTATACATGTTTATCATATCCCCCTTACTCCTCTTCTCAAGAGGGAATAGATTCAGTTCCTCTAATCTTTCCTCATAACCTCATATGTTCATAACGTGTATGTATGTATGTATGTGCATCAACAATATGTATGTTTATGCATGTGTACATGTGGGGGTGTTTTAATTTTTGGGGATTTTACTTTTTTTTACTATTAACTACTCCACAGGCCCCCTTGTAATAACACTAACAGACCATTTTCATGGAGCCATTAGAAGTTGGTAGTGGCAGTGAAAGAGTGAAAGAGTAAATTATGTCCAGCATTTGATTGGTAACTACTCTCAAATCTTCCAGGTTCCTAACACTGTCTGCAGCTTGTTCGTGGGAATCAATGGTCTACAAATGGTCAGTTGCATGGAGGGTTGGGAAAGGGTTAAACCTTTTATCGTTTCTGACCTTTGCCATTAACCCAGACATGCCAAACTGGTCCACTTCCAAGCAAGAAAAAAGTAAAGCTGCTCTCCATTAAAAACTGTGCATATGTTTATTAATGTAATCCAATCACATGCTTATCCACCTGTCATACAGCCCTAACAAATTTCACTGCACCTGGAGCTTATTCGTACACAGGGTTTTTTTCTCAGAGAATAGGTGCTGGAACTCCCACCTTCTGAGTCACTTCTTGTCTCTGCCTCCTACCCACCTCCGAGCAACATCTCTTGGTTC
Organism: Aquarana catesbeiana; assembly: GCF_042186555.1. Lineage (NCBI taxonomy): Eukaryota > Metazoa > Chordata > Amphibia > Anura > Ranidae > Aquarana > Aquarana catesbeiana. The sequence goes on from NC_133324.1 coordinate 264,311,718, forward strand.
CACCCCCTACCCACCTCCCGGTACTGTCTCATTCAGAGAATACAAAGCCAAGTATGATTATGTCATGCTATGTTAAAGTAATTTGTATGGAAATTGGTAATGATAACAAGAAAATTAGTACAATAGATCCCCTGCAGCCAGCAGCAATATACCCCCCCATCAACAATAGGCCCCCCAGCAACATAGGACTCGTGCAACAAAATATCACCCCGGCAGCAAGACCAGATCTCCCAGCGGCCAGCATCAATAGACTCTCCAGCAGCCAGAAACAATAGACCCCTCAATTAACAGTAGATCCCTTCCAGCAGCAGTTGACCCCCAGCAACATAACCCCCCAGCAACAATAGATCCCCCACCAGCAACAATAGACCTTCCCAGCAACAATAGGCCACCACACAAAAACAGATCCCCTTCAGCAACAATAGATCCCCCAGCAGCCAGCATCAGTAAACTCTCCAGGACACCCCAGCACCCCTTGCCATTAGATACATTCAGTGCTGGAGGTGCCGGAACTGCGTTCCCCTGCGTTCCCACTGAAAAAAAGCCCTGTTCGTACATATAAACTATGGATGTGGTGAAATGCAATAGAGCTGTTTGACAGGTGGATCAGCTTGTGCTTGGAGTACTTGAATAAATATATACAAGGTTATATAATGGAGAATGAGTTTTGTTTTCTCTTGTTTAAAAGTAGATTTTATGGTCTGGAAGCCTGCTCCCATTGTCAGAGGAGAGAAGGGGTTGATGCCCATAGTGGCACTGGAAACTTTGCAACATATTGATGCCAAACTGGTGTATTTTGGGGACGTATGTCCCATTTATTCCTTCCCTATGGCTTTTAGCAAGCCTAAGGATTTACATTAGCATATGTAAAAATGGTAATTCTTCTTTCCATTATTTTAAAAACAAATACTTAATAATTTATATATTGGTACATAAAGCAGTGCTGTAGCAACATTTCAGTTATGTAAGTGAACAGTGCAGATCTGAAATGTTTGCCATAAAGGACAGAGCATCTGAGAACATTAGATATCTCATCTATGATATAAATCCTGTTATTTTATAATGAGCTGACTTAATCTATCCAAGTGCAAGACTAGGTATTAAAATGGGTCTTTGTATACAAAGTAGGCCAGCCCACATTTGACATCTTTTTAAACTGAGGAATTATGGGGGGGAGGTGTCAAATGCAGCATATTAATAAAATGTTTACTTTATTTTGACAAGATTCATAGAAGCTAAGCAGCTCACAAGGGTCCACATGTCCACAAACACAACCGCCCTTCTGCTAATTGCTAGAGTTGCTAGTTTAGGCCTATTTTATTGAAATAGACTTAAAATCTAATTTGCTAGGTTACAGGGAACATTTAGAAGCATTAATTGTGCCTAAGCAGTACCCAGAAAAATGTACTCTAGGATTTCCACTTAAAGCTAGCAGTAAAAGAAATGACTGAAATGTACTTAGGACAAAGAGCAGTGGCGGAACTACCGCCATAGCGACACACGCGGTCGCTATGGGGCCCGCAGCCGAGTTGGTGCCCGAAGACTGGCGTTGGTAGGCGGGTGCGGGCCGCACTGGGTGAAACCCGCCAGAGGGGTGACATCCTTAGGTAGCGGAAGCCGCACCGCTCGTTGTCCCTCAGCAGCACGGACCAAAGCCACCTCCCCTCCTCTCTGTTTACATCCACAGAGGAGGAGGAGGAGCCTGCGCTCAAGCCTCGAGTCTGTCAGCGCTGTTCTGAGGTATGTAAGAAGGGGGGGTGTCTGTACTGCTGGGGGGGTGTCTGTACTGGGGGGTCTGTACTGGGGGGGTGTCTGTACTGGGGGGGTGTCTGTACTGCTCGGGGGGTGTCTGTACTGGGGGGGTCTGTACTGGGGGGGTGTCTGTACTGGGGGGTCTGTACTGGGGGGGTGTCTGTACTGCTGGGGGTGTCTGTACTGGGGGGGTGCTGCACTGAGGGGGGTGTCTGTACTTCTGGGGGGGTCCTGCACTGAGGGGGGGTGTCTGCACTGCTGGGGGGGTCCTGCAGTGAGAGGGGGTGTCTGTACTGCTGGGGGGGTCCTGCACTGAGGGGGGTGTCTGTACTGCTGGGGGGTCCTGCACTGATGGGGGGTGTCTGCACTGCTGGGGGGGTCCTGCACTGAGGGGGGGTGTCTGTACTGCTGGGGGGGTCCTGCAGTGAGAGGGGGTGTCTGTACTTCTGGGGGGGTCCTGCACTGAGGGGGGTGTCTGTACTGCTGGGGGGTCCTGCACTGAGGGGGGTGTCTGCACTGCTGGGGGGGTCCTGCACTGAGGGGGGGTGTCTGTACTGCTGGGGGGGTCCTGCACTGAGGGGGGGTGTCTGTACTGCTGGTGGGGGGTGTCTGCACTGAGGGGGGGTCTGTAATGATGGGGGGGTCTGCACTAGGGGGGTGTCTGTACTGATGGGGGTCTGTAATGCTGGGGGGGTGTCTTTACTGATGGGGGGTCTGCAATGCTGGGGGGGTCTGCACTAGGGGGGTGTCTGTAATAATGGGGGGGTCTGCACTGAGTGGGGTCTGTAATGTTGGGGGGGGTCTGTACTGATGGGGGTCTGCACTGAGGGGGGTCTGTAATGCTGGGGGGTGTCTGTACTGATGGGGGTCTGCACTGGGGTGGTGTCTGTACTGATGGGGGGTCTGCACTGCTGGGGGGGTCTGTACTACTGAGGGGGTCTGCACTGCTGGGGGTGTCTGCACTGCTGGGGGTGTTTGCACTGAGAGGGGTGTCTGTAATGCTGGGGGGTCTGTAATGCTGGGGGGGTCTGCACTAGGGGGTGTCTGTACTGAGGGGGGTGGTCTGCACTGGGGTGATGTCTGTACTGCTGGGGGGGTTGAGTCCTGCACTGAGGGGTGTCTGTACTGCTGGGGGGTCTGCACTGAGGTAGGGGGTGTCTGTACTGATGAGGGTATGCATGTGTGTCTTTCAGGGGCTGCATACTAGGGCTGGGGGAAAATCGATTTGAATCTTGAATCGAGTTGGGATTCAAATCGATTCAAATTTTCAGCAAATCGATTTTTGGGGTTTTTTTTAGATTTTTTTTATTTTCACCAGGACTGGCGCTGACACCGCAGCAGTCCTGAGGAGCTGCGGGCAGCAGTTTTTAGGCGAGGCCGCTGCTTCGGCCTAGTCCGCGAGGCTGGATGCCGCGTACTAGGATGAAGCCGCGGCCTCGCCTAAAAACTCCTGCCCGCAGCTCCTCAGGACTGCCGCAGTGTCTATCAAAAAAAAAAAAAAACTCGATTCGAATCGTGAATTGAGTTTTTTAGTTTTTTTTTTTTTTTAAATCGCACATTTTTTTTTTTCTTGGAGAAAATCGCCCAGCTCTACTGCATACTTTGTTGTTTGAAATTAATATAAGCTGCCTGGGTACTGTGCTACATGGGTGTGGTAATCTGTTGTTCAATGGCATTAGTTCATTTTTTTTTTTCGTGGGGTGGGGGGGGGCCCATACAACATTTTGCTATGCTATGATTTCTAGTTACGCCCCTGACAAAGAGTACTGTTCAGGTGTTTTACTACAAGAGTTAAGAGACCACAGATGACACAGATGGAAGTGTAAAATTGATCAACAGCAGGACAATTTTAAATAGCAATGCTGGGCTCAATTTATTGGCAGGTGTATTCAATTTGTTTATCACACAAATTTCTTCCTCCAACCCCAAAGGCTCTGGAGGCAGAAGAAAAAAATTAGGAACTTTATATGTGCCACAAAGAGGACACAAATAAAAAATATAATAAAACATCCAACAACTTTATTATACAGTTAAAAACATCATTAAAATCACACAAAATAATTGGCATGTACAGTGCTTTGAAAAAGTAATCAAACCCCTTGAAATTGTTCACATTTTCTCATGTTACAACCAAAAATGTAAATATATTTTATTGTGGGAGACCAACACAAAGTGGCACATAATTGTAAAGTGGAAGGAAAATGATACAGGGTTTTCAGCATATCTGAAAAATGTGGCATGCATTTGTATTCAGCCTCCTTTACTCTGATATCCCTACTAAAATCTAGTGGAACCAATTGCCTTAAGAAATCACCTAATTAGTAAATAGAGTCCACCTTTGTGTAGTTTAATCTCAGTATGAATACAGCTGTTCTGTGAAGCCCTCAGAGGTTTGTTAGAGAACCTTTGTGAACAAACAGCATAACGAAGACCAGGGAACACACCAGACAGGTCTGGGATAAAGTTGTGGAGAAGTTTAAATCAGAGTTAGGTTATAAAAAAATATCCCAAGCTTTGAACATCTCACGGAGCACTGTTCAATCCATTATCCGAAGATGGAAGTCCTAAAATATAATAAAATCACCTAAATAACCTCTTGAAAGGAACCCCAAATAAATATAAAATACACAATAAACCAGTCACATTCCACATTCACCAAGTCTATAAAATATTCAATGGTATTGCCCAAAATACAAAAACCTAATTAGTAACACATCCCTAGGGTTGCATAAGATAGTAGCAAGCAAAAGAGGAATATCAGGAGAAGTGTAAAGCCTCGTACACACGATGGGATTGTTGGCCAACAAAACCGTGGACTTTTGTCCGAAGGGCGTTGGCCCAAACTTGTCTTGCATACACACAGCACACAATTGTTGGCCAACAATCACGAACGTAGTGACGTACTACATGGTTTTCAGCTCTTTAGCGCCACCCTTTGGGTTCCTTCTGCTAATTTCCTGTTAGTAGAAGTTTGGTTAGTGTTGATTTGCGCTTTTCATTTCCGGCTCTTCATTTCGCGCTTTTCATTTTGTGCTTTTCAGTTCGTTTCTGAAAGGCACTTCGTCAACCAGACATGTTGTGGAATCGGAGGAGATAACGTGTTATTATTGGCCTTGGAGTTATTGCTTTGACATGATTTTTTTGGTTGAATAATGATTTATTTTGGCATATTTTTTATATTTTTGGATGCATAGAATGCACTTTTTGGTTAAGTTCTATTGGCAGATATTTTATTTGTTTTCTTTTTTTAATGTACAATAAAAAAAATTGTTGAGAATAATACTTGGCTATGGAGTTATTTACGAAAGGAAAATCCACTTTGCACTGCAAGTGCACTTGAAAGTGCACTGAAAATGCACTTGGAAGTAAAGTCTCTGTAGATCCGAGGGGGATATGCAAGGAAAATAAAAAACAGCATTTTAGCTTGCACATGATTGGATGATAAAATCAGCAGAGCTTCCACTCATTTCAGATCTACCCCTTAGATTTAGAGCGACTGCACTTGTTATGCAAAGTGGATTTGCCTTTACTTCAAATGACAGTTTTTTTTTTTAAAAATACAATGTAAAATTGACAAGGGACACCAACATAGTTGTATCTTTGATCTTAAAAACTATGGGATAATGGTGTTGTGGTAACTTGCCCCCAAAAAATTAAAAAAAGTATTATCCTCGATATAACTAGAAAAAAAAAGCCTTTGAAAATTAGTTTGCAATAACTCCAGCAGTATCACCAGTAAAGCAGCTTCATTATTATCCCATTAAAGAAGAAGAGAATGTGCGCTGCATTTAGAGATTTCATAATTTACGCTAGTTTACAAGACCGACCGCTTCTGGCTCGTCCTTGCTTCCAAGCATGCGTGTTTGTACTTTGGACTTTTGTCCGACGAACTTGTGTACACACGCTTGGAAAATTTGACACCAGACATTTTTTCCGCTGAAAATTTTAAAACCTGCTATCCAACATTTGTCTGCGGAAAATCCAAGAACAATTGCCCGATGGAGCATACACGCGGTCGGATTTTCCTCCAACAGCCTGTCATCATATATTTCCCGTCGTATGTACAAGGCTTCAGGTTTCTGTAGGTTAGGAGGAGGAAGAGTGTTGAAGTACTGGCAGTGAAGGTAAGGAATTTTTTTTGGACATATACCAAATATGCCAGATACAAGAGGAAAAATAAGCTGGATTTCCTGCCACCATCCCAGAGGGACCCCAATATGACTCACTCTGATGTTGATTAGATCCCCTACTGTGTAGGCAAAGCTGCAAAAAGAAAACCTATGGCCGTAGGCTGACTGCCTTTCAACAACACTTTGGCAACTAACAATTGCTTATGACATAGGCAAAGTTGCCCTGTGTCTACAGGTTGTACACTTCTGTGGTAAAGTTTTACGTGCCAAAGCACCACATATTTATTCCTGGATTTATGTAAATTTCTTTATAAAAAAAAAAGGTCAATCAGACCTAAACTGAGAATATTTTTAACAGAATGTTGATATTTACATTTTTAATAACGCTTTTTGTGATTTTTATTACCAAAAATATGTAGAAGAATACATGTCAGCCTAAACTGAGGAAAAAAATTGCTTTTTTAAAAAAAAATGAGGCCACCAAAAGAAAGCTCTATTTGTGGGAAAAAAAGGACATCAATTTTGTTTGGGTACAGCATCGCACGTCCGCGCAATTGTCAGTTAAAACGATGCAGTGCCGTATCGCAAAAAATGGCCTGGTCATTGAGCAGCCTATTCTTCCCAGGCTGAAGTGGTTAAACAAAATAGTTTAAGGCGGAAACCTGATCGTGATGGGAGCCAAACACTGGTCTGGACCCAGCCATTTTCTCATCCGCCACTACTTTTTTTTTTCTTTACAGATTAGACGCTTTTTTTTTTTAATTTTCATTTTGTTTTTTAAACTTTTTTTTTTTCTTGTTTTTCTTGGTAAGGTTGTCTCTGTCCTGGTTAAGCAAACACTTCAGGAAGGGAGGTGGATGCAAAAGCAAATGGATTTCATTCCATCTTACCAGGACAAGCAGATTGTTCTAAATGCCAAAGTAGATATTTTTCCCTTGTCTGACAAAGATAAAGAACATGATGAGAATCCATGAGCTGGCTCTGCCTAAACAATCCAGAATCAGCTTTTTTGTTGTGGAAAAGTACAGAAAAACTGTTTTATCGGTTTATGAAGCTCGTTGTGTAAGATCAAAGTATGTTTAGACAGCTACTGAACAATTTACTGTTTTATGAATGGGCTAGAAATGGATATATCATTTTGTGTCTTTTTTGTTAAGTCTTTCTAATTATTTTAATTTGCCCATTAAGTAATAGGATAAAAAGCTTCAAAATTAAAAAAACAAAGAAAAGGGATGAAGTCACTACAGAGGATTCAGAACTTTAAAACTGGCCAGCAGCAAGGCAGTTTTAAACAGGGATAATAGGCCTAAATGGTAAATACCTATGTTATATTTTTATCTATGGGGCTTAGGGAAGGTGAGGTGTCATAAATGTGAGTGATGCAATTTGATGTGTTTTAGATGCACACTGTCCTTTTACCTGTTTTCTCTTCCTTTCAAATGATGCAGAAAGTTCATAAACAGACAACAATAACTGCCTATGCGTACTAATCACCCTAAGCTGCTGTTATAATCTAAAAAAAGAAATTATCACAATTAATAGAAAAAGTATAGCTAAACTGTTGACAATTGACAAACTAGCTATCAGTCAATATTTGCAGACAGATTATGGTCCCTAAAGAATAAGTTCACTTTTTGGAAAAAAATAATAAATGCACTTTTTTTTTTAGGTATAAAATGTGCGTTTATTTTTTATTTTTTGGAACCTGTAAAGCATTGCACAAGTGATCAGCAAATCTACCAGTGCATCTGCTTGCCCATATATCCCATACGGATAAGCAGATACAATCTGACAGGAAGCATGAATGCACTACCATGGCGCTTCACAGCGCCGTGATAGTTCCTTGAAAACTACAAGCCGACAGCCACAAAGGCTGCCGGACCTTGTAGTTTTCCATGCACAGAAACCTGTCAATAGTTTTTTTTTTAATTGTGACAGCTAGCGAGGAGGCAGAAGAACCCCCCTAGCTGTCACTGCAGTGATCGGGGAGGTGTGGGGGCCGGTTCATTCGTAACATGTTACATGTTACACCCTGAATATGGCTGTACCATGTAACATGTTACGAAAGGTGAACTTATCCTTTAAAAGGATATTTTGGTGTAAATATCTGTGCAACTGAGCCAGGAACATGAAAAGAATTACTTTGGCACTGCAATTTGAAAAACTCAAGCATAGTTTGTTAAAATTAACCCAAACATTAAATTGTCAATTAAAGTGAATATAAACCCTCCATATACCCAGTGAACTGCCTCAGATGATACTCAGAGATGAAACAAATCTTCCTACATAAGTTTTATGCCCTGTACACACGGTCGGATTTTCCGACAGAAAATGTGTGATAGGACCTTGTTGTCGGAAATTCCGACCGTGTGTAGGCTCTATTACACATTTTCCATCGGATTTTCCGACACACAAAGTTTGAGAGCAGGCTATAAAATTTTCCGACAACAAAATCCGTTGTCAGAATTTCCGATCGTGTGTACACAAATCCGACGCACAAAGTGCCACGCATGCTCAGAATAAATAAAGAGAGAAAGCTATTGGCTACTGCCCCATTTATAGTCCCAACGTACGTGTTTTACGTCACTGCGTTCAGAATGATTGGATTTTCCGACAACTTTGTTTGACCGTGTGTATGCAAGACAAGTTTGAGCCAACATTCGTCGGAAAAAATCCTAGGATTTTGTTGTCGGAATGTCCGATCAATGTCCGACCGTGTGTACGGGGCATTACATGCTGTCTTCAGCTTTATATAGTGTTTAGAAAGTGCACGTCCTGTTAGAATTTTCTCTTCCTGATTCACCCGGGGTGTGGATTTTGCTTTACACTGTGAGATAGCCGATTGGAGGAAAGGCACTCAAGCCCTCCCCACACATGCAGAGCTTGCATGTGACTAGTTAAGCACGCTGCAAATCTATTTATAGCTCCCTCCCTGACACAAACTTCAGGCTCCCCTCTGGGAGACCTTGTCAGGTGTTATAAGGGTGATAACAGACGAACAGGGAAAGAGAAGGCTACGGATCATAGTGCTTTGAAGAGGGATAACAAAACTCTGCAGATCTATGTGCCCAGCTCAAATTGCATAAATTGGGTTTACATCCACTTTAGGCTTTAAATAGCAAATTCACCTTTTGTGAAAACAAATATTAAATGCATAACTTTTTGCAGATAAAAAAATGCAAATTCATTATTAGTTTTACACTACAGCCTGTAAAGCATTGCACATGTTATCAGCAGATTGCAAATGCAATGCCAGGTTCCTGCAGACTCTAAGTCAGCTGTCTGCCCATACCTCCCATACGGAAAAGCAGATACTAAACCGCAGGAAGAATCAATGAACTATGAGAGTGCTCACCAGCACCCTTGTAGTTCATTGAGGAGTACAAGCCATGTGAATGCCAGGCTGTCGCAATGACAGGGAAGGGATGTGCTGGCAGGTGTTTGGTATCATGTAACGTGTTACACCCTAAAACTGGGTGTAACGTGTAACATGTTACCAAAGGTGAACTTATCCTTTAACAGCTGGTGATGCTGATATAAAGGTCCTCATCTGGGCACTTTGTGCTATGTAATGACAACACTCTGTCCCCAACAATCTACTGCCTGCAAATCACCCTGTCTCATGGGCGTAGCATAAGGGGTTGCAGGGGTCACGATCACAACCCTGCCCTAGCTCCAGGGGGCCCCTGCAGCCTCCCTGTCATATTATCATATCCTTGACAAAATCCAGCTCTGATCTGCCCTAGGACCCCACATCCATGCTCCAGTACTTGGCTTCCACTTTGCCTTCCATAGTCCTCACCCCTCTATTCTTATTGGCTGGGGAGAAGCTGTGAGCCATTTCCTGAATGGAGAGGAGCGCAAGGTGAGAACAGCCCAAGATGGGGAAATGTCTGTGCTGTGTGTTGGCAACATGGAATGGTAACTGAGCTCAGCGAGGCAAAAGGAGGAGAGTGCCGTCCTGTAGTCACGATGGGACTGATGTCACTGGTGAGGTATGACACTGCTCAGTGTCACCAGCTGGGATTCTCTGTACCCCCCACACGGGGATGTCTACTTACCCCATTTCCCTGACAACTGGGGAAAAGACACATGCACCTACAGGAGGTAACCTTCCCCCAACACCTGCCAACACTGAGAGAAACCTTCAGAAATTGCTAAAACAAATACTTTAACACCTCCTCAGGGGACCCCTGCAGGCTCCAGATTTTGTGTCACATTGCTTTGCCCTCTCTAAGTTGCCCCCTGACCACCCCCTCCACCCTGCATGCTATGCCCGGCTGATGAGCTCCTTTCCCATTACAGCACTCTATACTGTTCCTCCTCCACAGAGCTGAAATCACATTCCTTTACAACACAGCCAGTCATGATCTGCACAGGGTGTATCTGCCTACTGCAACTACAATGGCGTTCCAACCAGAGAATTTCACAGGTCTCAGAAGGGCAACATAAAAGCCAGATACACCCTGTGAAGGCTGAAAGACTGTGTGTAAAGGAATGTGATTTCAGCCCTGTGTAGTGTGGGGGTGGGAGCTGTATACAGTGCTGGGATGGGAAAGGAGCTCTGCCAAGTGACCTGCCGGGGTGATCCCTGTCCTCTAACCCTCCAGGAGTGATCCCTGTCCTCTGATGTAAAGAGGAACTCTGGGAACTCAAAACTCTTAAGCCACTTTGAGTATCTTGGCGTGCGGTGGATGTATCTGCACGCATGTTGAAAGTAGTGGGGGGGGGGGGCCAGGTCAACTTTAGCATTGGGGCCCACAAATTTCAAGCTACGCCTCTGCCCTGTCTCATGCCTTCCCAAAAGAAAAAAATAAGCGTCTGTGCTTATACAGATTGACCAAGAATATTACAGTGTTTTTACAAAAAAGGCCTTTACAAAAATTGCAGTAAGCAATAGATAATAAATAGGCCATGGGAAAAAAGACATACATACCAGGTTTAGAGTGTTATTCATTTATACATTGTCAAGCTGTGAAAATTAAAAAATTGCAGCCAGCAAAAATGTGGGGAATATGCCCTTTGAAAAAATATGCAGCTTGTTTTGACTGTAGTGCATGTAAACATGGCACATCTATGAAAAAAATCAAATTTAGCCAGCAACAAATAGTAAATATGCTCTTTAAAAAAAGCACACATTTAGGCTTTATGATTATACACACTGCACGTGGAAAGGTTGTAAAGAGGCTGCAGGGCATGTATTAGCAGCATTAAGATGTAAAAATTCTTCCCTATGCCAAATTCCCTAAGATACATAGCATTTTGCTACTTAAAGGAGGTTTAGTAATAGTTTAGATCTACTTTAACAGTCTAGTGCCTACCTTTATACTGTATGTCCCTATGCACTTTATTAGCAGCACTCTTTATGTTTTCCATATCATACCTAAGCACATTGTCAATATAGCTTCTGTGAACCCTGCCTATTATAGTGAAGGCGTTAGCAACTAACAGCTAACTGACCTAAGTTCAAAGGCCAAGAAGTGCATTATTGGTAGTTTGTTTGCAATGGTGCAAACATCTGTATTAGTTCATTGTTTTTCTAAACTGTGTGCAAGTTGGGTTTGCCTCAAACCCTTGTTTGATCTGACCTCCAATCTCACCATTGCTTACAGTCTTATTGGAACTTTGTATGAGGCACAAGAACAAGTAGGGACAAGTAAATACTGTCAAAAGTCACAAGTCACTACTGTTCTGCTTACTGTTCTCCTTTAGGCTGGTTTCACACTGGTACAACATGACAGTGGTACAACTTTGGATCTGACTTTGCCCTGTGACTTGAAGTCCAACATGCGTCTGACTTCAATGAACAGGGAACCGACTTTGAACCCTGACAATACCAGGCACTGTGTCTGGTATGAATCGTTAGGAGGAAGTCCATGCAAAATGTTACAAAACAAACGGCATGGGTTCACCCTCCAAGAGCATACCAGGCCCTTCAGTCTGGTATGGGTTTTTAGGGGAACCCCAATGCCAAAAAAAGGCATGGGGATCCCCCAAAATCCATACCAGAACTTTATCCGAGCACACAGCCCAGCAGGTCAGGAAAGGGTGTGGGGACGAGCGAGCACCCCCAACCTCCAGATCTGTACCAGGCGCATGCCCTCAATGTGGGGGGGTGCTTTAGGGGGGACCCTGTGGGGAACGATCGTGGGTGCCTGGTGGTCATCGCGACTTCCAGGCATGCGCCTTTGGCTCCGGCTTCGTGCTCTAGTGGTCAAAAGGCGAACCGATGTAAGGTAACGTTGTTTTGCCCAGGGGAGCCAACCTGCCGCAGTACCACTGCGGCGGCTGGTCGGGAAGGGGTTAAAGTAAGTTATTAAGGCAGCTCTGGTGTCTCTTCCAATCTCTTCTCCCCTCTCCAGCTCTTCTGCCTCCTCCGCTGATGTCTTTTGCCTCTGTCGGTTCTTCTCCCCACTCTGGGTCTTCTCCGCTCTCTGCTGATGTTTTCTAGCCCACTCCGGTTCTTCTCCCTCTGTCCACTGTCTTCTGCCTCTGCCAGGTCTTCTGCGCTGTCTTCTCACTCTTTTGCTGGGTCTTCTCCACTGTCTTTTCCCTCTGTTCTTTTTCTGATGTTGACTCAAAAGGGGCGGGGCATCTGGTGACCCCACCCCATGCAAATATAAGTAGTGGTACACCGCGCACCCAGCATTAGAGTGGGAGAGAGCGTCAAGTCAACATTGGAAGAAGAACAGTGGGAGAAGACACTGAAGAAGACCCAGCAAAAGAGCGAGAAGACGCAGGAGAAGACCCAGCAAAGGCAGAAAACAGCGGACAGAGGGAGAAGAACCATAGAGGGCTAGAAGACATCAGTGAAGAGTGGAGAAGACCCAGAGAGGGGAGAAGAACCGACAGAAGCAGAATATATCAGGGGAGGAGGCAGAAGAGACAACGGAGCTGCCTTAATAAATTACTTTAAAAACATGTGTAATGTGTTTTATATTTGACACTTTTTTTTAGGTGAATGGGTAGGGGTACAATGTACCCCATACTCATTCACATAGGGTAGGGGGTCGGAATCTGGGGGCCCCCTGCCTGGCTTTTTGGGTGCAGATTGCAGAATTCAGCTACTCTTTCAGCTCAGTCCACTCAAAAGCTCTTGTAATATATAGTATAGTATTATTATATATAATATAGTATTATTATATATAACTATATAGTCTGTGATATCCAACATTATTTTGAGTTCCCTCTTCTAAGGTTTTCACAAATTCATAGTACATTTTTATAGGCATATTTTGATTTTTAGCAGTTTCACCTAAAATGTTTTGTATGCACATCTATGAAATAATTAATCAAGGGACTTAAAATTAGCTGTAATTTTTGTTCAGAGAGGCCCCGTTAAGTGTAGCAGATGGTGTTGGTACTGCCAGTAATACAGCAGCAGATGCCGCACTGTTTTCAGAGCTTACATCGTTAATGAGAAATCTCAAGACTGTATGTGGCTGTGCTTCTAGCATACTCCGATTTACTCTGTCTGTATAAATGTGTTTACTAGTTGCTGTTGAGACAAATCTATTACACATATATCCCCAAGAACATTTCATTTTAAATGGTTATGCATTATTTCAAATTTGTGCTATACCACTCCCCCTGGCAAGCTGGCAAGCCAAGCAAAACATCATCCCTGTCTACAGTGAGGCAATGAGTGTAGGTTAGTAATTACTTCTTTTTCTCCCTTCTTGATAATCTTCTTGTGTTATACCTGGAATTGATTGCTTTCAGGAAAATTCTGCATTGTGTTCAAAAATCATGTTTTGAAACAGCCTGAAAGACAAAATTAATTAAGAGAAACCAGTCATTAGAAAAAAAATTGTCTACCATGCCTTACCTCCTTCTGAAAATACTAGTTCGCTGGCTGTTGTTCTGATCCTCTGGCCACAAAGCTTTTTAGGTCTCTTCCCTAAACCAAGGAAGCAACAAGTGTAGAGTGTAGTCAGATGACCTGATTTTGAAGCTCAGAAAACTCAAAATTAAGAAATAGTGAAGCAGAAAGATAAACCCAGCAACCAAGCTACTGACATTAAAAGGTGGCCACTGAGGATCTATGCACACATAGCTTTCTTTTTCTTGGCTATGCTAGTGCTGGAGGGCTGTGGCATGTGTGCGATTCTTGTTCACCCTCACCTTGTCCAAATGTAAAAAATAGTCTGGACATTTTGTCTTCCATATTGCCTTCTTGCAGGGATGGCAAAGCAAACTCAGACAGCTGCTTGGAGTCTATGGGTTTGTAGTTTACAGTGGTTAGAACAATAGACATCCTGGTATGATTCATTTGCAGAAATTCATGAAAATAGTTATAGCAATGCCTACTTATGTGCTTGTCTCCCACCCTGGCCTTTTCTATTTTATGTATGTGAGGCGTTGGTATCACTAGTATCAATAATGTTCCATGGTTATGGCCATCACCCTTAATTGTTTTTTTTTTGAGAGCCGAATAGGGATGAAGAGATAGATTTAGGTGTCATGTGCATAGAGATGATATTGGAAGCCATGCCAGGTTATCAACTGACCAAGGGAAGAAGTGTTGATGGTGACAAGAACCTCTTCCCGACAGCCCTGGGCTGTGGTTGTCAGGGTCTGTGGGTGGGGGGCTTATCAGAATTTGGAAGCCCCCTTTAGCAAGGGGCCCCCAGATCCCGTTTTACCACCCTATGTGAATGGGTATTGGGTACATCATACCCCTATCCATTCACCAAAAAAGTGTCAAAAAGTAATAACCACAAGAAACAGTTTTTAAAAATGTACAGTATATCCATCATCAATCACGACGCCCGCTGGACCCGTGGATAAGGCTGTGCACCATGAAATGTAGCAGCTCCATCAGGACCTAAAAAGCCAGACTCATAGGCTGCAGGCCGCAGAATGGAGGATTTCCTCAGTGAAAGACAAGCTCAATCAGGTCACTGTTTCCTTATCCTCCTACTCAGGAGTGCCACAAGTCCTAAGATCTACATGCCTGCATCCCTTGTTAATCTGTGTAGTAATCTCATTCCTGAGGTCCTGGGCTTGCAGACCCCATGCGTGGTGGAATGTGCGCACTGAGTAGGTATCCATGCAGAGTTGCAAATCAAACCCAGACCCATTATTGTGCGCTATTTGAATTAAAATACGCCATAATGCTGAAATACCGCAGGACATGTTGCCTTTCTGTAGAGGGTCATCACCTGCTGCTGTTCATTGACTACTTCATGGAAGTGTAAAGCCTTTGTTTCTATCTGTTCTGCCCTTTACCAACTCTGACTTAAATTCACCTTGGCATATCCTGCTATTCTTCTCCTACAATCTCCAGTGGATTACCAGATCTCATTCATCTCTCCTTCGGATGCTAAACAATATAAGAACTCCCTACTATCTGGGGTCCTGGCTTCTATTCATATCGCAGATGACATGCCTCCTGCTTCTCCTTCACAGTAGGGATGAGCTCGATGTTCGGGTCGAACATGAGTTTGACTCGAACATATGGTGTTTGCCTGTTCACCGAAGAACGAACATTATGGGACATTCGTGGGAAATTTGAGCACCCGCAGAACTGTATGATGATTTGCCAAAGCATGCACCTGACCTGCATGCTTTGGCCAATCCCAACGCCCTCTGCTAAAAGAGCCATAATTGGCCAAAGGCAGGGTGCCTGTGTAGTGTTGTTGGCGTGGACGGAGAGATAGTGTGATTTAGATTAAGCAGGAAGGTTATTCAGTATATATATATATATATATATATATATATATATATAAATATATATATATATGTATATATATATATATGTATATACACACAGTCAGTCTAATATATATATATATATATATATATATATATATATATATATATATATATATATATATATATATATATATATATATATATATATATATATATATATATATATATTTATATATACTCTGCAGCATCCAGTCAGTGTAACCTAGATCTACATTCTACAGTGAAATCCGTGGTGTACTATTTCTAATCTACTTCAGGCAGTGTATTTGATATATATATATACAGCCAGTCTAATATATATATATATATATATATATATATATATATATATATATATATATATATATATATATATATACTCTGCAGCTTCCAGTGTATAACTACAATGCATTCTGTGGTGTACTGTTTCTACTACTTTTCTACTTTTCTGGTGGTGTACACAGTACACAATACAGTGCAGCTGTAGTGCAGTTGCTACTACTTTTCTGGTGGTGTACAAATTACACAATACAGTGCAATCGTAGTGCAGTTGCTACTACTTTTCTGGTGGTGTACGCATTACATAATACAGTGCAGCCATAGTGCAGTTGCTACTACTTTTCTGTGGTGTACACATTACACAATACAGTGCAGCTGTAGTGCAGTTGCTACTACACTTCTGATGGTGTACGCAGTACACAATACAGTGCAACCCTAGTGCAGTTGCTACTACTTTTCTGGTGGTGTACACATTACACAATACAGTGCAGCTGTAGTGCAGTTGCTACTACACTTCTGGTGGTGTATGCAGTACACAATACAGTGCAACCATAGTGCAGTTGCTACTACTTTTCTGGTGGTGTACACATTACACGATACAGTGCAGCCATAGTGCAGTTGCTACTACACTTCTGGTGGTGTACACAGTATGCAATATAGTGCAACCATAGTGAAGTTGCTACTCCTTTTCTGGTGGTGTACACAATACACAATACAGTGCAACCATAGTGCAGTTGCTACTACTTTTCTGGTGGTGTACACATTACACAATACAGTGCAGTGTGGTGTTTCAAAACAAAATATACATCATGTCCGGAAAGCCACCAAGGAAAGGCAGATGCTCACAGGCCACTAAAAGAGGGCAAGCAGGCTCTGTGTCTACAGTCAACAGTGCTGGTCATGGACATGGTGCATCCTCTGCAGGTGGCCGTGGGGCACGTTTGTCCTTTTTTTCTGCTGCTGACCCTGTTTTTGAGCCACAACATGCAGAAGAGTTGGTGGAGTGGATAACAAAGCTGTCCTCATCCTCCTCATCCTCTGTCACCCAGGCTCAGAGTAGTTTGCCTTCCAATGCAGCTGCCAAAGTGGCCTATTCCACCGGCTCCTTGTCCACAGTCACTCCTTCCGTAGCCCCACCATCATGCACGGAGGAGTCCCCCGAACTAATCGACCACAGTGTCGGGTACATGCTGATGGAGGATGCGCAGCGATCAGAAGGCTCTGATGTTGGTTCCCAGGTTGAGGAAGGGAGTAACATGAGCCTAGAGAGAGGGTGTGCCCAAGAAGGACAAGAAACTGGCAGTCATGTTCCCCCAGCCGCAACATACTGCTCAAGTGATGAGGAGGGAGGGGATGATGATGTCAATGACTCTACTTGGGTGCCTGATAGAAGAGAGGAGGAGGAGGGGGCACAACTCCAATGAGGCAGGATGTCCTATAGGGGGCAGCTTAATGGCAGCCACCCTACTGCATCACACCGCAGAGCTCTGCAGGTGCAGGGCGCTGCTGACTCCCTGCTGATTTTGAAAAGTTCCTTGGTGTGGGCCCTTTTTTGATACATGTGCAGCAGATCGCACCATTGCTGTTTGCAACCTATGTTAGAAGCGGATCAAGCATGTCCAGAACAGCAGCCACTTGGGCACCACATGCTTGACCAGACATATAAAGACCTCCCATGCAGTCCGTTGGCAAATCAAAGAAAAAGGCAGACTTCTCCTTGCTCCTAATCTGGGATCTCCAACCCCACTATACATCCAGTCCTCTCAAAAACCTGCACTGAGAGGAATGAAGGTATAGCAATAGGTGTTCCAAGTACTTGCAGCCAATCTGCTATCAGTACACCTCCATCTTATTTTAGCAGGCAAATTTCCCTACCCCAGTTGCTAAACCGTAAAAAGAAATTCGGTCCCAGCCATCCACATGCTCAGCATCTGAATGCTAGCTTGGCCAAATTGCTAGCACTGCAACTGCTGCCTTTTCAGCTGGGAGACTCTGCCCCCTTTCGTGAATTTGTGGAATGTGCTGTACCTCAGTGGCAGGTTCCAAAACGCCATTTCTTTTCACGGAAGGCCATTCCAGCTCTCTACCAGCATGTGGAAGGCAAGGTGCATATTACCGCTGACTCATGGTCTAGCAGGCATGGGCAGGGATGTTACCTTTCCTTCACGACGCACTGGGTAACTCTTCTGGCAACTGGGAAGGATGCAGGACAGGGTTCAGTATTGTTGGAGCTTTTCCGCCACCACGCCTCCAAAATGCTAGTAGTGATTCTGCCACGGCTCTCTCATCCACCCCCTCCTCTTCTTCTTCCTCTATGGCCTCTTCTGCAGATTTCTCTTCTGAACCAGCGGTGCTCCGTAAGCGTTCATGGGTCTACGCAAGCACTCAACGCAAGCAAAAAGATGCCATGGGGTGCTTGAGTTGGTCTGCAAAAAAAGTTTTAAAAATGTCAGTTTTTTCGGGAGCAGTGATTTTAATGATGCTTAAAGTGAAAACAAGGTGAAATATTCCTTTAAATATCGTATCTGGGGGGTGTCTATAGTATGCCTGTAAAGTTGCGCGTGCTTAGAACAGTCCCTGCACAAAATGACATTTTTAAAATAATAAAAGTCATTTAAAATTGCTTATGGCTTTAATGTAATGTCCGGTCCCAGTAATATGGATGAAAATTAGTGAGACAAATGACATGGGTACCCCCCCAGCCCATTACCAGGCCCTCCTTGTATGGATATTAAGGGGAACCCCGCACCCAAATTAAAAAAAGGAAAGGCGTGGGGCCCCAGGCCCTCTGAACAGCAGTATACAGGCGGTGCAAACAAGACAGGGACTGTAGGTTTGTTGTTAAATAGAATCTGTTTGTAATTCTGAACTGGAACATTTTTAAAGTGTAGCTTGAGCCAAAAAATCTATTTTTAAGCTTTTTGGAAAACATAGGGAAGGGTTTTTACCCCTGTGACATTTGTTTTGCTGTCTGTGCACCTGTTCAGAAGATTTTACCTCACTTTCTGTCCCAATGACAAATGTTTTTTGACAATTTGGGGGTTTTAGTGAAACAAGGACTGGTGATAAATCATCAGTGGAAAGGAGACACGTTTTTCCCATATTAACTCTTACAGGAGAGAATTTCCCTTCCTAGGGGTAGATTTCATCTCACTTCCTGTTGTCGCCTTCCGTTTGCAAGTAGGAGTCATTTGTAAGTTGGATGTTTGAAAGTAGGGGCCTGCCCTATATACTCTGCAGAAATTGGGGCCTTAGGTGTTGGTGTTGCCACAACACTGTAAGCCCTCACAGTTACTCTTGGTGGGTGCAGGAAGGGCTCTTAGATCAAGATTTTAGATCAAGAATTGTAATTACATGCCCCTGTTGAACAGGGTCAGAAAAATTGGGCCTTTGGTGGTGGAGGTGCTGGTGCCACAACACTGTAAGTCCTCACAGTTACTCTTGGTGGGCCAGTAATAAGGAGAGCCAGCAAAACTGTAATCCTTGAAGTGTCGTTTATTGGTACAACAGAGTGACAATAAAACAATAAAGCTGGCGTGTTTCGGCAATAGCCTTAGTCGTAGCTAGTTTGAAACAGATATGGCAAAATATATTTATACTCACATACACACATGCAAACTCCATCTCTACAAGATTGGCCAGGTTAGTGTCACAGAAAATTAACATATTTGATTGATACCACCAATTATTCAAGTGATTAGTGACTACACCTGTTTTTATCCAGCATGAGAAGAGGAAAAGGAAAGAAAGGCAATATAAAAAGTTATTTTGTTGAGCCAAAAAGAAGTTTGTAGAAACAATGCTACATGAGATATTAGGACCTTATTAATCCAAGGGAGAAATATATTCCTCAAAAGAAGGGAAAATGTTCAAAATGTTCAAATAAAATACTTTGTGGTAGCAACAAAATCTAAAGTCAAGATTAATGTCAGAATCAAAAGAATAAAAAAAAAAAAAAGGAGAGGGGGATTCAATTTATGGCGTGATCAAAAAAGAAGGAGCGAACTTCTTTCGGCGGTGCAGCAGCTGGGGCAGGGAAATTTGCCTGGTACAATCTGACGTCGGTGTACCGATAGCAGATTGCCCCTAAGTACTTGGCTGTGACACACCTAATTCTACACCTTCATTCCTCTCAGTGCAGGTCTCAGAGAAGACTGAAGGTATAGTGGGGTTGGAGATCCCAGCTGATGAGGAGCAAGGAGAGGTCCTCTTTGTTCTTTGGTGTAGGTCTTTTAGGTACACTTGCCAACGAACTGCATGGCAGGTCGACATATGTCTGGTCAAGCATGTGGTGCCCAAGCGGGTGATGTTTTGGCCATGCGAGATACGCTTGAGACATATGTTGCAAATAGTAGCGTTGGGATCTGATGCATTCATCTCAAAAAAGGCCCACACCAAAGAACTTTTGGAATAACATGCAGAGACAGCAGTGTCCTGCACATGCGGAGCTCTGCGGTGTGATGCAGTTGGTGTGCTGCCCTTAAGCTGGCCCCTGGAGGGCATCCTGCCTCATTGGTGATGTGCCTCCTCCTCCTTGCTCCTCCTCTCTTCTATCAGGCACCCATGTGGAGTCAGTGACCTCATCATCCCCTCCCTCCTCATCACTGGAGCAAAGCTGGCAGTATGCTGCAGCTTGGGGAACATGACTGCCAGATTTCTGTCCTTCTTGGGCACCCCCTCTCTCTGGGCTCACATTACTGCCTTCCTCTAGCTGGGTACCATCATCGGAGCCTTCAAAACGCTGGGCATCCTCCTGGAGCATGTACCCAACACTGTGGTCAAACAGTTCGGCGGACTCCTCAGGAGGACATGGTGGGGCTAGGGAAGGAGTGACTGATGCCATTGAGCCAAGGGAAGAGGCCGCGTTGGCAGCTGCTTTGCCAGACAAAGTACTCTGAGCCTGGGTGAGAGAGGATGAGGAGGATGAGGACGGCTTGGTCATCCACTCTTCCAAGTCTTCCGCATGTTGCGGCTCAACACAGCCAGCTGCCGAAAAAAAGGACAAGCATGTCCCACGGCCATGTGCTGATAGGGATCCACCGTCTTCATGACCAGCACTGTTGCCTCTAGACACTCTTTTATTGGCTTGTGACTGTCTGCCTCTCCTTGTTGGCCTTCCAGACATACTAATGGCCTGCAGTGAGATGTAGCTGCACAAAGCTGGGATGTATATATACAGACACTGCAGCTAGCAGAATCAACTGCCTGTAGTATTATTGGTATGAGAACACCAGCAATTGTCTTCAGGTAGCTTTAGGTGCACACTGTGCAGAGGACGCAGTACACTAACTGTAAATACTGTAAATGCCTGCCTGTGGTATTAATAGGAGCAGAACAACAGCAATTGTCTTCAGGTAGCTTTCGGTGCACACTGTTCAGAGGACGCAGTACACTAACTGTAAATACTGTAGCTGCCTGCCTGTGGTATTAATAGGATAAGAAGAACACCACCAATTTTATTCAGGTAGCTTTAGGTGCAAACTGTGCAGAGGACACAGTACACTAACTGTAAATACTGTGGCTGCCAGCCTGTGGTATTAATAGGAGCAGTACAACAGAAATTGTCTCCAGGTAGCTTTAGGTGCACACTGTGCAGAGGACGCACTACACTAACTGTAAATACTGTAGCTGCCTGCCTGTGATATTAATAGGAGCAGAACAACAGCAATTGTCTCCAGGTAGCTTTAGGTGCACACTGTGCAGAGGACACACTACACTAGATGTAAATACTATAGCTGACTGCCTGTGGTATTAATAGGATCAGAAGAACACCACTAATTTTCTTCAGGTAGCTGTAAGTGCACACTGTGCAGGGGACGCACTACACTATATTGTAAATACTGCAGCTGCCTGCCGTACTGTGCTAATAGGATCAGAAGAACACCACTAATTTTGTTTAGGTAGCTTTAGGTGCACACTGTGCAGAGGACAGAGTGCACTAACTGTAAATACTGTAGCTGCATGCCTGTGGTATTAATAGGAGCAGAACAACAGCAATTGTCTCCAGGTAGCTTTAGGTGCACACTGTGCAGAGGACGCAGTACACTAACTGTAAATACTGTAGCTGCCTGTCTGTGGTATTAATAGGATCAGAAGAACACCACCAATTTTATTCAGGTAGCTTTAGATGCACACTGTGCAGAGGACACAGTACACTAACTGTAAATACTGTAGTTGCCTGCCTGTGGTATTAATAGGAGCAGAATAACAGCAATTGTCTCCAGGTAGCTTTAGGTGCACACTGTGCAGAGGATGCAGTACACTAACTGTAAATACTGTAAATGCCTGCCTGTGGTATTAATAGATGCAGAACAACAGCAATTGTCCTAAGGTAGCTTTAGGTGCACACTGTTCAGAGGACCCAGTAAACTAACTGTAAATACTGTAGCTGCCTGCCTGTGGTATTAATAGGATAAGAAAAACACCACCAATTTTATTCAGGTAGCTTTAGGTGCAAACTGTGCAGAGGACACAGTACACTAACTGTAAATACTGTGGCTGCCAGCCTGTGGTATTAATAGGAGCAGTACAACAGAAATTGTCTCCAGGTAGCTTTAGGTGCACACTGTGCAGAGGACGCACTACACTAACTGTGAATACTGTAGCTGCCTGCCTGTGATATTAATAGGAGTAGAACAACAGCAATTGTCTCCAGGTAGATTTAGGTGCACACTGTGCAGAGGACGCACTACACTAACTGTAAATACTGTAGCTGCCTGCCTGTGGTATTAATAGGATCAGAAGAACACCACTAATTTTCTTCAGGTAGCTTTAAGTGCATACTGTGCAGGGGACGCACTACACTAAATTGTAAATACTGCAGCTGCCTGCGGTACTGTACTAATAGGATCAGAAGAACAACACTAATTTTCTTCAGGTAGCTTTAGGTGCACACTGTGCAGAGGATGCACTACACTAACTTGTAAATACTACAGCTGCCTGTGGTACTGTGCTAATAGGATCAGAAGAACACCACTAATTTTGTTTAGGTAGCTTTAGGTGCACACTGTGCAGAGGACAGAGTGCACTAACTGTAAATACTGTAGCTGCCTGCCTGTGTTATTAATAGGAGCAGAACAACAGCAATTGTCTCCAGGTAGCTTTAGGTGCACACTGTGCAGAGGACGCAGTACACTAACTGTAAATACTGTAGCTGCCTGTCTGTGGTATTAATAGGATCAGAAGAACACCACCAATTTTAGTCAGGTAGCTTTAGGTGCACACTGTGCAGAGGACACAGTACACTAACTGTAAATACTGTAGTTGCCTGCCTGTGGTATTAATAGGAGCAGAACAACAGCAATTGTCTCCAGGTAGCTTTAGGTGCACACTGTGCAGTGGGCAGAGTGCACTAACTGTAAATACTGTAGCTGCCTGTCTGTGGTATTAATAGGATCATAAGAACACCACCAATTTTAGTCAGGTATCTTTAGGTGCACACTGTGCAGAGGACACAGTACACTAACTGTAAATACTGTAGCTGCCTGCCTGTGGTATTATAAAAGGATCAGAAGAACACCACCAATTTTATTCAGGTAGCTTTAGGTGCACACTGTGCAGAGGACACAGTACACTAACTGTAAATACTGTAGTTGCCTGCCTGTGGTATTAATAGGAGCAGAACAACAGCAGTTGTCTCCAGGTAGCTTTAGGTGCACACTGTGCAGAGGACGCAGTACACTAACTGTAAATACTGTAGCTGCCTGTCTGTGGTATTAATAGGATCAGAAGAACACCACCAATTTTAGTCAGGTAGCTTTAGGTGCACACTGTGCAGAGGACACAGTACACTAACTGTAAATACTGTAGTTGCCTGCCTGTGGTATTAATAGGAGCAGAACAACAGCAATTGTCTCCAGGTAGCTTTAGGTGCACACTGTGCAGAGGGCAGAGTGCACTAACTGTAAATACTGTAGCTGCCTGTCTGTGGTATTAATAGGATCATAAGAACACCACCAATTTTAGTCAGGTAGCTTTAGGTGCACACTGTGCAGAGGACACAGTACACTAACTGTAAATACTGTAGCTGCCTGCCTGTGGTATTATAAAAGGATCAGAAGAACACCACCAATTTTATTCAGGTAGCTTTAGGTGCACACTGTGCAGAGGACACAGTACACTAACTGTAAATACTGTAGTTGCCTGCCTGTGGTATTAATAGGAGCAGAACAACAGCAATTGTCTCCAGGTAGCTTTAGGTGCACACTGTGCAGAGGACGCAGTACACTAACTGTAAATATTGTAAATGCCTGCCTGTGGTATTAATAGATGCAGAACAACAGCAATTGTCCTAAGGTAGCTTTAGGTGCACACTGTTCAGAGGACCCAGTACACTAACTGTAAATAGTGTAACTGCCTGCCTGTGGTATTAATAGGATAAGAAGAACACCACCAATTTTATTCAGGTAGCTTTAGGTGCAAACTGTGCAGAGGACACAGTACACTAACAGTAAATACTGTGGCTGCCAGCCTGTGGTATTAATAGGAGCAGTACAACAGAAATTGTCTCCAGGTAGCTTTAGGTGCACACTTTGCAGAGGACGCACTACACTAACTGTAAATACTGTAGCTGCCTGCCTGTGATATTAATAGGAGCAGAACAACAGCAATTGTCTCCAGGTAGCTTTAGGTGCACACTGTGCAGAGGACGCACTACACTAACTTGTAAATACTACAACTGCCTGTGGTACTGTGCTAATAGGATCAGAAGAACACCCCTAATTTTGTTTAGGTAGCTTTAGGAGCACACTGTGCAGAGGACAGCGTGCACTAACTGTAAATACTGTAGCTGCCTGCCTGTGGTATTAATAGGAGCAGAACAACAGCAATTGTCTCCAGGTAGCTTTAGGTGCACACTGTGCAGAGGAGGCAGTACACTAACTGTAAATACTGTAGCTGCCTGTCTGTGGTATTAATAGGATCAGAAGAACACCACCAATTTTATTCAGGTAGCTTTAGGTGCACACTGTGCAGAGGACACAGTACACTAACTGTAAATACTGTAGCTGCCTGCCTGTGGTATTATAAAAGGATCAGAAGAACACCACCATTTTTATTCAGGTAGCTTTAGGTGCACACTGTGTAGAGGACACAGTACACTAACTGTAAATACTGTAGTTGCCTGCCTGTGGTATTAATAGGAGCAGAACAACAGCAATTGTCTCCAGGTAGCTTTAAGTGCACACTGTGCAGAGGACGCAGTACACTAACTGTAAATACTGTAAATGCCTGCCTGTGGTATTAATAGATGCAGAACAACACCAATTGTCCTAAGGTAGCTTTAGGTGCACACTGTTCAGAGGACCCAGTACACTAACTGTAAATACTGTAGCTGCCTGCCCGTGGTATTAATAGGATAAGAAAAACACCACCAATTTTATTCAGGTAGCTTTAGGTGCAAACTGTGCAGAGGACACAGTACACTAACTGTAAATACTGTGGCTGCCAGCCTGTGGTATTAATAGGAGCAGTACAACAGAAATTGTCTCCAGGTAGCTTTTGGTGCACACTGTGCAGAGGACGCACTACACTAACTGTAAATTCTGTAGATGCCTGCCTGTGGTATTAATAGGATCAGAAGAACACCACTAATTTTCTTCAGGTAACTTTAGGTGCACACTGTGCAGGGGACGCACTACACTAAATTGTAAATACTGCAGCTGCCTGTGGTACTGTGCTAATAGGATCAGAAGAACACCACTAATTTTGTTTAGGTAGCTTTAGGTGCACACTGTGCAGAGGACAGAGTGCATTAACTGTAAATACTGTAGCTGCCTGCCTGTGGTATTAATAGGAGCAGAACAACAGCAATTGTCTCTAGGTAGCTTTAGGTGCACACTGTGCAGCGGAGGCAGTACACTAACTGTAAATACTGTAGCTGCCTGTCTGTGGTATTAATAGGATCATAAGAATACCACCAATTTTAGTCAGGTAGCTTTAGGTGCACACTGTGCAGAGGACACAGTACACTAACTGTAAATACTGTAGTTGCCTGCCTGTGGTATTAATAGGAGCAGAACAACAGCAATTGTCTCTAGGTAGCTTTAGGTGCACACTGTGCAGAGGACGCAGTACACTAACTGTAAATACTGTAAATGCCTGCCTGTGGTATTAATAGGAGCAGAACAACAGCAATTGTCCTCAGGTAGCTCTAGGTGCACACTGTTCAGAGGACGCACTACACTAACTGTAAATACTGTAGCTGCCTGCCTGTAGTATTAATAGGATAAAAAGAACACCACCAATTTTAGTCAGGTAGCTTTAGGTGCACACTGTGCAGAGGACACAGTACACTAACTGTAAATACTGTAGCTGCCTGCCTGTGGTATTATAAAAAGATCAGAAGAACACCACCAATTTTATTCATTTAGCTTTAGGTGCACACTGTGCAGAGGACACAGTACACTAACTGTAAATACTGTAGTTGCCTGCCTGTGGTATTAATAGGAGCAGAACAACAGCAATTGTCTCCAGGTAGCTTTAGGTGCACACTGTTCAGAGGACGCAGTACACTAACTGTAAATACTGTAAATGCCTGCCTGTGGTATTAATAGATGCAGAACAACAGCAATTGTCCTAAGGTAGCTTTAGGTGCACACTGTTCAGAGGACCCAGTACACTAACTGTAAATAGTGTAACTGCCTGCCTGTGGTATTAATAGGATAAGAAGAACACCACCAATTTTATTCAGGTAGCTTTAGGTGCAAACTGTGCAGAGGACACAGTACACTAACTGTAAATACTGTGGCTGCCAGCCTGTGGTATTAATAGGAGCAGTACAACAGAAATTGTCTCCAGGTAGCTTTAGGTGCACACTGTGCAGAGGACGCACTACACTAACTGTAAATACTGTAGCTGCCTGCCTGTGATATTAATAGGAGCAGAACAACAGCAATTGTCTCCAGGTAGCTTTAGGTGCACACTGTGCAGAGGACGCACTACACTAACTGTAAATACTATAGCTGCCTGCCTGTGGGATTAATAGGATCAGAAGAACAACACTAATTTTCTTTAGGTAGCTTTAGGTGCACACTGTGCAGGGGACGCACTACACTAAATTGTAAATACTGCAGCTGCCTGCGGTACTGTACTAATAGGATCAGAAGAACAACACTAATTTTCTTCAGGTAGCTTTAGGTGCACACTGTGCAGAGGACACACTACACTAACTTGTAAATACTACAGCTGCCTGTGGTACTGTACTAATAGGACCAGAAGAACACCACTAATTTTGTTTAGGTAGCTTTAGGTTCACACTGTGCAGAGGACACAGTGCACTAACTGTAAATACTGTAGCTGCCTGCCTGTGGTATTAATAGGAACAGAACAAGAGCAATTGTCTCCAGGTAGCTTTAGGTGCACACTGTGCAGAGGACGCAGCACACTAACTGAAAATACTGTAGCTGCCTGCCTGTGGTATTAATAGGATCAGAAGAACACCACCAATTTTCTTCAGGTAGCTTTAGGTGCACACTGTGCAGGGGACACAGTACACTAACTGTAAATACTGTAGCTGCCTGCCTTTGGTATTATAAAAGGATCAGTAGAACACCACCAATTTTATTCAGGTAGCTTTAGGTGTACACTGTGCAGAGGACACAGTACACTAACTGTAAATACTGTAGTTGCCTGCCTGTGGTTTTAATAGGAGCAGAACAACAGCAATTGTCTCCAGGTAGCTTTAGGTGCACACTGTGCAGAGGACGCAGTGCACTGACTGTAAATACTGTAAATGCCTGCCTGTGGTATTAATAGGTGCAGAACAACAGCAATTGTCCTAAGGTAGCTTTAGGTGCACACTGTTCAGAGGACCCAGTACACTAACTGTAAATACTGTAGCTGCCTGCCTGTAGTATTAATAGGATAAAAAGAACACCACCAATTTTATTCAGGTAGCTTTAGGTGCAAACTGTGCAGAGGACACAGTACACTAACTGTAAATACTGTGGCTGCCTGCCTGTGGTATTAATAGGAGCAGAACAACAGAAATTCTCTCCAGCTAGCTTTAGGTGCACACTGTGCAGAGGACGCACTACACTAACTGTAAATACTGTAGCTGCCTTCCTGTGATATTAATAGGAGCAGAACAACACTAATTTTCTCCAGGTAGCTTTAGGTGCACACTGTGAAGAGGACGCACTACACTAACTGTAAATACTGTAGCTTACTGCCTGTGGTATTAATAGGATCAGAAGAACACCACTAATTTTCTTCAGGTACCTTTAGGTGCACACTGTGCAGAGGACGCACTACACTAACTTGTAAATACTACAGCTGCCTGTGGTACTGTACTAATAGGATCAGAAGAACACCACTAATTTTGTTTAGGTAACTTTAGGTGCACACTGTGCAGAGGACACAATGCACTAACTGTAAATACCATAGCTGCCTGCCTGTGGTATTAATTGGAGCAGGACAACAGCAATTGTCTCCAGATAGCTTTAGGTGCACACTGTGCAGAGGATGCAGTACACTAACTGTAAATACTGTAGCTGCCTGTCTGTGGTATTAATAGGATCAGAAGAACACCACCAATTTTATTCAGGTAGCTTTATTTGCACACTGTGCAGAGGACGCAGTACACTAACTGTAAATACTGTAGCTGCCTGCTTGTGGTATTATAAAAGGATCAGAAGAACACCACCAATTTTATTCAGGTAGCTTTAGGTGCTCACTGTGCAGAGGACACAGTACACTAACTGTAAATACTGTAGCTGCCTGCCTGTGTTATTAATAGGAGCACAATAACAGCAATTGTCTCCAGGTAGCTTTAGGTGCACACTGTGCAGAGGACACACTACACTAACTGTAAATACTGTAGCTGCCTGCCTGTGGTATTAATAGGATCAGAAGAACACCACTAATTTTCTTCAGGTAGCTTTAGGTGCACACTCTGCAGAGGACACAGTACACTAACTGTAAATACTGTAGGTGCATGTCTGTGGTATTATTGGGATCAGAAGAACACCACCAATTTTATTCAGGTAGCTTTAGGTGCACACTGTGCAGAGGACACAGTACACTAACTGTAAAAATTGTAACTGCCTGCCTGAGATATTAATAGAAGCAGAACAACAGCAATTGTCTCCAGGTAGCTTTAGGTGCACACTGTGCAGAGGACGCGGTACAGTAATGTAAATACTGTAGCTGCCTGCCTGTGGTATTAATAGGATCAGAAGAACACCACTAATTTTCTTCAGGTAGCTTTAGGTGCACACTGTGCAGAGGACGCACTACACTAACTGTAAATACTTTAGCTGCTTGCCTGTGGTATTAATAGGATCAGAAGAACACACTAAATTTCTTCAGGTAGCTTTAGGTGCACACTGTGCAGAGCACACAGTACACTAACTGTAAATACTGTAGCTGCCTGCCTGTGGTATTATAAAAGGATCAGAAGAACACCACCAATTTTATTCAGGTAGCTTTATGTGCACACATTGTGCAGAGGACACCATACACTAACTCTAAATACTGTAGCTGCCTGCCTGTGGTATTAATAGGAGCAGAACAACAGCAATTGTCTCCAGGTAGCTTTAGGTGCACAGTGTGCAGATGACACACTACACTAACTGTAAATACTGTAGCTGCCTGCCTGTGGTATTAATAGGATCAGAAGAACACCACTAATTTTCTTCAGGTAGCTTTAGGTGCACACTCTGCAGAGGACACAGTGCAATAACTGTAAATACTGTAGCTGCCTGCCTGTGGTATTAATAGGAGCTGAGCAACAGCAATTGTCTCCAGGTAGCTTTAGGTGCACACTGTGCAGAGGATGCACTACACTAACTGTAAATACTGTAGCTGCCTGCCTATGGTATTAATAGGATCATAAGAACACCACTAATTTTCTTCAGGTAGCTTTAGGTGCACGCTGTGCAGAGGACGCAGTACACTAACTGTAAATGCTGTAGCTGCCTGCCTGTCTGTGGTATTAATAGGATCAGAAGAACACCACCAACTTTATTCAGGTAGCTTAAGGTGCACACTGTGCAGAGGACACCGTACAATAACTGTAAATACTGTAGCTGCCTGCCTGTGGTATTATTAGGAGTAGAACAACAGCAATTGTCTCCAGGTAGCTTTAGGTGCACACTGTGCAGAGGACGCACTACACTAACTGTAAATACTGTAGCTGCCTACCTGTGGTATTAATAGGATCAGAAGAACACCACTAATTTTCTTCAGGTAGCTTTAGGTGCACACTGTGCAGAGGACGCACTACACTAACTTGTAAATACTACTGCTGCCTGTGGTACTGTACTAATAGGATCAGAAGAACACCACTAATTTTCTTCAGGTAGCTTTAGGTGTACACTGTGCAGAGGACACACTACACTAACTTGTAAATACTGCAGCTGCCTGCGGTATTGTACTAATAGGATCAGAAGAACATCACTAATTTTGTTTAGGTAGATTTAGGTGCACACTGTGCAGTGGACACAGTGCACTAACTGTAAATACTGTAGCTGCCTGCATGTGGTATTAATAGAAACAGAACAACAAAAATTGTCTCTAGGTAGCTTTAGGTGCACATTGTGCAGAGGGCACAGTACACTGACTGTAAATACTGTAGCTGCCTGCCTGTGGTATTAATAGGAGCAGAACAACAGCAATTGTCTCCAGGTAGCTTTAGGTGCACACTGTGCAGGGGACACACTACACTAAATTGTAAATACTGCAGCTGCCTGCGGTACTGTACTAATAGGATCAGAAGAACATCACTAATTTTCTTCAGGTAGCTTTAGGTGCACACTGTGCAGAGGACGCACTACACTAACTTGTAAATACTGCAGCTGCCTGCGATACTGTACTAATAGGATCAGAAGAACACCACTAATTTTCTTCAGGTAGCTTTAGGTGCACACTGTGCAGAGGACGCACTACACTAACTTGTAAATACTACAGCTGCCTGTGGTACTGTACTAATAGGATCAGAAGAACACCACTAATTTTCTTCAGGTAGCTTTAGGTGCACACTGTGCAGAGGACGCACTACACTAACTTGTAAATACTGCAGCTGCCTACAGTGCTGTACTAATAGGATCAGAAGAACACCACTAATTTTCTTCAGGTAGCTTTAGGTGCACACTGTGCAGAGAACGCACTACACTAACTTGTAAATACTGCAGCTGCCTGTGGTAACTGTAGTAATAGGATCAGAAGAACACTAATTTTCTTCAGGTAGCTTTAGGTGCACACTGTGCAGAGGATGCACTACACTAACTGTAAATACTGTAGCTAATAGGACTAATAGGATCAGAAGAACACCAGCAATTTTCTTCAGGTAGCTGTAAATACTGTAAAAACACCTGCCTGCCTGTCAGTAGTAGGAAGAGAATAACAGGAATGGATCTAGCTAAACTGAATACAGTGTGTGTATATATATATATATATATATATATATATATATATATATGCACAACACCTAGGATATATATATATATATATATATATATATATATATATATATATATATATATATATATACACAATAAACTGTAAGTGCAGCTAACTGACTCGCCTGCCTACTCTATCCAACTTAAATCAAATGACACTGTCTCTCTGTCTATCTATCTCTCTCTCAATGCCGGAACACATTATACAGGGCCACCATGCAGGAGGCCTTATATAGTGTGGGTCATGTACTAAACCCCCTGAGCCATAATTGGCCAAAGCCACCCTGGCTTTGGCCAATTACGGTTCTCTGTACAGACGGCGCTATGATTGGCCAAGCATGCGGGTCATAGTGCATGCTTGGCCAATCATCAGCCAGAAATTCACTGCGATGCCGCAGTGAATTATGTGCCATGACGTGCCACTCGAATTTGGCAAAAACAGCCCATATTCATTAGGAATTCGGCGAACGATCGAACAGGCAATGTTCGAGTCGAACATGAGTTTGATTCGTACACAAAGCTCATCCCTACACACATCCTGTATTTTGGGTTAGGACACTATACGCACTATTACAAGCAGAGGATCACTATACTATTATGATATTCATGTGTTTTATACACTAATTTGTAAGCTATTACATTTTTGGTGATAACTTCTCCTGTGTAGGATTGGTGTCCACACTTAGAGGGTTTTAGTACTAACCTACTGGGGTAGGTGAGGTGTGATAACTATTACACTATCACCTTTATGGAAACTGTTTTGTTATAATTTATTCCACAATAGCACTGTGTCTTTTAATACTTAGCCGCTATAGAGTGATTTAGTAGAGCACTATTTGACATATAGGTAGCGCCACTTGCCCCTTCACACCTTCTTTCTTTCTATATTCTAGAGCCCTCTTACGGGGGGGGGGGGGGGTTTGGGGAGGCTGCAACCTTCACACACGTCCTAACCTTCCTAAATTAATTTATTTTACTTTTATTGTATCACTTTAAGCAGTATTAAAATCATCCGAAAAAACGGCAGTTTTTAAAACTTTTTTTGCATTGATACATGTCCCCTGGGGCAGACCCCAGGTCCCCAAACACTTTTTATGACAATAACTTGCATATTAACCCTTAAAATTAGCACTTTTGATTTCTCCCATAGACAATTCATTATAGCCGCAAGTAGTTTTAAATGACTTTTTTCCTTTAGAAATCTCATTTTGCTCTTGAACTGTTCTAAACACGGAAAACATGCACCACTTTACAGGCATACAATAGACACCCCCCAGGTACAAAATTTAAAGGAATATTTCACTTTTATTGTTTCACTTTAAGTATTATTAAAATTACTGCTCCCGAAAAAACGTCCATTTTTAAAACTATTTTTTGCATTGATACATGTCCCCTGGAGCAGGACCCAGGTCCCCAAACACTTTTTATGACAATAACTTTAAAATTAGCACTTTTGATTTCTCCCATAGACTTTTAAAGGGTGTTCGCGGCTTTCAAATTTGTCGCGAACACCCCAAATTGTTCGCTATTCGGAGAACGGGCGAACAGCCAATGTTTGAGACAAGGACATAAAAGGGGGGGGAGGGTTAAAAGGTAACCCTAAGAAACAATCAAGGGAGATCAGCCATGGTATATGAATTAATTAATAGAGGCTTTATTGGTGAAGTACAAAATTATTGACAGTGTTCCAATCCAGGCGGAACAACTTTACCCTGGTTGGATAATGTTCATGTAATTTGCAAAAAAATCATGAATCACTAATAAAATCACATGTAATAAGACAATATTACACGTGACAGATGAAGTACATGTTCCAGTGTACGAAACACGTAGTCGGAGGGTAGCGCTAACATGCCTCCACATATCTCGATGACCCCCAAGTCCGAGCGATAAGGCAGAATTGCCTACCATTCACGCTGGAGGTTTGGACTGATTAAACGGCTCATCTGACATTCACTTGATATCCATCTGATATCCACCTGGAGGCTATTTGGACTATCCAAGCCGTACTCCACAGACACTATCTCTGCATGTGTCCTGCACTATGCCTGGGATGATTGAATCCTCTCCCTGAAAACCAGCAGTTTTAGGCATTATCTTTTTATGATACAATGGCTACAATTGCGGACACTAACCGAATCAAAACTACAGCCCAAAATCATCAACTGATCCAAAGGACATCTCAGCAGATTGAATCTGGAAATCCATCCTGGACATACAGAGACCTGTAACTGCGATACAATCGGGTAAGACGCCCATACACGGACCAATATTGTTCAATTACATTCCCTGTTTTGATGTATGCAGCGGGTTTAAGACTTTGTTTATCGGTGGATACGATTCATACTTTGGAGCCAAAAGATGAGCCAAGTGCTACATATTCTGCTATTGATGATTCTTCTGCTGTGGTGATATCAGTCTAATTGTCATCTACATGAGACTGTATACATTTTGATAAACACCTATACTATGGACATTTGACACAACACAAACGGAAATTTTCACCTTTGGGTGTTTACATTGTTTCCCTTGATCCAGCTTCAAACTTGACTGAATCAGCAAATAGGATGTTAATCATCTTTAACTAATGCATATTTAATGACATATACCGGTCAATCACAGAAAACAGCAGATCTCTGCAGTTAATTGTAAGCTGGAGACACCTTTGCTACAATGACCTTTGGTGTCACCCTTGGGAAACTCATTTTCTTTTCAAGTCTATTTTTCCTCCTGGTCTTTGGTATTAGTCTTGATATAGCAGGGTTCATGTATTAGCGCTTTTTAAATTGTGACACTATTGTCTTATTACATGTGATTTTATTAGTGATTCATGAATTTTTTGCAAATTACATGAACATTATCCAACCAGGGTAGGGTTGTTCCGCCTGGATTGGAACACTGTCAATAATTTTTTGTACTTCACCAATAAAGTTTCTATTAATTAATTCTTATACCATGGCTGATCTCCCTTGATTGTTTCTTAGGGTTACCTTTTAACCCCCCCCTTTTATGACCTAGGCTGCACGCTTTCTGGGAGATATACCGCCCTAAGGGCGAATCGGTGGGTCAGTTTACCTCTATGGTTCACTAACCAAGAATGTAGGATTCCTTTTTTGCCTTTTATAGTCTGTTCAATGTTTGAGTCGAACTCATGTTCGACCCGAACATAAAGCCCATCCCTAGCATGGACCATAGGGTGAGTACATAGATTGAAAACTGGCTACAAGGGCGAGTTCAGAGGGTGGTGATGAATGGGGAGTACTCAGAATGGTCAGGGGTGGGTAGTGGGGTCCCCCAGGGTTCTGTGCTGGGACCAATCCTGTTTCATTTGTTCATAAATGACCTGGAGGATGGGGTAAACAGTTCAATCCCTGTATTTGCAGACGATACTAAACTAAGCAGGGCAATAACTTCTCTGCAGGATGTGGAAACCTTGCAAAAAGATCTGAACAAATTAATGGGGTGGGCAACTACATGGCAAATAAGGTTCAATGTAGAAAAATGTAAAATAATGCATTTGGGTGGCAAAAATATGAATGCAATCTATACACTGGGGGGAGAACCTCTGGGGTAATCTAGGATGGAAAAGGAACTGGGGGTCCTAGTAGATGATAGGCTCAGCAATGGCATGCAATGCCAAGCTGCTGCTAACAAAGCAAACAAATTATTGGCATGCATTAAAAAGGGGATTAATTTCAGAGATAAAACGATAATTCTCGGGGGCATGGCCTGGACATGCCTGAGTGAAGATGCTTGTGCCTTGAGCTCCCGACTTTCTCCCGGCCTCCTCAGCCTACTATGCTCTGAGTTTCACTCACCAACCGGGGAATGTACTCAAAAAGAAGGAGAACAAAAGAGAAAGCTAAAACAGCGAGGACAAGAGACTCCGGAGGTGCTATTGATCAGTTTCTGACCCAACCGCAGCTCACCCCCTCCGATCTCAAGATGGCGGAACTGCGTGGAGAAACAAGTGCAACCCAAGCCTAGGAAAGCCGGCCGGCATCCCCGGCTGCACCAATGGAGTCAGACTCCTATTCAGATGTCCCGGCTGCCCTGCAATCAGGCTCCGGCACCCCCTTAAATACCTTTAAAAGCATCAGAGGGGATGTGGAGCTGTGGGCACTTCTCCGAACCCTCCCCACCAAAACCAATATAGAGTCTCTCATCAACCGGCTAGAGACCCAGCACCGCAAGGATATCCAGGAGGTGAGAGGGGAGCTGGGTTCATTAAGCACCAGGCTGACTGCAGGGGAGACCTCTGTGATGGACCTGGAGCGGAGAGTGACTGCCCTGGAACATCTCCAAGATGCCCACATAGACGCCGCAATGATGCTTCAGCTGCACATGGAGGAAATGGAGGACAGGAGTAGGTGAAATAACCTCCGCCTGAGGGGTCTTTCAGAGGCGACAGGGATAGAAGACCTTCCTGCTACTGCCACGGCTATCTTTCACAAACTCTGAAGCTGGAATACAACCGGATCCACCAAGCACTGGGTCCGAGATCTCAGGACCCTAACAGACCGAGAGACGTAATATGCCGCCTCCACCACTACTCCCATAAGGAATCGATCATCCGCAAAGCCTGGGAGGCAGTGGACATCGACTTCGATGGAGCGACGGTGAAGATCCTACCTGATGTCTCCCATGCTACTCTACAAAGAAGGGCCATGCTTCCCCCAGTGCTGGAACTAGCCCACCAGCTGGATGCCACTTAGCGATGGGGATACCCGCTGTCAGTGATATTCAGGAGAGACCAACGCTTCTTCACTCTTCGATCCCCAAGAGACCTGCCAGGTCTGTTTGCATTCCTGGCAGCTGACCCCATCAGGATCCCAAATTGGCTGCAGTTCCTCCCACAGACAAGCAACTGACCCAGCCCGCAGTCCTCGCAACGGCATCTCCAACCCAGACCGAAGAGGCATCACCGAAGATCGAGAGCACCCTCACCGGAGGGGCCACGTGAGTTGTGATATGTTCTCCCTCACTACCTACCAGACACCTTTACCTCCATTTATACCTGTTTAACTCACGTTTTTACCCCCTAACCTGACCTTACACCCCCATCCTGGCACCTGAGGAGATTGCTTTGGTACTCTGCTGCCTGCCTCCCGCTGCTGTAGGCGCTCTGTGGCTACATGTATCCTGCCTCCTCCTGTGCCCCACCGCTTCAGATGTCACAACGTTACATATGCCACGCATCTACAGGGGTCTCACCGCTTTACAGACCCCAAGGCCACCGGTACCTCATCATGGCTCCCACTGTTACCCATGCTATACAGCCGCATGTACCTCATAGTTATGCATTCCTCTACGCTGCACGGGTCTCACTGCTGTTCATGGCCCTTGGCTACATAGATCCTACTGCTACTTGGGACCCATAACCAAAACTTTGGGGCGGCTTACCCC
This sequence comes from Aquarana catesbeiana, assembly GCF_042186555.1. NCBI lineage: Eukaryota > Metazoa > Chordata > Amphibia > Anura > Ranidae > Aquarana > Aquarana catesbeiana. Next base: position 264,348,379 of record NC_133324.1, read on the forward strand.
CCCTCGACAGGCATCCCAGAGACTATGGGCTCTGAGGTTATGTTCCCCAGCCTTTACCCTTGTTCCGAGGAGACACCCGAGCAGCTATACAGAGGACACAGACTCCGTGTTTAAAACTTCCGCAGGTCTATAACTGGAAGACATGCAGGGCCTTCCTGTCTGAAATCAGGTAGCATTTCTGCACTGGTGAATTGGGGTATATGACCTTCCCAAATTTGTGACTGCACACTCAGGGGCACACGCATAAAGTGAGCCTGCAGGTGGAATCTGTGCTGTGGGTGAACTTCAGGGGGGAGAGGTGAGGTCCTTTGATGGGGCCACCTGAGAAAATGACTTCCCTCCCTATTTAGGGGACAAGAACTGCCTGGCGGAATGTGCATGGGTGGATGAGCCCCCCCAAGGATACGTTCTGGAGACTCTTACGCCTTAGTCTCACTAATACAACTGACCCAGGTGAGGGGGGTTTCTTTGCCTTAATGATTACATTATATCTGTATAAATTTGCCCATAATATGTATTAATGTTTGATATAAAGTTTGCAGAGTGATGTTCTAATTCATGAGATTGCATGGTTGTTACATGATTGATAGCTGCCTGACCAAGAGTGGTGGGAAATACAAATGGACCCTAGATGAGACCCCTAGATGTTAAATAATGACACGGTTGTTAGATGGGGCTGGGGTTGCCTGGAGGCGGTGGTCTATATGTGCGAAACCCCCCCGACACAAGCGAATATGGGGGCAAGCTATAAAGACCCCCCTCCCTCCTCATCCTCCCCAACTTGGGGCTGGGGAGATAGAGACGTCTTAGGGACTAAATGAGTCAACCCGAGAATGGATAGATCCATTGGTTTGGGCTGGGCGGGATGGGTTGGGAGCATCCCCCCCTGGCAGCCTTGTCCAGCTACTCCCCCGCATAGGCCAGCACACCCCTTGACCAGACTGGTTGAGTTGTGCTAACACAAACATACTGCTTGCCAATAGTAGCTAATCCCCCTTCTACCCCCCCAACCAGTATCCTGTTATTCTATCCCTAATTCCCCCCCTCCCACTTGAATACAGATTTCAAAACAAGCCAAGCTCACCCCCCTTGGGAGTTGTTCTTATAAACCTATCGTGAAGACACCTCTTTTCTCTCCCGCGCCTGGCCCCCCCTCCCATCCTATAGCTCCCTCCCCCCTTTCTCTTACAAGTCCCCTGCCCAGCTCCTACCCTATACCGCCTCGGCGTCCTCCCCCGCCGAGACTACCCCCCGCCTCCCCACAACCCTGGTTGAGAATGGATGACCTCAAAGTATACTCCATCAATGCGAAAGGCCTTAACATGCCAGAAAAGAGACGAATGCTGATGAATGACTTAAAAAAAGCTAGGGTGGCCTTCATCCAGGAAACCCACTTCAAAGAGGACCGATTGACAGTCCTCAAAAACAGATTCTTTCCCCTAGGTTTTCATTCCACCAACAAAACTAAATCCAGAGGTACCTCCATCCTCCTGTCTAATAGACTACAATGGTCCCACAATGGTCTACAATGGTCTATTTTTAGATGCGGAGGTACGGTTTATGTTCATCAAAGGTTCAGTAGGTGAAGTGAAGTTGGCGCTAGCAACCATCTATGCCCTGAACGCCTGCCAGGACACCTTTATAAGACGCACTCTAAACTGTCCAACTTTCAGGAAGGCCAACTTATCTTAGGGGGGGACTTCAACACCCCACTAGCCCCCAGTGTAGATACGTCCTCGGGAACATCTTGCATATCGACAAAAGCCCGCAAACAAATAACCAAAGATCTACACGAAACGGAGCTGATCGAAGTGTGGCGCCCCCAACATTCGGGTGAGAGAGACTACACATTCTACTCCCCTTCTCACAAACTGTATACAAGAATAGACTATTTCCTAGTACCTCATGGTCAACTCCATGCTGTGCAGGACTCTACTATAGGCCTTAGGACATGGTCCGATCATGCCCCTATCACATTGACATACTGTACAAGCTCTCCAACAACCCCTCTTTCAGTATCAAACAAAGGACCTAGTAATGTAGTACCTAAAAATGCAGGGTGACTCTGCAGGTACTAGATAAAAATTTGTGCCAGCGTCCCCAACATTAAAGTAGTGGATATATAGAATCTAGGGATGGGACTTTGAAGGCACAACAATATTAAACTACAAAAAGGTAGGTTGGTATAGGGGTTTTTTATTAATAAAGTAAAAAGACAATGGACAGACATACATGTTTAAAATCACATCAGACTAGGCATAGGACCTAATATTGGTATACCGTGTGGAACCTATCCTGCAAGCTTGTATAGTAATAGAGAGATTATAAGTACATAAACAAATCACTTGGTCAAGGTGGAGGAGAGATACTTCCCCAAGTGTTACATAGTAGATAGTCAAAAAGCTAACACAAGCAGAATGCTGCAGGTTTGGTGATCCACGATGGATAATCTCTGGTTGCTCTACATGTTTCGCGTTTCGCAGAACGCTTCCTCAGGAGCTAGAGATTCTAGATTAAAATACATAAAGAAACAACAAAAAAGGACAAATTCAAAAAATGCAAACAATACAGAGAATATACATAGAGATTTCAGAACTGTAGATATGACCACTGCCAGGTAAAATGACCCATAGGACAGGCCCTATACAAGATTATGGTCTCCAAATGACACACGGCAAAGCCCGGGAGTTAGGGTCAGCCAGATTAGGGGAAACAGAGAATACATATTGAAGTGAGAAGGTTTTCAATCCTATACATATGTGTATGTATGTAGATAATATATAATCAGATTTTTAAAGGAACAGTGCGGGGGGAGAGAAAAAGACAACAAAAGAAAGAAGGGAAAGGAAGGAAGTAGGGGGAAGGGGGGGAGGGGGGGAAAGGGAAGGTAGGGAAGAGGGGAAAAGGGGGGGGAGGGAGAAAAGAGGGGAAAGGGAAAGGTAGGACAGGAGGGGAAATGGGTAGGGAGGATGGGGCTAAGGGGGGGAGGGGGGGGGAGGGAAACACGGGAAGGAGGAAGGGGAGAAAGGGGGAGGAGAAAAGGGAAAAGGAGAAACAAGAGGGAAAGACAATAAGAAAGGTGTGTGGAAAGGTAAAGTACACTTACCATTGGGAATGGTAAGACCAGAAACTGTAAATAATAGTAAGGTGCATATGATCGCGATTCGATCAGAGGTCACTGTTGTCTGGAGTAAAGTAAGGACAGCAGCCGGCCATATACTGGGATCTCTCAAATGAAGGGTAGTATCAGGTATTCATAGATGAGAGAGTGAGGGCTTTGTAGTAGTAATGCTGGTATATACATAGGGGGAAGAAGGTAAGCAGGTAAATTAATGTTATAAGGTATTGCAATTAAGCAGAATACAAAAATAGTCAGAGTTTGCTTGTAGTTAAGAGAGTATAGAAATAAGTGTCCTGGACTTACCCTCAGGTCATTGAGAGGAACCATGTATGTGCGCCGTCCGGTCAGTGAAAGACCGGTGCTGTGAGTACACGGGGGCAGACAGTGTTGTACCCCAATATATGGTGACCCAGGCCGGAAACGAGTGGCTCAAGAGCGCACGCCGTGTTCCGGTCCCGTAGCAGGCTACCGTGCATGTGCCGTGCCACGTAACCCCCACGCAGTAACGACGCAATGACGGGAAGATCCCGCGCATGCGCCGAGAGATATCGCGAGGGGGAGCGGGGCCAGGCTAAAACGCATGCAGCAAAGGCGGAGATCTGGGGAAGGGGAGCCCCCATATCTCCGCCAATCACCGCACATCCGGTCAAGGATTCGAACCGGATGTGCGGCGCGGGGCAACGGAACTAACCGAGCAGGGGCCATGCGTAGCAGAAGGAGACCAACACTAAGGGAACTTATCCCTGGGGCATCACGATGGCAGGGAAAAAAAAAAAAAAATTATAACAACAGATGTACATGGTGCTTGTAACGTCATTCTAATAACATGATATCCCGTGGGGGATCAATAGATAACAAATAAACAGTACCAATGATGTTTAAACATTACACAGAAGGGGAGAACTTATGATTGCATTGATCTGGAAATTGAGAGTGGTTCAGATAGAATTTATCATAATATGTCATCAACAGTTATTCTCATTATAAGTAATCCTTATAAATAAACTGGTGCATATTGGAGGGGCTGCATGCCAGTCATAGGTGTAAACTCAGAGAAATGGTCTATATGAATGGGATTCATTAAGACCCGGTGCCCTAGTGGCATTTAACCGCTCAATCCATAGGACCTCTTTTGTAGTAAAAGTTTGTCCCATTCACCACCTCTACGGCTTTGGGGGACGACGGCCAGAACAGCAAAGGAAATGGAAGATGTGTTGAAACGATGGTATAAATCGAGATGTCTGCTCACCGGGGTGAGCATCTTCCCATTCCCTGAGTAGTAAACGTGATCGTTAATTCTTTGCCTTAGTTATCTGGCCGTCTTCCCCACATAGAACACCCCACAGGTACACCTCATAAGGTAAATCACCCCTTGGGTGGAACATGTAGCTGAAAATTTAGAGTAGTGGGTTTCGCCATTGGGTAGTAGAATGGGACATTCAGAGGATATCCATGGGCAGAATGAGCAAACGCCACAGGGCGTTGTGCCTCTTGGTAGTTGTGGGGCGATAGGGTTATGGGTCTTATACTGACTAGATACTAGTCTATCCTTGAGAGAAGTTGCACGTCTGTAAACTATCTCAGGATACATATTGACATATTTCTTTAAAATAGGATCTTCTGTCAAAAAATGCCAGTGTTCTTTGAGAATATTGTTGATGTCAAGATAGTGGGAAGAGAATTTAGTAATCATTCTAACCGTGGATTTCTGTGGTTGAGTTTTTTTTGCGTACAACAGATCAGTCCGTGATTTGTTTTTGGCCTTGTCAAAGGCCTTACGTAGGAGGGACCGGCTATAGCCTCTCGCCAGGAGCCATGACCTGAGTAAGTTGGACTGGTGTTGAAAATCCGTCATTCTAGTGCAGTTTCGAAGAAGGCGGAGGTACTGTGCGTACGGTATGCTTCTAATGAGGGGGGAGGATGTGCACTTGTGGCATGTAGCAGTGTATTTCCTGCTGTAGTTTTCCTAAACAGATTCGTAGATAGGGTATTGTTAGCGTCCCTGTAAATCTCGAGATCCAAAAAGTTGACAGTGTCAATATTGCAGTGGTATGTAAATTTTAAATTAAATTGGTTGACATTCAACATTTGTATGAATTCTTTTAGATTCTTTATAGTGCCTGTCCAAATGATGAAAATGTCATCTATGTAACGTTTCCAAATCAAAATTTGGTCTATATAATCTGCATATTGGTCTCGAGAGAACAGGTGACGTTCCCACCCCCCAGGTACAGATTGGCGTAGCCAGGGGCACAGCAAGTGCCCATGGCTACGCCCTGCACCTGGAGGTAGTGGGAACCCATAAATTCGAAAGCATTATGGGTCAGAATAAAGTTGAGCAGTCTCAAAATAAACTCGTTGTACTTCCAATGATGGTGGTCTTCCTCGTACAAAAAGGTGCAGACCATCCCGATTCCCTGCTCGTGAGGGATGCTGGAGTATAGAGCTTCCACATCCAGGGTCACGAGCAGGGAATCAGGAGGGACCGACAACCCCTCAATCTGTTTTAGGAGGTCTAGAGTATCTTTAGTGTATGACGGCAGGGCCATGACATGGGGCATGAGTGTAGCATCTACAAGTTTGCTAGCGTTGTCTGTTAAACTACCAATACCTGAAATTATCGGTCTACCAGGGGGCGACACCGGATCCTTATGCACTTTAGGAAGTGCATAAAATGTCGCCACCCTGGGAGAGCGAACATTCAGGTACTCGTAGGTGTCTTTATCGATTAAACCTCTTAAAAAGGCATCTCCGATAATATCTAGGAACTGGTTTCTAAAGGATATAGTGTATGACAGAGGGATTTTCCGATACCAATTTTTGTTGGATAAAATCATTAAACACATATTTTCGTAGAGGGATCTGGTCAAAAGAACTACATTACCGCCTTTATCGGCGGGTTTGACAATGACATCAGGATGGTTATGTATTTTAGAGATGGCTTGACGCTGTGTTGAAGTTAGGTTGTTACTTCTGTATGATGGATTCATGCGTTTGATGTCGCTAACCACATTCTGTAGGAATGTCCAAATCTGGGGATTCTGGGATAAGTCAGGAAATTGACGCGATTTAGGTTTAAACTTGTGGACCGTAGGTGTAGGAGGGGTCAGGGAAGATGGGGTAGGGGTGTCATTAAGATGGGTATCGTCACTTTCCTCTAAGAGAAGCATTAGGTCCCGAAGCGCTCAGAACTCATCCATTTTAAAGTGCTTTATACTCTCTGAGAGTTCCCGTTCCTCCTTGTTTCTTATTCTATCTGGATCAAATAGAAATTTATAAGTGAGGTTGCGAGCAAACAGGTAAACGTCTTTGATTGTTTCATATTTGTTGATTTTCTGTGATGGGCAGAAACTTAAGCCAAGTTTCAACACATTTAGGTCTTGTTGAGAGAAATAGTAGGGAGTGAGATTCAGGACATCCAGTCCTAAGTGTGAGGTGGCGGTATCCCTAACAAGGGAAAATATATAGTGGATGTGGGGTTGGAGATGATGTGAGGATCAAGAGTGCTTTGTTTTCTGCATGTTTGTGATTGTGTAAGAGATAATGAGTTAGCAGGATTTAAAGGATTAGAGAAGTTGGCTTGTTGTGGTACATTCGTGAGTGTGTTGTTGAGGGAAGAAGTATTTGAGATGTCCCTACTAGGGCCCGGTTGAGATGTCGTAGGTGTTGGGTTAGTGCGGCTCTGCAGATTCAGCAGTTGCAGTGCTTTATGTGCATTAGGACCCATGTAGTTGGGATGTTGGTCAGTACCACCACCTTTTGTAGAAGAGGGCCCCTGACGTAGTGAATCATTCGAGCGTTTAATGTCTTGTTTATCAATTCTCTTTTTAGGATAGGGTGTATAGTGCCCACCACCATATTGTCGCTTACGTGCACCAGTGTCGTTAGGAGTGACGTTCAGGTCTCTTCCGATGGGAGCCTGTGAAGAAAAAGTGGATATAGAAGAGTCAGAATCAATTTCAGTGTCATCGTCAGTGAACATCATTTCATTATTAGGATAATGTCTTTTAGGGTTTGTTTTACGAGGTCTTCGGCTATGGGAGGGGGTCTGCCAATGATAGGCATAGCCCTCCATAAAGGCCGTTTTGTCCTTCATAAATTTGTTTTGTTTTTTGAAAATGATATCCTTGTTGATTTTAGTAATGTATTCCTTAACCTCTTGCCATTTAGAATTGAACTGTGTATGGCTTTTTAAATTGTCATTTTTGGTTTGGAAAGTGATAATTTCCTCATCAAGCTGTGCAAGTTCAGCTTGATAATAAGATATTAGCAATTTGATAAGGTCAGTACTGCACTGGGTGAGGATTTTCTCCCATGCGATTTTGAATTCAGTACCTGCATTTTGGAACAATGGAAATATTTGAACTCTCAAGCCAATGGGGCTTAGGTTCTCACGTATATATTGCTGAAGGAAGTCCACGTGCCAGTGCAGGTTGGACTTTTTCTTCAGCAATTTTTTCATTTTGGTTAAAAAATGGTTCAAACCAATCTCTTGTCCTGTGTCAGTTAGGCAACTGGCTTGGACATCACTAATGTAACCTAACCACGCGGTCCCTACGAAATCCATCACAGATCAATGTATTGGCCTATGTTCTACTATGTAAATCTATTGAATGAATATACAGAAATAGTAAAATACCAAAAAAAAGAAAAGGAAAGAAATAACAAAGTATGGAAGTCACCTAACTAGGAATTGAAAGGGATGCTTCCATCCCGTAATTGAATATCAAACAAAGGACCTAGTAATGTAGTACCTAAAAATGCAGGGTGACTCTGCAGGTACTAAATAAAAATTTATGCCAGCGTCCCCAACATTAAAGTAGTGGATATATAGAATCTAGGGATGGGACTTTGAAGGCACAACAATATTAAACTACAAAAAGGTAGGTTGGTATAGGGGTTTTTTATTAATAAAGTAAAAAGACAATGGACAGACATACATGTTTAAAATCACATCAGACTAGGCATAGGACCTAATATTGGTATACCATGTGGAACCTATCCTGCAAGCTTGTATAGTAATAGAGAGATTATAAGTACATAAACAAATCACTTGGTCAAGGTGGAGGAGAGATACTTCCCCAAGTGTTACATCGTGATGCCCCAGGGATAAGTTCCCTTAGTGTTGGTCTCCTTCTGCTACGCATGGCCCCTGCTCGGTTAGTTCCGTTGCCCTGCGCCGCACATCCGGTTCGAATCCTTGACCGGATGTGCGGTGATTGGCGGAGATACGGGGGCTCCCCTTCCCCAGATCTCCGCCTTTGCTGCCTGCGTTTTAGCCTGGCCCCGCTCCCCCTCGCGATATCTTTCGGCGCATGCGCGGGATCTTCCCGTCATTGCGTCGTTACTGCGTGGGGGTTACGTGGCGCGGCGCATGCACGGTAGCCTGCTACGGGACCGGAACACGGCGTGCGCTCTTGAGCCACTCGTTTCCGGCCTGGGTCACCATATATAGGGGCACAACACTGTCTGCCCCCGTGTACTCACAGCACCGGTCTTTCACTGACCGGACGGCGCACATACATGGTTCCTCTCAATGACCTGAGGGTAAGTCCAGGACACTTATTTCTATACTCTCTTAACTACAAGCAAACTCTGGCTATTTTTGTATTCTGCTTAATTGCAATACCTTATAACATTAATTTACCTGCTTACCTTCTTCCCCCTATGTATATACCAGCATTACTACTACAAAGCCCTCACTCTCTCATCTATGAATACCTGATACTACCCTTCATTTGAGAGATCCCAGTATATGGCCGGCTGCTGTCCTTACTTTACTCCAGACAACAGTGACCTCTGATCGAATCGCGATCATATGCACCCTACTATTATTTACAGTTTCTGGTCTTACCATTCCCAATGGTAAGTGTACTTTACCTTTCCACACACCTTTCTTATTGTCTTTCCCTCTTGTTTCTCCTTTTCCCTTTTCTCCTCCCCCTTTCTCCCCTTCCTCCTTCTCGTGTTTCCCTTTCCCCCCCCTCCCCCCCTTAGCCCCATCCTCCCTACCCATTCCCCCTCCTGTCCTACCTTTCCCTCTCCCCTCTTTTCTCCCTCCCCCCCTTTTCCCCTCTTCCCTACCTTCCCTTTCCCCCCCTCCCCCCCTTCCCCCTACTTCCTTCCTTTCCCTTCTTTCTTTTGTTGTCTTTTTCTCTCCCCCCGCACTGTTCCTTTAAAAATCTGATTATATATTATCTACATACATACACATATGTACCATAATCTTGTATAGGGCCTGTCCTATGGGTCATTTTACCTGGCAGTGGTCATATCTACAGTTCTGAAATCTCTATGTATATTCTCTGTATTGTTTGCATTTTTTGAATTTGTCCTTTTTTTGTTGTTTCTTTATGTATTTTAATCTAGAATCTCTAGCTCCTGAGGAAGCGTTCTGCGAAACGCGAAACATGTAGAGCAACCAGAGATTATCCATCGTGGATCACCAAACCTGCAGCATTCTGCTTGTGTTAGCTTTTTGACTATCTACTATGTAACACTTGGGGAAGTATCTCTCCTCCACCTTGACCAAGTGATTTGTTTATGTACTTATAATCTCTCTATTACTATACAAGCTTGCAGGATAGGTTCCACACGGTATACCAATATTAGGTCCTATGCCTAGTCTGATGTGATTTTAAACATGTATGTCTGTCCATTGTCTTTTTACTTTATTAATAAAAAACCCCTATACCAGCCTACCTTTTTGTAGTTTAATATTGTTGTGCCTTCAAAGTCCCATCCCTAGATTCTATATATCCACTACTTTAATGTTGGGGACGCTGGCACAAATTTTTATCTAGTACCTGCAGAGTCACCCTGCATTTTTAGGTACTACATTACTAGGTCCTTTGTTTGATATTCAATTACGGGATGGAAGCATCCCTTTCAATTCCTAGTTAGGTGACTTCCATACTTTGTTATTTCTTTCCTTTTCTTTTTTTGGTATTTTACTATTTCTGTATATTCATTTAATAGATTTACATAGTAGAACATAGGCCAATACATTGATCTGTGATGGATTTCGTAGGGACCGCGTGGTTAGGTTACATTAGTGATGTCCAAGCCAGTTGCCTAACTGACACAGGACAAGAGATTGGTTTGAACCATTTTTTAACCAAAATAAAAAAATTGCTGAAGAAAAAGTCCAACCTGCACTGGCACGTAGACTTCCTTCAGCAATATATACGTGAGAACCTAACCCCCTTTGGCTTGAGAGTTCAAATATTTCCATCGTTCCAAAATGCAGGTACTGAATTCAAAATTGCATGGGAGAAAATCCTCACCCAGTGCAGTACTGACCTTATCAAATTGCTAATATCTCATTATCAAGCTGAACTTGCACAGCTTGATGAGGAAATTATCACTTTCCAAACCAAAAATGACAATTTAAAAAGCCATACACAGTTCAATTCTAAATGGCAAGAGGTTAAGGAATACATTACTAAACTCAACAAGGATATCATTTTCAAAAAACAAAACAAATTTATGAAGGACAAAACGGCCTTTATGGAGGGCTATGCCTATCATTGGCAGACCCCCTCCCATAGCCGAAGACCTCGTAAAACAAACCCTAAAAGACATTATCCTAATAATGAAATGATGTTCACTGACGATGACACTGAAATTGATTCTGACTCTTCTATATCCACTTTTTCTTCACAGGCTCCCATCGGAAGAGACCTGAACGTCACTCCTAACGACATTGGTGCATGTAAGCGACAATATGGTGGTGGGCACTATACACCCTATCCTAAAAAGAGAATTGATAAACAAGACATTAAACGCTCGAATGATTCACTACGTCAGGGGCCCTCTTCTACAAAAGGTGGTGGTACTGACCAACATCCCAACTACATGGGTCCTAATGCACATAAAGCACTGCAACTGCTGAATCTGCAGAGCCGCACTAACCCAACACCTACGACATCTCAACCGGGCCCTAGTAGGGACATCTCAAATACTTCTTCCCTCAACAACACACTCACGAATGTACCACAACAAGCCAACTTCTCTAATCCTTTAAATCCTGCTAACTCATTATCTCTTACACAATCACAAACATGCAGAAAACAAAGCACTCTTGATCCTCACATCATCTCCAACCCCACATCCACTATATATTTTCCCTTGTTAGGGATACCGCCACCTCACACTTAGGACTGGATGTCCTGAATCTCACTCCCTACTATTTCTCTCAACAAGACCTAAATGTGTTGAAACTTGGCTTAAGTTTCTGCCCATCACAGAAAATCAACAAATATCAATCAAAGACGTTTACCTGTTTGCTCGCAACCTCACTTATAAATTTCTATTTGATCCAGATAGAATAAGAAACAAGGAGGAACGGGAACTCTCAGAGAGTATAAAGCACTTTAAAATGGATGAGTTCTGAGCGCTTCGGGACCTAATGCTTCTCTTAGAGGAAAGTGACGATACCCATCTTAATGACACCCCTACCCCATCTTCCCTGACCCCTCCTACACCTACGGTCCACAAGTTTAAACCTAAATCTCGTCAATTTCCTGACTTATCCTAGAATCCCCAGATTTGGACATTCCTACAGAATGTGGTTAGCGACATCAAACGCATGAATCCATTATACAAAAGAAACAACCTAACTTCAACACAGCGTCAAGCCATCTCTAAAATACATAACCATCCTGATGTCATTGTCAAACCCACCGATAAAGGCGGTAATGTAGTTCTTTTGACCAGATCCCTCTACGAAAATATGTGTTTAACGATTTTATCCAACAAAAATTGGTATCGGAAAATCCCTCTGTCATACACTATATCCTTTAGAAACCAGTTCCTAGATATTATCGGAGATGCCTTTTTAAGAGGTTTAATCGATAAAGACACCTACGAGTACCTGAATGTTCGGTCTCCCAGGGTGGCGACATTTTATGCACTTCCAAAAGTGTATAAGGATCCGGTGTCGCCCCCTGGTAGACCGATAATTTCAGGTATTGGTAGTTTAACAGACAACGCTAGCAAACTTGTAGATGCTACACTCATGCCCCATGTCATGGCCCTGCCATCATACACTAAAGATACTCTAGACCTCCTAAAACAGATTGAGGGGTTGCCGGTCCCTCCTGATTCCCTGCTCGTGACCCTGGATGTGGAAGCTCTATACTCCAGCATCACTCACGAGCAGGGAATCGGGATGGTCCGCACCTTTTTGTACGAGGAAGACCACCATCATTGGAAGTACAACGAGTTTATTTTGAGACTGCTCAACTTTATTCTGACCCATAATGCTTTCGAATTTATGGGTTCCCACTACCTCCAGGTGCAGTGCGTAGCCATGGGCACTTGCTGTGCCCCTGGCTACGCCAATCTGTACCTGGGGGGGTGGGAACGTCACCTGTTCTCTCGAGACCAATATGCAGATTATATAGACCAAATTTTGATTTGGAAACGTTACATAGATGACATTTTCATCATTTGGACAGGCACTATAAAGAATCTAAAAGAATTCATACAAATGTTGAATGTCAACCAATTTAATTTAAAATTTACATACCACTGCAATATTGACACTGTCAACTTTTTGGATCTCGAGATTTACAAGGACGCTAACAATACCCTATCTACGAATCTGTTTAGGAAAACTACAGCAGGAAATACACTGCTACATGCCACAAGTGCACATCCTCCCCCCCTCATTAGAAGCATACCGTACGCACAGTACCTCCGCCTTCTTCGAAACTGCACGAGAATGACGGATTTTCAACACCAGTCCAACTTACTCAGGTCACGGCTCCTGGCGAGAGGCTATAGCCGGTCCCTCCTACGTAAGGCCTTTAACAAGGCCAAAAACAAATCACGGACTGATCTTTTGTACGCGAAAAAAACTCAACCACAGAAATTCACGGTTAGAATGATTACTAAATTCTCTTCCCACTATCTTGACATCAACAATATTCTCAAAGAACACTGGCATTTTTTGACAGAAGATCCTATTTTAAAGAAATATGTCAATACGTATCCTGAGATAGTTTACAGACGTGCAACTTCTCTCAAGGATAGACTAGTATCTAGTCAGTATAAGACCCATAACCCTACCGCCCCACAACTACCAAGAGGCACAACGCCCTGTGGCGTTTGCTCATTCTGCCCATGGATATCCTCTGAATGTCCCATTCTACTACCCAATGGCGAAACCCACTACCCTAAATTTTCAGCTACATTTTCCACCCAAGGGGTGATTTACCTTATGAGGTGTACCTGTGGGGTGTTCTATGTGGGGAAGACGGCCAGACAACTAAGGCAAAGAATTAACGATCACGTTTACTACTCAGGGAATGGGAAGATGCTCACCCCGGTGAGCAGACATCTCGATTTATACCATCGTTTCAACACATCTTCCATTTCCTTTGCTGTTCTGGCCGTCGTCCCCCAAAGCCCTAGAGGTGGTGAATGGGCCAAACTTATACTACAAAAAGAGGTCCTATGGATTGAGCGGTTAAATGCCACTAGGGCACTGGGTCTTAATGAATCCCATTCATATAGACCATTTCTCTGAGTTTACACCTATGACTGGCACGCAGCCCCTCCAATATGAACCAGTTTATTTATAAGGATTACTTATAATGAGAATAACTGTTGATGACATATTATGATAAATTCTATCTGAACCACTCTCAATTTCCAGATCAATGCAATCATATGTTCTCCCCTTCTGTGTAATGTTTAAACATCATTGGTACTGTTTATTTGTTATCTATTGATCCCCCACGGGATATCATGTTATTAGAATGACGTTACAAGCACCATGTACATCTGTTGTTATCATTTTTTTTTTCCCTGCCATCGCGATGCCCCAGGGATAAGTTCCCTTAGTGTTGGTCTCCTTCTGCTACGCATGGCCCCTGCTCGGTTAGTTCCGTTGCCCCGCGCCGCACATCCGGTTCGAATCCTTGACCGGATGTGCGGTGATTGGCGGAGATACGGGGGCTCCCCTTCCCCAGATCTCCGCCTTACTTTACTCCAGACAACAGTGACCTCTGATCGAATCGCGTTCATCATATGCACCTTACTATTATTTACAGTTTCTGGTCTTACCATTCCCAATGGTAAGTGTACTTTACCTTTCCACACACCTTTCTTATTGTCTTTCCCTCTTGTTTCTCCTTTTCCCTTTTCTCCTCCCCCTTTCTCCCCTTCCTCCTTCCCGTGTTTCCCTCCCCCCCCTCCCTCCCTTAGCCCCATCCTCCCTACCCATTTCCCCTCCTGTCCTACCTTTCCCTCTCCCCTCTGTTCTCCCTCCCCCCCTCCTTTTCCCTTCTTCCCTACCTTCCCTCCCCCCCCCTTCCCCCTACTTCCTTCCTTTCCCTTCTTTCTTTTGTTGTCTTTTTCTCTCCCCCCGCACTGTTCCTTTAAAAATCTGATTATATATTATCTACATACATACACATATGTATAGGATTGAAAACCTTCTCTATGTATATTCTCTGTATTGTTTGCATTTTTTGAATTTGTCCTTTTTTTGTTGTTTCTTTATGTATTTTAATCTAGAATCTCTAGCTCCTGAGGAAGCGTTCTGCGAAACGCAAAACATGTAGAGCAACCAGAGATTATCCATCGTGGATCACCAAACCTGCAGCATTCTGCTTGTGTTAGCTTTTTGACTATCTACTATGTAACACTTGGGGAAGTATTTCTCCTCCACCTTGACCAAGTGATTTGTTTATGTACTTATAATCTCTCTATTACTATACAAGCTGGCAGGATAGGTTCCACACAGTATACCAATATTAGGTCCTATGCCTAGTCTGATGTGATTTTAAACATGTATGTCTGTCCATTGTCTTTTTACTTTATTAATAAAAAACCCCTATACCAACCTACCTTTTTGTAGTTTAATATTGTTGTGCCTTCAAAAACCCCTCTTTCAGGACTCGCTTCTGGCGGTTAAATGAAAGCCTCCTACAGAACCCAGAAGTCATGGAAGAGGTAAACAAGGAACTGAAATTCTACTTTCAAACTAACACATCAGCAGAATGCACCTCGGGGGCGGTGTGGGAGGCACACAAAGTGGTCATTAGGGGTATCTTTATAAAACATGGCGCGTGTATTAAAAAAGAGAAGGGAGAACAAATGGAAAAACTCCTAGCTAAACTCCACACTACTGCGATACAACATAAGAGTGCCCCTGACCCCCTAGTAGAGGCTGAACTTGCCTCCCTTCTAAGCCAAATTAATTAACTCCTCAACTACAGAGCGAAAGCAGCATTACAGAAATGTCGCCTCATATCCTACGAGTCGGGAAATAAATGTGGGCGCATCTTAGCCAGGGCTGTTAAAGAAATTAGGATGCAGACCTACATTCCCCACATTAAGACAGCAACTGACATGAAGGTCAGCTTGCCACAGCAAATAGCCAACACCTTTAAGGAATATTACGCCAATCTGTATAATATCCCAGCCCCCCCCAGAACGCAACCCCGGATTGAAGCTTATCTATCCTCTGCCCAAATTCCCACACTGACACCGGAAAACACAGCCGAGTTAGATGCCCCGATTTCGTCGGAAGAATTAGAACTGGCACTAAACTCGACTAAACCAGGCAAGGCCCCAGGGCCAGATGGCCTTACCTTACAGTATTATAAACATAGGTGTGTGCAGCCTATCGCATTAGGGTGTGCACATCAAATGTATTAAAACATGGACTTCTCAATGGAGCAGAGGTTGGTGTCAGTAGAACCGTGGACAGTGTCAAAAGCTTTTTATTGTTACAATTTTAATCTTTTTATTTTATGCAATTTTTTTAGGAGCCCTGTTCGGGGGCATTGGTGCAATATCAGCAGGGGGAATCTGCACCTCAAGTGGTGATTAGGGTGTGCCCAGGCACACCCATCACACCCCCTGCGCACGCCTATGATTATAAAAGATTACTCCCATCCCTTAGCCCCCATATGGTGATCTTCTATAACAAATTAGGCACCATGGCAGCTTTTCCTAGTGATACCTTAAGGGCACATATCACGGTCATATCTAAAGAAGACAAAGACCCCACAGTATGCAGTAGCTACAGGCCGATTTCCCTCCTTAATACAGACCTTAAGTTATTTATCAAGATCCTAGCGACTCGACTAGCCCGCCAATTACAGTCGTTAGTCCACTTAGATCAAGTGGGCTTCACCCCACTAGAGAAGCTAGGGACAGTACAATTAAAGTACTAAACCTAATACACGTTGCCGACCAGACCCACACGCCCTCCGTTTTCATAAATACTGATGCGGGAAAAGCCATTCGATAGGGTTAACTGGAAATATATGTTCTCGGCCCTTAGACATATAGGTCTCGGGGAAACTATGATTATATGGATTACCCAAATATACTCTACCCCTACTGCACAAGTCAAAGTAAATGGAATTCTATCCGACCCCCTCCCGATCATGAACAGGACTAGAAAAGGCTGTCCGCTATCATCCCTCCTTTTTGCCTTATCTCTAGATCCATTTTTATGTAAAATTAGACGAAACCCAGGCATCCAAAGCCTTAAGATGGGGGACACCCAATACAAGGTGTCTGCTTACATGGATGACTTGCTTTTCTCCCTTACAAGCCCATCAATATCCCTTCTGAACCTCCTCCGTGAATTCGATACCTATGGACACATATTCAACCTAAAAATGAATTACAACAAGTCAGAGGCCATGGGCATACCACCAACTTCTATGCAAACACTGCGCTCTAACTTTAATTTTAAATGGATGTAGACTACCCTGAAATATCTGGGCACCTCCGTTCCAGCTAACCTTAAACATACTTTTCATCTGAATTCCCTCCTTTACTAATCAAAACACGAACCTTACTGGAGTCGTGGCACAAGGGCCTCCATTCCTGGTTCGGCAGAGGTAATCTCATTAAGATGTGCATCCTGCCCAAATTCCTCTACTTACTACAGGCACTTCCAATCTCTATCCCGACATTGTTTTTTAAACAAGTACACAGTCAGTTTTACAAATTTATATGGGCTAATAGGAAACCGAGACTACCACGTACCCCACTCTCTCTACCAAAGCGCAATGGGGGCCTGGCAGTCCCTGACGTAAAGAAATACTACCAGGCTGTACAACTGGGTAGGATAATAGACTGGTGCCGTCATCAAGACCTGAAATTGTGGACACACCTGGAACAAGCTCAATCACGAATACCCCTGCAGGGAGCTGTTTGGAACTATGAACATCTCACTGCAGACGTCAAAAAATACCCACTGATAGGGACAACACTTCGCATAGGGTCACAAACATGTATCACACAGTCACTATCTACACCTAATTCCCCCCTATACCCCATTATAGGGAACCCGAGATTTCCACCAGGACTGGACTCCCAGGTCAAGAATATCTTTAAAGACATAAATTGTACACAAGCAAGACACTTCGTGATGAACGACTCCTGGCCCTCCTAAGAAACATTAAGAAGCGAAACGGGCACCTTCAGGCACCTTCAAATTGCCATTTTGGACTGCAGTCCTATTAAGACACTTCCTCACATCTATACCTAACCCACAGAGGTTTGATAAACCCCTTACCACCTTTGAGGTCCTCTGCTCCGAGGAGGATGTACTTCCGAGGACACTGTCCATAATGTAAAGCCTTCTGATTTCCCCAACGGAAAGCACGCACCCGCCATATTTGATCAAGTGGGAAAGAGATTTAAATTGTAGATTCACCTCGAACCAGACCCAGCGTATCATAACGTTTGCCCTGAAATCCTCCATCTGTACAAAAGTACAAGAAACTAATTACAAGCTCATGGCAAGATAGTACTTGACCCCACATGTCCTGCATGCTTATTACCTGTGCTGGAGGTGCCAGGGAGACAGGGATACGTTGTTACACATATTCTGGTCCTGCCCAAAGCTGTCCCATTTCTGGTCCACAGTTAGAATAACCATCCAGAAGTTTACGGAATATAATATTCCAGATGACCCGGCATTTTTCTTACTGCATGTAAACACAATATCTACTAAGAGATACAACAAATATATACTGTGCCACCTGTTAAGTTCTGCAAAATCTTGTATCCCACTTCAATGGAAAAGTCAAATCCCACCAACGGTAGCTAGCTGGATCCAGAGAGTAGAGGAGATTAGTAAAATGGAAGACTTAGTGCTCACTGCGAGACAACAGCAAGAAAAATATTAAGAGATTTGGTCGCTATGGCACCAGTTTATCTTCTCCTCAGAAGGTATCGCCCTTAGGACTTCTTGATGAAGCCAATACCCCACACAAAGAAGAATCCAGAGGCCGTCCTGAATCAACCAGGGCTTCCTGATACCATCCCCATTCCTTTCCCACCCGTGATCCCCCCCCCACCCCCTTTTTGGTTTTCCCTGCTTTGGGGCCCCCTGCCCCTCCACCCGCCCCCCCACCTCTGGTGGAGGAGTTCCGACAGTTGTGGGGGGGAGGGAGAGGAGATGAAGAAGACCAAGGTTCTCCAACCTTCACCTCAGATTAGAGATTTACAGATGGAGAGGGCCCTAGGCCCCACATTGACAATTTAAGAGGTACTTGTCATTGGGAATATAATAACATTTTGGAAAATGTATATGAACCCTGTAATAATCTCCCTCCATACATAGATGTTGATTATGTTGACTCCCTGTCCTTTTGAATGTTTATATGCATGTTTGTACCTACTGTCTTCACCCATGTTGGGCATTAATAAAAAACTTATATTTGAAAAAAAAAAAGATAATTCTCCCGCTCTACAAGTCTCTGGTCAGGCCGCACCTAGAGTATGCTGTCCAGTCTGGGCACCAATCCTCAGGAAGGATGTACTGGAAATGGAGCGAGTACAAAGAAGGGCAACAAAGCTAATAAAGGGTCTGGGGGATATTAGTTATGAGGAAAGGTTGTGAGCACTGAACTTATTCTCTCTGGAGAAGAGACGCTTGAGAGGGGATATATACAAATACCATACTGGTGACCCCACAATAGGGATAAAACTTTTTTGCAGAAGGGAGTTTAACAAGACTCGTGGCCACTCATTAAAATTAGAAGAAAAGAGGTTTAACCATAAATTACGTAGAGGGTTCTGTACTGTAATGCCCCATACACACGGTCGGATTTTCCAGCGGAAAATGTTTGATGGGAGCTTGTTGTCGGAAATTCCGACCATGTGTAGGCTCCATTGGACATTTTCCATCGGAATTTCCGTCACACAAAATTTGAGATCTGGATCTCAAATTTTCCGACAACAATATTAGTTGTCATAAATTCAGATTGTGTGTACCTAATTCCGACGCACAAAGTTCTATGCATGCTGGGAATCAAGCAGAAGAGCTGCACTGGCTATTGAACTTCATTTTTCTCGGCTCGTCGTACGTATTGTACGTCACCACGTTCTTGACGTTTGGAATTTCCGCCAAGATTTGTGTGACCGAGTGTATGCAAGACAAGTTTGAGCCGACATCCGTCGGAAAAAATCCATGGATTTTGTTGTCGGAATGTCCGATCGTGTGTACGGGGCATTAGAGCGGCAAGGATGTGGAATTCCCTTCCACAGGCGGTGGTCTCAGCAGGGGGCATCAATAGTTTCAAGAAACTATTAGATAAGCACCTGAACGACCGCAACATACAGGGATATACAATGTAATACTGACATATAATCACACACATAGGTTGGACTTGATGGACTTGTGTCTTTTTTCAACCTCACCTACTATGTAACTATGTAACTATTCCCAATTTTAAGAGTTATTGGGCCCAAAACTCACAGCCCTATTTATTGGGTCTAATACGTTGGCCTCCATGCCAGATTCCATGGAGGAGGCGGTCATTGCTCTGATTCCCAAACCTGGCAAGGACCTTTTAGAGTATGCATCCTATCGACCCATATCTCTATTAAATGTTGATGCGAAAATCTTTGCGAAGGTCCTGGCTAGCCATCTCTCTCAGTGATTGAGGATTTAATCCACGTGGACCAGACCAGCTTTATGCCGCACAAGGGAACGGATATCAATGTCCGTTACCTCTTTCTAATGCAGCGTACACACGGGGGGACTTTCCGACCGGACTGGTCTAATGGACCGAATCTGGCAGACAATCCGACCATGTGTGGGCTGCATCAGACTTCCGACGGACCATTTCAGGCGGAAATCCAAAAATCCAACGGACTTTAGATTTGAAACCTGCTTCAAATCTTTTTGTCGTAACTCCGCCGGACTCACTTCCTAACGGAAAGCTTGTTCGTCTGTATGCTGGTCCGACGGACCAGATATGGCGCAAGGGCAGGGTACTATATCTCACACTCGCTGCAATAGGAAAAACAAATTTTCCTATTGCGGTGAGCGCAAGGCGACAATGTCCCTTAGGTCTGGTGTGGATTTTCTAGGGGAACCCCCTATGCCAAAAAAACAGTGTGGGGTCCCCCCAAATCCATACCAGACCCTTATCCGAGCACGCAATCCAGCTGGTCAGGAAAGGGGGTGGGGACGAGCGAGCGCCCCCCCTCCTGAACCGTACCAGGCCGCATGCCCTCAACATGGGGGGTGGGTGCTTTGGGTAAGGGGGGTGCCCTGCAGCCCCCCATCCCAAAGCACCTTGTCCCCATGTTGATGAGGACAAGGGCCTCTTCCCGACAACCCTGGCTGTTGGTTGTCGGGGTCTGCGGGTGGGGGGCTTATCGGAATCCGGGAGCCCCCTTTAATAAGGGGGCCCCCAGATCCCGGCCCCCCACCCTATGGGAATGAGTATGGGGTACATCGTACCCCTACCCATTCATCTAGGGAAAAGTGTCAATAAAAAAACACACTACACAGGTTTTTTAAGTAATTTATTAGACAGCTCCGGGGGTCTTCTTCCGACTTCGGGGGTCTTCTTCTGTCTCCGGCCTCTTCTCCCGGTTTCCGGTTCTTCTCCCGCTCTCCATCCTCTTCTCCTGGTGTTCGACCTCTTCTCCCGGTGTCCGGTTCTTCTGCTCCTCCGCTATCTTCTGCTGCTCTTTTGCTAGCAGTGGCCCAGACTTCTGCATTGTCTTCTTCCCTCTTCTCTTCTGATGTTGACACGACACTCTCTCCAGCTGTAATGGTGTGGGAGCGCTCCGCAATGACTTATATAGGCCGTGACCCCGCCCCCTTATGACATCACAGTCCCGGGGCATGCTGGGACTGTGACGTCATAAGGTGGCGGGGTCACCACCTATACAAGTCAAAAACCTGTGTAGTGTGTTTTTTTATTGACACTTTTTTCCCTAGGTAAATGGGTAGGGGTACGATGTACCCCATATTCATTCACATAGGGTGGGGGGCTGGGATCTGGGGGCCCCCTTATTGAAGGGGGCTCCCGGATTCTGATAAGCCCCCCTCAGCAGACCCTGACAACCAACAGCCAGGGTTGTCGGGAAGAGGCCCTTGTCCTCATCAACATGGGGACAAGGTGCTTTGGGGGGGGGGGCCACAAGGCCCCCCTCCCCCAAAGCACCCACCCCCCCATGTTGAGGGCATGCGGCCTGGTACGGTTCAGGAGGGGGGGCGCTCGCTTGTCCCCACCCCCTTTCCTGACTGGCCGGGCTGCATGCTCGGATAGAGGTCTGGTATGGATTTTGGGGGGCCCCACACCGTTTTTTTGCCGTAGGGGGTTCCCCTTAAAATCCATACCAGACCTAAAGGCCTGGTATGCCCCACGACGGGGCTCACAAGGCATCAATCTCGTTGATAAAAGAGGTGAGATTGACTTCCTTTTCTAGTCCCGTCATACCCGAGTCATGCTCAAAATGAATGGACTTGTTCGTGTGTAGGCAAGTCCGTTCATTTGGAAAGTCCGCCGTAACTCCGTTGGGTACTAGGTCCGCTGGAGAGTCCGGTCGTGTGTAGGCAAGTCCGTTCGTAAAAATAGTCCATCTGAAGTCTGTCAAAAGTCTGTCGGACCAGTCCAGTCGGAAAGTCCGCCCATGTGTACGCTGCATAAATCTGGCCGTGCCGCATGACAACACCGGCACTAGGGTTATTGCATCCATAGACGCAGAAAAGGCATTCAACTCAATCGAATGGGAATATCTGTGGGAAGTTCTGAAGAAATATGGGTTTGGTCCAAAGTTCCTGCATTGGCTCCAACTGTTGTATAGGGCGCCTTGGGCACGGGTCCACACAAATAATTGGCTCTCTGAGGCCTTTCCCCTCTTTAGGGGTACACGGCAGGGATGTCTGCTGTCCCCATCTCTTTTTGCTCTGGCTCTGGGAACCCTGGCCATTTCAATTAGGGGGTCACCTGAGGTACTGGGCTTGAGGGGGGGGGCGCTGCAAGAGAAATTATCCTTATATGCAGATGGTGCCCTGCTATACCTTAATGTTGTAGCCTGTCTCTCCTGGCAGCGCTGCAGATCTTTAATACGTTCGTCTCTTTTTCGGGCACCAGGATTAACTGGACCAAATCCATCCTTTTTCCTATAGACGCACAGGCAGTGTGACTAGGATCCCTTTCGCAGCTGGGTTGCGTGGAGGAATTTAGATACTTGGGGATACAGATACTGTGGGTTTCCATGACCGTAATCTCCTCCCCCTGTTATCTATGCTTAATGAGAAATGCAAATCTTGGTCTAACCTTCCCCTGAATCTGTTAGGTAGGATAAACCTCGTGAAAATGATGCTCCTTCCTAAATGTAACTACATATTCCGGAACTGTCCGCTTTGGGTCCCTAAGTCCTTCTTTCTTACAATAGAGCACTGTGTGGGCCCCTTCATTTGGAATGGCACAGCTCCTGTCTAGCCAAATCCACTTTGTGTCTTCCTACCAGGTTGGGAGGGTTGGCGCTGCCCAATTTTCAAGTCTATTTCTGGGCGGCGATGTTGGTGTCAGTATACTGGTGGTTTCAGGGTTCCAGGGCTAATGTGTCTGGAGGCAGCCTTCCGGGGTTCCCTGTCCGATCTTAGAAACTTTATCTACCGGGGACCGAGGGTCTATAGCCGTGTTCCATCACTAACAAGTGCCACTTGGAGGGTGTAGGGGCCGCTGTTCGCCGCTTTAGTCTATCAAATCAGTTGTCGCCAGCTCAACCTCTTTGGGGCAACCCGTCGTTGCCTCACCTGCGCACTGTCCCTGACCCGCAGGTGTGGGCATGCTTCGGAATTAAAACCCTACAAGATATTGTTCAAGCGGGCTCCCTAATGTCATATTCTCAACTGTCTTGGAGGTTTCATCTACCTGGCTGGATGGGGTTCTGGTATTTTCAGCTCAGACATGCCTATAGGGAACAATTCTTGCAGATGCCTAGCCTCTAAGCTAGCCCCATTGAGGAGTTACTGACCCCAGGAGAACTAGAAAAACCATTCTCCACTCTATATAGTGCTCTGATTATGGTAGATTCACCCAAGGTTGACAAGTTGTTTGACTATTGGCAGAAGGATAATTCATCTTTAGACGGAGAGGACTGGGAGGATTGTTTAGAACAGGGTCCCAAACTGGTGATTTCCTCCAAAGACAAGCTTATACAAGTTAAATTTCTACACCAATTATATAACACTCCTGCTTGGTTGCATAGAATTTCTCCCAATAGAGATTATGCATGTCCTCTCTGTAAAGTATCCCCTGGTTCTTATCGTCACATGTTCTGGGAATGCTCCTATATTGCAAAGTTTTGGGCGGAGGTATTTGAAGTACTGAATGTGAAACTACAGTTGGCACTCCCGATTACCCCATCTCTTGCATTATTGGGTATCACAGATGATGAACAGAGGTCACACCATACTACTGTAAGTTATTGATGGCCTATCTCCTTTATTATGTGAAAAAAGAAATCTTAATGAAATGGCTGTCCCCATCTCCACCTGTACTTTCTTACTGGCAGGCTATGGTGGATGCTGCCTTCCCTATGTATAAAATGACGTATATTAATCGGGGTTGCCCATGGAAGTTTGACAAGGTATGGTCCCCCTGCACAGCTGATTAGCTGGCCAACATTGGTAGAAAGGGTGGGGGCAGATGGCCTGGTTCAGGGTTTCAGGACTTGATATATTCCTACACAGATGTGCCTCAGTGGTTATGCATAAATGCTCTGTGTGACGTTGAGCACTTTCCCTGAAGACAATTTTCTTTTGTCCCATTTGAAAGTCAGCAGCTACAAAAAGTGTATCTGCTGGCTTTTAATAATCAGACACTCACCTGTCCCACGGTCCAGCGATGCGGGCGAATGAAGCCCCGCTCCTCTCCCCCTCCTCTCTGCGTGCTGGCATTGTAACTGTGGGCACCCGGCTGCGAAGCCACAGCTGGGGCACACAATGCGCATGCGTGAGCCACGCTGTGCACTCTGAATGGCCGGGCAATCTTCTGGGACCTATGACATGTCCCAGAAGATTGCAGGGAGGAAGGGGGAGAGGTGAACTTCTTTTCAGCTTGCGGAGCTCCGGGAGGAAGTGGGAGCTGGGTGCCTCTAAAAAGAGGGTATCCGCTCCCCCCCACCCCCAAAAAAAATGAAATGCCAAATGTGGAATGTCAGGGGGTCACATCACTTAAAGCGG
This sequence comes from Aquarana catesbeiana, assembly GCF_042186555.1. Lineage (NCBI taxonomy): Eukaryota > Metazoa > Chordata > Amphibia > Anura > Ranidae > Aquarana > Aquarana catesbeiana. Next base: position 264,372,978 of record NC_133324.1, read on the forward strand.
AAGTTTCATTTTTGCCCTCGCTTTAAGGGGCAAAAAAACAGCAAAAAAGTGTGAGGTCCCCCAGGAAATCCATATCAGAACATGCAGCATGCCTGGTCAAGAAAAGGTAGGATACCCCCCTCCTGAATCATACCAGATTACCAGGTATACTTTGCTGGGAAAGGACCCCTGGCAAAGCACCTTGTCTCCATGTTAATGAGAACAAGGGCCTCTTCCCCACAACCCTGGGAACCCTGTGCAATGGTTGTGGGGGGTCTGTGCAGGCAGGGGCTTAATTGGAATCTAGAAGCTCCCATTAATAATAATAATAGCCCCAAAATACCACCCCCCATGTGAATGAAAAGTGGGTACATAATGCCCTTATTCATTCACAAAAAAATGAAATAAAGACACCCAAACATTTAAGTCCTTTATTAAAAAAATCTGCAAAGAGTCCCTTCTTGTAAATCACAATGCCCACCTTGACGATAAAAAACAAAAACAAAAGCTATGACCCTGCACACATCACTGATTCCAGCGGTACCACTAGCTCAATGACAGTTCCTTGACAGCTAATTAAGAGAAGGGGCAGGGGTAGTGGTGACATTCTTGCCCAAATGTAATAGTATTATCTAGATGCATCTGCTTTTAATTTTTTCTAGCCTTGGCCATATTTAGACAGTTACATACCCTTAGATACCCAACCATTTCCTTACATGACCAGGGATTCCTGGCCATGTAAGTGAATGGACCAGGTAATATCAGTGGTTGGTAAGGATGCAAGCACCCACTGCTTCCTTAGTGACCACTGACACCCAGAAGCTATAATGTTTGCCCAAGCTAAATACTAGGGATGAGCTGAACACCCCCCGGGTCGGTTTGCGGCAGAACATGGTACTCTGTCCGTACGTCCGCCTGTGGTCTCCCAGGCATAAGAGCCTATAGTGTGTCCCCTGGTGCAATCCTGTCTTGCAGTGTGGAGAAGGGGACGCCGGAAGTTTGAACAGCTGATAAGAGAGGAAGGAGATTGTGTTCGCTCAGCGCTCCGTCCGCACGTCTGTTTGTGGTTCCCTCCCGGGACGGGATCCAGCGGCACACTCCCTGGTGAGAAGGGAGGAAGTGTACACCTGGGACTGTGTAGCTATTAAAATTCTGGAGATCCAAGGGGAGGTTTGAGCCAAGATGACCACAAAGAGAGGTGCATAGGAGATGGCGGTGCAAGATGGAGCCGGCGCCCATAATCAGCGTGGTCCCAAGGATAAGGCAAGTCAAGCTGCGGCTGCGAAGCTGGAGCGTTTTGCCCACACACCTAACCATACACCCAAGAAAGGGAGTCAGGTGGGGGGGTGTGCAACATCAGGGGCCGCAGGCTAACCACCCTGGGGGGAGGAAAAGTCAAGGGTCAGTAGAAGTATGTGTACCCACAGTAACAGAATCTGCATCACAAACAGCCCTCGAAAGGCAGAGTGGACTAAGCAATGAATTAGCAGAGGGAATGGGGACACTAGAGAAGGAACCATCCTTAAAGGACATTCTCCTAGCAGTTAACAACTGCAAATGCAACTGCAGATGGGAAAGTTGGGGAATAGGGTATGCATAAGGTTGCAAGGGGGTATGGGGGTGGTAGTGGTGTGGAGTGGAATGAAGTAAGAAGTTTTTAATTTGTACAAAAATTAAAATCACCAATATTTTCAAACACTAGGCACAATGGTTTTAGGAGTAGAAATTATTTTGAGAGGAGACACGATACAGGGACAGGAGAATGATAGGTACCAAAATTGGTAGAAGGAAAACCCCAGACCCATTTAGGCGTATTACGATATGCTCATGGAATGTGCAGGGGGTTAGGGAGATGTTTAAAAAACAGGCAATTTTCTCTATGGCCAGGACAGGTGATGTTAAGATATTCTGTCTTCAGGAGACTCATCTTGATAAAGGTACAATTAGTGCCTTGAGGAACAGGAATTACCAAGAGCAGTATCACTTGACTCACACCTCGTATTCAAGGGGTGTGAGTGTATTGATAAGCTCTGGATTGGTTTTCTCCTGCAGACAGAGTAATTTGGATAAAAATGGACAATATGTTTTTCTTTTTTGTATTATTGAAAGTCGGGAATGTGTACTTGCCAATGTATATATCCCTCCACCATTTAATACAGAGATACTGTGTGACCTAATAAGTTTTATAGCGGATAAACCTGGGGTTCCAGTTATAGTGGCGGGGGACTTTAATATGGCTATAGATAACAGCATAGATAGGTTCCCAGCAAGAGTGGCTTCTGAAGGGGTATCCAAAGGCCCGCTTCTCCAATTTTGTGAGGAGGTAGGGCTGGTGGATATCTGGAGGAAGTGGCATCCGGGTTGGAAGCAGTATTCATGTCACTCTAGGACGCATGCCACTTTATCCAGAATTGATTTAGTGCTATGTAATGAGGAAGCCTTAAATATAGTGGCAGAGGTAGACTACGAGCCAAGGGGGCTCTTGGACCATTCACCAGTGACTTTCTCAATTAAAATTGGGTTGAGCCATGGCGGGGGGGATTGGAAAATGAACCCCTTTTGGCTCGAAGTAATTGAGGATGATGGGGTTATTGCAGTCAGTTTAGAAGAATTTATAAACTTAAATTCAGGAACTGCCCCGTTGGGTATAATGTGGGACTCCCTGAAGGCTTTTCTTCGGGGGGTCTTTATACAAAAAATCTCCTGTGTTAAGAGAAATTCACAGGTCAAGGGAAATAAAGTAAAAGAAAGGGTGAGGGGGGCTGAGGTGAGTTATGTGGAGGAACCAACTTCAGCTAAATATGGTGTGTGGGTAGAGAGTCAGGATGAATATAGGAAATTAGTATTGGAGAAGGAGGAAAAAAAGAAAATGTTTCAGAAGCAGAGTCTTTTTGGGGAAGGTGAACTAGTGGGGAGAACCTTGGCATTGATAGCTAGAGCAAATGGCCCCTCATCCACTATATTAGCAATTTGGGACAGGGAAGGGAGAATTATAAGAGCTTTAGCTGAACACTGTGCAGAGGTCGCACTACACTAACTTGTAGCTTTAGCTGAACACTGCGCAGAGGTCACACTAAACTAACTTGTAGCTTTAGCTGAACACTGTGAGGAGGACGCACTGCACTAACTGTAAATAGTCTAGCTGCCTGACTGTGGTACTAATAGGATCAGAAGAACACCAGCAATTTTCTTCAGGTAGCTGTAAATACTGTAACAACACAAGCCTGCCTGTCAGTAGGAAGATAATAACAGGAACGGATCTAGCTAAACTGAATACAGTGTATATATATATATAAATATATATACAACACCTGGGATGCATATATATACACAATACACTGTAAGTACAGCTAACTGACTGACTGTCCTGCCTAATCTATCTAACTTAAATCAAATGCCACTGTCTCTCTGTCTCTGTCTCTCAACGCCTGAACACACTACACAGGGCCGCCGTGCAGGCGGCCTTATATAGTGTGGGGCGTGTACTAAACCCCCTGAGTCATAATTGGCCAAAGCCACCGTGGCTTTGGCCAATTACAGCTCTCACTACAGACGGCGCTGTGATTGGCCAAGCATGCGGGTCATAGTGCATGCTTGGCCAATCATCAGCCAGCAATGCACTGCGATGCTGCAGTGAATTATGGGCCATGACGCGCCACACGAATTTGGCGCAAATGGCCCATATCGTTCGCAATTCGGCGAACTATCGAACAGACGATGTTCGAGTCGAACATGGGTTCAACTCGAACATGAAGCTCATCCCTAATGAGGAGGATAGGAGGCCTTTGTTATCCATTCCACCAACTCTTCTGCGTGTTGTGGATCAAGAACACGGCCAGCTGCAGGAAAAAAGGACAAGCGTGCCCCACAGCCATGTGCTGAGGATGCACCGTGTCCATGACCATTACTGTCGATTGCAGACACAGAGCCTGCTTGCCCTCTTTTAGTGGCCTGTGAGCGTCTGCCTATCCTTGGTGGCCTTCCGGACATGCTGTAAATTTTGTTTAGCAAAAAAAAAACACACTAACAGAATTTTAATAACAACTATGGGTGCACTGTATGTATTGTGTACACCACCAGGAAAGTAGTAGCAACTGCACTAGGGGTGCACAGTACTGTGCACACCAACAGAAGTGTAATAACAACTATGGGTGCACTGTATGTATTGTGTACACCACCGGGAAAGTAGTAGCAACTGCACTAGGGGTTCACGTTACTGTGTACACCAACAGAAGTTTAACCACTTCAGCCCCGGAAGGTTTTACCCCCTTCCTGACCAGAGCACTTTTTACAATTCGGCACTGCGTCGCTTTAACTGCTAATTGCGCGGTCATGCAATGCTGTACCCAAACGAAATTTGCGTCCTTTTCTTCCCACAAATAGAGCTTTCTTTTGATAGTATTTGATCACCTCTGCCGTTTTTATTTTTTGCGCTATACACGGAAAAAGACCGAAAATTTTGAAAAAAAATGATATTTTCTACTTTTTGTTCTAAAAAAAATCCAATAAACTCAATTTTAGTCATACATTTAGGCCAAAATGTATTCGGCCACATGTCTTTGGTAAAAAAAATGTCAATAAGTGTATATTTATTGGTTTGCGCAAAAGTTATAGCGTCTACAAACTAGGGTACATTTTCTGGAATTTACACAGCCTTTAATTTATGACTGCCTATGTCGTTTCTTGAGGTGCTAAAATGGCAGGGCAGTACAAAACCCCCACAAATGACCCCATTTTGGAAAGTAGACACCCCAAGGAATTTGCTGAGAGGCATGTTGAGCCCATTGAATATTCATTTTTTTTGTCCCAAGTGATTGAACAATGACAAAAAAAAAAAAAAAAATTACAAAAAGTTGTCACTAAATGATATATTGCTCACACAGGCCATGGGCATATGTGGAATTGCACCCCAAAATACATTTAGCTGCTTCTCCTGAGTATGGGGATACCACATGTGTGGGACTTTTTGGGAGCCTAGCCGCGTACGGGGCCCCGAAAACCAAGCACTGCCTTCAGGATTTCTAAGGGCGTACATTTTTGATTTCACTCTTCACTGCCTATCACAGTTTCGGAGGCCATGGAATGCCCAGATGGCACAAAACCCCCCCAAATGACCCCATTTTGGAAAGTAGACACCCCAAGCTATTTGCTGAGAGGCATGGTGAGTATTTTGCAGCTCTCATTTGTTTTTGAAAATAAAGAAAGACGAGAAAAAAAATTTTTTTTTTTTCTTTTTTCAATTTTCAAAACTTTGTGACAAAAAGTGAGGTCTGCAAAATACTCACTATACCTCTCATCAAATAGCTTGGGGTGTCTACTTTCCAAAATGGGGTCATTTGGGGGTTTTTTTTGCCACCTGGGCATTCCATGGCCTCCAAAACTGTGATAGGCAGTGAAGAGTGAAATCAAAAATTTACGGCCTTAGAAAGCCTGAAGGCGGTGCTTGGTTTTCGGGGTCCCGTACGCGGCTAGGCTCCCAAAAAGTCTCACACATGTGGTATCCCCATACTCAGGAGAAGCAACAGAATGTATTTTGGGGTGTAATTTCACATATTCCCATGGCATGTTTGAGCAATATATCATTTAGTGACAACTTTGCGCAAAAAAAAAAAAAAAAAATAAAAAATTGTCTCTTTCCCGCAACTTGTGTCACAATATAAATTATTCCATGGACTCAACATGACTCTCAGCAAATAGCTTGGGGTGTCTACTTTCCAAAATGGGGTCATTTGGGGGGGGTTTGAACTGTCCTGGCATTTTATGCACAACATCTAGAAGCTTATGTCACACATCACCCACTCTTCTAACCACTTGAAGACAAAGCCCTTTCTGACACTTATTGTTTACATAAAAAAATAATTTTTTTTTGCAAGAAAATTACTTTGAACCCCCAAACATTATATATTTTTTTTAAAGCAAATGCCCTACAGATTAAAATGGTGGGTGTTTAATTTTTTTTTTTCACACAGTATTTGCGCAGCGATTTTTCAAACGCATTTTTTGGGGAAAAAACACACTTTTTTACATTTTAATGCACTAAAACACACTATATTGCCCAAATGTTTCATGAAATAAAAAAGATGATCTTAGGCCGAGTACATGGATACCAAACATGACATGCTTTAAAATTGCGCACAAACGTGCAGTGGCGACAAACTAAATACATTTTTAAAAGCCTTTAAAAGCCTTTACAGGTTACCACTTTAGATTTACAGAGGAGGTCTACTGCTAAACTTACTGCCCTCGATCTGACCTTCGCGGCGATACCTCACATGCATGGTGCAATTGCTGTTTACATTTGACGCCAGACCGACGCTTGCGTTCGCCTTAGCGCGAGAGCAGGGGGGACAGGGGTGCTTTTTTTTTTTTTTTTTTTTTTTTTCTTTATTATTATTATTTTTTTATCTTATTTTTAAACTGTTCCTTTCATTTTTTTTTTTTTTAATCATTTTTATTGTTATCTCAGGGAATGTAAATATCCCCTATCATAGCAATAGGTAGTGACAGGTACTCTTTTTTGCAAAAATTGGGGTCTATTAGACCCTAGATTTCTCCTCTGCCCTCAAAGCATCTGACCACACCAAGATCGGTGTGATAAAATGCTTTCCCAATTTCCCAATGGCGCTGTTTACATCCGGCGAAATCTAAGTCATAAAATGCTCGTAGCTTCCGGTTTCTTAGGCCATAGAGATGTTTGGAGCCACTCTGGTCTCTGATCAGCTCTATGGTCAGCTGGCTGAATCACCGGCTGCATTTTCAGGTTCCCTGTTGAGACAGGAGAGCCAGAGAAAAACACGGAAGACGTTGGGGGGGAGGGGCATTCCCTCCCACTGCTTGTAAAAGCAGTCTAGAGGCTAATTAGCCGCTAGGATTGCTTTTACATGAAAGCCGACCGCTGGCTGAAAAGAATGATACCAAGATGATACCTAAACCTGCAGGCATCATTCTGGTATAACCACTCAAAGTCGTGAATGGCGTACCTGAAGACAAAAAAATGGTTAACAATAAAGCACAGTAAACGGTAAGGTATAAAAAATTGCATACCTGAAAAGCAAACATGATAAAACATAATAACAATAAAACATTGCAGAATAGAATACAGTAAAAAAGAGCAGAACAATAGAGAGAGAATAGAGAGAGAGAGAGAGAGAACAATAAAACGACAACTATTTTTTTTTATTTTATATTTTTGTATGTGTTTTTTTTTTTTTTTTTTTTTACACTTTTTTTTGTAACTAACTTTTATAACTGTAACCGGTTCCAGGTTCGGGTCTCTCAAAATGCGATGGCATCTTGGGAGACCCTGTGAAAGTGTGCCTAGTCTGTGCAATGCTGTACCCTACGCTAATACTCAACTAGTGAATGGTAGCGTTCAAAACATTCACCAATGCAAAGACCAGGATTGTCAGGACAGGAGGGACAATAATAGCGGGTGTCACGCCTATATCCGCGCTTGCTGCAGACACGACATCTTTTTTGGGGGTTCGTTGGGTAGGGGTACTCGGGAGGACATAAAGAAAATGCCTCTCATGCAGCCGACTGCATTTGGTTGGGGATGTGAATGGGGGAAGTACGGGTGCTGCAGAAGTGGTGGGTTCCCAATTAGGATTGGCGAATGCAGCAGGAAGGGCATTATGGGCACGACGGGCCTGTGTTTGTCTTCTTGGTGGCAGCGGGACACTACTTGTGCTTGTCACCTCACCAGCTTGAACTGCACTTATGGGACTCGCCACGTCACCAAGTGTTACTGCAGTGCTGGTTTGACTACGACCGGGGTGTACTAGGCCGCTGGTGCTTGCCAGTTCACCAAAACGCTACCAAAAAAACTGTTAGCGATCGCAGGGATCAGGCCTGACTCTGCGAACGCTGCAGTTATGCGTTTAGTGTTTTGTAAGTGTCAGTGATCGATCGATACTGCACTTGGGTGGGCTGGGCTGGGCCGGGCGGAGGGGCAAAACGCAGGTGCTAGCAGGTATCTGGGCTGATCCCGCTAACACTGCGTTTGTGGGAACCCTAAACTGCTGGGGACGCTAGTATAGATCTGATCGGATCAGATATTGATCCGATCAGATACTATACCACTAAGGGAGGCGTATGCTGCGTGCGTGGGTGTTAGCGGTACTGGCGCTAACCTGACACTGCTTGGGGCTGGTGCTTGCCAGTTCACCAAAACGCTACCAAAAAAACTGTTAGCGATCGCAGGGATCAGGCCTGACTCTGCGAACGCTGCAGTTATGCGTTTAGTGTTTTGTAAGTGACAGTGATCGATCGATACTGCACTTGGGTGGGCTGGGCTGGGCCGGGCGGAGGGGCAAAACGCAGGTGCTAGCAGGTATCTGGGCTGATCCCGCTAACACTGCGTTTTTGGGAACCCTAAACTGCTGGGGACGCTAGTATAGATCTGATCGGATCAGATATTGATCCGTACAGATACTATACCACTAAGGGAGGCGTATGCTGCGTGCGTGGGTGTTAGCGGTACTGGCGCTAATCTGACGCTGCCTGGGGCGACGCATATCACCGCCGGGCGATCAGGGGGCTAAACTTTTATTCGGTAATAAACGGCGGGTGCCCTGACACTATAAAAAATAAACGAACTAACCAGCGTCACCCGTAACAGTTATACGGTGATCAGTGGTGAAAGGGTTAACTAGGGGGCAATCAAGGGGTTAAAACATTTATTAGATAGTATATGGGGGTCCCTGTCGCTATAAAACGCTGACGGCGAACCTAAATATTTACGTCCCTAACTAGCGTCACCAGCGACACTAATACAGCGATCAGAAAAATGATCGCTTAGTGACACTGGTGACAGGGGGTGATCAAGGGGTTAAAACTTTATTAGGGGGGGTTAGGGGGGTATCCTAGACCTAAAGGGGGCCTAACACTCACTGCCCTAACACTGTAACTGTCACAAACTGACACTATGCAGTAATCAGAAAAAAAAAAAAAAAAAAAAAAAAAATACTGCTAATGTCAGTTTGTGACAGGGGGGGGGGGTGATTGGGGGGGATCGGGGGGCGATCGGGGGGGGATCGGGGGTGTAAGGTATGCCTGGCATGTTCTACTGTGTGTGTTTGTGTTGTGTGCACTTACATGTCTTCTCTCCTCGGCGCTGGACGGAAACTGCCAGACCGAGGAGAGATGACATCACATCCTCTGCCTGTGTGAAACTACACACAGGCAGAGGAGGATTCCCATTGGCTGGGAGCGATCGCGAGGGGGGGGCCACGATCGGATGGTCTCCCCCTCGCCTCCCGACTCTCCCAGTCAGATGCCGACCGCCGCTGGCACCGGGGGGGGGTCCGATCGGACCCCCCGCCCGCGGGAGGCAGATCACGTATATATACGTGATTCTGCCTGCCCGTGCCACTCTGCCGACGTATATCTACGTTAGGCGGTCGGCAAGTGGTTAATAACAACTATGGGTGCACTGTATGTATTGTGTACACCACCAGGAAAGTAGTAGCAACTGCACTAGGGGTGCACGGTACTGTGTACACCAACAGAGGTTTAATAACAACTATGGGTGTACTGTATTGACCACCAGAAAAGTATGAGCAATTGCACTATGGGTGCACAGCACTGTATACTGTGTACACAGCCTGAAGTATATTAGAAACAGTACATCAGGAATGGCCTGCAGTGAGATATAGCTAAACTGTATGCAGTGGATATATATATATATATACATATATATATATATATATATATATATATATACATATATATATACGAGACTGACTGTGTATATATATATATTAAATACACTGCAGCTAACTGAATCACCTGCCTGCCTGAAGTATATTAGAAACAGTACACCAGGACCGGACTGCAGTCAGATCTAGTGAAACTGGATACAGTGGATATATATATATACGAGACTGACTGTATATATATATATATATATATATATATATATATATATATATATATATATATATTAAATACACTGCAGCTAACTGAATAACCTGCCTGCCTGCTCAATCTAAATGACACTCTCTCTCTCTCCACGCCCGCAATGACACAATACATGAAGCCGACGTGCAGGCGGCCTTATATCATGTGGGGCGTGGAGTTAATCCCCTTGAGCCATGATTAGCAAAAGGCACCCTGCCTTTGCCCAATTATGGCTCTCTTAGCTGAGGGCACTGTGATTGGCCAAAGCATGCAGGTCATGGTGCATGCTCTGGCCAATCATCATACAGCAATTCACTGTGCTCCCGCAGTGCATTATGGGCCAATACGCGCCGCTCAAATTTGGCGCGAACGGCCCATAATGTTCGGTTTTCGACGAATGGGCGAACAGCCAATGTTTGAGTCCACCTCATTTTTGACCCGAACAGAAAGCTCATCCCTACTAAACAACCTAAACATTCAGCGTTTGCACAAACATCAAAACAGCCTGTGTTTGGTCCAAACTTATGTTTGGACCAAACTCTGAGCCCATCCCTACTCTTCTGTGTAAGAGAAGTAAACAGTATTCTTCTGAATTGCTGTTGTGCATGAGTCACATAATTTGCTAGGGGTGATGAATGGTGGGTGCAGTGTCACAACAAATGCACACATGGCAGCAAAATGCACTACTGTAACAGCAGTGTTATGAATCATTCTTTATAACTGAATATGATGCTCAGCAGCTCAAGTGAATAGGCCTGACAATCTGCAAGCTCTAATGCCCTGTACACACAGTCGGATTTATGCGATCGGAGCTTGTTGTCGGAAATTCTGACCGTGTGTGGGCTCCATCGGACTTTTTCCATCGGAATTTCCGACACACAAATAAATTCGGAGACAGAACTGCTTGGTCTGGTAAAATTAGCGTTCGGAATGGATATAGCACTTTCGTCACGCTGCAATGTTTAAAATTGTTTAATGCAGCGCACTCTCTTGTTCTTTATAATGCTAGAAGAATGAAATAGTTTTGCTGCTCATATTCACACAGAGTTCTCACAAAATTCTTTCTTTATTTTTTATCGTGATTTCCTTAATATAATATTTTTATTTGTCATATCTGCCGAAAAAATTATATTTTTGTGATGTTTTTAGCTTTAATTTGTTTTTTAGGTTTTTTTTTAAATCCTGATTTTGTGTTTTCTTCTTCTTTTTTTTATTTTTTTTTACTCCAGAATAGTTTTGGGTGTGTTTTGTGTGTCAAGTTACCACAACACCATTATTATCTTGTATTTTTTAATCTCAAGGAGGTTGCTTGGTGTTGGTGTCTCTTGTTAATTTCACATTGTATTTTTGAAATGTACCTGCCTCCTCACAAACAAACTGTGCTTTTAGAAGAAAACAGTAAAATAAGTAGAGTAAAATAAATCATACAAGATAATAAGCTGCCCTGTATATTAGGATTCTATGAATCTTTGCGAGTCATGCTAATATACACTTATGTGTAAATGTGTTTGCTATCACCAGTGATAAGTGCACAAAAAGCAAAATAGTGATAAAATATATATTAGGGTTGTCCCGATACCGATACTAGTATCGGTGTCGGCACCGATACCGAGCATTTGCCCAAGTACTTGTACTCGGGCAAATGCTCCCGATGCTTCCACCGTTACCTAGAGGACAGCTGTGATCGGCGCGTGGGGGAGTTACAAGATTCTCCCCCAGCGGCTTTCAGCTGCTTTAGTGACATACAGTGGTGATCGCTCACCGCTGACTGTCACTGCATCCTCCTCCATGCCCCCTCCGTTCCTCTGTCCCCCTCCGCTGTCCTCCTCCATTCCGCTCTCCTTTTCTGTCCCCCTCCGCTGTCCCCTCCATTCCTCTCTCCTTCTTTGTGCCTCTCCGCTGTCCCCTCCGTTCCCCTCTCCTTTTCTGTCCCCCTCCGCTGTCCCCTCCATTCTGCTGGCTCTCCGCTGTCCCCTCCGTTCCCCCTCTCCTTCTCTGTCCCCTCCGTTCTCCCTCTCCGTTCCGCCGTCCTCCTCCTCCTTCCTTTGTGAATGGATAGAGTCAGCTGACTCTGTCCATTCACATAACTGAAACATTGTAATCTCCTGTGATTACGATGTGTCAGTTTATGAATGGAGAAGAGCCGCTGTCTTCTCTCCATTCATTTTCAGTGCAGCTGAGGCTGCAGAGAAAGGGACTTGGGAATCTCTATCCTCTCTCTTTCTCTGTCTCAAGGGGGAGATATCAGAGGTCTGTTAAGACCCCTGATATCTCACCAAAGCCCCCCAACAGGGCTGATTAAAAAAAAACAAAAAAAAAACACACATATTGCAATAAAGAATAAAAAACAATTATTGTAAAAAATAAAAATTGTAAATTAAAAAAAAAAACACACACACATACACCGTTCACCCCCACCCCCCAAAAAAAAGCACTGTTAAAAAAACAAAACAAAACACTGTCACGTGACATAAAAAAAAAGTATCGGTATTCGGTATCGGTGAGTACTTGAAAAAAAGTATCGGTACTTGTACTCGGTCCTAAAAAAGTGGTATCGGGACAACCCTAATATATATCAAAACATTTTATATGTGAAATAGAAATTATTTAAATAATAAAGTCCACTCCAATAGACCAAAAAGTTCTCAAAAACAAAGAGTCCACAAATATAAACACTCCTCCAGGGGGTGACTTAATGATCTTTCATAAATGGTGACATGCAGTTCCGACACTGGACGTGATGAGTGTAGGGGTGCAATGCAAAAAGTGCCTCCACAACAGGAAATACTGCCGCTTACCAGCTCACTAGATCTTCTTTTACAATGACCCAACGTGCCTTAGGCTTTTACCCAGCCTCGGATGTTGCGGTGGCTGTCAGCGCTATACAGATTCCCCACAGTTTCAATGAGAGATGTCATCTCGTATGGCAAATATTCGTTCATAGGCCGTGAAAAGATAAAGAGCTCCTCTGCTGCCACTTCCAGTAATGTCTCCTCTCTCTTAGTAGTAAGTCTTAGTAGAGAGGAGACATTACTGGAAGTGGCAGCAGAGGAGCTTTTTATCTTGTATATTTGCCATACAAGATGACATCTCTCATTGAAACTGTGGGGAATATGTATAGCGCTGACAGCCACCGCAACACCCGAGGCTGGGTAAAAGCCTAAGGCAAGTTGGGTCTCTGTAAAAGGAGATCTAGTGAGCTGGTAAGCGGCAGTATTTCCTGTGGTGGAGGCACTTTTTGCATTGCACCCCTACACTCATCACGTCCAGTGTCGGAACTGCATGTCACCATTTATGAAAGATCATTAAGTCACCCCCTGGAGGAGTGTTTATATTTGTGGACTCTTTGTTTTTGAGAACTTTTTGGTCTATTGGAGTGGACTTTATTATTTAAATAATTTCTATTTCACATATAAAATGTTTTGATATATATTTTATCACTATTTTGCTTTTTGTGCACTTATCACTGGTGATAGCAAACACGTTTACACATAAGTGTATATTAGCATGACTCGCAAAGATTCATGTAGAGAATCCTAATATACAGCGCAGCTTATTATCTTGTAACCAAAAATTTATTAAGGGCTCATAACCAAAGAAAGAAGGAGGCAACGCTGGAGAAACAGCAGAAATTGGCGAAGCCTTTGGCCCCAGGGCACACAGGACACACTATTTTCAGGCAAAATTGGTGGCCTGAGGAGTTCATATATAAGGGAGTTCAATCTGGTCTAGAAGTCCAAGAGATCATGAACAGCAGCAGATGAAATGTATGTCCCCAGACTGTGGTCATACAAGAGCCTGCATCTTTTGTCAGACTAGACTGAACCCAGGTCATCACTCTCTGGTCTTCCTTCCACGCTTCCTTCCACGCTGTGTCTGTGGTGGTGGACTTGTGGCAGGAGGAGGAGGAGGATGGCCCAACTCACTCAGGTGGGTATTGGGTGCGATTTCGCCCCTCAACCCCCTATTTAAGGTTTGATAAATGAGTTCCTCACACATAAGGCGTTGGCCCTCCTGCGTGCCCTGAAGTTTGGTGGCAGCCATGGAGGCAAAGGCCTCTTCACGAGTGGGGAAGGCTCTGAGGGATGCAGAAGCCTCCTGAATCAGCCTGAGCACTGAATCCTGCATGTTACTCCCCTTCCTGGGTCTTTTGTTTGGAAGGCGGAGGGGAGGAACCTGCGATTCTGTCAGGCTCCTACTGGGCCCGGCCTTCTCCTGGCTGCCACTTAGCCCCGCCTCCTCCTGGCTGCCACTAACCCCAGCCTCCTCCTGTGTGCCACATTCCACAGCCTCCTCCTGTGTGCCACATTCCATAGCTTCCTCCTGGCTGAGGTCTTCCTGTGTATGAAAAAGGGACATAGTTTTAGTTTTTTCTTCATCAATCACACACAATTTTCATCTCATGACTGTTGCAGATTGAATGTTAACAAATATAACAGACTATCATTCTGAGCCCAGCATTTTTCATTCTCGTCCCAATTATTTTTGCCCACTACTGTCTATTGATATGTAAAACACTTTATTAAATCAGCAATTAGTGATCAATAATAACATCTAGTAAACATCATTTATTTCTTGACCAGAAATCTGTAGAAGAATGCTATACCTGGTGACAGCTGGGCTCCTCCACTTCTTCCTGGCTGGAAGTCCCAGGTTGGACATCGGAAGCCTCAGCTGGGGTGGAAGATAGGGTGGAAGGAAGAGTGGAAGGAAGGGCTGAGAGGGATTCCCTGACTTCAGTCTGGTCTGACAGAAATCGCAGTCTCTCATAGTACCACAGCCTGGAGACATAAACGTCATCTGCTGCAGTTCCTGATCTCTGGGAATCCTGGACCTTCTTGCGCTCCCTAAGATAAGTGCTCCTCAGGCCACCAATTTTGGCTCTTAAATAGGGGATGGTTGCCATGGGGACCACCGGCTTCACCAACTCCAGCAGTTTTTCCAGCGCTGCCTTCCTCTTCTGTTTATGATTATACTGCGGGTGTTTGATCTGCTACAGACAGGGCAGCTCCCTGCATTTGTCTATGAGCAGGGGGAGGAAATTGTGGTCATTGAAGCCATCCATTTTATCTGCAATACACAAGACTAACCCTAATGTCAGGCTAAAGTCTCCTAATCTTGTCCCAATATAGGCCTCAATCTAGAAGCAGTATAAGGCCAAGTTTAAATGTTACCTTTGTTATCACGATCGGCGCCTCTGATACTCCTTCCTCTGCTCACAGATCGTACGTACTACGCATGCGTGTTACACTTTATATACACTGTGCATGCATAAAACTCCACCCGCCCCTGACGTTCTTTCTAGTCTATTCCCCACCCCTTCTTGTTTGGTGCAGTGGGGGAAGAGCACATGGTGGAGACACAACAAGTGCGTGCTAATTACGGCAACGAGGAGGAGGAGGAAAGCCCAGAGTCAGAAATGTCCCGATCCCGGAGGAGACGATTTAAGGCCTCAAATATGTCCTTTGTGGAGATGGTGGAGATGGTCGACATATTGAAAAGGGTTGACTATGAAGGGAAGTATGGACCTTACCCTAACCCCAATGTCAGAAAGGCCAGGATCATGACTAAAGTTGTGAAGAGTCTGCACAGGAATTTTGGGGTACGATAATCCAAGGATCAACTGAGGAAACGGTGGTCGGACCTCAAATTAAGGGAGCACGATCAGTATAGAAGGATCAGGAGAGTGCTGCAAAAAGTAAGTAGTTGTCCTGTGTTCCTATTCTATATTTTTATTACGTTCCTGCTGCTCCATGTGCTTTTCTTTACCGTTGTACGGTTTAAAATGGCAACTTTCATGTTCATGGGCACATTATTTGTTCGTAGGAAACATTGTTTGTTCGGCCAATAAAACACCATGTTTTAGCCAGATGCATTTCAATACATTTTTTCTGGCCTACTTCTCTTAAAATAATTTTGTTGTCTAGATGGGTTTGTAACTAGAATGAAATGCAAACTAGATTCTGTGTAAGGAGAGGACACTCAGCAGCTGTTTACACATCTGAACGCTGGAGCACTAGTGTTGGACAAAAGAACACCCTTTTAATTAGGGGGTCCCACTCAGGTGCTCCAGTGTATACTATAGGGGTGTCTCCATCTGTGAAGCTTGTACAAAACAGGTACAGCTTTACAAAGGAAAACAATATTTCTTCATCTTGAAACTCTGCCAAAACAGACAAGTGTACCCTACTTCCAAGCAATGTTTCATATTCCTATTTCTGCCATCAAATATCTGTGTGATAAGTATACCTATTTCTTTTTTACATAGGGGAGAAAAGACTCGGAGGACACCACTCATCAGAAGAGACCACAGACCCCTCCACCTCAGGAAGAAGTGGAAATGCCACAAACCTAACCAGAGGAGGAGGAAAGAGATCTTGTGGAAATTGTCACCACAACAGGTGAGTGTCTGCGACCACAGGCTCAGGTAAGAGATGGATGCCGGCATATTTATAATACATGGTGTGTTTTTGTTTCTATATTTTTAGGTGATCGTGATGTTGTGGATGAAGGTCATTTCACCAGTGAAAGTGCCCAGATCCTGATCGGGGAGATCATGGGGTGTAATAGGGACTTGGAAAACATCAAGCAAAACATCAATGATGTTCAAAACAAAATGAAGAACATCATGGATGTTTTAGGGAGAGTTTAAAACCCCTCGAAATCCCTAATTTTGTTGGCTTGTTTTTCCAGAAATTTTTTTTCACATTTTTTAATATATTCTCGAAAAGCCAAATTTGGAAGATGCACACTGTGGGGGTGATTTAATAAAAGCCTGCGCCTGTGGTGCAGTGGAGAAATTGGAGCAATTGCACAAAAAACGGGACTCAAGACATTTATCAAAAATTATGGTGCACTTATATGCACCAAACCATATTTACATAGGAAGCGCTATTGCGCACTTGCGAAATCCTTCGCGCCTACCATTGGCAAACGCAGCCAATGTAATCTTTTACATTTTTGTATGAATACTGTGGATAACTTTACTACAGTTTACCATCTTCTGTTACCAGGCTAAAAAGTATGTATATAATATTGTTTAAATGCACAAATTCTGTCTAGAACATGTAGATCTGTCTTACAACTAATGAAGCCTTTTTACACCCTTCTTTCAGCTTACTCAACTGCACATGCGCATTGTCAAAGCACACCATTTCATCCTCGCCTGACAGGGCGCACACACTTTAGCTTGTTAAATATGCGTTTTGCACGCAGGCGCATCTGTGTTCTCCAGCGTGCACAACTGCTTATACATTGGGCACTTGCTCATTGTAGTTATAATCATGTTAATGAGCTTTTTCTTATCACATGGAGAATATTTCTTCCACTTTTATTCCATTCATTCACTTCTTTTTGAAACAACTCAATATTCATTCTAGAGATCTTCCTCCTATCAACAACTGTGCGGATGTTCCCTGGACTTGTAATTGTGCATTTTATGGTAATAATCTACAATCATTGTTGGAGCTGAAACATCTATGAAAACATCTTTTCAATACATGTCTGTGTATTGTGCATTCTGGACAATTCATTTCCCCATACACTGTGCAATCTGATTGGATGATGTTTAACCCCTTCCCGACCGGCGCACGCCGATGTACGTCGGCAGAATGGCACGGCTGGGCAAATGGATTTACAGGTACGTCCATTTGAATCTCCCACCGTGCCATTGCGTGCGCGCGCCTGCCGGGAGCTCTGTGAGTCGGGTCGCGGGTCCCGCAGACTCGATCGCCGCGGGGATACCCACATTCACCTCACGGAGAGGACGAAAGGGGAGATGCTGATGTAAACAAGCATCTCCCCATTCTGCCTAGTGACAAGTGTCACTGATATCTGCTCCCTGTCATCGGGAGCAGAGATAGTGATGTGTCACAGCTAGCCCATCCCCCCTACAGTTAGAACACATCCCTAGTACTGACTTAACCCCTCCCCACCCCCTAGTGGTTAACCCCATCACTGTGTCATTTACACAGGAATCAGTGCATTTTTAATAGCACTGATCGCTGTATAAATGACAATGGTCCCAAAAATGTGTCAAAAATGTCCGACATGTCCGCCATAATGTCGCAGTCACAATAAAAATCACTGATCGCCGCCATTACTAGTAAAAAAAAAAATATTAATAAAAATGCCATAAAACTATCCCCTATTTTGTAAACGCTATAACTTTTGCGCTTATTGCGATTTTTTTTTACCAAAAATATGTAGAAGAATGCGATCGGCCTAAACTGAGGAAAAAAAATGTTTTTATATATATTTTTGGGGGATATTTATTATAGCAAAATGTAAAAAATAATGCATTTTTTTCAAAATTGTTGCTCTTATTTTGTTTATAGCGCAAACAATAAAAATCGCAGAGGTGATCAAATAACACCAAAAGAAAGCTCTATTTGTGGGGAAAAAAGGACATCAATTTTGTTTGAGAGCCACGTCGCACGACCGCGCAATTGTCAGTTAAAGCGATGGAGTGCCGAATCTCAAAAAGTGCTCTGGTCAGGAAGGGGGTAAAATCTTCCGGCGCTGAAGCGGTTAAACACACTCATTTGTCTGAGCAATTCATTTCCCATACACGGGGGCTGATTTATGAACCGTTTGCGCCATGAGTTGAGGTGCACGCTGAGGCGCAACGTACGTTTTGGTGTTTATGAAACGTTTGCGCCGGTAAGGCTTGATTCACATCTATGCATGTTGCCTCTGAGCGTTTCTGCAGTGCTTTTTGCGGTGCTTGCTGTGTTTTTGGAACTTGCATTTTTGCGGCGTTTTGCGTTTTTTTGGGGGTTTTTTTTACAGTGTTTTTTTTATACTGTATACAGTATTAAAAAAAAAAGATAAGAAAAAACGCAAAACGCAGCAAAAACGCGGTAAAACCGCTTTAAAAACACAGTACTTGCGTTTTGGATGCGGGTCCATTGAATTCTATTACATGCAAAACGCTGCTTTTTGCATGAAAAAAAGTCCCCAACCCTTTCCAAAAACTCAGAGGCACAAAAATGCATTGATGTAAACATGTTCTATAGGAACCCATGTTAAAAAATTCCCATGCATTTCTGCAAAATGCATCAAAAAACGCATTAGTGTGAATAGAGCCTAACACAGCACTATTCCCCATTTACTACAGTAATCTCAGCGCATGGGAGGAGGCCATCAGTGCGCCACTATAGACATGGCACAGGACATCTTCAACTCAAAATTAAAAGAAGCTGGAAGTGCCAATATTATGGGGTGATGTGAAGAAGTATAGTAATAACTGCCCAAGTAACAAATATGCCCAAAATAGAATGAGAAAGTAACTTTTTCTGAACAAGTTTGCTGTGCCTGCAAATAGAACCGCGTGAGGTCAATTTAAGCACTGCGCATGCGCAAGCGGCATTTGCGCTCATTCAAATGCGTTGGTTCACTGCGCAGCCAAAATCTAGTATTGAGTAAATCTCAAGTAACGTAAATGCATTTGCGTGAGTTGAACGCGAGCACCTCTAAACTTGACATTTTTCTTTTTTTACGCTGGTTCACTTTTATGTGTTTTTTTGTCGGATATTTGCACACAGGTCATGTTAGCGTGTTACGTTGCCAGCATGTGACATGTACCTTGTTAACATGATGTAAAAAGACTCTCGCTCCTCTAGCTCCTCCTAAAAGGGCATTTAACCTTCCCCCTCTAATACATATGATTTCCTTGGGTTAGCTTTTGCTTTTAAAGGGGAACTCCACTCTCCATTCTCCAATCTCCAAAAGCTGTGAGCTGCCTTCACCAATCCAAACCACATCCTTTTTCAGAGCAAACAACAGGGCCAGCTAGGAAAGGGGCGAGAAGAGCGATCGCCCAACTCCCTCCCAAACCATACAAGGCCCCATGCACTCAACATAGCTGGCTGCCTTTGGGGCATGTTGGACTCAGCCCAATACCAACCACAAAGCACCTTCTACCCACTAGTTTAACCTGTTCAATACAGGGCATTTTCACCCCCTTCCTTCCCAGGCCAAGTTTTAGTTTTTAGCGCTGTCGCACTTTAAACGACAATTGCGCGGTCGTGCGATGTTGTGCCCAAAAAAAATTGACGTCCTTTCTTCCCCACAAATAGAGCTTTCTTTTGGTGGTATTTGATCACCTCTGCGGTTTTTATTTTTTGCGCTATAAACAAAAGAAGAGCGACAATTTTGAAAAAAACACATTTTTTACTTTTTGCTATAATAAATATCCCAATTTTTTTTTTTTAAAACAAATTTTTTTCCTCAGTTTCAGCTGATACGTATTCTTCTACATGTTTTTGGTAAAAAAAAACAC
This sequence comes from Aquarana catesbeiana, assembly GCF_042186555.1. Taxonomy (NCBI): domain Eukaryota; kingdom Metazoa; phylum Chordata; class Amphibia; order Anura; family Ranidae; genus Aquarana; species Aquarana catesbeiana. Next base: position 264,393,139 of record NC_133324.1, read on the forward strand.
AATAAGCGTATATTGATTGGTTTGCACAAAAGTTATAGCGTCTACAAAATACGGGATAGATTTATGCCATTTTTAAATAAAAAATATTTATTTTTTTTTTTTACTAGTAATGGCGGCGATTGCGATTTTTTTTCATGATTGCGACATTATGGCAGACACATCGGACACTTTTGACACATTTTTGGGACCATTCACATTTATACAGCGATTAATGCTATAAAATTGCATTGATTACTGTGTAAATGTGACAGGCAGGGAAGGGGTTAACCACTAGGGGGACACAAGAGGTTAACTATGTTTCCTAAGGGAGTGATTCTAACTGTAGGGGGCGGGGACATACAAGGGGAGGAGACCGATCAGTGTTCCGCTGTCCTGGGAACACAGATCGCTCTCCTCTCAACTGACAGGACGTGGATCTGTGTGTTTACACACACAGATCCATGGTCCGGCCCGGTTAACAGGCAATCGTGGCCGCCCAGCGGACATCGCGGCCGCCGGGCACATGCACCGGGTCCCAAGGAACGCGGCGGGCGCGCGCCCCCCCTAGGCGGCCGAGAAGCCCAGGCCGTCATATGACGTCCACCCAGGATGGGAGATCCCATCTGTGGACGTCATTTGTCTATGGCCGGGTAGGGAAGTGGTTAAAGGGGCTTTCCACATTCTGTAAAACCCCCCTGTCTGCAGCCCCCACAACCCCAGCCTAGGGTTGTGTGGAAGAGGCCCTTGTCCCCTGAATATGGGGACAAGGTGGTTGACTTTTGGGGTGCTGGAGCCCCTCCTGCCCCTAATTTTTCTCGTGAGGGTTCTCATTTTAAGCCTTTACAGCCCCAAATGGCCTTGTATGTAGTGGGGGCGCAGGCTATTTTTAGTTTTGTGTCATAATCTTGCAGCTGCAATGCCAATTTGGATGTTTTCTCTAAAGCTGTACATCTTTGGACCAGCATTTTGGATACATACTACAGATGCACCACTTTACAGGCAGAGTAAGCCCCCCCCCAAGTTGCTAGCTTTATGGCTAGTTCACTCCATAGAAAAGCAGTCCAGATGCATGTGCGCTTTTGATGCGATCCAGTGCATTTATGATACGTTTTTGGTGCGTTTTTGATGCATTCCAGTACTTTTTTCAACCTTCTTTTTCTTAACCTTAATTAAGGACATGCTGGATGATGTGTTTATTTTGGACAGGGGGGTGGCTCATTTGGTGCTAGCTGCATTTGGGTTGGTCTGGGCATGCTCAGGGACTTTATTTTTTTGTGTGTGTGTGAACAGCACTTGGATGTTTCTGGGCATGTTCAGGGTGTGTTTTTTGGGTTAGTAATTTAAGGACATCCTTAACAGGTATACCCACTTTGAAGTTCTCTCTACATTGAGTGAACTTGCATTTTGTGTGTTGCATGGACTGTCCATGTGTTTGCAATTGGCTCATTAGCACACAAACCTATGTTATATAAAGCTTGCAGATAGCATTCTTTACCTTGCCCTGAAAAGAGCCAAGATTGGGGGGGGGGGGGGAGCAGCAAGAGAGTACATTTGGGTGCCCTTATTGAGTTTGTAACACATGTATTTTCTCTATGTATTTTGTTTATGTCTTTGGTTTATTGTATTTTTTGGGTGGGTGATATTTTCCCTTGAAATATATTTGATGTCAATGTGTGTCGTTTGTAGGTTGTTCACTTTGATTTAATTGTCTGTGCTGCATTATTTTTCAAAAACATTCTAAAGATGTTGACTAATGTTTAAATCCTTAATAGCTATCCATTTGTGGGCCCACTCCTTTTAACTCATGTTACCATATTCTAGTGTCTCAAATTAACATACATGTGTTTTTTTGCTTTCCTTGCTCTTTTCCAAGTCCTGTTTTGTTGACCAATAAAATTTTTGGAAATTTTTGTTTTGTGTGTTTTGTTACTTTTCATGCAACACATTTCCCAGCTGCAGCTTAACTAGGCTGATTGGCATGGCAAATCCCAAAAATGTGTGCTTTGTTGAAGTTACTTTCCTGGGGCCTTCATGGTAGTATATGCATGGATTGTGTGTATGCTGCCATGGATAGGCACCAGGAAAGAAATTACAGAGAGGTAAGTATTCAATTTTCCATTTTAGCGCAGTAGTTCCCAGCCTCAGTTCTCAAGTACCCCCGACAGGACATGTTTAGGGAATGTTATCTTGGCTAAACTAGCTGTCCAAAATACCAAACCATTGACTGATTTAAAGCACCTGTGCAAGATGAAGGAAAACCTGCAAACATGGCCTGTTGGGGATACTTGAGGACAGGGTTGAGAAGCACTGATTTAGAGCACTGAGCTAAAATCGAGCTCCAGACAATCCTATTCTAATTTTGGGCATTCGAGGGAAACCAAGTGAGTGTTAGAACCCCTGCTTGTCTTTTTTAGGTTGGGCTTTGTGTCCCTTTTCTTAAAATTGGCTTTACTTCCTGTCACATAGCCAAAGAGGAAGTGAGGGTAAAACCCTACCAATGCCTTTCCTTGGGGGCACACAGGTCAATTTAACTAGTGTCCCCATTAGGCAAATTGCACTCTAGCACTTTGTTGTGTACACCCCAAATTATTAGGTATTTTGGGGTTTATTAAAGGCTAGGGATGAGCCGAACACCCCCCTGTTCGGTTCGCACCAGAACATGGGAACAGGAAAAAAGTTTGTTCGAACACGCGAATACCGTTAAAGTCTATGGAACACGAACATGAATAATCAAAAGTGCTAATTTTAAAGGCTTATATGCAAGTTATTGTCATAAAAAGTGTTTGGGGACCTGGGTCCTGCCCCAGGGGACATGGATCAATGCAAAAAAAAGTTTTAAAAACGGCCGTTTTTTCAGGAGCAGTGATTTTAATAATGCTTAAAGTCGAACAATAAAAGTGTAATATCCCTTTAAATCTCATAGCTGGGGGGTGTCTATAGTATGCCTGTAAAGGGGCGCATGTTTCCTGTGTTTAGAACAGTCTGACAGCAAAATGAAATTTCGAAGGAAAAAAGCCATTTAAAACTACTCGCGGCTATTGCATTGCCGGTCCGACAATACACATAGAAGTTCATTGATAAAAACGGCATGGGAATTCCCCACAGGGGAACCCCGAACCAAAATTAAAAAAAAAAAATGACGTGGGGGTCCCCCTAAATTCCATACCAGGCCCTTCAGGTCTGGTATGGATATTAAGGGGAACCCCGGCCAAAATTTAAAAAAAAAATGATGTGGGGGTCCCCTAAATTCCATACCAGACCCTTCAGGTCTGGTATGGATTTTAAGAGGAACCCCGCACCAAAAAAAAAATGGCGTGCAACCTGGCAGGCCGCAGGAAAAGGGGGGGGGATGAGAGAGCGCCCCCCTCCTGAACCATACCAGGCCACATGCCCTCAACATTGGGAGGGTGCTATGGGGTAGCCCCCCAAAACACCTTGTCCCCATGTTGATGAGGACAAGGGCCTCATCCCCACAACCCTGGCTGGTGGTTGTGGGGGGCTTTAACAAGGGGACCCCCAGATCCTGGCCCCCCCTGTGTGAAATGGTAAGGGGGTACAAAAGTACCCCTACCATTTCACTAAAAAACTGTCAAAAATGTTAAAAATTACAAGAGACAGTTTTTGACAAGAAGAAGATGAAGGAAGATAGAAGAAAGAAGAAAGAAGAAGCATTTAAATAAAGGAATTGTCAAAAACTGTCTCTTGTCATTTTTAACATGACAGTTTTTTAGTGAAATGGTAGGGGTACTTTTGTACCCCCTTACCATTTCACACGGGGGGGGCCGGGATCTGGGGGTCCCCTTGTTAAAGGGGGCTTCCAGATTCCGATAAGGGTCCTGAAGGGTCTGGTATGGAATTTAGGGGGACCCCCACGTCATTTTTTTTTTTAAATTTTGGCAGGGGTTCCCCTTAATATCCATACCAGACCTGAAGGGCCTGGTATGGAATTTAGGGGGACCCCCACTGTAACGAGCCCCTTGCTCGCTCGGTTCCACTCTCCCGACACTCCTCTGCAGCTATTGAATCAGATTGCAACGTCTGATGGTTCGGTCATCCAATGCTCCGGGATTAGAACTTCAGCTATGTGCCGTTCTAACCCAGTTGTGATAGCTCAGAACAAACACCAGGCAGGCTGTATGTAAGTTCAACCAGGAGTCTCTCTTTATTGACAAAATACAGGCTTTTATACACTCAAAGTGTAGGTGCAGACCTCCTGCTCATATTACTCTAACAATACAGCTGTAACCTAATTAACCTAATTAACATGAGCTAATTAACTAATCCCTTTAGACAGCCTAGATGACTCAGACATGACCGTTAGGCCAGACTGGCCGTCTTGTAGTTCAGAAAGTCCAATCAACATTATCACAATCAACATAGACTTTTCTTCACACAATAGCAGAGTTAATTAACACAAATAACAATGGGGATCTAATGCTCTTAGATCCCATAGTAGACTTATTTACAATACACATTTTTAGCAGACAATAGACAGACAGGTGTTGGAATTTACATCAGCATCTCCTAACAGTATCTGTCCCAGCATTATGAATCAGTCACTATTCCAATATGGCAAATCCAGGGTCCCCAGAGTCTGTGTGTCCTGGGGGACCAGGACCCGAATCCACAGTAATACCACCTCAAGCATCCCCAGGCATACAGCTCACAAAGAACACTGTTCTCCCAAATGCCAGGGCCCACGATCGATCGGCAAGAGGCTAGCATACAGTCCCCTCCAAAAGTCTCTCTCCCAGCTAGGTCTGTCACAGGTTTGGTCCTTAAGGCCCGGTAAACACTTGTGCGATGCCAGACATTGCATGTAATTCGCGGTAATTCACAGATAGTATGGCTGATATCGCACCGCATTTGGTGCAAACACACACAGGACCCTTTTCTCTGTTCGGACCAGAATCGGATCGCATGTGTGTTCACACATATGCAATCTGATTCATATCCGAACTGGCAGTGCGATATGCAAGCTGAACTGGGGGTGTCATTAACAATGTATTGACACACCCCAGCGATTCGCATATGGCAGTGTGAACTGACATGCGAGTCGGTGCGATGCGGGAACCCGCAGTGGATTTGCAGTGTTCTTGCATCGCACCAGTGTGAACTGGCTAGACACATTACATATTTATGGTCAAAATTTGCATAAGGACCGGTTCACACTGGTGCGATGCGAGAACACTGCAAATCCACTGTCAGTTCACACTGCCATATGTGAATCGCAGTGTCAATACATTGTTAACGACACCCCCAGTTCAGCTTGCATATCACACTGCAAACTGACAGTTCGTACATGAATCAGATCGCATATGTGTGAACACCCATACGATCTGATTCTGGTCCGAACAGAAAAAAGGGTCCTGTGCATATTTGCACCGAATGCGGTGCGATATCAGCCATATTATCTGTATGGCTGATATCACACTGCACAGACATTGCATGTAATGTGAACGGCAGTGCTCTGTGAATTACATGCGATGTCTGGCATCGCACAAGTGTGAACCGGGCCTTAAGGACCAAGCCTATTTCTATTTACAAGTTAAAATCTGTATTTTTTTGCTTGAAAATTAATTAGAACCCTCAAACATTATATATATTTTTAGCAGAGTACAATGGATATCATGTAATGTGAACGGCAGTGCGCTGTAAATTACATGCGATATCTGGCATCGCACAAGTGTGAACCGGGCCTTAATGTATGCTGTGTGTGTGTGCTTTTTTTATCTGGATTTATTATAATATATAGACACACACATGATCACACAGATAATATACAAAGGGATGGGGGGGACTACCCATAGACACACACATGATCACACATATAATATACATAGGGAGGGGGGGACTACCCATAGACACACACACGATCACACAGATAATATACATGGGGGGGACTACCCATAGACACACACATGATCACACAGATAATATACATGGGGGGGACTACCTATAGACACACACATGATCACACAGATAATATACATGGGGGGGGACTACCTATAGACACACATGATCACACAGGTAATATACATTGGGGGGGACTACCCATAGACACACACATGATCACACAGATAATATACATAGGGAGGGGGGGACTACCCATAGACACACACATGATCACACAGATAATATACATTGGGGGGGGGCTACCCTATAGACACACACATGATCACACACATAATATCCTGGAAATACTCCCCTCTTTGCGAGCAATATATTTTTCACGCTTGTTCAAAAAAAGGGGTTACAACAATACTACCGTTGGTTTCTTTAAGAACTAAAGTTCTGAGGGCCAGTTCACACCAGATGCAGTTCCGAGCGCTTTTTTTCTGCACCGGAACTGGCTAGAAACTGACTGCATAGTGTGAACTAGAGCCATTGAAATACATGGAAAGCACTGCATGCATTTTTAGTGCTAGTTCACACCAGACGCAGTTCCGTGCGTTTTTTCTGCACTAAAAATGCATGCACAATGTTTTTCATGTATTCCAATGGCTCTAGTTCACATCATGCAGTCAGTTTCTGGTGCAGAAACTGACCGGAACTGACTGTATTGGTGCAGAAAAAACGGAACTGCATGGAACTGCATCTGGTGTGAACTAGCCCTTAGGCTGAATCACACCTATGCACACCTATGCACACCTATGCAGCTATTTTGCAGATTTGCAGTACAGTCCATTTAACATTGTTTCCTATGGAACGTGTTCTGTAGTGCAAATCTGCAAAATGCAAAAAGCACTAAAAATGCCATAGGCATGAATCCAGCCTCAGTGCAGAAAAAAAAACGCATGGAACTGCATCTGGTTTTGTGCTGATACATTTTGAATAGGAGTTACTAATCAGCTACACCACCAGACACAAGCTGCTTTCTCTTTTTGGGTATTAACCCTTTACACATTGCACATTGTATGGGGAAAGAATTGCTCAGATAGATGAGAAGATTTATATGTCATCCAATCACATTGCACAGTGCATGGGGAAATGAATTGTCCAGAATGCATAATACACAGACATGTATTAAGTAAATGTTTTCATGGAAGTTTCAGGTCCACCAATGATTATAGATTATCACCATAAAATGCACACAATTAAATTTTGACAATTATGACATTTCACATCAAAGTCCAGGGAATATCCGCACAGTTGTTGATAGGAGGAATATCTCTAGAATAAATATTGAGTTGTTTCAAAAAGAAATTAATGAATGGAATAAAACTGGAAGCAATATTCTCCATGCGATAAGGAAAAGCTCATTAACAAGATCAGCATTTCAATGAGCAAGTGACCGATGTCTGTTCTGTATTTAAGAATGTGTCTGCGCCCATGCACGCAATGATTCCGCGCATCTGGCACAAGTCACCAGCTGGTTTCTATCCCTTTAAGTATGCGCCATGTCGCAATAACTATTCCTGCTCACGCAAATGCGCCATCATGTTCGTAAATCAGCCCCAGTGTGTCAACATGTGCTATCTGCCATCACGGAGATCAATGTATGCGTTTTGTGGGTGCAACCCCTTCCTCAATAATAAAGTAGCTGAGAGTAGGGATGAGCTTAGAGTTCGAGTCGAACTCATGTTCGACTCGAACAGCGGCTGTTCGCAAGTTCGCCGAACAGCGAACAATTTGAATGCCGCGGAAAAACCTTTAAAAGTCTATGGGAGCAATCAAAAGTGCTAATTTTAAAGGCTTATATGCAAGTTATTGTCATAAAAAGTGTTTGGGGACCTGGGTCCTGCCCCAAGGGACATGGATCAATGCAAAAAAAAGTTTTAAAAACGTCAGTTTTTTCAGCAGTGATTTTAATAATGCTTAAAGTCAAACAACAAAAGTGTAATATCCCTTTAAATTTTGTAGCTGGGGGGTGTCTATAGTATGCCTGTAAAGGGGCGCATGTTTCTCATGTTTTGAACAGTCTGACAGCAAAATGACATTTCAAAGGAAAAAAAGTCATCTAAAACTACTCGCGGCTATTGCATTGCCGGTCCGACAATACACATAGAAGTTCATTGATAAAAACGGCATGGGAATTTCCCACAGGGGAACCCCGAACCAAAATTTAAAAAAAAATGACGTGGGGGTTCCCCCTAAATTCCATACCAGGCCCTTCAGGTCTGGTATGGATATTAAGGGGAACCCCGACCAAAATTTTAAAAGAAAATGACGTGGGGGGTCCCCCTAAATTCCATACCAGGCCCTTCAGGTCTGGTATGGATATTAAGGGGAACCTCGGCCAAAATTTTAAAAAAAAATGACCGTCAGAAGAGGAGACGCGTCACACAGCGGGAGCCTCCCACCATGCCAGTATGGATGCGGAGCGGCCCGGAGAAGAAGATGAAGAAGAGAAGAAGATGAAGAAGATGAAGAAGACAAGAAGAAAAGAAGATTAAGAAGAGAAGAAGATGAAGAGAAGAGCGGTTCCCCTGTGGGGAATTCCCATGCCGTTTTTATCAATGAACTTCTATGTGTATTGTCGGACCGGCAATGCAATAGCCGCGAGTAGTTTTAAATGACTTTTTTTCCTTTGAAATGTCATTTTGTTGTCAGACTGTCGTAAACACGGGAAACATGCGCCCCTTTACAGGCATACTATAGACACACCCCAGGTACGAAGTTTAAAGGAATATTACACTTTTATTGTTTGACTTTAAGCATTATTAAAATCACTGCTCCCAAAAAAAATGGCCGTTTTTAAAACCTTTTTTGCATTGATCCATGTCCCCTGGGGCAGGACCCGGGTCCCCAAACACTTTTTATAACAATAACTTGCATATAAGCCTTTAAAATTAGCACTTTTGATTATTAATGTTTGTGTCCCATAGACTTTAACGGTGTTCGCGTGTTCGAACAAACTTTTTTCCTGTTCGCATGTTCTGGTGCGAACCGAACAGGGGGGGTGTTCGGCTCATCCCTAGCTGAGAGGAAGGGTTTGGGTTTGGGCATGGGAATTCCCTACAGGGGAACCCCGAACCAAAATTAAAAAAAAAAAATGATGTGGGGATCCCCCTAAATTCCATACCAGGCCCTTCAGGTCTAGTATGGATATTAAGGGGAACCCCGGCCAAAATGTAAAAAAAAAAAATGACGTGGGGGTCCCCCTAAATTCCATACCAGGCCCTTCAGGTCTGGTATGGATATTAAGGGGAACCTCGGCCAAATTTTTTTTTAAAAATGACCGTCAGAAGAGGAGACGCGTCACACAGCGGGAGCCTCCCACCATGCCAGCATGGATGCGGAGCGGCCCGGAGAAGAAGATGAAGAAGAGAAGAAGATGAAGAAGACAAGAAGAAAAGAAGATTAAGAAGAGAAGAAGATGAAGAGAAGAGCGGGAGCCTCCCTCCATGCCATCATGGATGCGGAGCGGCTCGAGGAGAAGAAGGGAAGAAGACACCGCGGAGAAGATGCTGGACGAGAACACCGGAGGAAGAACCAGAAGAACCAGAAGAAGAAGAAGATGAAGGAAGATAGAAGAAAGAAGAAGCATTTAAATAAAGGAATTGTCAAAAACTGTCTCTTGTCATTTTTAACATTTTTGACAGTTTTTTAGTGAAATGGTCGGGGTACTTTTGTACACCCTTACCATTTCACACAGGGGGGGGGCTGGATCTGGGGGTCCCCTTGTTAAAGGGGGCTTCCAGATTCTGATAAGCCCCCCACCCGCAGACCCCCACAACCACCGGCCAGGGTTGTGGGGATGAGGCCCTTGTCCTCATCAACATGGGGACAAGGTGTTTTGGGGGGCTACCCCAAAGCACCCTCCCATTGTTGAGGGCATGTGGCCTGGTATGGTTCAGGAGGGGGGCGCTCTCTCGTCCCCCCCTCTTTTCCTGCGGCCTGCCAGGTTGCGTGCTCGGATAAGGGTCTGGTATGGATTTTTGGGGGGACCCCGCGCCATTTTTTTTTTTTTATTTTGGCGCGGGGTTCCCCTTAAAATCCATACCAGACCTGAAGGGTCTGGTATGGAATTTAGGGGGACCCCCACGTCATTTTTTTTTAAAATTTTGGCCGGGGTTCCCCTTAATATCCATACCAGACCTGAAGGGCCTGGTATTGAATTTAGGAGGACTCCACGTAATTTTTTTTTAATTTTGGTTCGGGGTTCCCCTGTGGGGAATTCCCATGCTGTTTTTATCAATGAACTTCTATGTGTATTGTCGGACCGGCAATGCAATAGCCGCGAGTAGTTATAAATGACTTTTTTTCCTTTGAAATGTCATTTTGCTGTCAGACTGTTCTAAACACGGGAAACATGCGCCCCTTTACAGGCATACTATAGACACCCCCCAGGTACGAAATTTAAAGGAATATTACACTTTTATTGTTTGACTTTAAGCATTATTAAAATCACTGCTCCGGAAAAAAATGGCCATTTTTAAAACTTTTTTTGCATTGATCCATGTCCCCTGGGGCAGGACCCGGGTCCCCAAACACTTTTTATGACAATAACTTGCATATAAGCCTTTAAAATTAGGACTTTTAGTTATTCATGTTCGAGTCCCATAGGCTTTAATGGTGTTCGCGTGTTCGAACAAACTTTTTTCCTGTTCGCATGTTCTGGTGCAAACCGAACAGGGGGGTGTTTGGCTCATCCCTAGCTGAGAGGAAGGGTTTGCACTCACAAAACATGTCCCTTGATCCCCCGTGATGGCAGCTAGCACATGTTGACAATTTGTGTGCATCTTCAAATTTGGTTTTTCAAGGGTGTGACTTCATTCTATCTGAACGCAATATAAAACGCAGTTTATAAATACTCATGTCTGATATTGCCTTCAATTTCTACAAAAGTTGAACTTTGTAAGTTACAGATTTGTGTATCTCTTGTTGGTTTTAAACATGCCTGTTTTACCTTAAAAGGACATTTCTACTTTTATTATTAATGTCACCTAAAAATATTTTATACATCAAACATGTTGAATTGTTTTAAAAACCTTTTATAAATGCACATGTGATTGTGCTTGTATTAAAAAGATTGTTAATCAACAATGTGTGGCTTCTTCTTTCAATGCTCCTAAACTTTTTTGTGTTAAAATTTGTGTTTTCAGTGACAATGGGGGTTATTTCCTAAGGGCAAATCCACTTTGCACTACAAGTGCAGTTTCAGTGCAGTCTCAAGTGCACTTGGAGTGCAAAGTGTCTTTGCCTATAGTAAATAACACCCAACAGTGCTTTCGCATTTTACTGAGTCACGCCATTTTCAGGACTGACCAAATTTCAGTAATGGTCAGCTAAAAGAAACACAAGCAGTAAATGTAAGCAAATAATTTTTCTGTTAAAAATGTTTTTTTATTTAAAAAATGTCTCAGACATTGTCTGGCATATTGATGGCTCCCCTACCCGCAAAGTATTCCATGTATCTTAGACGGACCTCACGGGCACTTAGGGGGGGCAAGCCAGGACAGCCAGCTTCAAGCGCCATCAGGGTTGGTTCATTGAGATTAATTCCGGCTTCAGGCCCAACTGAGCCAGCATAGTTCACAGAATTGCTCCTTAAAAAGTAGTGTAGAACACAGCAAGCCAGGATGATGTGATTGAGTTTATACTCCGCCATGTGTATGGGTGTAAGAAATAGGCGGAGCCAGCTGGCCATTATTCCAAACATGTTCTCCACCACTCTTCTGGCTCTGGCCAGCCGATAATTAAAAACCCTCTGGTCTGGGGTGAGGGTCCTCATAGGGAATGGCCGCATAAGATGGTCCCCCAGCGCAAACACTTCATCCGCAACAAAGACAAATGGGAGTCCTTCCGCATTGTCTTCTGGAGGTGGCAAGTCCAAGCTGCCATTCTGGAGATGCCTGTAGAACTCTGTGTGGGCGATGACTCCACCATCTGACATCCGGCCATTCTTCCCCACGTCCACATACAGGAACTCATAAGTAGCCGACACCACCGCCAACATCACAATACTATTGAACCCCTTGTAGTTGTAATAGTATCACCCCGAGTTGGGTGGTGGGACAATGTGGACATGTTTCCCATCAATTGCCCCTATTAGTTAGGAAAGTCCCACTGCTGGGCAAAGTGGGAGGCCACTGTCTGCCATTCCTGTGGGTTGGAAGGAAACTCTGGAGTCAAATAAGAAAAAAATATTAATCATTTTGCACATAAACATGGAAAGCAGATTAGACACAAACATTCTTGGCCAACATCAGTATAACATTTATTTTAGAGAGTATTTAAAGACAAAGGTCTAAGGTCCACCTATCAGATTCCTCCCCCCCTCTCATGGGCCATTTAAATAAATTTATGGGGGGGAGATGTTTTGGACAGGTAACCCTCTCCACTTCATTGAGAGATGAATGCCTAAATAATGTGTATTACTTTGGCCAGCCCTTCCTTACTTTACACTATTGACAGCCCACTGGACAGGTAAGAAGTGTCATAATACAAAGAGAAGAAATACACACTGTACACATTTTAGCACATTTTTACATTCTGATATTACCTATCAAGATAATAATAGGATACAAAAACTTAAAACAGTACCATTTGAAAGTATTCAGGCATGCCCTTGCACAACATGCTTTGGGGAATTCATCTATAAATCTGACCACAAAAGAGGTGGGCATAGTGTGTATGGGTTTGGCAAAGTCAGCAGATAGAGGATTGGTATCAGCTGAGTTAGCAGTTGGGGGGAGAAAGGGTTCCAAATGATTTTGGGACCGAAAAAAAAAGCCTCTGGCACTCTGCCTGAATTTCAAACACACATCACAATTTTCAACATTTTAGGGTGTGTTTAGGGTAAAGCACTACTATGGAGCTGACAAAATACATTGTTAAGTGACTACATGAGGTGAATATGGGGCCAGGAGACCATGCTGGGGAGGTAAGTGAAGGCAAATATGTATGAAAGACAAAAAAAAATACATAAAAATCCAGCATGCATGAGGACAAAGGGGACATTAACAGCATATTACAATCATGGTAATTAGGGAATGAGGAAAGAAATACAATATATTATCAAACATTAAATACAATAAAATGTGATGTAAAAGGATAACTCTTACCTTAATATACTCCTTCTGCAGGACCTGGATGATGGCAGAACAGGTCTCCGGCATAATGATCCCCAGAGCCTGGGGGAGATGCCTGTCGAGAACTTAAGGTCCTGCAGGCTTCTCCCCGTCGCCAAGTACCGCAGGGTGGCGACTAGCCTCTGCTCCGGAGTGATGGCTTGCCTCATGCAGGTATCCTGCCTGCTGATATGGGGGGTCAGCAAAGCCAACAAACGGTGAAATACGGGGTCCGTCATCTGGAGAAAGTTCCTGAAATCGTCAGGATTATTCTCACGGATCTCACGGAGCAAAGGCATGTGACAGAACTGGTCACGCTGGAGCAACCAATTCTTGGTCCATGAACTCCTCTTCGCCCTGTTCATGGACTGGGCTTGTGTCAAAGTAAAGACCCCAACACCAAGCCCCCGCACAGCACGAACTCTACGATGAGTACGTACATGCAACATGGCTAGAAAACGGTCGGCTGCTCAGAACTAAGTAACAGAATACATTGAAGAACAGAAAGGCCTGTGAAGAGCGACATGAAAATCAGTAACGAACGAACAAGAACAAAATGACAAGTCAATGGTAACTCGCTGCACACACTGAAGACCAGATACAAACCCACAAGCACAAACTGAACAACAGAAATACGATCTGAAAACCACGAGTCTGAAAAAGCATGAATCGTCTTTCACCAAACTTTTACTAACACGAGATTAGCAAAAGGAGCCCAAAGGGTGCTTATTACTGAACTGCCCTTTTATAGTCTCATTGTATGTGGTGTACGTGACTGCGTTCTTGGTGTTCGGAAATTCCGACAACTTTGTGCGACCGTGTGTATGCAAAACAAGTTTGAGTCAACATCCGTCAGAAAAAATCCATGGACTTTGTTGTCGGAATGTCCGATCAATGTCTGATCATGTGTACAGGGCATAACTCTGGTGGAATGGTCAATTCAGTCTTGGTCCTGTGACTGTTCTCATTTGCAGGTGCATGCAATTCTTCTAAGCAATAATAATACCTTATGTGCAATGAGACTTGGATGCATGAAGGTTTTTCTTTAAAAAAAATAATATAGACAACTATTATCACCAGCAAATTTCCATGATTCTGTTTATGTATGCTTATTTTTGTTGGTAGCAGACATATAGAATGTAAACATTACTGCCATTTCTCAACTACTAAGTGTAAATTTGCAGTGATTGCATTTGTAAACTGGGGAGGTTATCCAACTCCCCAATCTATCAGTGCAGCAAATTCCTGTTTTGAGTCCTGTTTGTTTTAAATACAACTTTTCAAAAATGTCATCTTTGACATCCATTATTTTTTTGTTTTTTTTGTTTCAATAATTATTATTGTAGTTATAAGTAGAAGAGTGAACAGTCATTATCATAGATCACACTTGAATTAAGATACAAATTATGGGAAGTACATAGTAGGACATAGTTGTCAATTATGGTCAAAACATCATAACTATAACAGGTGCTGAAGGTAAGGCGAGGTGTGTAATCCAATACCCCCAGACACCCCATATGGGCGCATACTGTGTCATGGGGAGTCGTGAAACACACCTCTCCTATTGATTTAGTGAGGTTTTAAGAAGTACATTTTTAACAACTTAGAATAACATTAACAACTCGTATCAGAAGATGGTAGTAATACAGCAATAGAGATTGCAAATCTTTCAAGTATGAGGTAGTGTATGAACTGGTATATGTCAAAAGTACTTGTAGTACCTTGAGTGTACCTAGTAAAGCATGTGTACTTGTAGTGAACTTTATGTAACTTTTTTAAAAGAGAAATGAATAAAATAAGATAGGGTAAAATAAAGTAAAGAAGGTGATGGGGAGGGATAGGGGAGAGAAAAGAAGAGGGGAGGGAGGTAGAGAGCAGTGTGATAGACTCAATGGGCATAGCAATTTGAACCAAGTGCGTGTTAGTGATATCAGACATCCATTGTTTTTGTTGCTGTTGTTGTTTTTTTTTTTTTTTTTTTAGGTGCTAGTGCAGTTATAGCCCCTTGTCATTTATTTGCCTTACCATAAACTTATGGGCACGCATGTTGTGGCTGTAGTTTATAGTGTCATGTGAAAACTCACTCTACTATAGGCTGTATGTAAAAGGCAACATGAAGCTACATGATCAATGCACATCTTATGCAGATGAAAAACGAGGTAGGAAGTTTTATAATGGCTTTAAAACACAGCTTCAATTTAATATGTAGATCTTTATTAGCTATGTATTAATTTAAAAACCATTAAATTAATTATAAATACTGCTAATATGATCACTTAACACCTGTCTTTTTGTTATCTTCTTATCATCTCTCATGGACCAGAAATTATGCCTACACTGGTTCCAACATTGTAGGACAATTTCATCAAATTTTATCGTAATACAGTACTGAGGTCTGACAAAACAGATATGTTTAGAAGTGTAGCAGAAGTATGCTAATCACAAGCATTAATACATTAATTAATTTCAAATGTTTCTACAAGTAAAAGAGTTCACATACAGTACATGTGTTTCACCTGTGTAAATATCTGTCATTTTTTCTTGTACTCCCAGCTACATTGTTAGCTAAATCCCTTTAGCAACCAATATCCTTCTCTCCTAAGTGGTTTTAAGATTTTGAGATGTGAGAAAATTGATTGATTTGGCTGAAAGGGAATATAAAACTCAGATTAAAATAGAGTGGATTTTTAAACTTTAGCAGAATTGTTCCCTTTTTTTTCATAAGGATTTCAATGGCTTCTGCTTGTTGATGGAGTTACCTTTGAAGGCATAGCTACAGTCGGGCCACAACAATGGAGAAAGTGTGTTTTCTGCCAGTTTAAAACCCACAACCACTAACCCCAAGGTTGTACTCACCCTTTTCATGGTCCAGTGCCGCACTCTGTTTTCTTCTCTGGTTCCCGGCACTGGTCCTCTTGAATGACACCTAACATCAATAAACCTACTCCTTTTGAGCTCAGGGTGCTGAGGTAATCCGCCCTGAAGCCCCATTCACACCTGAGTATTTTGAAGCTGAAAGCTCCAAAATGCTCAGGGAGAAAAAATCAATTATTCTCTTTTGTTGTTGGTTCACGTCTCTACTCCAAGTTGCCCGAAGCCAAACACCTGAAGCTCAAAAAAGTTTGGAAGCTACATTTGTAGCTTGATTTTTGGTGTGTTTTTAAAGCATTTTTTCCCCACAGCAATGCATTGAAAAGCAATTCAAGAGGTTCTGAACAGTTTTGTGAATTTTTATCATGAGTTTTATAACATTTTTTAAATTTAAAGGAATTAAAATATAAAGTCTGTTTTCTATACATATATATACATACATATATCCTCACGTATTACTAATTTACTAACAGATATATCAGTCTGGATGTCACACCACTTCCTCAAACTCAATCTATCCAAAACCAAACTTATAATTCTTCCTCGCTCATGTGCCCCTTTCCCTAATCTCTCTGTCAAAATCAATGGCACAACTATAAGTCCATCTCTGCATGCCAAGGTTCTAGGTATAGTCTTGGACTCTGAACTCTCCTTTAAGCCCCACATCCAATTACTGTCCAAATCTTGCGGCCTCAACCTCCGCAACATCTCCAAAATGCGCCCCTTTCTAACTAATGACACAACAAAGCTCTTAATTCACTCTCTGGTCATCTCTCGCCTCGACTACTGCATCTCCCTTTTCTTTGGCTTACCTCTACATAGTCTATTCCCCCTTCAATCCATCAGGAATGCTGCTCTCAGACTCATCCACCTTACCAATCACACTGTGTCTGCTACTCCTCTCTGTCAATCCCTCCACCGACTTCCACTCATCAAACAAATTAAATTCCAAAATACTAACAACTACTAATAAAGCCATCCACAACTTAGCCCCCAGCTAAATCACTAGCCTAGTCTCTAGATACCAACCTATTCATTCTCTTCATTCCACTCAAGACCTCCTGCTCTCTATCTCCCTCATCACCTCCTCCCATGCTTGCCTCCAGGACTTTTCCAGACCCTCTCCATTCCTATGGAAAGCCTTACCCCAATCTGTCCAATTATCTCCTACTCTATTAGCTTTTAGACAATCCCTGAAAACCCTTCAGAGAAGCCTATCCTACCCACACCTAACAACTGTATTTTCATTTTCTCCATTAACTCAGGGCCGATCCTAGGGTCACAGGCGCCTGGGTGCAGAAATATTTCTGGCGCCCCCACATGGGTGTGGTCATCTTACTAACTCCTCCCCTTTACTAATGTTTCTATGGCAACAACTCCACCTCTCCATCTGTAAGCCCCACTACTTGGCTTTGACAATAACTTGGTTAACAACTTTGACAAGTCAAAATAAATGTTTTATTTATTGACAATCCTGTGTCAAGTGCATGTGAATCAAAAAGTGTATCAGAAAAAAAAACTTGGGCACAGTGGCTGCATTTGATGGGCAGTGTCAGCTTTTGATGGGCACGGTGGGCGTTTGGGCACAGTGGCTGCGTTTTATGGCTCAGTGGCTGTGTTTGGGCAGTGGCAGCTTTTAATGGGCAGAGTGGCAGTTTTTGATGGGCACAACAGTGGCTGTGTCTGATGGGCACAGTGTCAGCTTTTGATGGGCAGAGTGGCAGTTTTTGATGGGCACAGTGTCAGCTTTTGATGGGCAGAGTGGCAGATTTTGATGGGCAGAGTGGCAGTTTTTGATGGGCACAACAGTGGCTGTGTCTGATGGGCACAGTGTCAGCTTTTGATGGGCAGAGTGGTAGTTTTTGATGGGCACAGTGTCAGCTTTTAATGGGCAGAGTGGCAGCTTTTGATGGGCAGAGTGGCAGTTTTTGATGGGCAGAGTGGCAGCTTTTGATGGACAGAGTGGCAGCTTTTGATGGGCAGAGTGGCAGTTTTTGATGGGCACAGTGTCAGCTTTTGATGGGCAGAGTGGCAATTTTTGATGGGCACAGTGTCAGCTTTTGATGGGCAGAGTGGCAGTTTTTCATGGGCACAGTGTCAGCTTTTGATGGGCAGAGTGGCAGTTTTTGATGGGCACAATGTCAGCTTTTGATGGGCAGAGTGGCAGCTTTTGATGGGCAGAGTGGCAGTTTTTGATGGGCACAACAGTGGCTGTGTCTGATGGGCACAGTGTCAGCTTTTGATGGGCACAGTGTCAGCTTTTGATGGGCAGAGTGGCAGTTTTTGATGGGCACAGCATCAGCTTTTGATGAGCAGAGTGGCAGTTTTTGATGGGCACAGTGTCAGCTTTTGATGGGCAGAGTGGCAGCTTTTGATGGACAGAGTGGCAGTTTTTGATGGGCACAGTGGCAGCTTTTGATGGGCAGAGTGGCAGCTTTTGATGGGCACAACAGTAGCTGTGTTTGATGGGCAGCACAGACTACTGCCTTCCTTCCTTGATCGGCCTGGACGCCTGGTGCAGTGCAGGGACAGGGAGGCAGGCAGCCGCAGATCTGCTCTCTCCGGGAGGATTTCTTCCTGTTCCTTCTGTCTTCTCTTCTCTCTGTCTTCTTCAGACGGTAGACCAGCCAGCCAGGCACTAGTCTAGTCCACTCCGGCTCCGCTCCCTCTTAGCCACGCTCACGCTGTCTGAGAAGATGGCTGAGGTGGGCGGTGCTCTCAGCTCCCAGCTTCTTTACTAGCCGCGGAGGCGGCATGCAAGGAATGCTGGGGTGGCCGCGGCGCACTCTGAATGCTGGGGCGGCCGCAGCGTCCCTGAGTGACGTCACTCTCTGTTCCACAGCTAGACACTGGCCAAGCAGCCGGCTATTCTAGCTCGGCGCGCCTCTTCTGAAAAGAAATCCAGCGCTGGGGTGCGGCGCACCCTGTGCACCCCGGCCAGGATCGTCCCTGCATTAACTCATCCCCCACAATTATTACCTTTTGCATTGATTTGTATTGTAAGTGTACTGTCTGCCCCATGTTGTAAAGCGGTGCACAAACTGTTGGCACTATATAAATCCTGTATAATAATAATATACAGCTTATCCTTTAGCAGCTCAGAATGAGGCACTTATCCACTACTTTACATAGACTGCAGCTTTTCATTAGGGAATGCTGTTATTGATAGAAATGGTAATAAAATCAGATGAGAATATATACACATATATTGTAAATATTAATTGGGGTTTCCTTTTTCTTTTTTTTTTTAGTTAGGTTACAATGAAATACAACCAAGTATGTGTACATGGTACATGGTTCTGACTACATTGGCCTCTGTTGTTTCTGGACTCTCTGCATTGTGCTTCTGAGGTTGCGGTCAAGAGGACACACTTTATCATAAATGGTGTATATTATTGCGTTATTAGATGCGTGTCTACAATTTTATCTATTCCTTGACCCAAGCGAATGTTAAGACCTTTCTGCAACAACCTCTATTGAGCTACCCTGTGCAAGAGGCTCCTGGACATGTGAAGAGGTTGATTTTCTTTCTATTCATAGTGGTACAAATTATCGTCGCATGATCCTGGAAGTCGGCTATTATCCCACTTGATATGGTTAAAGCTCAGTGTAGCAATAAGGAGCCACTGAGTTTTTGGTCCCCCTAAAGTCTGCACAGCCAGGCAACATGCATTTTCTCAGGCAGAGACAAGAAACATTCCATGGGCTTGTTTTTTGGATTTATTAGTAAATTAAACTTGGATAGGGTAGAAGGGGTTATGGGATGCCCAACTTGACTCAAAGAACAACAAAATGAGGACAACTTCCTTTCTGTGGCACACTGCAAACAACAGATGCTTGACTGTATTCCCTCCAGAACAGTAACAGCCTCTATCAAAGTGATCCCCTTCTAAGAGCTCAGTGTCCCCTGTGTCGATATTTAGCAAAGTCCTAACTTGTAGGAGCTCTTGATCCCCTTAATGAAAAATTACCAGCCCACCTGGCTACGGTATCTGATCCAAAGGCAAGGGATTGGCTATGCAATAAACTGTCAACTAAAGACTCACCAAGAATTTGCATCTAGCAGATATCTCCCTTACAGGCCCTGGGGGTGTAGAAGTACTCATACTGTCCTTGTCCTGCAGTTATGAATAGAATTGCTTTCAGGCCTTCTGCTGGGCTAGTTCCTTTCCAGGCTATGCAGGCTGTCTTTCCTTGGTGGACTGCAGGGCAGTGGAGCTCCTTCTTTCAGCTTTCCTCCTTCCTCCAGCCTGGAGGCAGAACCCCCTTCCGGGGACCCCTCCCAGGCTACGCAGCAGCACTTTAATCGTCCATCTTTCACCCGACTCCTCTTACTGGCCAGGCTCCACAATATTTATGGGCCTATCTGACTGCCCTGGCAAGCTTCTAGTCTGGGGATTGGTCAGACTCCCATGAATATTCACATTCCTGCTACTATACCCCACCCACTAGCTTCTAGAAGTTTCCATTAACCTTCAAAACCAGGGGAAGGCGATAGAGGCCTGGTGTGTAGAGCCTTACAGCCTGACCTGCATCTGACCCAATTAACAGACTCATGCAACTACCATGAGTCAAGAAAATTTTCCTATACCTATTCAAGCACTAGAGGGTGCTACATAAGGTATCTTGGATCATGATAAATGAAGACTTTTGGCCCTTCTTAATGGCAAAGCGATGTTCGAAAAGGTTTAGAACCCATGTATCTCCTACCTCTCAGGAAATGTCTTATCATTACCTATTTTAGAAAACGGGTGGTTTCTTGGCTTTATCTTCTTTATCACCTTTCTTTTTCTTGTTCTTTTATAGGGGCTGCCTTCCATTCCATCACAGCATCCCATGTAACGTAGCGCCTGAGATCTGAACTGGGCAAGGTGGTCGAGGGGAATCCCTCTCCAGGTATATTCTTCTTGTTTGCCCAGCTCAGGCTTGTTTTCTCTGTCTCAGAGTGACACATTGTATTGGAAATAGCATTTCATACATACTGAAAGAGGCCTGTAAGATCCCACTCACTTACAATCACCTTGTTTGCCTACAAATTCTTTATGCATTGGTTCTAATATTTGAAGTCACACAGGATTATTGTTATGTAACTGTCTGTAACCCAAGTATGGGAATTTGACTCTCATTTGCGCTTTCTCCCTCTATATATAATGCATTCTCTCTTTTTTTCTTTTTCTATGTAAGGATGACAATTGTACTCATGTGTCAACCTCACTCTGTTTTGTATACCCCTCTTTTATTGGAAAAATAATACAAATTATTGGACTTTTTTTTGTTGTTGCTATTGTTCATGTTCCTCAAGGCAGTGTCCAGCCCCTATTAGCCCAGAGAATGTCCTGAATTGTTTTGTTTTTTTAACATTTAGTTCCCATTGAATTCAATAGGGCTCATATTCAACACACAAACTTTAGTAGTGCTTACCCAACCATGCATGAATCAAACACAGTTTCATTCAGCTCACAAATAGTAGATATCAAATAATGTACATTCTCTTTGTAGATTGAGGAAGGCATTTGTATCCCTTTCAGCATAAGCAGTCAATGAAAACGTATTATGCTGGCCTCAATACAAACCCTAATGTGCTTGGTGACTCAAATTCAAGAGAGAATGGGGGGCTGCAAAAATAAACCATAAAAGGAAGTTTGGGGAAAGAAGCCACTAAAGTATTTAAGCTTGTCCATATTCACATGGAGGGGTGGGTGATTGGGTTTGTTATAGCCTTTCTGTCACATGGATGAAACCAAAGCAATTTGTTTGTGAGAAGAAAAGCCATTCAGAGAAAGACCTTGATGGATTATTTTAGAGGACTTGAAAGACCTGAGAAAGTAACTGAAACAGCAAAAAAGAACTGGGATATTGTCCAGAAGTCCTTATGCTTCTCCCATATTGGGGGTCAGTAATAAAAACGGCTCTATCAGAATATGCATTAACCATGACCACTTGATGATCTGATAGTCTTATGCCCCGTACACACGGTCGGATTTTCCGATGGAAAATGTCCGATCGGAGCGTGTTGTCGGAAATTCCGACCGTGTGTGGGCTCCATCGGACATTTTCCATCGGATTTTCCGACACACAAAGTTGGAGAGCAGGAGATAAAATTTTCCGAAAACAAAATCCATTGTCGGAAATTCCTATCGTGTGTACACAAATCCGACGGACAAAGTGCCACGCATGCTCAGAATAAATAAAGAGATGAAAGCTATTGGCCACTGTGCCGTTTATAGTCCCAACGTACGTGTTTTACGTCACCGCGTATAGAACGATCGGATTTTCCGACAACTTTGTGTGACCGTGTGTATGCAAGACAAGTTTGAGCCAACATCCGTCGGAAAAAATCCTAGGATTTTGTTGTCGGAATGTCCGAACAAAGTCCGACCGTGTGTACAGGGCATTAGAGGGACACTGGAAGAAGCAGTTTCATAACAAAGGGTTGAAGCTTTCCCTCAAGAACTGTCAGTTCTGTCATTTTTCACTTATTTGAAACATGTCATCTTTGCCAAAGGAGTGGCCACTGGCCCCAAGAAGTTAGTGGCTGTCACCTGTTGAATACACCAGAGACTGTGTTGTAGTTCCTGTGTTGCTGTTCTGTGACCATCAGAGACTGTGCTGCAAGTTCTATTTCTGTTCCTGTGCTGTTTTTAAGGAGAGATGTCATACTACACTGCAGCCAGAGACTATGCTTTGTGAGGTGAGTGTATAGCAACAGCCAGTGATGTGAGCTGTTGTTGCTAAAAACTCTTTACATTTGTTTCTTTTGCTACTGTTTAAGCGTTGCTGTTCATGGATTTGCATCTTAACCCATGGGGGTACAAATACTGTACTCCTAGTTTTGAGTATTTTTAGTCCAATTGTGTGCTGTGCTCACTACTTTACTGTGATATATTACCTTTGTCTGTTACTTGCTCATTTACTGTAACACATGGCTTTAACCCTTTTGCTAGTCCATTTTACAGCCACAGGTGTGTCAGTGAGATTGAATACAGTCATGGCTAGATCATCAAAGGGAAGAACAGAAGGACCTATTCAACCAGTTGCTCCCCTGGAAACAGCACTACACATATTTGGTTGGTAAATATTACCTTTTATTTAGGTCTCTACAGTTTGTATCACTACACAGATATACAGTATATTTCAAGCACATTTCCAAATATCAAGCAAAGTGGTTTTCATGAGACATTTATCTTACACACTTTATTCTGCTATAGTTTAACAATTCCTAATATATAACAATATCTACACTGATTTAAGCCAGCACTTGCAGATAAGATTATATGTTAATTTACAAATTTATGAATGAAGAAAAGAGTTTAATTGAGCTGTTAGACTTTAGATAGTTCTGAAGGGTTTTGTTTTTCTGGAAAGACTGCTCTAGACAATGCCAAAGATTACAAATACTGCTGTGTGTGTCACATGTTGAAGTACTTCTCATAACACAGAGCAATGTGTGAAGATATGCCATTTGCATTTTGATTAAAATATAGTCTTATGTGTTAAACAGTTTATATACATGACAACATGTGCAATTATAATCCTTTTTAAGAAAAAACAAAACAAAACTAGTTAAACTGACATTCTTACAAATATTGAAGAATTGTGCACTGGAAAGTTTTCTGCATGTAATGGTAAGGATATATTGGCAGCCAGCATGTCTGCCTCCATAGTAAGAGCTTGCTATGGGGCACACACAGAAGTGATGGAGCCAAGTGTGCTGGCAGGGGACCCCAGAGGAGGAAGTTCAGGGCTGCTCTGTGCAATTGCAAACTCAAAATCTCCTGCGCTTGAGAGTGGACCCGGAGATATCAATAAACTATATTTCCATCTTGGCTTTTATGCATAAGTCTCTCTTTTCTGCCCTCATTAGGCTGAGGGAGTCTGATACCACTGAAACCACAAAACAAAGCAGAGGACACACTCCCACCTAGTGAATTATACTAAAAACAGGACTTTAGCTAAGGAAAAGGGGGTAAGTACAAAATGACAATTGCATCAAAACTCATCATAAAGAACAGCACCATCCAGTCCACAGTACATCATAACATGTGACAAGACAATTGGGGATCCAACCGGCTAACGCGTTTCGAGGACATGCCTCTTCCTCAGAGCTAACAGGACTGTTTCCTGCACCCAACTTAAATAGCAAAGTGACATGGCTATTGTCAAATAGAGGCGTCACCAGCATGCCCCATGGGTGAGATTAACCCCCCCATACATCATCTATCTCCACATGATAAACAACAGATAAACCCATATGCATTACACCATAAGAACCATCAATGATGATTGTCTCATAATGAATGAATAAATGCAACATGTAAAATGTACCCCGAGATCAACATGTACCAGTCTTGCACCATTTCAAAGTATGATCTTGTCATTAAAGACATGTATACATATACTGTACATGTGTGTGGGTGTATGCTATACGTTCACATCAGTTACAAATCCCCTTTAGAGATATATGATGTATGAGGGGATCTAATCCTGCCCATGGGGCATGTTGGAGATGCCCTTATTTGACAATAGCCATGTCACGTTACTATTTAAGTGGGGCTAAAGAAAACAGTCCTGTTGGCTCTGAAGAAAATGCAAGTCCTCAAAACGTGTTAGCCTGTTGGATCTCTGATTGTCCTGTCACACATTATGATGTGCTGTGGACTGGATGGTGCTGTTCTTTATGATGAGATTTGATACAATTGTCATTTTGTGAGTATAATACTTATCCCCTTTTTTTAAAAACATTTATTAAACATGTTTTTGGAATAATTCATGAGGTCGGTGTGCCCTCTGTTTTATTTTGTGGTTTCTGCTCTGGGCAATACATGTTTTTATTTTAAAAATTGCCTTTAATAACACTTTAATTAGTGGTGTTCGCTGCATTTTTCTTCTTGATTTTTCTTCTAATTATGCATGCATGTCTTTTGTTTTATTTTGTCATAATACCTTGAATGCCTGCCTATTGTTCTAAATGTTTATGACCAATTATTTAAGAGGGTGTGGCTAAAATGGGGTCATGATTTTTTTCTGGGCGTGAATCAAAAGTTGGCATGGTCAGTAAGGTGTCCCGACCTTTTCATTCTGGTCACCTTAATACTGGAGCATCTGCCAAAGTGCTCTTAATAGGTGCTGGTTCAAATAGAGCTTAAAGTGGTTGTAAAGGCACAAGGCTTTTTACCTTCATGCATTCTATGCATGAAGGGGAAAAAAACCCTTCAGTGTGCAGCAGCCCCCCAGGCCCCCTAATACTTGCCTAAGCCCCCCCCTCGATCCAGTGATGTCCAGGAGAGCCTTACCTCTACGGAGACTCGCGCTCCAGATGGGCTTTTTGCAGCAGCAGAAGCCATTGGCTCTCACTGCTGTCAAGCACAACCAGTGAGCCAATCAGGAGATGGAGGGGTGGGCCGAACCGCGGTTCCCTGTGTGAATGGACACACAGAGCAGCGGCTCAGCTCGGGTGCCCCATAGCAAGCTGCTTGCTATGGGGGCACCCAGCAGGAGGGACGGGCCAGTAGCACTGACGTGGGACCCGAGAAGAGGAGGATCCGGTCTGCTCTGTGCAAAACCACCGCACAGAGCAGGTGAGTATAACATATTTGTTATTGTTTTAAAATAAAAAACAAGACTTTAATATCAAATTAATTTGTAGAACTCTGCACACTGTACAGTCTCCAAAAATGAATGACAGGATCTGCACATGTATAGAACAACCACTCTTTTTGCAACCTATGCTTTTAAAACTTTAGGTAGCTCAATTTTGTTAGAGGGCCATATACAACACACATCAGGTCATAAAAGTATGTACTTTATTTTGTCTTGAACAGTCCAGGAGTCTATATTTTTCTTTTATGTATATTGTGGATGTTTATTTGCAGAACTGCTTTTAGATGAGTAGCAATGAAGGTATTATGATTTACTAGCATTGTACTTGGAACTAAAAACCCTATTCAAATTCATCTCTCTTACAGTCTTTTTCATAGGGGTTCTCAGTACAGAAAAGTTGATGTATAATTTACAGGAATAACAAGTTGTATTGTTATCCCCATTGTACACCACAAAACGGTGATTGATCTGACAACAATAACACACATTACTCAAAGAAAACACAAGTAATTTACCTTTACATTTCTGAATGGGATTTTGCCCTTTCCCTTCCTTCATGTCTTCACAAAAGCAATCAAACATCACTAAATTATTTCATCCATGTATTGCTATCTTTGAAACACAGAAAACAACTGATTAGAGAAACTTGAAACTAACAATAACCTACCAATTCACTGCTGAGGGTCACTTACTGTAAGTATGTTCTTCTATTGACAATGCCTGTGTAGTTGATAACGTTTTTAGCAGTAGCACTCAAAACATTAATATGAGTAGTGCCTAATTTCTGAGATACTGCACAGTGCAATAATACATTGACTTCTAGGGTAAAATATAATGTCTGATCATATATCATACCCTTAAAGTGTTTGTAAAGGCTAAAGATTTTTACCTTAATGCATTTCAGCATTAAGGAAGAAAAAACTTTTTTTGCAGCTCCCCCTACTCCTCTCCCCCCAACCCCTCTCCCCCAATCTTGACCCAGCACTGCACTTGAGAGCAGTGGTGCTACTCTATCTCACCTTCCTCACTGGACTCAGTGAATGCAGTGGGAGTCATTGGCTCCTGCTTGAAATCCAGTGACAAGGGAGCAGGGAGTGGAGCATTGGCAGGGGACCCTAGAGGGGGAGGATCGGGGTTAGAATTGTTTTGCACAGAGCAGGTAAGTATGGAATATTTTATATTTTGCCACAAGTTGTGGGAAATTTACAAACTTTTATTTTTTATTTTTTGCACAAAGTTGTCACTAAATGATATATTGCTCAAACATGCCATGGGCATATGTGAAATTACACCACAAAATACATTCTGCTGCTTCTCCTGAGTACGGGGATACCACATGTGTTGGACTTTTTGGGAGCCTAGCCGTGTACAGGACCCTGAAAACCAATCACCGCAGGCTTTCTAAGGGCATAAAATGGTGATTTCCCTTCCTCACTACCTATCAGTTTCGAAGGCCATAAAATGTCAAGATAGCACAACCCCCCCCCCAAATGAACCCATTTCGGAAAGAAGACATTTCAAGCTATTTGTTGAGAGGCATGTTGAGTCCATAGAATATTTTAAGTGTCAGAAAATTATTATTATTTTTTTTTTTTTTTTTACACAAAGTTGTCACTAAATGATATATTGTTCAAACATGGCATGGTTATATGTGGAATTACACCCAAAAATACATTCTGCTGCTTCTCCCGAGTATGGGGATACCACATGTGTAAGCTTTCTAAGGGAGTACATTTTTTATTTCACCTCTCACTGCCTATCACAGTTTCAGAGGTCATGAAATGCCCAGAGAGCACAACCCCCCCCCCTCAAATGACCCAATTACCTCAAGCTATTTGCTGAGAGGCATGTTGAGTATTTTTCAGATCTTGCTTTTTTGTCACAAAGTTTTGAAAATTGAAAAAAGAAAAAAAATTATCTTTACTTTCTTCATTTTCAAAAACAAATGAGAGCTGCAAAATACTCACCATGCCTCTTAGCAAACACCTTGGGACTTTCCGAAATGGGGTCAGTTGAGGGGGGGTTGTGCTATCTGGACATTTCAGGGCCTCCGTAATTGTGATAGGTAGTGAGGAGTAAAATCACAATTTTACGCCTTTAGAAAGCCTGAAGGCGGTGCTTGGTTTTTGGGGTCCTGTACGCGGCTAGGCTCCCAAAAAGTCTCACACATGTGGTATCCCCATACTCAGGAGAAGCAGCAGAATGTATTTTGGGGTGTAATTCCACATATAACCATGGTATGTGTGAGCAATGTATCATTTAGTGACAACTTTGTAAAAAAAAAAAAAAACTAATTAAATTTTCCCAAAACTTGTGGCAAAATATAAAATATTCCATGGACACAACATGCCTTTCAGCAAATAGCTTGAAGTGTCAATTTTTGAAAATGGGGTCAGTTGTGGGGGTTTTGTGCTATCTTGACATTTCATGGCCTCTGAAACTGTGATAGGTAGTGAGGAAGTGAAATCACTATTTTACGCCCCTAGAAAGCCTGAAGGTGGTGATTGGTTTTCGGGGTTGTGCACAGCTAGGCTCCCAAATAGTCTCACAATTGCAATTTTTTTTCACACAGTATTTGTGCAGCAATTTTTCAAATGCAATTTCTTTGGAAAAAAAAACACATTTTTGAATTCTAATGCACTAAAACACACTATATTGCCCAAATGTTTAATGAGATAAAAAAGATGATCTTAAACCGAGTACGTGTATACCAAACACAACACGCTTTAAAATTGAGCACAAACGTGCAGTGGCGACAAACTACATTCAAAAAAAGCCTTTACAGGTTACCACTTTAGATTTACAGAGGAGGTCTACTGCTAAAATTGCTGCCCTCAATCTGACGTTTGCAGTGATACCTCACATGCATGGTGAAATTGCTGTTTACATACCACACGAGACCGACGATTGCGTTCGCCTTTGCTCGTGAGCACAGGAGGACAGGAGTGCTTTTTTTTTTTTAATTATTTAATTTGCTTTTTTATTTTATTTTTAAACTGTTCCTTTCATTTTTTTTTCATCCCCTATGATAGCCTGTGGGCTGCATGAAAAAAAAGAGATTGATTGGTGGGTATGCCCACCATTAGAATACTGCCCTTCATCCACCCACTTCTAATAATGGGCATACACTGTGGTGGTGAAATAATCTCCTACAGCAATGGAGTCGCTGATTTACGTATCGTGAGAGCAAATGCTGTTGCTGTCAAGATAAATAAATCAGTGCAAACAATGGTAACAATAAAACAACTTATTTTTTATCACAATCTGTGCCTAAAAAATATTTTCCAAAGCATGGGAGCAATCCGCCCCTAATGTTAGGAGCAAATCGCCCCTCTACTCCTGCCCCCATGCTTTGGCATATATGCTCTTTTTTTTAACTGTGGTGGTGAAATCACCTCCTACAGTGCTGGAGTCACAGCTTTATGTATTGTGTGAGCAATGCTGTTGCTGTCAGAATAAATAAACCCATGCTGTAGCTGAATGGTGTACCTGCTAAGCAAATGATGGTTAACAATAAACAAAGTAACATTACAGTACAACAGTAAGATATACCATACCTGCAAAGCAAATACAATAAAACACAGTAAAAATAAAACATTACAGTTCTAAAATACAGTAACAATAGAGATAGAACAATATATCTAGAACAATAGAGAGTGAACAATAGAGCCGACAATAGAGAGTGGCTAGTATTACTCCACTAGTGTGTGGTAGCAATTGAAACAGTCACCAATGCAGAGACTAGGTTTGTCAGGACAGGATGGTCACTAAAAGTGGGTATCACGCCCATATCTGCGTTTTCTGCAGGCACATCTTTTTTGAGGGTTTCTTTGGGTAGGGGTACCAGGGAGGACATATGGAAAATGCCTCTCATGCAGCCGGCTCTCTGCATTTGCATTGGAAAGGTGGGCCACAGCACCATCTGGAAACAGAAGGGCTGTGATGATTTCTTCCTGGAATTTTAGGAAAGATCCAGTTTGTCCTGAAGCTTTGTATAGCAGAAAAGTATTCAGCAGATCCAATTGGAATAATTATACTTTTTTATACCAGCATCCAGGTATGGCGCCAACAACTGGTCGTTGAGGCCCACCCCTCCTATGTTAAGGTTGTATTTGTGGATAGAGAGTGGTTTCTCCACAACACCAGTCGCCGCAGGAATTTGGACTGCCGTATCTGCGTGAAGGGAGGACAGAACAAAAACATTCCGTGTATCCCTCCACTTCACTGCTAACAAAATATTACATTTCAAGCAGGCTCTCTCCCCCCGTCTACGTTGGAATTCTACAAGCAGCTGGGGGAAGCTCTGGCGATTAGATTGCATGGTGCCACATTGTCATAAACCAGATGTGACCAGAACTGTGTGACTGCAACAGAGTGAACCAGACATAAATAAGTGAAAGTAAGTTTATTTAAGGAAAATGCATATGTGAACACACCACAAATACAAGTGAACAACCAAACAATCAGTGATATAAAACCAACCAGCATATGTAGCAAGAGGGAGTACCAGAATCGTAGTAAAGCCAGGCCGGGGTCATAAACACGGAATCAGTAGCTGGGAAGGGAGATAAACAGGACAAGAGAGGATGGATGGATACAGGAGGGACGGGTCAGGTAATAGGCTCAGAGTCCAGAGTCCAGGGTTCAGGGTTCAGGTAACGGACAGGAAACAGGATCAACAGGTTCCAGGAATCAGGCTTCAGGTTCAGGTTACAGAATCAGGCTACAGGATCAGGGTAACAGGATGCAGATCAGGGCTCAAGGACAATACCAGGGCAACATAAGTGTGCAATTGCCGGGTATTTATACTGCAGCTCTGCTAATTAACGTCAGGTGACACCCGTCTGCAGAGAGGAATACCTGCTCCATACTGCCAGGATCCATCCGCTGGTGGACGCCAGTACTGCGGCCCAAAGATGACATAACATTAACAGGGAAAAGCTCTCCTGACAGTTCCAAACTGCCAAGAGACACCTGCTGGTGGACCTCAGTACTGCATGCCGAATAACAGATATTACCAGCGGATGGAACATTTCCTGACAGTACCCCCCTCAAAGGAGCAGCCTCCGGACGCTCCAACTGGTTGCAATTGTCCATAGTCTATGGCATCAAGCAGAACAGCAGATGGGGGTACATCAGGCTGGGCCACAGGCACTTCAGGTGGGGCATCAGGCACCTCAGGGCAGACAGCGGGCACATCAGGCCAGACAGTGGGCTCCGGGTCCTCTAGCTGGGCAGCAGGCTCATCGGACTGGACATCGGGTACCGAGATATCAGACCAGGCAGCAGGTACTGGACCCTCAATCTGGACAGTGGGCACAGGCATTGGTACAACAGGCTGAGTAGCAGACACTGGCACAACAGGCTGGGCAGCAGATGGTGGCACAACAGGCTGGGCAGCAGACGGTGGCACAACAGGCTGGGCAGCAGGTGGCACAACAGGCTGGGCAGCAGGCATGGGCACGTCACGCTGGGCAGCAGGCATGGGCACTTCACGCTGGGCAGCAGGCATGGGCACTTCACGCTGGGCAGCAGGCATGGGCACTTCAAGCTGGGCAGTGGGCTCATCAAGCTGGGCAGCGGGCTCATCAAGCTGGGCAGCGGGCTCATCAGGCTGGAGAGCGGGCACATCAGGCTGGAGAGCGTGCACATGAAGCTGGAGAGCAGGCACTGGCACTTCTGTCTGGAACACTGGCACCGAGACATCAGGCTGGAAGGCAGGCACCGAGACATCTGGCTGGGAGGCAGGCACGCACCGAGGCATCAGGCTTGGAGGCAGGCACCGAGGAGTCAGGCTGGAATGCAGGCACCGAGGCGTCAGGCTGGAATGCAGGCACCGAGGCGTCAGGCTGGGAGGCAGGCACCGAGGCGTCAGGCTGGGAGGCAGGCACTGAGGCGTCAGGCTGGGAGGCAGGCACCGAGGCGTCAGGCTGGGAGGCAGGCACCGAGGCGTCAGGCTGGGAGGCAGGCACCGAGGCGTCAGGCTGGAAGGCAGGCACCGAGGCGTCAGGCTGGAAGGCAGGCACCGAGGTGCCAGGCTGGAAGGCAGGCACCGATACATCAGGCTGGAAGGTGGACACATCTGACTGGAAGGTAGGCACGTCAGGCTGGAAGGCAGGTACATCAGGCTGGAAGGCAGGCGCCGAGACATCAGGCTGGAAGGCAGGCACAGAGACATCAGGCTGGAAGGCAGGCACCGAGGCGTCAGGCTGGAAGGCAGGCACCGAGGCGTCAGGCTGGAAGGCAGGCACCGATACATCAGGCTGGAAGGTGGACACATCTGACTGGAAGGTAGGCACGTCAGGCTGGAAGGCAGGTACATCAGGCTGGAAGGCAGGCGCTGAGACATCAGACTGGAAGGCAGGCACAGAGACGTCAGGCTGGGAGGCAGGCACCGAGGCGTCAGGCTGGGAGGCAGGCACCGAGGTGTCAGGCTGGGAGGCAGGCACCCGAGGCGTCAGGCTGGGAGACAGGCACCGAGGCGTCAGGCTGGGAGGCAGGCACCCGAGGCGTCAGGCTGGGAGGCAGGCACCCGAGGCGTCAGGCTGGGAGGCAGGCACCCGAGGCGTCAGGCTGGGAGGCAGGCACCGAGGCGTCAGGCTGGGAGGCAGGCACCGAGGCGTCAGGCTGGGAGGCAGGCACCGAGGCGTCAGGCTGGGAGGCAGGCACCGAGGCGTCAGGCTGGGAGGCACACACCAAGGCGTCAGGCTGGGAGGCACGCACCGAGGCGTCAGGCTGGGAGGCACGCACCGAGGCGTCAGGCTGGGAGGCAGGCACCGAGGCGTCAGGCTGGAATGCAGGCACCGAGGCGTCAGGCTGGAAGGCAGGCACCGAGGCATCAGGCTGGAAGGCAGGCACCGAGGCGTCAGGCTGGAAGGCAGGCACCGATACATCAGGTGGAAGGTGGACACATCTGACTGGAAGGTAGGCAGGTCAGGCTGGAAGGCAGGTACATCAGGCTGGAAGGCAGGCGCTGAGACATCAGGCTGGAAGGCAGGCATAGAGACATCAGGCTGGAAGGCAGGCACAGAGACATCAGGCTGGAAGGCAGACACTGGGATGTCAGACTGGGTTGGATTAGCTGGTGCGGAGGCAGGTTGGGTTACTGGCAGGATTGTCCTGGTTGGAAAAAACTTTCATTTTTTCTTTGGCTTAGCCACTGAAGCTCTGTAGGTGAGGGGTGCAGCAGACTGGAAAGGAGGATTGGGATTTGGCAGATAAGAGGTAACAGTAGCTGGAGGAAGTTCCTGTGGGTTTGTAGGCAGCTGAGAAGAGGCAGGTGAGTTGAATGCAGGATAGGTACAGGGAGCAGAGACTGGATATGAATATTTGGTTGGCAGCAGCGTATACTGAGCTGCAACTGTGGTTGACACGGGTGATGGGGAAACATACATTTGGGTAGGCTGGTGTTTGGTGGCAGAGGTGGTTTGTTTGGCTGGAGCTGCTTGCATCATGTCAGACCATGCTGAAAGTATAGGTTTTACAAACTGTGCTTTTAAATCTCCCTGTCTAACAAAAGACTGAGCAGACACAATGCACTCAGCAATCACCTGTGCGGAACAGGCTGAGTAGTGCTCACAAAAATCGGCTGGATCATCTTCAAAAAGCCATACTAGGGATACAACCTGATTCAAATCAAAAGGAGGAGTGAAATCATCACGGCCCTCTGGAATACAGGGCAGGGCCAGCTCAGTACAGATCTTGATCAAAGGCTGCACCTCCCCAAACAATATATAACCCTGATCGACCAGTGAGTGAGCCAAACGTATAGTGGCAAACAACTGGTCACTAGACCATCCTTTCAAAGCCTGGTGGCAATAATCACTACTTTCAGATGCCAGCAGAGAAAAATAAATAACCTCATCGGCATTCATGTTTGCAACCAACTGAATCAAAATGGTTCCTCAGTGCAGCCACTTCTGGTCAGGGTTGGCCCTGGTATTCTGTCATAAACCAGATGTGACCAGAACTGTGTGACTGCAACAGAGTGAACCAGACATAAATAAGTGAAAGTAAGTTTATTTAAGGAAAATGCATATGTGAACACACCACAAATACAAGTGAACAACCAAACAATCAGTGATATAAAACCAACCAGCATATGTAGCAAGAGGGAGTACCAGAATCGTAGTAAAGCCAGGCCGGGGTCATAAACACGGAATCAGTAGCTGGGAAGGGAGATAAACAGGACAAGAGAGGATGGATGGATACAGGAGGGATTGGTCAGGTACAAGGCTCAGAGTCCAGAGTCCAGGGTTCAGGGTTCAGGTAACGGACAGGAAACAGGATCAACAGGTTCCAGGAATCAGGCTTCAGGTTCAGGCTTCAGGTTCAGGCTACAGGATCAGGCTACAGGATCAGGCTACAGGATCAGGCTACAGGATCAGGCTACAGGATCAGGGTAACAGAATGCAGATCAGGGCACAAGGACAATACCAGGGCAACATAAGTGTGCAATTGCCGGGTATATATACTGCAGCTCTGCTAATTAACGTCAGGTGACACCTGTCTGCAGAGGGGAATACCTGCTCCATACTGCCAGGATCCATCCGCTGGTGGACGCCAGTACTGCGGCCCAAAGATGACATAACATTAACAGGGAAAAGCTCTCCTGACAGTTCCAAACTGCCAAGAGACACCTGCTGGTGGTCCTCAGTACTGCATGCCGAATAACAGATATTACCAGCGAATGGAAGATTTCCTGACACACATGTGCCATTTTCACAATCAAAAAGGTGACTAAAAAGTGGAACACTCGTGTAATAATTGTCCACGTACAAGTGGTACCCCTTTCCAAATAAGCATGACACCAAGTCCCACATAATCTTACCAGTGCTCCTTATGTAGTCTGGGCAGTTCTCCGGCTCCACGTGACTATCTTTTCCCTCATAAACCATAAATCTATATGTATAGCCTGTTGCCCTGTCACAGAACTTATACATCTTGACCCCATATCTGGCACGCTTGCTGGGAAGATACTGTTAGATAGACAAACAGCCAGAAAACTTAATCAGGGACTCATCAATGCAGACAACTTGATCGGGAGTAAACAAGGCTGCAAACTGCTGGTTGAAGTGGTTTACGAGGGGCTGAATTTTGTGGAGCCAATCGTATCCAGGGTCACCCCGAGGATGACAGAAATCATTGTCATGGAAATGCGTGAACCGTAAAATCTGCTCGTTTCGTGTCCTGGTCATGGAGGCAGAGAACATGGCCATATGGTGAATTGGGTCAGCGGACCAATATGACCACCACTCACTTTTTTAAATTATGTCCATGAGGAGGATAAACCCAGGAAGGTCTTAAATTTGGAGACCGTAATAGTCCTTCAATCTCTGACAAGGGGCAACTGGGGATTAGGGGCGTTGAATTGACCAGCATACAAATTGCTTTGGTTCACAACAGATCTATAGAGATCTTCGGTGAAAAACAGAAAATAAAAATCAAGTGACGGAAAAGCAACTGTTTCCTCCTGAATTGAACCGATGGAAGATAGAAGATAGAAGAAAGAAGATAGAAGAAAGAAGAAGCATTTAAATAAAGGAATTGTCAAAAACTGTCTCTTGTCATTTTTAACATTTTTGACAGTTGTTTTGTGAAATGGTAGGGGTATTTTTGTACCCCCTTACCATTTCACACAGGAGGGAGGGCTGGCATTTGGGGTCCCCTTGTTAAAGGGGGCTTCCAGATTCCGATAAGCCCCCCACCCGCAGACCCCCACAACCACTGGGCAAAGGTTGTGGGGATGAGGCCCTTGTCCCCATCAACATGGGGACAAGGTGTTTTGGGGGGCTACCCCAAAGCACCCTCCCAATGTTGAGGGCATGTGGCCTGGTATGGTTCAGGAGGGGGGCGCTCTCTTGTCCCCCCTCTTTTCCTGCAGCCTGCCAGGTTGCGTGCTCGGATTAGGGTCTGGTATGGAATTTAGGGGGACCCCCACGTCATTTTTTTTTTAAATTTTGGTTCGGGGTTTCCCTGTGGGGAATTCCCATGCCGTTTTTATCAATGAACTTTAATGTGTATTGTCGGACCGGCATTTCATTAATAGCCGCGAGTAGTTTTAAATGACTTTTTTCCTTTGAAATGTAATTTTGCTGTCAGACTGTTCTAAACATGGGAATCATGCGCCCCTTTACAGGCATACTATAGACACCCTCCAGGTACGAAATTTAAAGGAATATTACACTTTTATTGTTTCACTTTAAGCATTATTAAAATCACTGCTCCCGAAAAAACGTCCATTTTTAAAACTTTTTTTTGCATTGATCCATGTCCCCTGGGGCAGGACTCAGGTCCCCAAACACTTTTTATGACAATAACTTGCATATAAGCCTTTAAAATTAGCACTTTTGATTATTCATGTTCGTGTCCCATAGACTTTAACGGTGTTTGCGTGGTCGAACAAATTTTTTGCCTGTTCGCAAGTTCGAACAGGGGGGTGTTCGGCTCATCCCTACTGGTACACTAGTGAGACTCACAGGAAAAAGAGCACCTCACTGTCAGTGACTGCTTCAAATACTACCAAAAAAACTGTTAGCGTTTGCAGGGATCAGGCCTGACTCTGCGAATGCTGCAGTTATGTGTTTAGTGTTTTGTAAGTGACATTGATCGATTGATACTGCACTTTGGTGAGCTGGCCTGGGTAGAGGGGCTAAATGCAGGTGCTAGCAGGTATCTGGGCTGATCCCACTAACACTGCATTTTTGGGAACCCTAAACTACTGGGGACGGTAGTATAGATCTGATGAGATCAAGTATTGATCCGTTCAGACACTATATTACCAAGGGAGGTGTATGGTGCGTGCGTGGGTGTTAGCGCTAGTGGCACTAATCTGACGCTGCCTGGGGTGATGCAGACCCTAATTGATGCTAAAACCTGCTATCACCCACTGGGTGATCAGGGGGTTAAACCTTTTATTATGATATATACGGGGGGTGTCCTGACGTTATAAAAAAATATCTAGCTAACCAGCATCACCCGTGACACTAATATGATCACTGGTGACAGGGGGTAATCAAGGGTTAAACCTTTATTATGGGGGGTTAGGGGAGGTCCCAAGACCTATCTGGGGCTACTACTAAGTACCCTAATGCTGATTAGTGTCACAAATGACACCAGTACAGTGATCAAAGAAAAATATTAACACTGGACTAGGTGACACAGTGACAGGGAGTGAAGGGGTTAACTGAGGCAATCGGGGGGTGATCGGGGGGTTAATAAAAAATATATGCCTATGTGTACTGTGTCAGTGCAGTGCACGTTTGGATGTCCTCTCTCTGGAACGGAAAATAATTACAGAGAGGGAGATGACATCACTTCCCATGTCTGTGTTTACACTTACACAGGCAGGGGAGGATTTCATTTGTCAGGACCGATCAGGAGGTCCAGGGCAGAAATCATTGGCCTGGGCCTGGAGACTGGTTGATACTAAAGCAAATTCTATCGACGCGGCCACCTAGGCGGCCTCGCACCCGACGTAAGGTAACATTGTTTTGCCCAGCTGAGCCAACCTGCCACAGTAAAATGGCGGCGGCTGGTCCGGAAGTGGTTAACACTACATAGAATAAATAACACAGATTGAAAAATAAAAGAAAATCAGACTACCAAAATGCAAATATTACACCACTTTCTCTACCATTACCTGGAAATAATTACACATAGTTAACCTCATTCAAACATATTATAAAAACTGCATAAAAATTCATTCAGAAAATTCAAAGCATTCTCTGAATGTAGCCTGTGCCAAGCGCCTGACCTCCTGTGTGCACAAGCAGCAGGGCAGCCACTCAGTATGAGACAAAGAAGCAAGTGGAGATCACTGGAGTAGCGGTGTCCACTTCTGTAATTTCCAGCTTCCAGGGGCCCCGATCAGGGATGGTATATCCATAGTTACATTCTCCGAGCTGGTCAAAGGTATAAAATATCCTTACCTGGAACTCATCTTTAAAGTGAATCCATGCTTTGTTCATGCTGGACAATGCAACAGATTTACCTAACTTCTGCTTTCCCCTAGTTGCAAGTAGCTCTCTCTCTCTCTGTACCCTTTGGCTGCAAGGATTTAGGAGAGATAGCCTTTCTTTCTGCTCTTAAATGACAGCACTGGGTGCCTAAACTGCCAATCATCAAACACCAGCACCGATAGGTAGGGAAAAGTGAGTCATGTGTTTTGGAATATTGGATACTTCTCTTTGCTCCTGGTAGCATTGCTCCACGTTCCAATATCTAAGTTGTTGACTGCAGTCCAGTAAATATCTAGCTCTGTTTGTCATTCCTTGTCTGCATGTAGTGCTCCCTAGGAGAGTGGTTTATTTCACTTAACTTTTCCTACAACAATTACTTTCCTCCTACAGTTACTGTACTTTGCAAGGATATTTCCCATGTTTGTACTTTCTACTAAATAGTATAGTTTCTTGGTCTTACATTTCTTTTGCAGGTCTCTAGCTGCATTTTAATGTCATTAATAATTTCATGTGATGTGTCACCACATTCTGCATGCTACACGTGGACTATGCTGCAGATTACATCCGATTTCTTTAGAGATAGGGAAACAGGGTTTTTATATGCCCAGACATATGTTTGAAACCTACTTTTCCAATAAATGCTTTTTTAATCATGTGATTGCCCTGTTTTTACAGCTCAATGTGGTATGATTGCAACCAAAGCCCATGTATCATATTTTTTCTATTGCGAAAATGTAAGCTGGATTGCTGTATTATGATGGCACATAATACCAAGCAATAGAAGGAAACAAGCCTTGAAGCATGTTCTAATAGCATCCAACGTTACTTTCCAAATGCAGTATCTCGATCATTAGTTTCATATGTGAGGAGATGAAGCCTAAATATAATGTATATCGTGACTACGTCAACTGTGTTTCCTTCTACTAGTGACTTCCAGCAATCCACATTATCCCCTTTGTCTTCAGGCATAAAATAACATTAAATGAGAAAATGAGCTCTTAGGGCAGCTTGAAAATTTAATACAACACAGTCAACACAAAAGGAAATATATATATATATATATATATATTGGAAGATCAAGAAAACACACATAATGGATAAAGAAATAAGTATGAACTGTTGGGGATCTGGTGCAGAAAAGAAAAAGGTATTTGGCAAAGAAAAGCTGTAAACTAAGAAAGCAAAACATGAGCAGAGAGTGATATTCTCTTTCATCTCTCTATTTTAAATGCAACCCCTAGGTGTACTAAAAGCTGCAATATTTGGATAGAAAATTGAAGTCTCTTTTGTGAAAAAATATGAAGGTGTAAAAGTATATTAAAGGCAAATTAAAAAAAAAAAACAAAAAACAAAAAATGATTTAAGACAAAGCTCTGGAGAGTGTCCTGAACTGGCCAGCAATGAGTACAGACTTAAATCCCATAGAGCACCTGTGGAGAGATCTCAAAACAGCCGTTGGGAAAAGGAACCTTTCTAATCTGAGACATCTGGAGCAGTTGGCAAAATTAGAGTGGTCAAAAATTCCACTAGGGAGGTGTAAGAAACTCATTGATGGTTACAGGAAGCAATTGATTTAATTTTTTTTCCAAGGGATGTGAAACCAAATATTAAAATGCGGGTCCCAATAATTTTGTCCAGTTCATTTTTGGAGTTTTGCGTGGAATGTGTCAGATTTGGGTTTTTGTTTCTCCACTTTTTTGTGTCATACCAATACAAACAAAACAAATAAACATGAGAATGCCTAAACATTTGTAATTGCAACAGTTTTTTGGGTGAAGTGGTGCATTATCTGACAGAAATGCAGGGGTGCCAATATTTTTGGTCATGACTGTAACTGAAGAACCTAGATGGAAGGGTAACTGGTAATGGAAAAGTCTATCCTCTGGAACAAGGTATAAATTAGCATTCCCATGTAAAAACAAATCTTGAATAACCCAGGATGATTAATGCCCAGTACACACGATAGGATTTTCCGATGGAAAATGTGTGATAGGACTTCGTTGTCGGAAATTCCGACTGTGTGTAGGCTCCATCACACATTTTCCGACACAGAAAGTTTGAGAGCTTGCTATAAAATTTTCCGACAACAAAATCTGTTGTCAGAAATTCCGATCGTGTGTACACAAATCTGACGCACAAAGTGCCACGCATGCTCAGAATAAATTAAAAAACGAAAGCTATTACCTACTGCCCCGTTTATAGTCCCAATGTACGTGTTTTACATCACCGCATTCAGAACGATCGGATTTTCCGACAACTTTGTGTGACCCTGTGCATGCAAGACAAGTTTAAGCCAACACCCGTCGGAAAAAATCCATTGATTTTGTTGTTGGAATGTCCGATCAATGTCCGACCGTGTGTACAGGGCATAAGATTTGTTAAACAGAATTTCCTTCCACTCTTTCCACCCTCAGACAAGTTATAAGTTGATGGACCACTTGATCTTTGTTCTGCTGTCACTTTTCTGTGTTTCTATGTCTGTCGTGGTAATTGAATTATTGAATAAGAAAAGGGTGCAGCAGTACACCTGGTGGAGGGCCCTGGAGGGCACCCTGTGTGCACGCTACAATGTAAACATAGGGAAAAAATGCATCTTGGCCAAACACCTCCAGCAGTCATTTCCCTATAAAGATAGTGACGACAGAACCTACCCATGTTTTGAAAGGACTATCACACATACATTGTTGCACCTTTGACAGTTCTTGAGAATGGCTATATTTTTTATGCAAATAGTGCATGATTTTTTCTAAAGTGCCATTTCAGTATGTCATGGCACAACAGAGATATGTAATACCATGTTAGTGTTCATCACAATAAGAGATGTGCAGCATTGTTGAAAAGCAAGCATAATGTCACAATGTGAAGGTTTCTCAGCAGCCTCAGGTTGCAGAGTACAGATATCGCTGAAGGTGATCTGGCACCACACAGGAAGCAATAGCTTCTGTGTTAGTAAGTTCAGTGAAAGGTTGAGGCACGGTATCATGTGAAAACTCCAAATGCTCACCATTATAACGCTCTTCCTCCTCAGGCAGATAAGACTGTTTGAGGCAGCCAAGGAGGCAGGAGGGGAAGGTGACAGACAGCAGTCTTGCATGGGAGATTAGGAAGATGGCAGCTGACAGAATCAATACAGTTTTCAGTCCCTTGGGGCACTGGCATTGCTGGAGTTCCATGTCCTCTGATTCTGGTCCAGGTGACCAAAATAGAATCAAGCACACTGGGATATTGCTGAAAAAGTGAGCAGTAACAGTAGAGCTCTCTGCAAGTACAACCACTCACATGTGTTAGTTGCCTCCCCAGTTGAGATTTTTTTTTTCTGAGAGAATATCTTACTTTTTTCTTACAAAAGCTAAAATTCTTCTTTACTCAAGGTTCATGTAAGTCAGAGCAGTGCTACTTACTATGATCCTACACTAATGTGAACAGCTGCGCATCTTAGGGTCTCACTTCCTGATAACTCACCTTTGTGTGGAAAATTCAGAGTCCAGGTTCCAATTTCCCCTTACAAAAAAATCAAGCGACCAAGCGACCAGGCAGAGTAATGATGACATTGTCACACTCACTATGCAGCTGGCCAAGGA
This sequence comes from Aquarana catesbeiana, assembly GCF_042186555.1. Classification (NCBI taxonomy): domain Eukaryota; kingdom Metazoa; phylum Chordata; class Amphibia; order Anura; family Ranidae; genus Aquarana; species Aquarana catesbeiana. The sequence goes on from NC_133324.1 coordinate 264,434,146, forward strand.
CAGGCATAAGGAGGCAGGAGCAAAATTGGAGACTTTCGTCTGCACTCTGGGTTTGGACAGTGGATGTAGGTCATCCGGTTCTCCAGTCCTCCTCCACCACCATTGCCTCCTGGAGCATCTCAGTCTCCCCCGATAGCCATCCACAGCTCCTAGCTGCTGACATAACCAGTGAAGCACACAATTCTACAGTCACACTAAGTACCAGCCACAAAATTCCCTGATCTCACATTGCAGAATATTTGTAGGATAGTGTTAATTGTTGTGCACTGTACAAAAAACAAAAGGTTAAAGGAAGACATTTTACAGATTAGACAAGATATACAGAAAATAGGGAAACACACTACTGCTTTGGTAAACAGAGTGTTAAACATAGACAACACCATTAAACCTTTTGGTGAGAATGTCAGATTAAACACAAAGTGGTAGCACAACAAGGGGATAAGAGGTCTTTGAAAAACTGGCAGAACAATGTTCCTTTTATTGCCATTCCCAAAAGATCAGTGGGAGCTAGTCCTTTGGACATTTTATGATCCTGATTTATCAAAACTTTCGGTAAAGATACCTTGATCAGTGCACAGGGTGCAAAATGTGCCCCCTTACCCCTGGAAATCCTTCCAGACAATTTCTGATCAAACTGCTTAATTCCAAAGACCCTGGCATTATTCTGAGAAAGGCAAGAGAATTTGGTTACCTCCACATCAATGGCTTTAAAGTATCAGCATTTCCACACCAATAACTGGTCACAATGGTTTGAATGGTATCAGCACAACTTTTGATGTATTTCACACATGGATTAGAGAGGTTTTCCCCTTTGTCCTTTATTACTAATGCAAGTGTGTTATGTGTTAGGACACTTTCACACTGGGGCGGGGGGCATTGGCGGCAAAGCACAGCTATTTTTAGCGCCGCTTTACTGTCATTTTAGTGGCGCTTTTTGCCCACTAGCGGGGCACTTTTAAACCCCGCTAGTGGCCAAAAAAAGCTTTGGCGGTGCTGCCCATTGATTTCAATGGGCAGGGGCACTTCAGGAAAGGTGTATACAGTTTTTTGTACAGTGAAAGTGGTAATGGAGAAATTTCTCTTATGCACAACAATTAACACTATCCTGCAAATATTCTGCAATGTGAGATCAGTGAATTTTGTGGCTGGTACTTAATGTGACTGTAGAATTGTATCAGCATTTCCTCACTTTTCTTCAAAAGTACAAAAAAGATGTGCAAAATGTCTATACAACTAGTGTAGACCTCAAACACCTCAATTACTTCACTCCATGTTATACCCAGACAAACTGTGGTTAGTGGCAAAAGGTCAAAACATCTTGACCACAATGAAAATGCCTGTTGTAATACCGAATACTAATGCTGCAACCTACTAGTACCCTAGAGCATATTTACATTTCCAAATTACCTTTTTCTCAGGAGGAAGTTACTTTCTTTTTATTTAATAAGGCTATAAAACACACAATTTATCCATGCTGCCTCTATAGGAAAAAACTAAAATAGCAGCCAGCATAAAACTTGTTGATTACAAATATAAAAATGATAAAATCCTAGTATGCAGCGCTAAACAGAAATACAAATGACATTCAAATCATTCTGATGGTGACTGAAAAGTTCATTTTTTGACCATAAGAGGAATAGAACGCCTCTGATGTTGTCTGTTGATGACGAAACACGTTAGGTGGGACCTGACATATGACACAAGCACCTTATTAGCCTCTTTGTAAGGCTATCTTTACTGGATCTATATGGTGGTGTTGTGTGCACTTCTCATTGCCCTGAAGCTGGTGTGGGGTTTTCATCTATCCCTCCTATGGTCAACATAATAACTTTTGTTTATTACCATCTAAATGATTTCAATGTCATTTGTATTTCTATCTCTCTTATTGTTAACATAAGAACTTTTCAGTCACTATTTAATATGGCTACCGTTGATGACCAGCCGTAGTTCTTCCCCCCACCTACAGTTTTTTTTTTTTTACATAAGTGGTTTTCTATTACTTCAGAGGCTAAGAGAGATATGATCTTTACCATGGAATTGTTTGTTCTTTTTTAATGTTTTTGCTCTTGTTACACTTATTAGACTTGCTGCTTCATTTGTCTTCAGCCCTACTGGACTTCTGTTCACTGACCCAACCATCAACTACCATCAAGCATCTAAATACTCAATACAGTATTGCCTTTGCTCCAGACCGACAACTTCTCATGTTAGCCATGTTAGCCAAGTTCTCCTGGCTTCATATATATCTGGTACTATAATGAATGATATTGGAATCATTGCCATCATCTCATGGAATAAATGGGGTCTACATGAACTTATCAAAAGGAGAGCAATCTTATCTAAATCCCACCCCAAAATTACCTGTCTGATGGAGACACACTTAACCAGAGATACCTCCCATATCCTTAACACATCTATTTTTCGACTTAAATATCATCCATAGTATGTCACATGTTCTAGGAAAGTCAGTATACTGTTTCATAAAGATATTCCTGCTACCTACAAATAGGTAAAAAATAACAGGGAGGGAATATATTTTTCTTCAATTGCGTTGTCATCGTATTATTACCAATGTGTAAGTTTCTGCATGCTATACACCTGATGTGTTAGGAAGGGTTTCACCTGCTGGCGGTGCTGGTGGTTCTTTGGATCCCAGTACCTGTGTCCACCAGCAGGCATCTCCTAGCAGTCTGGAGCTGTCAAAGGTTTCAAAGGTCAAAGGTTTCACCTGCTGGTGGCATTGTGATAGCTTTGGGCCGCAGTACTGGTGTCCACCAGCGGGTGACTCCTGGCAGTGTGGAGACGACCTCATCTCCTGCGATCAGGCGTCACCTGAGGCTAATTGCAGGAGATGTGTACTTATACCCGGCAAGCACTCACACACTGACCTTGGTATTGTCCTTGAGCCCTGACCTGTACCTGTGATCCTCTGAACCTGAACCTGAACCTGTGATCCTCTGAACCTGAACCTGTTCCCGTCCCTCCTGTGATCCTGTTATCCTGTACCCCTGCCCTGCAGCCTGATCCCGTCCACCTTCTCTCTGTCCTGTATTGCTCCTTGCCCCATCTGTTGGATTTCCTGTGTATGACCCTGGCCTGGCTACGTTTACGATTTGGGTACTCCTTATCTGCTGTAAATATATTTAGTTTAGGCTGTTATTGTTTGTGGGTCACTGGTTGGTTGATTGATGTACACTGTTTGGTATTGGAGGTGCATTTGATCTGTATTCACTTATCTTTAATAAACTGCATTACTTCACTTTACATGCGTTTGGTTCCTTCTGTTGCAGTCCACAGGGTTCTGGTCACACCTGTTTATGACATGATGTTTTGAAAGCTTTTATGGAGTTTTGGGTGGATGAGCCAGTCTTCCTATACTCAAAATTAGAGACTTCAACTACTTTTTGGAATCTGTCAATGGATAAATATACAGCAGACCAGAACAACTGAAATGTTACACTTACCCCAGCAGAAAAGTTAATATCAGAGATGGGTCTGATAGAGGGAAAGTTCAGCATCCCAATGAGAGCCAATTTTCCTGTTGCTCCTACTTGCACACACTCTCTCTAAGATAGATTTGCCACTGCACAGCTTTTTATTTATGACAGGTCATATCCAATGACTTAGATGTAAGCAAAATTTCAGATCACTTACTCTTGGCCCCTATGATCATGATAGGTGATTTTACCAATAGATCTCTATGTAAACTTTTCCAGGGAACAGCCATGTAACAGGTCGTATTACTGAATTTGTGAGATGCTTTTAGGGCCTACGTTAGGAGGCTTTCTAATAAATTATATCACGGTGATTAAAAACACCTTCAGAGAATAGATACAAGACCTCATGGCCGCACTGGCAGCTTTAGAAAGAGCATATATAATGGCCCATCCTTGAATACACAGCTTAGGTGTCTAGCGTAAAGATCTATTTAAAAATGTGTCTTTTAAACAGGAAGAGAACAAATACTTTTTACCAAACACAAATATTTTTGTAAGAGAAAAAATGGCTGGTCATCTTCTGGCAGATAAAGTTACTATTTTATGCCCTGTACACACGGTCGGATTTTCCGACTTAAAATGTTCGATGGGAGCTTGGTGTCAGAAATTCCAACCGTGTGTAGGCTCCATCGTACATTTCCCATCGGAATTTCCGTCACACAAAATTTGAGATCTGGATCTCAAATTTTCCGACAACAAAATCCATTGTCGTAAATTCCGATCGTGTGTACACAATTCCGACGCACAAAGTTCCACGCATGCTCGGAATCAAGCAGAAGAGCCGCACTGGCTATTGCACTTCATTTTTCTCGGTACGTGTTGTACGTCACCGCGTTCTTGACGTTCGGAATTTCCGTCAAGATTTGTGTGACCGTGTGTATGCAAGACAAGTTTGAGCCAACATCCGTCGGGAAAATCCATGGATTTTGTTGTCGGAATGTCCGATCATGTGTACGGGGCATAAGAGTGCCCATGTAGGAGCTACTATGACATCAAATTGCAATATGCTTACCTCTGCACCTGATATACCAACAGAATTTTCTGACTGTTTATAAATCTTGTTTATCTCTAGATATCCATCAGACCTCAAAGATCAAAAAACTTTTTTGACAGCTATTACTATCCCTTATCATTAATGGATTGATCAAAACTCTTTAGACTCCCATATTATTTTGGAAGAGTTATCAGCAGCAATAGCATTTTTACCTAAAAACATGGGCCAAAATCTGGATGGCCTACCAACTGATATATAAACTAAATGTAATAAACCTGTTCCTGAACTTCTACATGCAGTTAAAAAAGTGGCAAAGGCAAGAGAACTTCCTCTTTCTATGAAAGAAGCATTTAAAGTAGTAATCCCTGAGCTACAGAAAAATCCAGTGTATCCAGATTTATATAGGCCTATTTTCTCACGACCAACATTAAGATGGTAGCAAAAGTCCTAACTATACTAAACGTAATAAATATATTCAATTAGAGAAGTCTGGATCTATACCAGATAGTTTACAGCCATCAATATTCAATGTCTAAGTTTGCAAATTTCCTCTGAAAGTGAAGATACTTGATCAGTATTCTCTTTAGATGCTGCCATGGCCTTTGACAGCATGGAATTTAATTATGCATGGGCATTCTTGGAACAATGTAGCCTGGGACTTAACTTTTTTAGGCTGGATAAACTACTTTTACCCTTTTTGAAAGGCAGGCTACTCAATGGTTTTGTGCCTGAATTTTTTAACTTAAGGGGCACATGATAGGGATGCCACTTAGTGCAAAGGTATTATATAGAACCTTTAGCTAAGGCTATCAGATAATCTATTGAAATCAAGAGTTTCTGATGAAGGGAGTGGAGACACAGGAATATGCTTGTCTTTATCATTAATACTTTTAATAGAATATTTTCGTTAATCCTTGAGAATGACCATTAACTAAGATGAACCACTTCCACTGAACCCCACGCTAACTACTGTGCCAAACTGTACTTACTCCTTTAAAATGACAGGGAGATATGTTGGCCCTATTTGCAACTCTGTTATAACTTTTATTGCTACATCCCCATTCCAATCAAGGTCTCATATAACCAATGGAGTATAGAAATTACTGCACTAACAAAAAAGTGTGAGGGAGTAGGGAGCGGTCAATGCAGATAAGGATGATAGTGGGCCACCGTCTGTAGAAGAGACACCGGGACTGTGCATCCACCACCCAAGGAAAGGGGTAGGTACCTCTTACCGGAAAATAGAAATTACTGCGCTAACAAAAAAGGAGTGAATAGCTGCTAGCACTACAACGTGACAAGTTGTGAAAGGATATATGTAAGAAAGTGCAGCGCTGAGAAATGTGCATATAGGAAAATACAAACACAATAGTGTAAAAAAATAAGTGAATAAACACTAATGTATAAATATGCAAATAATGACATGAATGAATGTACTCAATAAAGTGCATACCAATTATACATCAACATGTAACTCTAGTAAAATTTTTATGAAAAACTGCAGATGGGAGGATGTATGGCCTGTGACAGAGGAACATTGGGAAGACACTGTCATTGCAACTTAAAGTCAGGCATTGCTCAGTTTTCCTCTTTGCTCAAACAGTCATGCTTTGCCAGTCCAGTGTACATCGTCCATCTTATTCTGTAGACTAGCATGTAAATTCTTCAGTGGAAAAAAGCAAATCCATTATTAATTTTAGGTACAGATAATGATGCAGAGCTGCAAAAGAACTCCCAGATTTTTTAAGGTAATCATTCCTCTGACATATAGGCTCCACTCAAAATAAAGAGCAAAGTATCCTTTATTCCCTAGGGGTTCTGCAAGTGCTGTGGATATTTGCAGTGTAAGTATCAGTAAAGCCTTTGCAAGTTGCATTTGCAAAGTAGTGAGTTGTAAAACCACAAATAGATAAATAATTGCAACTATTCAGATGATAAGTATTTTTTTTAAGAAAAGAGAGTCACATTTCAACACATTACTAGGGTAGTCACAATAAAGTCAGTTGACATAAGTAAATAATCCACCATATATCAAGAATGGAAAAAGCACATGAATCTCCACTAGTCTATTCAGATCAAGTGAAAGTCGAGTAAAAGCAAAAGACATTTGCTAAACAGTAACCAATAATTTAAAATGAGTATTCCTTAGATTTGGGTGCTTTCTGCAAAAGCAGAATAGTAGGGAAATATAGAAACAAATATACACTGTGGTAGAGAGGAAAAGGAAAACAGAGAAGAAAAAAATAAATGGGGTGGGGTAGAGGGGAAGGTGAGGGAGGAAGGGTAAGAATAAGGGCGTTAAAAGACGCAGGATGCCTACTCTCACAACCCATTGCCCCACCATAGAGGACAAAAGGGGAACCCCTCCCCAAGGGTCAGATTGGTGTCAGGTGGTGCTGCTCCAGTGACAATGAGATTCATCTAACAGTGCTTAAGGTAAAAGGCTGTCACTTACCTGGTTGGAGGCCAGAGTGCTGAGAGGGCTTCCCTTGCACCCCTGAAGGTGGCAACAGGGAATTCTAGGCCCAAAAAAGCAGGGGTCACCAACTGTGATAGGCTGAGATGCAGAAGTGATGGACAATGGATGATGGCCAGACAAGCAGGATATGCTGCAGGGCAGGAGTCCCTCAGATGCATCAGGTGATGCTTATTGATGGGAAGAGCCATGAGCCAGGTCAGGAGTCAAGCCATTAGTCATACACAGGAAATCAGACAGAAGTAGTGGCAGGAAGCAGAATCAGGAACAAGCTGGAAATCAGGCAGCAGTGGAGTCAGGGTAAGCCGAGGGGTAAGCCGAGGTCATGCACTGGTAAGCGGGCAGAAGCGTAATTGGTAGAACAAACCAAGGGTCCGAAGCCAGGACTGGAGACAAGACAGGTCAAGGACTAGCTGGGTCAGTAACAGGGAATCGATTAGCAGGAGAAGCAGAACACAGGAACACATGGGGAGCTGAAGATCAACCAGCAACTAGTGGATCAGGCTGCTGATTTTAAATAGGCCACAGGGCGTCAGAATCTGTCAAACATTGTGTGTGCCATGGCGCATGTGCATGCTTGATTGCGCATTAATCATTGCTGTTCGCAGCCGTGCGCATTTGCAAATGTCTAGATGCCCACAATCTGCGATCCCATTGGGCATGAGCAGATGTGCCAGTTCTTTCACGAACCATTCTCTGACAATGGTGGACATTTTGAAATGAATGCAGCAATGTGGTGGTAAATTTGTATGTCTATCCTAAAAAATATGGATTAATTCTTCCACCCCTTCCATTTTGTTGATTCTATGAAACCACCCCCTTATTGTCAGACTCTGTCTGAACTCCAATGACTAGGGATGCACTGTCTAGCAGCATTAACCATAAACATGGCAAGAGATTTGGAGTATGCTGTTTTAAATAAAGATGCATGATAGAGAAGGTATTGGGCTTGAGAGAAATCCAGTATATCAGTGGTGACTGATGCAATGATTTCCTGTACCTTATTTCAAAAGGGTTGGAGTTTAGAACAGGCCCACCATATATGAAGCATGGTTCCCTCTTCACATCTCCAGCATTAATTAGATATCATGGGGTAAACTTATGCAGCAAAGCAGGGGTTCTGTACCAGCATATTTAAATTGTACACCCATTTTCATGGTTTCCTATATTTAAGGACCCTTGGTAAATGCAAGTGCATATTGACTCCCAGTCTTCTGCTTAGAAGTGCAGGTTCAGATTCCTTTCCCATGCTAGGCTCAAGGAGTTGGGATAAGCGGATAGGTCCCAGAACAAAGATCAATATAAAGTGGAGATCATGTGCCTTTGTGGGGTTGTATTGGACCACAATGTCTCTAATCGGGTAAGGGACCTAGCCCATGAGATAATATCAGGTGTATATAAGAAATGCTTGATTTGTAGGTAAGTCCACATTGGAAACATATGTGGTTCAGAGAGGGCATTTGCAACCTCGTAAGTAAGGAATCAACCTCATCAGAAAAACTGAGATGCTAGAAATTCTTCATGTGGCCAAAATGTGTAAAGATTTTAAGGAGGAGGAGACATCTGATGAAGTTAAAAAAGAGAAAGAGCCATCATAGCAACTCAAAACAGGATAAAGTGGACACCTCTGGCATCTTGCTCTACAAGTTACATGTGTGTGGGACCCAGAGTATTGGAGGTGTTGATGTATTTAAATATCTTATCTTCTTTCTGTCAACAAAAAACATTTTTTTTTTTTTTTTTTTTCATCAAAGTTTATTGTGAAAAAACAAGAGATGCATCTGTGGAGACGCAGCTCCACATAGTACAATACAGTGTTAGATATAACATCAGAAACAACATTGAACATCAGTTACATTACAAGAGTTGGTATCAATTGTTTATACTTGTACAACTGTAAGTCTTAATAAAGCAGATATCAATGAATATCATTCGTGGATTCTGTGTTGTTATTCATAGAAAAAGAATAGTTGGAAAAGGAAAAGAGAAAAGAAAGAGAGAAAAAAGGGTATTAAGGATTAAGCCTTCAGTTTAAGTTAATGGGAATCACTGTTCCTCACTTGACTGTTTTTCAATATTTAGTTTGTCATATGAGAATTAACTCTCAACCAAGACCTATTTCATAACATCCAAATATGCCTGTGAGTATTTGTATATAAGCCAAGGTGACCAAGTTTTGTGAAATCTTTCCACATTTTCTCCTGCTTGTGCGATAGTCTCTTCCATCTCGTAAAACTCCTCTATCTTATTAAGCCATTCCTGTATGGATGGAATTTTTGTAGATTTCCAGTACAGTGGGATGACTGCTTTGGCCGCATTTAAAAGATGTTTGGTAAGTGAGTGTTTATACCTCTTAATGGGGAATTCCGTGACATGCAGGAGACATGCTGCTGCGTCTAACTTTAATTTTGTTTCTGTTATTAAGTATATCATCTCTCTGACCTTTGCCCAAAATGTATTCAATATTGGGCACTGCCACCAAATGTGGAGCAATGATCCTTTGTCAGAGTTACAGCGCCAGCAAGTATCCGAGTGGTCTGGAAACCAAGAGTGTAGTTTTACTGGTGTGGCATACCATTGAGTAAGTAATTTGTATGCTGTTTCTTGAGTTTTTGTGCTCAGGGAGCATTTATGAGCAAAAACACATGCTTTCATCCATTGTGAAGTCGTCAATGGAATACCTAGTGCCCTCGACCAGCTCTCTCTGAGATCCCTCTCACCCCTGTCTTCCCCATCCTGGATCCAGCGGTATGCTAGTGATGTCACTTTAGAGATGGGTTCCTCTGTCTGACATACTGACTCTAATTCTGTTAGTGGTCTATTGAAATTTTGTTTTCTTTGTGTTCTATTAAGGAAGCTACGGCATTGGAAATAAGTCCAAAGCTGTAGGTCAGGTAGTTTGTTTGTATGTTTAAGATCTGTGAAGTCCCTAAACTCTTGATTGTGAAAGCATTGTGAAGCTAATAGGGGTTTATTTGTGTCGTTCGCTTGAAGTGATCGGTTCCCCATTCCTGGTGGGAAATTGGGGTTATTCTGTAGTGGGGTGAGCGGACTGAGAAGTGACGAGAAGTTGGTAAGTTTCGTTAACTTGTGAAAAATTGCTAAGGTGGTGCCCACTAAGGGATGTAACCTCATCTCCGCTGGGAGACTACTCCACCGAATCCATGGTGAGTATTTAATTGGTGTATGGCTCAATTTTTCCTCAATTTCTACCCAATCTTTGAATGTAGAATGGCAGTGCCAGTCTATTATCCTAGTTATGTGAGAGGCCATGTAGTACGCACGGAAGTCTGGGATTCCCATTCCCCCTTTGTCTTTGGGCTTGGTAAGTCTAGAAAATCTCACTCTAGGTTTCTTGTGGGCCCAAATAAATTTCGTTTGAGTTGTATGAAGCACTTTAAAGAAGTTTTGGGGGATTTTTATCGGTAAGTTTCTAAATAGATACAGTACTCTTGGTAAGATGACCATTTTACATATAGCTGCCCGACCGAACCAGGATAAACCTTTTGAGTGCCAGTTTTGTAAGTCTGAACATATTGTTTTCAGTAAGGGAGTGAAATTATATTCAAAAATTTGAGATAATTTAGGGGTCAACCATATCCCTAGATATTTAAGCGCTGTGTTTACCCATTTAAAGGGGCAATTTGATTGGATAGTATCTAATTTATTTGTGGGGATCGAGACATTTAAAATTTCCGACTTGGTATAATTAATTTTGAGGTTTGAGAAATACCCAAAGATAGAGAACTCTTTCATCAAGGAGGGGAGTGAAATATGAGGGTTCCTTATGAAGAACAACAAGTCATCCGCATATGCCGCCACCTTGTATTCTTTTTACCCCACCTCGAAGCCCTGTATTGCCCTCTCTGCTACAATCCGTCTGACAAATGGCTCTAAGGTTAGGATAAACAGCAGGGGCGAGAGAGGGCATCCCTGTCTCGTCCCGTTTTTGATTTCAACTGTGCTTGAGAGGGAGCCATTGATCTTCAGCTGCGCAGAAGGGTTTTTATAGAGCGTAGAGATCCAAGACATCATATTGTTTCCCAAGCCAATGAACCTGCATGTTTCTAGCATGAAATCCCAGGCTACGCAGTCAAAGGCCTTCTCCGCGTCCGTGGACAGGAGAAGGCCTTCGAATTTCCGCATCCCCGCAGCATGCATCAAATTGAGCGTTTTGATAACATTATCTCTGGTTTCTCTTCCTGGCATGAATCCTGCTTGCTCGCTTCCTATCAATTTGTGAAGTAAAGGTTTCAATCTGTTTGCTATTATTTTTGACATCAATTTCACATCAAGATTCAGCAGCGAAATTGGCCTGTAGCTTGCGCATTCTGTCAGGTCCTTGTTTGGCTTGGGAAGAATTGTAATATGTGCCTTAAGGAAATCCGCCGGGATCTCCCTGGGCTTAGACATGTAGTTCAGGGCCTTTAGTAATGGTCCCAGTAGAGTTTCCTGGAATGTTTTGTAATAAATTGCTGTGAAGCCGTCCGGTCCCGGACTTTTCCCTGTCTTTAGGTGTTTGATCACTTGTTGTAGTTCACAAGTTTCTATGGGATTCTCTAGTTGGGTAATATCTTCAGTTGACAGTGAGGGAAGTTTAGAGTCTATCAGATATTGACGTATGGCATGTAATCTTGTTCCTTGAATTGAGCTAGGTTTCTGTGGGTTGGGTAAGTTATACAAGGATGTGTAATAATTATGAAAATGGTGTGCAATTTTTTCGGTAGTGATGTCTAGTTTCCCTTCTTTTGTTCGTATGCCTGAGATATTTTGTTGTGTTTTCGCGTTTTTTATGGCTCTTGCTAGTAGGCTACCTGTTTTGTTGCCTTGTTCGTAGTAGATTTTTTTTCTAAAAAATAGGAATCTTTTAGCTCTTGTGTCAAAGATCTGTTGGAGTGATTTTCTATGGTTTAAAAGTTCATTTGCCGTATGTTCTGTCAGGGATTGTTTATGTAGGGATTCTAGGGTGCGAATCTTCTCTGTCAGAGATTTAATTTCATTTTCCCTCTCTCTTTTGCGGTAGGCGCCCATTCCATTTATGTGCTTCCCATATTGAAAGGGGGTTGATGTCTGGTGTGGAGTTAGTTTTGAAGTAGTGTGATAATGATGTCACTATATGAGGGAGTGTAGTTGGATCTGTTAACAGTGCTGAATTTAATCTCCAAGTGTTTGCTTTGGGTCGGTGTTCTGTGAACTTCAACGACATTGAAATTGGGGCATGATCTGAAAAGGTCTGTATCCCTATTTTAGCTCCAGAGACTATATCTAAGTCTCTTTGTGATATAAAGACATAATCTATTCTTGAGTATCTGCAATGGGGAATGGAATAGAAGGTGTAATCTTTTCCCTCGGGATTAATGAATCTCCAAGAGTCTATTAGTTGAAGCGAGTTCAGTAATGTTTTGATTTGTTTGAGTATTTTGTATGTGATATAGGTTTTGCCTGTGGACGTATCACTGAGAGGATTCAGTGGGACATTAAAGTCCCCCCCTAGAATGATACATCCCGAGCCAAAATCTTTGAGTTGTCCAACAATTTTACGGCAGAAGGTAAGGTGTGCCGTGTTGGGGAAATAAACATTTGCTAGTGTAATAGGCTTACCGCTGCAGTTCCCTTTCAGGAATATGAACCTTCCTTCTGGATCTATGAGTTTGTCAGTTAATTCAAAGGAAGCCTCCCTACCAATGAGTATGGATACTCCCTTGGATTTTGCTAAATCATTCGTTGCATGGTATGCTTGTGTGAAGAATGAGTCTGTCATTTTGGGGATTTGTTGAGTTTTAAAGTGCGTTTCCTGTAAAAATACAAAACGTGGTTTACCTTTTTTGAGTTCCTTTAAAAGGGTCCTGCGCTTTTCAGGAATGTTCAGGCCCTTCGTGTTGTGAGAGATTACTGTAGGCTCATGTCCTAGGGATGAGTACGCCATCCTGAGGGTTCAGAGAGAGCTGTCGAGGCAATAACTGGAGAGATAACTGAAGTTTCCAATGAATTATACTTTACCCCTTAAAAGGTATAGGTAAAGAGAAATGAGGAAAAGAGAACAAGGAATTAGTACCCTGAAAGTGAGAGCACTTAAAAAGTAAGAGTGAGATAATGTGATCTCCTTGGGAACCCAATGGGGCCAAGGTAAATTGTTAGTGCCTCCTGCCAGGAAAGTCTTCTCCCGTCAAGGGGCACTTTGTCGGAGCGTGATTGGCAGCCGCCCAATCACTTTGGTTATTCCAACCAGACAGATTAGATTAAACTGAATTAAAAATATAACACTCAATTAGTGAGCAATAACCGGCAGCAGCCATAGTAAACATATTGTAAACATTAATGGTCTACATTGCACCCTATTAGCAACCATGAAGGAGCATACAATCTCCCCTGATCTCTTTGACCCAGATAACTTTACAGGTAGAGATGTCGATGAGTTGTTTGATCATTTCTCTGTTCTCCTGGGAGATTTCAAACCCCCCCTCCAAGCGGGGGTATCATCTTGTCATCTTCCCTTTAGAGGTGGATTTAAATTAAACCTATAATTTGCGTTTTACTTTGCTTTTTTTTTTTTTTTTTTTTGAGTTTTAAAGATATTTCTTTCATCGACATTTCCATAATCAATGCTTGCTGAAGTGAGATATTGACAGTTATGCTTCAAGAACTGCACAAACCCATTAGTATCAACTATTCTGATTTGTTTTCCTTACAACCGTATTTTATCTATAGAATTGGCCTAAGCCATCATGGGGGGTAAAAGCAACAGTCCCCATAAACATAAATTCCAACTAAAACTGCTGAGCTATAAGAACTGGTACTTAGTGTGTTGTTGATTCTTGATGTGAAGTTCCATTCTACCAGATAAAACGAAACCAGCAGTGACTCGGAATGTTGATGCCAGCAAGTATTAACTTTGGGGTCAGCATTCAAAGTGTTATTTCAGGAAAGATGCTCGTCCTCTTCCATGTGTAGTGTGGTTTTCTATGGACATTTTCAGGCTTCTTCAGAGCCCCTGGGAGTGTGAGGTCTGTTATTTGGAGTCCCCGCCTGTGAACCTCCAGGGCGTGCTGGTTTCATCTTCTTGGAGATGCGTTTATCGGGCGATGAGAAGGGGGAACTTTCCAGTGGAGGTAGCATGAATTCCTGATACCACTCTGGCAGTTCTACCTGTTCCAGATGTAACGCTTGGCAAAAATCTGGGAGATCTTCTGGTGATCGCAAGATATACTGTCTTCCATTTTGGTTCACTAGGAGTGCGAATGGGAATCGCCATGAGTAGCGGAGATCCTTTTCTCTCAGCTTGTCTAGTAATGGTCTAAGAGCTCTGCGGTTCTTTAGGGTGATCTGAGACAGATCATGAAATAGCATAATGGTTTCTCCATTAAAGACTATCTGATCATTCCTGCGTGCTTTCCTCATGATGTCTTCTTTTAAAGCAAAGCTCTGTAAACAGCATATGATGTCACGTGGTGGCATGTTGTCAGGGCCTCTTGCTCTGAGTGCTCTGTGAGCTCTTACAAATTCAATGTCTGTCTCCTCTGGTCTTTCTAGCAGGCTGTTAAAAACCCTCTGTAAAGCTGGGGTTATTTGATCAGCCTCCACAGTCTCTGGGATCCCCCGCACCCTAATATTGTTCCTTCTGCCTCTGTTATCTAAATCTTCGAGATGTTTGTTGATCTCTATAAGTTGTTGGGACTGTGTCTGTGTAACTCTGTCCAGGCGATGAAGAGCCTTATCCCTGCATTTGCCTGCATGTTCTGCCGTGGCCATCTTGTCTGTGAGGATCAGCATGCTAGATTTTAGATCCGTTATCGCCGCCGAAAAGGTGGCTTTTATGTCAGCTGCAAAGCCTGACATGCCGGCATATGTCAGGGGGAGGTCGGAATGAGGGGTAATCCTACCGTTCTCCTCAGCTGCTGATTGAGAGTCCTCACTGAAGTCATTCTCCATTACATGCGGCGGCGCCATCTTGGCTCCTAACAGGTCTTCTCGTGCAGGCGGGGGATTCCGGAACAAATCTTCAATGTTCCTTTCCTGATAAGCTGCCGATGCGCGGCGTGATCTCGTGCGGGGTGTCCCTGTGTTCCTCTTGCTCATTATCGAGTGCTTTGGGTGCAAGGTGACGGGTTAGGGCTGCCTGGATGCCGGAGCTCTTGTTTCAAGCGTCCATCGCTGTTGCGCGCCAAGCCACGCCCCTCACAAAAAACATTTTTGTCACCCTCTACAAGACTCCCAGCAAAGGATAAGTCATGGTTGTGTTGGCATATATCTCGAGACTTCCATCAAACATAAAATGCCATCATCCTTTATCAGCAATGCCAACAGACACCACCTTCTTCTATCACTGCTCCACAGAAGTCCACTTTTCACTAAACTGGCATGTCCTCTAGTGTTAATGAAAGGACAATAAAAGTATTAACGTATTAAAATTAAGTATAAGGCCATGAAATTATGCATAAAATGTTGAACAGGAATAGGGGAGTTTTTTACATCATTCTAACTTGCTGGAGGACTGAAAACTGAAGGAGGAAGACAGCAGCTTTAGAGATTAAACTTTTGAGGTGGGTTTAGTGAACATTACTAAAGTCTGAGTGCTGAATCCAAGCCCTGTTGATGTCAATGAGAGCTGAATGTTAGAAAAGTAACACTGAGGGCAGGGCACTGCTCTGGGGAAGATGTACCAATACAATCCACGGCGTGGAGAAGTGATGATGGTTGAAGGACAACATTAAAAATGCAAAGCTCTAAAAAATAACATGCCTGGGGGTTGCCCTTACCTGCCTCTAAAGTGGCACATCTGTATGATGTATACAGCCGATTGTGGCATTGTTGACATTTACAAAAAATGCTGTTTAAATTACTGGAAAATGCTACTTACTTTTGTTAGTAAACAAAGTGAGGGAATCCCTTAACCACTTGTGGACCGTCCACCCACAAAGTACTATGGACAGGTGGCCCATACAGTCACAATGACGTACTAGTACATCGCTGCTTGTTTCAGAGTTTAGGATGTACGCATGTGCCCCCCTGCTAACACCTGCTGTTTTGGTACACAGCGGGAGTTTGTCAGTAGGTCCCAGCATAAGATTCATGGCCAGACCCGCTGAATGTCCAATCATGCACCTTTTTGATGAGGACAAGAAGCTCTTCTCCACAATACTGGCCTGTTGGTCTTAGTGGTCTGTAGATGGGGAGGGCTTATCAGAATCTGGAAGCCCCATTTAACAATAAAGTAAGTGGACATAAATGAGTAATTGGTAAATAGCTACATAGTTTATAAGGTTGAAAAAAGACACAGGTACATCCAGTTTAACCAATGTGTGTACCCCTCACTTGTTTACATTGGGGTGGTATCTGAGGGTCTATTATTTGTTTGAGGGGCTTTCAGACTCCAATAAGACCTTTATCTGTAGCCCCCCAAAACTACTGGGCCATGTTTGGGGGGGAAGAGGACATTGTCCTCATCAACATGTGGCAAGATCCTTTTCCGGGGATCCCCCTAACAAGATACCCAATGTTGAGGGCATTTGGCTTGGTATGGTTCAGGAAAGTGGGGTCTGCATTCACATCCACTTCATTTCTGGCCAAAAAACTGTGTGGCCCCCCCCCCCAATTTCATACTAGACTCTAGGTCTGATATGGGTTTTAATGGGAACTCCACACAGTTTTCTTTACACCATCTCTTTATTTACATTCTGGCTAATTACTGAATGGGCAAGGTGATGAGTCATGGCTGTTAGGATGGTGGTGGCTGCTGGCTTCCTAACAATCAGCTTGAGGGAAAACACTCACATTTACACTTGTAGTAATGCTGCTACTAAATGTATCCCTTCCCATTGCCACAAAAGGTTTGAATCGGATGAACACCAATTTAGTTTGGCTGTTTGTCAAACATTCAAATAAACCAAATTTGGTCTGAACCAAGGTTCAGACTGAACCAGCAGCTCATCCCCAGTGTTTATAAGAGTGACAAGGATTTTGCTTGTGGGAGAAACTACAAAATGTCATGTCTTTCAGATTAGGCACCTTGACAGGCTACATACTTGCCTGCTTGCAGGGCAAAAGATGCAATGGGGTTGATTTACTAAGGACAAATAGGCTGTTAACTTTGCAAGAGAATTTTCCTTTAATCCTGGGACATACTATAAGTTATTTTTGTTCAAACCAGTGGGCTAAACAAACAAAACCTGACAGATCACTGTACTAACACAAGCAATGTTAGTACAGCAATCTCAGCAATACAGCAATCAAGCAATGTTAGTACAGCAATCTCCCCTGCTGTGCTATTTTGTTCTGCCAAAACACATCAGTCAGCTCTCACAGCCATTGGCTGCCAGCACTGATTGAATGCTGATCAGATGCTGGTTTTCCAGCATGCCCGTTTGACAGAAGCTAGTCATGAGACTTGACATGAGCTGTAAACATGTGCCAAAAGTTGGCTGGTTCATGCCGAACCAATCATTTTCAGACAATGTTCGGCCTGTGTGTACCTGGTTTAGTAACTCAACCTCAATGTAACCATTAAATCAAGATATGGCTACTTGATAATCATACTTTTGGACCTTTGATACAAATGCTAAATGGAATTTGATATTCTTCTAGCTCTTGGGTACTTCTTCGACTTTTAAATATCCAAGAAGAAAACATTATCTCTAGAAACAAAAAAAAGTAACCACACACAAAATTCATCCTTTAATTGTTTAACAACCATTTTTGCAGATTTTTAGATTATGAGGCCATTTTTGTCAGGGTAACTTACAAATTGCTAGTGTTACAAATGTTTCTCTATTTGCTTATCTCTAGTTAGTATGCTTTAAGGTGGGACAATCAGGCATGGACCGGAACACATTGAATCGGGATGGATTCTGTAATGGAAATTTGTAAGTTCTGTATATAATTGTATTGTATTTTGTATGTATTGCACATTGCCCTCACTGTGCAACAGCACTAATAATGTTTTCAGTAAATGTTTACATTCTTTCGAGTCCTGATTAGAATAAGCCTGCCTATGTAATGCCCCTTGTTACGATAAACCTACAATTGTAATATTAATGTGATACCTACGTAATCATGTGCATAAAAACCTTCAATTGCGTCATAATAAAGCAGAACAGTAATTTGGAAAGATGCTGAGCGTATCTTTTGTGTCTGTTCCCTACTGCAGTAGTTATTATTAATTTGGAACCACTAATCAATATGAGGATAGGAGTTGCCTATCATCAATTTAACCGAGTCAGCATGGCGAGCTTTGCCTTAGGAGGGGATTCCAGGTGACCCTGAGTATCCGAAACGAGGAGCTTGAGACGATCCGGGAATTTCTGATAATCAGCCGGCTGAGGTAAGCCTTTTGCTTACATTTGAGTTATCAGACTTCCTTGATCGGTAAGGCATTTTCGGGACAAAGGGTACCTATTTTACTCCCCTTAATCGAACTGTATTGATTGGTGGTTATATGTTATGTTGTCCCTGTCTATTGTCCATCGGAGTGTTATAGATAAGAAAGGGAAGAATAGTGCTGTTCACAGGTATATGTAGTAAATCTGCTAGATAAAGTAGTTTAGAGGCAAGAGGGTATAGGCACACGTAGAGAAGAGAGAAGACTGGCCAGTCATTATGGGCATTGAATTAAGTAAGGGAATGAAGGGTGAGAGACCCTCAAAAATGCCCAGCGCAAGAGGAGCGCTATATATGAACCAAAGGTGCGGTTCCGCCTATACTGAGCCCCTAGATTAATGGTAAAAGTGGACAGGGATCCACAATGGGTAACTGGGTTACCAAGGTCCACAGGGACTAAGAATCATGCAGAGTAAACAGCTGGAGAAACAGCTATCTATGTGAGCAGGATGGATCAAGGGTGACATTAACACTAGACAGAAAAGGGACATTTTCATGTTAAGTTGTGGGATGAATTTGGGGTCAGGCACTACAACTAGTAAAAATCAGAAACAGAGAAATGAGAGGTAAAACAGAATACTTTATATGTTGTCAGAGAGGGAAGATGGGATGAGCACTCTGGCTGCCCATCTGATCATAGAAGCTAGATATAAAAGATATCTGAACAAAATAAGGAATGCAGAATTTAGGCAGGAAAATATTAATGAGAGTTAAAAGAAAGTGAGAGAATGATATGCATGTGTTGTGTACAAATGGGAAAAAGTAAACGATTTTAGAGAGATATTGGTGTATGTGTGTGCGAATGCTGGGACCTTTAGTTCTATTGCTTGTGTGTGTCATGTATGCAGATGTGACCCCCTCCTTTGTGCTCTCCTGAAAGAATGTCCCTGAGAGGTCAGTGATAAGCTGGAAGGACACTATGCCAATTCCGTTTTTTTAGACAAAACATGTGCCGGGTTAACGAATCTAATGGTAAACAATGTGATCACAATTATTTTGAATCTGTTTTCCAGACATGGTAAAATGAAGTTTACATTTAACCGTGTATTACACAAATTGAATATCCTTTGATAGTGGAAACAGTGCATTTAAAAAAGGGAAATTAAGTAAAATTAAGTAATAATGAGTATTCATTTCTAATATGAGTTTAACAATTATATAGATATATTGAAACTGGTTTAGACAACCTTTGGTTGGAAATGAAATCCAGGTTATTGGGGAAATTTGTAAAAATGGGATTAGTTTAGATTAAGATAACAATTTTGTAATTTTACATTTATACAATAAGCCCTTATTGAGAGAAAAAAAAGATTAAGATGAGGTTGTTATTTTGAATAAAGCTGCCATAATATTTAACAAAGCCAAGATGGATGGGATACATAAGAAGTTCTTCTACAAAAATGATATTGTAAGGTTTTTGATGATAACTTGATGTGCGGTCCATGATGTAAGAGTAATAATAAATAAAATTTAAATATAACAGTCCCATGACATCAAGTCCACACACCCTGTTAGGATAGATGCCACCTGCAGCCAGTTGTTTTTATATTTTTGGTGCTTTCTGGTCCATCATACAGATTCTTGGTCCTTTTATTTATTTTTATTTTTGAAATCCAAAGCAGAATGTGTGGATTGTGAAATGATGTGCCCCTTTTTCTTGTAAGTACAGTGGTATAAGCAGAAGAATATTTTGGATTTATGGGCATCTCTGCATGACCGCAGGGTATTGTTATCATTTATTATAATATTGCCAGGAAGAAGTTGTCTTTTGAAACATGAAACTGGAGTTCTTACACAAATAGCATGATAGAAAACAAGCCATTGTAATATATTTATGCAAGCTGGACCCAGTAATGAAGGGTTCACCCCGATATATCAGAGCTGTAGCTTTTATGCAAAGGTGCTATTAGACAAAGTTAGATATTGTTTTGGTCAATGGTCCGATATTCTGCGCAGCAAATATACAGATATGTTTGTCTAATGAAAGGTTTAAAATATGAGTTTATTTATGTACAAATCTAACAATGAAAAATGTGGACATTTATTCAAAAGAAAGGAAAAGACACATGTGTTAAATTGATGGTGTAGGAATCAGCTGCTGTGAGCCCAGTGCGGGACACACTCCCTGAAGACCCAGATATTACATTTTTTGTAGATTTGAGTATGCAGTTTATCACCCAGAAGGATACTCTGTATTCAAAGTCATTGGATCCTTTTTCCCCAGCTCAAGAAGCAGAGCTCCATGTTTTAGCAAAGCCTGTGAGCTACAAAAAGAGTGTATATTTATATAGATAGTCGAGATATAGAGAGCTTTTGGTTCCATTTGAAGGGCCAGAAGTTTGTTTTTACTTCAGCAGGTAAACCAATAAAGCATGCCAAGTTAATTTGGCTGTTTTCAGCCTTCCAGCTTCTTGCTGAGGTAGCCATATTAACTTTCACACATGGAAGCAGACCAGGTGACTAAGGATGCTGCATTTACAGCCCCGGACACTTGATGGGTCTGTGCAACTCACAGATTCCACCCCAGTTCTGGCCCAGTATAGCTGGGATTAATAATTCAACTTTAAGGACCCTTAGAACGAGAAGAACAAGTGGTCCACAGGGGGCAACTTCTTATGAAACAGGACTTTGGAAAAGGTGATCATTTATGTCTGCCAGCCACTCTTTTCCCTCCAGCTTGACACATGGACTGTGTCATCAGTCACAAGCAGTTATGGCTGTCTTAGTAAATGAGCGTGGGATAGAGCCAGGGTTCTCCACAGTTGTTTTACTAACATACCACTTCTTGTTTTACCTGTTACCAAAGGTGTTACCAAAAGCTGAACATCCCTTCCAGAGATTACAAAAAAGATATATCCAGATGTCCAAGTCAGGATCTTACGAGTATGCATTTTGTCTGTATGGACATATTTTCTGGATGTCCAGTGGCAAATGCTACTGCAAAGGCCACAGTAAAACGTGTTATCAGAAGTAGTTTGTAAGTACAAAGTGCCAGAAAGTACAGAGAGTAACAGAGGAAATAATTTTTTATAGGAGAGTCCTTAATAGAAGTTTTGAGGTTTTATTTTTACACCCCTTACTGTCTACAATGTAGTGGACAAAGTAGAGTAAGAAACTAGAAAACTTTTGCCTGCATGTTTTCTTATATTTTATGAAGCCCCTAAGGGGGATGTTGGACTCTCTCCCTATGGGATTTTGTTTGGGAGTGTGTTACTCACTTGCTTATATTTTGTCTCAGCAGCTGAAGTCCTCCATTCGGATCTCACAGAGAATGTTGCTGATCTTTTAAGGTTTTTTGACAAACTCATTTATGTGTTTTCTCCCCAATTCCAGATCCTAAAAGTTTGGAAGGATCTAAAACTAAAGCCAGGTGACTTTTGGATTGTTAAGAGACATTTATATATAAGGAAAAGTTTGGAGACTCAATACAGCATCTATTTCATGTACAGTTTTTGCAAAACGTGAAGAAAAAGTCACCTGGATCCACACCAGACACTGCAAAAATGACTAAATTAAAGAAATCTCTGAGTTTGATTTGTTTCCCTCTTGTGATCACAGTCTAGGGTACTTTTTGATTAAATTACTTTAATTGTAAGGGATATATATATATTTGAAAAGTGGTTCAGCCATCTTGAAGTCATATTTTGTCTTTTGTACGTCTTCCATTTTATGTAGAATTGTCCGTGTTTACATATGCTGATAAGTCAGCATGCTCACAATTAAGCTAGAAGGCCATTCTGGCCACAGGAGTGTACAGCCAGTACTCTGTAAATATGTCTTATCAATCATTTGTTTTTCACAATGAAAAGTCATTTGGTAATGAAAAAGTTGCTCAGCTATTATTTTCTCCACAATGGAGTTTTTTGCCTCTTTGGCCAGGACTACCTCTACCTAAGTGTGTGGAGGTTCCAGGTTAAAGGTGATAGCAGGTATGGTTAGTGATCAAAATACTGATCAAAAGAGGGGAGACTGTAATGGAAATTTGTAAGTTCTGTATATAATTGTATTGTATTTTGTATGTATTGCACATTGCCCTCACTGTGCAACAGCACTAATAATGTTTTCAGTAAATGTTTACATTCTTTCGAGTCCTGATTAGAATAAGCCTGCCTATGTAACGCCCCTTGTTACGATAAACCTACAATTGTAATATTAATGTGATACCTACGTAATCATGTGCATAAAAACCTTCAATTGCGTCATAATAAAGCAGAACAGTAATTTGGAAAGATGCTGAGCGTATCTTTTGTGTCTGTTCCCTACTGCAGTAGTTATTATTAATTTGGAACCACTAATCAATATGAGGATAGGAGTTGCCTATCATCAATTTAACCGAGTCAATTCCAAGGAAGGGGCGTATGATCTTCTCCCTTGTTAGTCAGCTGTGAATCCCGGAGTCGACTCACCACAGGGATGTAATAGACAGGGTCTGGGTTCCAAAGATAGAGCGACCAATCTTCTCCCCTGTTTGATTAATGGGTGATGCAAAAGCACACCCAATACGCCAAGACCCTGTCAGTGTCCTTTTATACTGCACTCAGTATCTGTTTTGCCGCGTACACACAAGTGGACTTTTCAGCATCAAAGGTCCGACGGTCTTTCCGACGGACTTTCGATGGAATTGCGATGGACTTTCGAACGACCGGACTTGCCCACACACAGACGGACTAAAGTCAGTTTGAAAGTCTATTGGTTTGAACGTGATGATGTATGAAGGGACTAGAATAAGGAAGTTTATAGCCAGTAGCCAATAGCAGCCCTTGCGTCCTTTTTTGTGCATCGGACTAGCATACATACAAATGGATTTTTTGACCGGACTCGAGTCCATCGGAAAGATTTGAAACATGTTCTAAATCTAAAGTCTGTCTGATTTTCGACAGAAAAAGTCCACTGAAGGTCCGATGAAGCCCACACATGGTCGGATTGACCGACGGATTCGTTCCATCAGACCAGTCCGGTCAAAAAGTCCGGTCTTGTGTACATGGCTTAACTGTCGTCACTACACAGCAAACTTCTCTGGGAATTTGTGTTGTGCCCCAGTCACCTGCACACAAGCTCAGTCACTGCACATTGTACACAGTCAAACACATGGTCATCAGAATGCATTGGCATTTTGGTTAGGTGCAATTGCTTCTAGAAAATCCCGGCAAAATAATGTGGGTTCATTGGCAAAAAGTGGCAAGCATACATTGATGTCCAGATTTCAATGTGCCAACTGGTGGTTTTTAATTTCAATATTTCTTTATTGGTTTATAAAGTATAAACATTACAAAAGTAAAGGACATTTTAAGTACTTTAACTGATTATAAATGATATTCAATGGCGCACACAAAAAGTTATACATTCAGTTTCCTTATGCCAGTCAAGACCACTTCTGGTTCCATATATTACATCTGCATATGTCCTTAGATAGCCTTATGCCGCATACACACGACCGATTTTGCCGTCAGAATAAACGCCGAAGGTTTCTCCAACGGAACTCCGACGGAATTCCATTCAAGTGGTCTTGCCTACACACGGCCAACCCAAAGTCCGACCAAAGTCCGACCATCCAGAACACGGTGACGTACAGCACATACGATGGGACTAGAAAAAGGAAGTTCAATAGCCAGTAGCCAATAGCTTCCGTCTCGTACTTGCTTCAGAGCATGCATCGTTTTTGGTCCGTCAGAACAGCATACAGACGAGCGGTTTTCCCTATAGAAATTGGTTCCGTCAGAAATATTTAGAACATGTTCTATTTCTATGTCCGTCAGAATTTAAAAAAAAAAATAAATATCCAATGAGGCACACACACAATCAGAATAGATGATGAAAAGCTTCCATCTGACTTTTTCTGTTGGACATTCCACGCGTCTGTACGTGGCTTTAGAAATTGGAGTTAGGGTTAGGGTGTGAAAAGAAAAGAAAAACGTTGTGTAACAAGATTGTGCTACAAAATAGCAGAACAATATAACAAAACAGCACAGTCAATGGATTTGAGTCGAATTTCTGACTTTGTACAGAACAAATTAAGTCTTTAGAGGATTTTTTGTACCAATCCAACCATACTTTCCACCAAGAGTTGACTCTATGGTATCTACCTTGTGTGGAGGCACACAGTATATCATATGTGGCATGCGTGTGGGTTGTCATTATAACCTCACAAATAGAAGGGGCTGTCAATTCCTTCCAATTGCATACCAATGCTAATCTTGCGCTTAGGAGAATGTGAATATCTATGTCTCTAATATCAATTGGTATTGTTTCTATGCCTAGAGATAAAATAGCCAGACCTGGCGATGGGGGGGTAGTTAACTTCAAAATTTGTGTGAGCAGTCGGAATATTGCTGTCCAGAAAGTAGCTATAACCGGACAAGTCCAAAATATGTGATGTAGCGTACCTATTGCTCGACAGTTTCTCCAACACGTAGGAAAATTTGGGGAAATGTGGAAATTCTGTATGGGGTTAGATACCATCTAAGCAGAATTTTCTGAGTCAGTTACCATAGGTTCACGCTTCTTGTCACCACATACGTGATGCTGAGTGCATTTTGCCATTGTACAGGGGTGTATCTGGTATGTAGATCTTTTTTCCCATGCTTGTATATGAGAGGTTTTAGTAAATACAGTATCTTTATTATTGAGCAGGCTGTAAAATAGGGAAATACCCTTGATCTTGGTATTCAATTTAGTTTAATATTGGGCTACATTCCATGGCAAAGATATAGCAGTACTTAGATTGGAGCAGATAAAATGTTTGACCTGTATGTACATGTAATGGTCAGAGTTAGATAAACCATACTCAATCTATCGGGATCTAAACGTTTTGGGTACTGGTTCTATCCTCAGTACTTCTAGCCCCTTTATCCCTTTCATCACCCATCTAGTGACTTTCAGGTCTGGAATAGATGGTAAGCTTTACAACAGTTGAGGGAACAGGGTGGTAGTAGAGTCCTGGAACGAAGTGGATAATGACAGGCCTGAATTGAAGCTAGTATACAGGCAGTTCCTGAGTTACGTACACCCGAGTTACGAATGACTCCTACTTACGAACGGCCTCAAATGCCGGCTGCTTGTGCTCCATGCTGGTCCTGGATACCTTTCGAGCACACATCCCACACTGCCGTACTACGCCCTAGATAACATAACAAGCGCCCGGACCATCCCACATCCATGCACAGGCAGCAGTTACATTTACAAATGCAGTGTTCTGACCGGAAGTTACACTTACAAATGCAGTGTTGCGACTTACGAACAACTTCGACTTACGAACAAACCTACAGTCCCTGTTGTGTTCATAACTCGGGGACTTCCTGTAGTAGGGAAAAATGCTGTAGCTTGCGATGAGCTATATCGGCTGGTTAGAAGGAAATGATATAGATTATGTCCCTGTACTTGATAGCGTTCTTCCCATCTGGTGCTATTGGCCTGAGGAAACCACATTTTAAGTTGTGCTAAGATTGAGGCAGTATAATAATCTTTAAGTATTACTAGTCCCACTCCTCCTGCTTTCCTAGTTGTGACCAAATCTGGTAAATGCGCATCTCGCCTTTTTACCTTGACACAAGTATCGGTTTACTATGGATTGGACAGTTGCAAAAAAGGAGTTATGTACAGGAATAGGTAATGTTTTAAATAGGTATAGAAATTGGGGAAGGAGGATAATTTTAAAGGCTGCTAAGCAGCCTGACCAAGGAAGTTCAACCTCAGTTACATCCTGTCGTTTTAGGCATATTCTAAGTGTAAGTGTTAGTGTAAGTAATTTATAACTGTTTACCTCCATGCATAAGGATACAATGCAGTGAGTTTCTGTTTTATATGTGGAGGGATGTTTAGTCCCAATACATAAGATTTAGTCTCATAAGAAATGTGGTAAACATTTTTTTTTTAATTGTAGTTTTTATTGAGAATTTTCCAAAAAATAGACAGAGTATACAGATATCTGAATTACAATCAAAGTGTAAAAGTACAAACAATAAATGTCCATGTATACAGAGCACAAGAGTGTTCTGTAAATCTTATCAGAAGGTAAAAGCAACTCACAGAAAGCAGCAATATTTTGAGCTCAGGTATAAAGGCAAATACATTTTTGGTATACATTAGAGAATAAAAACTTAGAAAGGGTATACATCTGTATGTAAGCATAGGTCGAGGCGACGTGATTTATGATTTACTGGGTAGCAGAAGCGTCCCAGGGTTCCCAGATTTTGTTAAACTGGGGGATACTGTCATGAACAGAGGCTGTCAAATATTACATACCTCGAAACTCAGCTATTAGTTATGAAAATCTAGACCATGGGGGGTGAATTAGACAGCCAGCATAGTGGGATGATCCACTTGGCCGCTAGGAGAATGTAAGCAATCAGCCTATTATCTCTTTTTGTAATACCCGAGAAAGGAAGTCCTAAAAGCAGGAGGGACATATCCACCACCCTCTGTATCAATAGCATTACCTCGTGCCAAAAAGGCTGTATCATGGAACATTGCCAAAATATATGAAATAGGGATCCTACATCGGTCCCGCATCGCCAGCACTGCGCCGAGGTTGCGGGGTCAAATTTGTGAATAACTTCAGGGGTCTTGTACCAAAACATGAGCACCTTGATGGACGTTTCCCTATGTAAAACACATCTTGAGTACTTGAAAGTGCAGGACCAGATTCTATCCCACATTTGGGAACTAATAGGTCTGCCTATTAAATGAGGCCATCTTCTCATATATAGATGTGTGTTTTCAGTAAGAGAGGTTGACTCATGGAGAATATGGTGTATAGAGGATATTAGGTGTAGTTGTTGAGGGCCCTGTGCACATAGATATTCAAAAGGATTGGGTTTATCTAGGGTCAAGAGTGGGGACTGAGATTGGTAAAAATGTCTAACATGTAAGTAGAAGTGGAAAAGATGTAGGGGGATGCCAAATTTCTCACGTAGAGTATCAAAGCTATGAAGCCTGTGGGAGATTGGGTGTCCAGTCCCAAAGCTAGAACAAAGAGGCCTCTATCCAAGGAAATACCCTACCCAGGGACAAACTGTCAGGTGTGGAGGGACTGAAGAGCACATTCGTAAGGGGAGAACAAGGTGAAATAAGAGGAACATTTTTAAGACATTTACGCCAGGTATTCAAAGTAAAATTACTTGGAGCAGTACATTGACGCCTATAGATGGGGTCCAGAGAGGGAGACCAAGCTAAAGAGCATGGGTGCACCGGATACAATACTCCTTTCTCGATATCTGTCCAGTGATTAAGTGCGTGGAGAGAGGCCCATGAGGCAATGACCCTTAAATGTGAAGCATTGTAATACTTAACAAAATCCGGTGCTCCCAAACCCCCCTGGATCTCTTTGCGAAGACCACCAAACTCGCTATGCGGTGCGCCTTATTATTTCATATTATATGAATTTAAGAAAGCTCCTCTGAAGCATTTTAAGTTGGGGGATAGGAACTGCAACAGGTAATGTCTCAAAATGGTATAGTAATCTAGGTATAATAGACATTTTTAAAATGTTAATCCTGCCCAGAAGGGATAGGGGGTATTTCACCCAGGTCTGTAGAGATTTATTCATGTCAAGGATCAGAGAGGGGTAATTTACAGAGTAAAGGGAGGAGTAGGATGCAGTAAGAAGGACACCCAGGTACTTGAGGGAGCCAGTGCACCACCTATAGGGGTAGGAGTCCCTGAGCTGGGATAACAAAGGGGGTGGGGTATGTATCGGAAGGGCCTCAGTTTTAGAGGTGTTTACCTTATAACCTGAAATGTCACTAAATCAGGAAAGTAATTTATGTAGTGATGGAAGCGAGAGCAATGGGTTAGTGATAGTCAGCAATATATCATCTGCAAAAAGTGATTTATATTCCTCCTTGTCTCATCACCACCCCACGGATGTCAGGATGTAAATGAACAGACTCGACCAAGGGCTCCAAACACAAAACAAAAAGTAATGGTGATAGAGGGCATCCATGTCAAGTTCCGTTCTTCATGGGGAAGCTAGGTGACAGGAAAGAAGACATCTGAACTTGAGCTGTGACTTTCGAGTAGAGAGCCTCTAAGGCTCTTAGAGAAGGGCCTCTGAAACCATATACACGCAGGGTGGCAAACATATAGGGCCAACTCAGCCTATTGAAGGCTTTTTGTGCGTCTAGACTTAAGACAAGGGCCTGTCGAGACGACCTATCAAGGAGATCAATCAAGTCTATAGTGCGGCGGGTGTTGTCTCCAGCGTGTCTGCTGGGGACAAAACCCACTTGGTCTCTGTTGATTTATTTAGGGATAAGTCCAGGCAGTTTGGATGCAAGTATTTTTGTAAATATTTTATAATCCGAATTTAGAAGGGCTATGGGCCTATAATTATCTGGAGTTGAGGGATCTTTACCAGGTTTCGGGATGACAGTAATATAGGAGTGGGAAAAATGGTGGTGGGGGGTTGACCTTTGAGTAAGGAATCATCAAGAGTCAGTATGTGGGGGGACAGTATATCTATGAAAGTCTTATGCCCCGTACACACGGTCGGACATTGATCGGACATTCCAATATTAAAACCCATGGATTTTTTTTGACGGATGTTGGCTCAAACTTGTCTTGCATATACACAGCTACACAAAGTTGTCAGAAAATCCAATCGTTCTGAATGCGGTGACCTAATACACGTACATTGGGACTATAAACGGGGCAGTAGCCAATAGCTTTCATCTCTTAATTTATTCTGAGCATGCATGGCACTTTGTGCGTCGGATTTGTATACACACGATCGGAATTTCCGACAATGGATTTTGTTGTCGGAAAATTTTATAGAAAGCTCTCAAACTTTGTGTGTCAGAAATTCCGATGGAAAATGTGTGATGGAGCCCACACACGGTCGGAAATTCCGACAACAAGGTCTTATCACACATTTTCCTTCGGAAAATCCAACCGTGTGTACAGGGCATTATAGTAAAAGTAGGGTAACCCATCTGGGCCAGGCGATTTGTTTAACGGGAGGTCTTTAACTATAATGAGGAGTCCTTCCGCAGTTATGGCTTTGTTTAAACTAGCTAGATCAGATGTGGATAGTTTCAGAAGCTTTAAGTCAGAGAAAAATTCCTCAAATTTCCCCTGGGTAAAGTTGAAATTATTAGCAGGGGTTAGACAATTATATAGCTTTTGTTAAAATTTACCAAAGATTTTGGACATCTCTTGGGGGCAATGGGTTCTGGATCCGTTTGTTTGGAGAAGGAAATCAGGGAAGTAGGGAAGAGCTTCGAGTTCAAGTCGAACTCATGTTCGACTCGAACATTGGCTGTTCGCAAGTTCGCCGAACAGCGAACAATTTGGGGTGTAGGCGGCAAATTTGAATGCGGAACACCCTTTAAAAGTCTATGGGAGAAATCAAAAGTGCTAATTTTAAAGGCTTATATGCAAGTTATTGTCATAAAAAGTGTTTGGGGACCCGGGTCCTGCCCCAGGGGACATGGATCAATGCAAAAAAAAGTTTTAAAAACGGCCGTTTTTTCAGGAGCAGTGATTTTAATAATGCTTAAAGTCAAACAATAAAAGTGTAATATCCCTTTAAATTTCGTAGCTGGGGGGTGTCTATAGTATGCCTGTAAAGGGGCGCATGTTTCCTGTGTTTAGAACAGTCTGACAGCAAAATGACATTTCGAAGGAAAAAACAAATTTAAACCTACTTGCGGCTATTGCATTGCCAACAATACACATAGAAGTTCATTGATAAAAACGGCATGGGAATTCCCCACAGGGGAACCCCGAACCAAAATTTTAAAAAAAATGACGTGGGAGTCCCCCTAAATTCCATACCAGGCCCTTCAGGTCTGGTATGGATATTAAGGGGAACCCCGGCCAAAAATTACAAAAAAAGTGACATGGGGTTCCCCCTAAATTCCATACCAGACCCTTATCCGAGCACGCAACCTGGCAGGCCACAGGAAAAGAGGGGGGACGAGAGAGCGCCCCCCTCCTGAACCGTACCAGGCCACATGCCGTCAACATTGAGAGGGTGCTTTGGGGTAGCCCCCCAAAACACCTTGTCCCCATGTTGATGAGGACAAGGGCCTCATCCCCACAACCCTGGCCGGTGGTTGTGGGGGTCTGTGGGCGGGGGGGCTTATCAGAATCTGGAAGCCCCCTTTAACAAGGCGAACCCCAGATCCCGGCCCCCCCCTGTGTGAAATGGTAAGGGGGTACTTACCTCTACCATTTCACTAAAAAACTGTCAAAAATGTTAAAAATGACAAGAGACAGTTTTTGACAATTCCTTTATTTAAATGCTTCTTCTTTCTTCTATCTTCCTTCATTTTCTTCTTCTGGTTCTTCTGGCTCTTCTGATTCTTCCTCCGGCGTTCTCGTCCAGCATCTCCTCCGCGGCGTCTTCTATCTTCTCCTCGGGCCGCTCCGCACCCATGGCATGGGGGGAGGCTCCCGCTCTTCTCTTCATCTTCTTCATCTTCTTTTCTTCTTCTTTTCTTCTCTTCTTCTCTTCTTCATTTTCTTCTCCGGGCCGCTCCGCATCCATCCTGGTAGCTATCTTGATCAGGAAATCATGTCCTATTAAGGTTAAAAACACTCATGTGGATCCTCATGGATGATTTCTCATTCTAGACTGTGATTAACTAAACTCTTCCCTCACCCTAGTCAACCTATACGCCTTGCCTGTGGAATCAGAGGCGAGATAGGAGGTGGGGAAAGACTTCGATGCAAATTTCAACGAGCCACCAGCTCGGAAGTACATCTCTTGAATCAATATCACATCCGCACCTGAGGACCTGAACTCCTTCAGAGCTACCCAACATTTCCGAATGGAGCCCAGGCTCTTCACTAGGGATGAGCTTCGTGTTCGAGTCGAACCCATGTTCGACTCGAACATCGGCTGTTCGATCGTTCGCCGAATTGCGAACGTTATGGGCCGTTCGCGCTAAATTCGTGTGGCGCGTCACGGCCCATAATTCACTGCGGCATCGCAGTGCATTGCTGGCTGATGATTGGCCAAGCATGCACTATGACCCGCATGCTTGGCCAATCACAGCGCTGTCAGTAGAGAGAGCTGTAATTGGCCAAAGCCAGGGTGGCTTTGGCCAATTACGGCTCAGGGCATTTAGTACACACCCCACACTATATAAGGCCGCCTGCACGGCGGCCCTGTGTAGTGTGTGTTCCGGTGTGCTGAGAGATAGAGAGAGAGAGAGACAGTGTCATTTGATTTGAGTTAGATAGATTAGGCAGAACAGTCAGTCAGTTAGCTGCACTTACAGTGTATTGTGTATATATATGCATCCCAGGTGTTGCATATATATATATACACTGTATTCAGTTTAGCTAGATCCGTTCCTGTTATCTTCTATCTAGACTATTTACATTTAATGCAGTGCGTCCTGCTCACAGTGTTCAGCTAGATCCGTTCCTGTTATCTTCTAGACTATTTACATTTAGTGCAGTGCGTCCTGCTCACAGTGTTCAGCTAGATCCGTTCCTGCTATTTACATTTAGTGCAGTGCGTCCTGCTCACAGTGTTCAGCTAGATCCGTTCCTGTTAAATTCCTACTGACCGGCAGGCTTGTCTGGTTACAGTATATAAAGCTACCTGAAGAAAATTACAGGTGTTCTATTTGATCCTATTAGTACCACGGTCAGGCAGCTAGACTATTTACATTTAGTACAGTGCGTCCTGCTCACAGTGTTCAGCTAGATCCGTTCCTGTTAAATTCCTACTGACCGGCAGGCTTGTCTGGTTACAGTATATAAAGCTACCTGAAGAAAATTACAGGTGTTCTATTTGATCCTATTAGTACCACGGTCAGGCAGCTAGACTATTTACATTTAGTACAGTGCGTCCTGCTCACAGTGTTCAGCTAGATCCGTTCCTGTTATCTTCCTACTGACAGGCAGGCTTGTCTGGTTACAGTATATAAAGCTACCTGAAGAAAATTATAGGTGTTCTATTTGATCCTATTAGTACCACGGTCAGGCAGCTAGACTATTTACATTTAGTACAGTGCGTCCTGCTCACAGTGTACAGCTAGATCCGTTCCTGTTATCTTCCTACTGACAGGCAGGCTTGTCTGGTTACAGTATATAAAGCTACTTGAAGAAAATTACAGGTGTTCTATCCCAGCTTAGTGCAGCTACAGGCCATTAGTATGTCTGGAAGGCCAAGAAGGAGAGGCAGACAGTCACAAGCCAATAAGAGAGGGCAAGCAGGCTCTGTGTCTAGTGCTGGTCGTGGAGACGGTGCATCCTCATCAGCACGTGGCCATGGGACACGCTTGGCCTTTTTTTCGGCAGCTGGCCATGTTGAGCCGCAACATGCGGAAGACTTGGTCGAGTGGATGACCAAGCCGTCCTCATCCTCCTCATCCTCTCTCACCCATGCCCAGGGTGCTTTGTCTGGCAAAGCAGCGGCCTCTTCCCTCAGCTCAATGTCATCAGTGACTCCTTCCCTAGCTCCACCATGTCCTCATGAGGATTCCCTCGAACTGTTTGACCACAGTGTTGGGTACATGCTCCAGGAGGATGCCCAGCGTTTGGAAGGCTCTGATGACGATACTGAGCTCGATGAAGGCAGTAACATGAGCGCGGACAGAGGGGGTGCCCAAGAAGGACAGCAATCTGGCAGTCATGCTCCCCCTGCTGCAGCATACTGCCAGGTTTGCTCCAGTGATGAGGAGGGAGGGGATGATGAGGTCACTGACTCAACGTGGGTGCCTGATAGGAGAGAGGAGGAGGAGGAGGAGGAGGAGGAGGAGGAGGAGGAGGAGGCAGCAGCACATCACCAACGAGGCAGGATGCCCTCCAGGGGCCAGCCTAAGGGCAGCACATTGACTGCATCACACCCCAAAGCTCCACATGTGCAGGGCGCTGCAGTCTCTGCGCGTTATTCAAAAAGTTCTTTGGTGTGGGCCTTTTTTGAGACGAGTGCATCAGATCGCACCGCTGCTATTTGCAACATATGTCTCAAGCGTATCTCGCGTGGCCAAAATATCTCCCGCTTGGGTACCACATGCTTGACCAGACATATGTTGACCTGCCATGCAGTTCGTTGGCAAGCGTATCTAAAAGACCCACACCAAAGAACAAAGAGGATCTCTCCTTGCTCCTCATCAGCTGAGATTTCCAACCCCACTAGACCTTCAGTCCTCTCTGAGACCTGCAGTGAGAGGAATGAAGGTGTAGAATTAGGTGTGTCACAGCCAAGTACTTGTGGGCAATCTGCTTTTGGTACACCGACGTCAGATTGTACCAGGCAAATTTCCCTGCCCCAGCTGCTGCACCGCCGAAAGAAGTTTGCTCCCAGCCATCCACATGCCCAGCGGTTGAATGCTAGCTTGGCAAAATTGCTAGCACTTCAACTGCTGCCTTTTCAGTTGGTAGACTCTGCCCCCTTCCGTGAGTTTGTGGAATGTGCGGTTCCTCAGTGGCAGGTACCCAAACGCCACTTTTTCTCACGGAAGGCGATTCCGGCTCTCTACCGGCATGTGGAAGGCAATGTCCATGCCTCGCTGGACAGGGCGGTCAGCGGTAAGGTGCATATTACCGCTGACTCATGGTCCAGCAGGCATGGACAGGGACGTTACCTAAGTTTCACGGCGCATTGGGTGACTCTGCTGGCAGCTGGGAAGGATGCAGGACAAGGTGCAGTAGTGTTGGAGGTTGTTCTGCCACCACGCCTCCAAAATGCTGATTGTGACACACCTCTCTCCTCCACCCCCTCCTCTTCTTCTTCCTCCATGGCCTCTTCCTCGGAACCAGCGGTGCTCCGTAGGCGTTCAAGGGGCTACGCAAGTACGCAGGCCAAAAGATGCCATGCGGTGCTTGAGCTGGTGTGCTTGGGGGACAGGAGCCACACTGGGGCAGAGGTTCTGTCAGCTCTGCAGGGGCAGGTTCAGAGGTGGTTGACGCCACGCCAACTTAAGGCAGGAATGGTGGTTTGCGACAATGGCACCAACCTCCTCTCTGCCCTCCGACAGGGACAAATGACCCATGTGCCCTGTTTGGCTCACGTCCTTAACTTGGTGGTGCAGCGGTTCTTGGGCAGGTACCCGGGCTTACAGGATGTCCTGAGGCAGGCCAGGAAAGTCTGTGTGCATTTCCGCCGGTCATATAATGCCAGTGCTCGGCTGACGGACCTCCAAAAGGAGTTTAACCTGCCCAAGAACCGCCTAATCTGTGACATGCCCACCAGGTGGAACTCAACGTTGGCCATGCTGCAGCGGCTGCACACGCAGCAGAGGGCCATCAATGAGTACCTGTGCGACTATGGCACCAGGACAGGGTCAGGGGAGCTTGGTTTTTTTTCCCCACGCCAGTGGGCCATGATCAGGGATGCATGCACTGTCCTGTCACCATTCGAGGAGGCCACGAGGATGGTGAGCAGTGACAGTGCATGCATCAGTGACACTGTCCCCCTTGTCCACCTGTTGGAGCACACGCTGCGTGGAATAATGGACAGGGCACTTGAGGCAGAACAGAGGCAGGAAGAGGAGGACTTCCTTAGCTCTCAAGGCCCCCTTTATCCAGACAGTGTTCCTGCGTGCCCGCCGATCACACAGGAAGAGGACGAGGAGGAAGAGGAGGAGGAGGAAGATTGTGTCAGTATGGAGGTGGAGCCTGGCACTCAGCATCAGCAGCAGTCTTTAAGGGATCAGTCCCAAGAAACACATGGACTTGTACGTGGCTGGGAGGAGGTGGCTGCGGACCATGTCGTTCTTAGTGACCCAGAGGACTCCGGACCGAATGCCTCAGCAAACCTACGCTGCATGGCCTCCCTGATCCTGCAAAGCCTGCGTAAGGATCCTCGTATTCGTGGTATCAAGGAGAAGGACCAATACTGGCTGGCAACCCTCCTTGATCCACGTTACAAGGGTAAGGTTGCGGACCTTATCTTGCCATCGCAGAGGGAGCAGAGGATGAAACATCTTCGGGAGGCCTTGCAGAAAGGTCTGTGCAACGCGTTCCCAGAGACTGGGAGGTTACAAACTCCTGTTTCTGGACAACGTGTTGCTGAGGCTTCGGTCAGTCAAAGAAGGAGCGGTGGAGAAGGTGGCCGTCTGACCGATGCGTTCAGACAATTTTTTGGTCCGCAGCCCCAAGGTATGATCGGTTCCAGCAACCATCGCCAGCGTCTGTTTTACATGGTGCAGGAATACCTAGGGGCAAGATCAGACTTGGACACCTTTCCCACCGAAAATCCTCTGGGTTACTGGGTCTTGAGGATGGATCACTGGCCAGAGCTTGCACAGTATGCAATTGAGCTACTGGCCTGTCCTGCATCCAGCGTTCTTTCGGAACGCACATTCAGTGCTGCTGGAGGCGTGGTAACCGATCACAGGGTGCGTCTGTCCACCGACTCGGTCGATCGGCTGACCTTCATAAAAATGAATGAGTCTTGGATCACCACCAGCTACCAAGCACCTGATGCTGATGTAACCGAATAATTTTTTTTGAAATCTCAGATCCCTTCAAAGACTGCCTATGCTGATGCTGAGTGACTATCCCTGAGTAATTATCCTCTTCCTCCTCAATCATCACGCTGATAGCTTGTAAGAACATTTTTGGTTCTGGGCGCCACCACCAGTGCCTAAGGCACAATTTTTCAGCCCCTGTTTAACAGGGGCGTGTAATTACAATTTTTGATGTAATACTTTGCAGCAGGGCTCGTTCCTGCATTCCAACTAGAGTGTCTGTGAGGGGTTGCAGTGTTGTGGCACCAGCACCAGTGCCTAGGGCCCAATTTTTCTGCCCCTGTCTAACAGGGGCGTGTAATTACAATTTTTGATGCAATACTTTGCAGCAGGGCTCGTTCCTGCGTTCCAACTAGAGTGTCTGTGAGGGGTTGCAGTGTTGTGGCACCAGCACCAGTGCCTAAGGCCCAATTTTTCTGCCCCTGTCTAACAGGGGCGTGTAATTACAATTTTTGATGCAATACTTTGCAGCAGGGCTCGTTCCTGCGTTCCAACTAGAGTGTCTGTGAGGGGTTGCAGTGTTGTGGCACCAGCACCATTGCCTAAGGCCCAATTTTTCTGCCCCTGTCTAACAGGGGCGTGTAATTACAATTTTTGAAGCAATAATTTGCAGCAGGGCTCGTTCCTGCGTTCCAACTAGAGTGTCTGTGAGGGGTTGCAGTGTTGTGGCACCAGCACCAGTGCCTAAGGCCTAATTTTTCAGCTCCTGTTCAACAGGGGCATGTAATTACAATTCTTGATCTAATATTTCACAGCAGGGCCCTGTGAGGGCTTACAGTGTTGTGGCCACAGCAACACCTAAGGCCCAAATTTCTGCTGAGTATATAGGGCAGGACCCTACTTTCAAACATCTAACTTACAAACGACTCCTACTTGCAAACGGAAGGAGACAACAGGAAGTGAGATGAAATCTACCCCTAGGAAGGGAAATTCTCTCCTGTAAGAGTTAATATGGGAAAACAAGTTCTCCTTTCCACTGATGCTTTCCAATCCTTGTTCCACAAAAAAACCCAAATTTTCAAAAAACATTTTTCATTGGGACAAAAAAGTGAGGTGAAATCTTCTGAAGAGGAGGAAAGACAGCAAAACAAATGTCACAGGGGTGATAACCCTTCCCTATGTTTTCCAAAAAGCTTAGAAAAGATTTTTTGGCTGGAGCTAAACACGTTAAAAATGTTCAAAATTACAAACAGATTCTACTTAACAACAAACCTACAGTCCCTGTCTTGTTTGCACCGCCTGTATACTGCTGTTCAGAGTATATAGGGCCTGGTGGCCCCACACCTTTCCTTATTTTAATTTGGGTGCGGGGTTCCCCTTAATATCCATACAAGACCCAAAGGGACTGGTAATGGACTGGGGGGTACCCATGCCGTTTGTCTCACTGATTTTCATCCATATTGCCATGACCCGACATGACATTAAACCCGCAAGCAGTTTTAAATGAGATTTTTTCCTTTAAAAATGACATTTGGTGCAGGGACTGTTCTAAACATGGGAAACACGCGTCACTTTACAGGCATACTATAGACACCCCCCAGGTACGATATTTAAAGGAATATTTCACTTTTTTTTTTTTACTTTAAGCATCATTAAAATCACTGCTCCCGAAAAAACGGCCGTTTTTAAAAGTTTTTTTTGCATTGATACATGTCCCCTGGGGTAGGACCCGGGTCCCCAAACCCTTTTTAGGACAATACCATGCAAATTAGCCTTTAAAATGAGCACTTTTGATTTCGAACGTTCGAGTCCCATAGACGTCAATGGGGTTCTAACGTTCGTGCGAACTTTCGGT
Source organism: Aquarana catesbeiana (assembly GCF_042186555.1). Taxonomy (NCBI): domain Eukaryota; kingdom Metazoa; phylum Chordata; class Amphibia; order Anura; family Ranidae; genus Aquarana; species Aquarana catesbeiana. Next base: position 264,471,710 of record NC_133324.1, read on the forward strand.
CCGTTCGCGGGTTCTGGTGCGAACCGAACCGGGGGGTGTTCGGCTCATCCCTACTCTTCACATTATAGGACATGATCCTTAATGCCATTTATGAAATACTTCCAAAAATGCTTTTGTTAGTATACAAACCACAGGAGAGAACACATCAAAGTATACATTTAAATGGGTATAGGGTTTAATAAGATCACATATGGGTAGGACAACCCCTCGGTACCTAGGCAATAACAAGTATACCAGATAGATAAAAAAACATCATAAAAAAGAAGAAGAAAGAAAAAGAAAAACTTGCGACCTCAGCTTACAGAGCTGACATTGGAGCATGGACAAGAAAAAAAAAAACAATAAGAGCATGAACATATGACAGCAACTGAAACAACAAAAAAAGAACCTGTGTATAAGAACATGGCCATGTCTCAGGAGACCCTGAAAAACTTCAGAGGCCAGGTAGGGACACATGCGAAACTCCACCAGAGGACTCCAAGGGGAGAGGGAGTCCATCGAATCTCCTTATGGACTTGGCTGTAGCTGTATAAGTCCTGCAAGAGATATCCTGTTAGGAGAGAAAAAGTCAACAACAAAAGGAAAACCTGAACAACTGTCAGTATGATGGTAAGTACTGTAATATTTGTTGATATCCCAAGAGTTGGGAAAAACATTACCATAAAAAAAAAAAAAAATACGGGGTAAGTTTTTAAACCTTCAGTCCAGAGCACAGCGTTATGGATCTCTTGGACTTTGGAGGAATCAAAAAAAAGGTAGGATCCCAGAGAAAACTTTGTGACTGCATCAAGGAGGTTGCTTGGAAGCACATGGTCATTGAGGTGTTGATAGTTGTTTCTTCGATAGGTTCCTCACAGGGGTCCAGACCCGACTGAAGGTGGTAGAAAAAGGGCAAACCGGCACCTGAGGAGGCAGTAGATCTTCTTCAGGTATAGGGGGGAAGTCTGAGGTTTTTTATAAAGGCTTCTCCCCAGTAATATGGGACTTGATGGCGTTGCAAATGAGATGTGATTGGATGTAAATTTCTCCCTTTAGCCAGGGTAATGGGAGAGAGGTCACTAAAAATCTGCAGTTTCGCCCCTTTGTACACAACATGAGATTTGCCAGGGTTAGTGCCTCCTTAATGTCATAATAGTTAAACCTCACTATAACATCTCTAGGTCTAGCTCCAGCTGGAGGCTTCGGGCCCAGAGAGCGGTGGGTCCTGTCAAGACGTCAGTCTACATCCACGACCGCTAGAGCTAATGTGTTAAAAAGACCCAAAAGGTATGGGCGCAAAACGGGGTCCCCAACTGTTTCAGGGATACCTCTAAAATGTAGGTTCTGCCTCCTCTCCCTATTTTCCAAGTCCTCCTGCTGTAATTGTAGCTGGGAGACTGAATGTCTAAGTGTATGATTTTCCTCCTCGATCGCTTGTACATAGTTCACCATTTCATCCATCTTGTACTCAAGTGCATCTGTGCGTTCCCCTATTTGGTTTATTTCCCCTCTTACCTCTGCTGCTAGTTTGCTCACCTCCGGTGCAACTGTGCGGGTAATCTTCTGAAGGAGAAACTGCAGCTTAGTGTCCAATTTATCATCTAAAATGGCTGGGGTGAGAATCTCTTGAGAGGGAGAAGGGGGAGTGGAGTCCAGGCTCTGGGTAGTGGTCATTGTGTGGTTTTCGACCTCTTCCAACCCCAGGAGTAGATCCCCTGTGGCGAACAGGTCCGCAGTCGAAATCGAGGCCGTGGATTGCGGCCTAGTAATGAAGCGATCCATGTTTGTTTCTCCACGCGGCCCGAGCAGCGGTTTATAGTGCTGCTACTGGCCGATTTTTCCCATGGGATGCCATGGAAGTGTATCAATCATTCAGGCTTACCCCTGGCACTAAATGTGGGGGTCTCTGAGATTCGACGGAGACCGGAGCTCACCTAAAATAAATCTGCCATGTTAGAAGCCGAGCATGCGCCCCGTGGTAAACATTTTTAATGCAGTGTGCACCGAAGCCAGGGAGTTCTCCACATTTGTGAGCATTAATATAATTTCATCTGCAAATAAACTGATGGTGTGTGATAGGTTTTGGACTGGAAATCCTGTGATGCGGGGATGGCTGCGAATGTATGTCGCCAGGGATTCCATAAGTAAGTTAAAGATTAACGGTGAGAGTGGACAACCCTGCGAGTCCCATTTGTGATACTGAAAGGGGTGGAGAGGATGCCCAAGGTGTATACCTGGGCTGAGGGTTTATGGGCACGACTCCCTGCGAAACACACAGGCCAGTTTTCTTGATTCTTCAGCCAGGACCAGCACACCCTGGATAGACTATCAGTAACTGAGGTTTTAACCAGTTGTATTCAACTTTTTTTAAAGCTAACCATTTGTATATGGAAATTAAAGATTTGTTTATTTTTTTAAGCCTATTTGGTATATGTATTTATTAGACCCTGCAAGGTACATGTAAAGTCCCACCCAATTTTTGTTCTCATTCAGTAATTTGTTTCTATGGGATGGTACCTTTGTAGGGTCATAATTGCCTCACATTCATCCCTCATACTCTAACATATCATATTGGGTGTTTCAATACACCATTTCACTTCTGAGGAAGAATGTGCGATAATTAGATATATATATATATATATATATATATATAGAGAGATTTTTCAAAATATATTAGTGAACACCAATGTTCTAGAATGTTTTTTGACTTTTCAGATTTATGCTTTAATTAATGTTTTAAACTAGGGGTGACATCGGGTGTTCACCAGTTTGCAGAACAGCAAACCATATGGGGCGTTCGCCGCGGAATGCACCATAATGCACTGCAAGATCGCAGTGCATTGCTGTATGATGATTGGCCAAAGTATGTACCTGACCTGCATGCTTTGGCCAATCCCAGCGCCCTCTGCTAAGAGAGCCATAATTGGCCAAGGGCAGGGTGTCTTTGGCCAATCATGACACAGGGGGACTAAATCCACGCCCCCCACTATATAAGGCCACCTACACTGTAGCCCTGTGTAGTGTTGTTGGTGTGGACGGAGAGATAGCTTGATTTATATTAAGCAGGCAGGTTTTTCAGTTAGTGGCAATGTATTTGATATTATTATTATTATTATTGTTATATATATATATATATATATATATATATATATATATATATATATATATATATATATATATATATACAGTCAGTGTAATATATATATATATATATATATATATATATATATATATATATATATATATATATATATATATATAGTGGGGACGGAAAGTATTCAGACCCCCTTAAATTTTTCACTCTTTGTTACATTGCTAAAATCATTTAAGTTCATTTTTTTCCTCATTAAATGTACACACAGCACCCCATATTGACAGAAAAACACAGAATTGTTGACATTTTTGCAGATTTAATAAAAAAGAAAAACTGAAATATCACATGGTCCTAAGTATTCAGACCCTTTGCTGTGACACTCATATATTTAACTCAGGTGCTGTCCATTCCTTCTGATCATCCTTGAGATGGTTCTACACCTTCATTTGAGTACAGCTGTGTTTGATTATACTGATTGGACTTGATTAGGAAAGCCACACACCCGTCTATATAAGACCTTACAGCTCACAGTGCATGTCAGAGCAAATGAGAATCATGAGGTCGAAGGAACTGCCTGAAGAACTCAGAGACAGAATTGTGGCAAGGCACAGATCTGGCCAAGGTTACAAAAAAATTTCTGCTGCACTTAAGGTTCCTAAGAGCACAGTGGCCTCCATAATCCTTAAATGGAAGACGTTTGGGGCGACCAGAACCCTTCCTAGAGCTGGCCGTCCGGCCAAACTGAGCTATCGGGGGAGAAGAGCCTTGGTGAGAGAGGTAAAGAAGAACCCAAAGATCACTGTGGCTGAGCTCCAGAGATGCAGTTGGGAGATGGGAGAAAGTTGTAGAAAGTCAACCATTGCTGCAGCCCATCCACCAGTCAGGGCTTTATGGCAGAGTGGCCCGACGGAAGCCTCTCCTCAGTGCAAGACACAAGAAAGCCCGCATGGAGTTTGCTAAAAAAACACCTGAAGGACTCCAAGATGGTGAGAAATAAGATTCTCTGATCTGATGAGACCAAGATAGAACTTTTTGGCCTTGATTCTAAGTGGTATGTGTGGAGAAAACCAGGCACTGCTCATCACCTGTCCAATACAGTCCCAACAATGAAGCATGGTGGTGGCAGCATCATGCTGTGGGGGTGTTTTTCAGCTGCAGGAGGGACAGGACGACTGGTTGCAATCAAGGGAAAGATGAATGCGGCCAAGTACAGGGAAATCCTGGATGAAAACCTTCTCCAAAGTGCTCAGAACCTCAGACTGAGCCGAAGGTCTACCTTCCAACAAGACAATGACCCTAAGCACACAGCTAAAATAACAAAGGAGTGGCTTCACAACAACTCTGTGACTGTTCTTGAATGACCCAGCCAGAGCTCTAAATTAAACCCAATTGAGCATCTCTGGAGAGACCTAATAATGGCTGTCCACCAACGTTTACCATCCAACCTGAGAGAACTGGAGAGGATCTGCAAGGAGGAATGGCAGAGGATCCCCAAATCCAGGTGTGAAAAACTTGTTGCATCTTTCCCAAAAAGACTCATGGCTGCATTAGATCAAAAGGGTGCTTCTACTAAATACTGAGCAAAGGGTCTGAATACTTAGGACAATGTGATATTTCAGTTTTTCTTTTTTAGTAAATCTGCAAAAATGTCAACAATTCTGTGTTTCTGTCAATATGGGGTGCTGTGTGTACATTAATGAGGAAAAAAAATGAACTTAACTGATTTTAGCAAATGGCTGAAATTTAACAAAGAGTGAAAAATTTAAGGGGGTCTGAATACTTTCCGTCCCCACTGTATGTATATATATATATATATATATATATATATATATATATATATATATATCAATCAAAACTTTGGGTGGGTTACTTCCTTTTCTTCTCTTGGTTTAGCTGGAGCATCGTCAAGGTGGGCTCCCAGTGTTCCACCAATATCTGATAAAAAAACAACAAAGGGACACGTTCTCCAATTGCAAATCATTCACTGTAATCTTCAAGTCATGTAATAAGCTGCTGCCTATATCTACAGTGCATTCTGTGGTGTAGTGTTTCTACTACTTTTCTGGTGGTGTACACAGTACAGTGCAGCCATAGTACAGTTGCTACTACTTTTCTGGTGGTGTACACAGAACACAATACAGTGCAGCCGTAGTACAGTTGCTACTACACTTCTGGTGGTGTACACAGTACACAATACAGTGCAGTCGTAGTACAGTTGCTACTACTTTTCTGGTGGTGTACACAGTACACAATACAGTGCAGCCGTAGTACAGTTGTTACTACCTTTCTGGTGGTTTACACAGAACACAATACAGTGCAGCCGTAGTACAGTTGCTACTACACTTCTGGTGCTGTACACAGTACACAATACAGTGTAGCCATGGTACAATTGCTACTACTTTTCTGGTGGTATACACAGTACACAATACAGTGCAGCTGTAGTACAGTTGCTACTACTTTTCTGTTAGTAGGCTCTGTGTCTACAGTCAAATGAAAAAGAGAATAGTAGGGGCGGGGATTATAAACATTAGTGGAGTTGAATTGACAAGAGAGGAAATCAAAGTGCTGGACAAAATTTGCCCCTAAAAAGAATCTCAATAAATTTAATGCATATGTGCATATCAATACATTTACTAGAAGCTTACACATAAAAAGAAATATATGTTGAGTAATCCAAGAGATGGTAGGGAAAAAAATATTTCAGATACCAATGGCATATTATTCAGTAGTCTTCGCAACAAATCTCTCTTTAATCCCCCTCCAGGGAAAGATGGCAATATTGAAGTTTTCAAAAAATGATTCTGAAAGATCTTGAGGATTTGAAAATAAAGAAGGCTTATGATCCAGGAGATATAAAAAGTGGAATAAAAAAATTGGAAGCTAGAAAAGAGATTGTGATAAGGCAGGTGGACAAGGGAGGGGCTATAGTTATCCAATCTAACGATGACTATAAAGAAGAGCTTAATAGGCAACTGAGTGATAAACATACCTATCAGAAACTGCCTAGTAACCCCACAATGAGATATAGGAAAGAACAGGCCATAGTGGTACATAAAGGTTGCCAAAAAGATTTACCTAATAAAAAAGAAGAAAAATACCTCCAATCAAATATGTGTAGAATCCCTGTAATTTACACATTACCAAAGATCCATAAGGATACAAATAATCCTCCAGGAAGACCCATCGTTAACCACTTGCCGCCCGCCATATAGCAGAATGACGTCGGCAAAGTGGTTTCAATATCCTGACTGGACGTCATATGACGTCCTCAGGATATTGAGCCGCGGCGCGCCCCCAGGGGCGCGCATCGCGGCGATCGTTGTTGCGGGGTGTCAGTCTGACACCCCGCAACACCGATCTAGGTAAAGAGTCTCTGACGGAGACTCTTTACCACGTGATCAGCCGTGTCCAATCACGGCTGATCACGATGTAAATAGGAAGAGCCGGTGATCTGACAGACGCGAGTAGAGGAGAGCTGATCGGCTGCTCTCCTGACAGGGGGGGTCTGTGCTGATTGTTTATCAGCACAGCCCCCCCTCGGATCCTACCCAGGACCACCAGGGAAGCCACCCAGGACCACCAGGGAAGCCGCCCAGGACCACCAGGGAAACCAGCCACACTGGACCACCAGGTATGCCCCCTAGACCCCCAGGGAAATACTGATCTGTGCAAAGGCAGCTGCCAATCAATGCCCAGGCAGCTGCCAATCAGTACCCACTCCCATGCCTACCACTGCCAGTGCCACCAGGGATGCCCATCAGTGCCGCGTATCAGTGCTCATCAGTGCCACGTATCAGTGACCATCAGTGCCCATCAGTGCCACGTATCAGTGCCCAGCAGTGCCGCCTATCCATGCCCATCAGTGCCATCCATAAGAACCCATCTGTGCAGTCTTTCAGTGCCCATAGGTGTTGCCTAACAGTGCCCATCAGTGCCCACCAGTGCCACCCAGTGCCACCCATAAGTGCCCATCAGTGCCGCCTATCAATGCCCATCAGTGCTGCATATCAGTGCCACCCATCAGTGCCGCCTACCAGCGCCCATCAGTGCCGCATATCAGTGCCCATCGTCAGTGCCCGTCAGTGCCCGTCAGTGCCCGCTCATTGGTGCCACCTCATCGCTGCTGCCTTATCAGTGCCCATCAGTGCCGCCTTATCAGTGCCCATCAGTGAAGGAGAAAACTTACTTATTTATAACATTTTTAAACAAAAACAAAAGCAAAACTTTTATTTTTTTCAGAATTTTCTGTCTTTTTTTATCTGTTTCGCAAAAAATAAAAACCACAGAGGTGATCAAATACCACCAAAAGAAAGCTCTATTTGTGGGAACAAAATGATAAAAATTTAGTTTGGGTACAGTGTTGTATGACCGCGCAATTGTCATTCAAACTGCGACAGCACTGAAAGCAGAAAATTGGTCTGGGCAGGAAGGTGTCTAAGTGCCCTGTATTGAAGTGGTTAATGGGATACAATCTGTTGGTGCGAGGATCGGAGAATATATTGACTGGTTTTTACAGCCAGTGGTGAAAAAAAACAGATCTTATCTGAGTGACACTAAGCACCTCATTCAATTATTAAATGATGTCACCTTGACTGAAGAGCCTATTTACATGGCAACAGTGGATGTTACGTCACTATATACGATCATCAATCATGAAGAGGCTATTCAAGCTACTAAATGGGCCCTGAGAGGCCTAAGTGATTTAAATTTGCACAACGAAGATTTATTTTAGATTGTTAGAGGTATAGTTTAGACTCCAGCTATTTCTGGTATGAGAATTCCTTCTTTAAACAGATATGCGGCATTGCTATGGGCGCAAAATATGCGCCGAGCGTAGCTAATTTATACATGTTAGAATGGGAAGAAGAGGCTTTATACAAAAAATTTCCACCTCAGCTTATTTTATTCAAACGTTATATTGATGATATCATTGTTGTTTGGGGTGGAGACAGAGAAAGTCTTTTGGACTTCCTATTTGGCCTAAACGATAATAATAAAAATATAAAACTTACCTGGGAGATAAGCTATAAAGAAATCCATTTTTTGGATTTAGTAATTAAAAGAGAAGAAGGAAAATTTACTACCCAGACCTTTTTTAAATCTGTGGACAGAAATAGTTACTTGCCTTTAGATAGCTGTCATTATACATCATGGTTAGACAACATACCAAAGGGCCAATTTATTCGTTTGAGACAAAACTGTACAACAAAAGAAATGTTTGTGAAGCAAGCTAAATTAGTTGGAGAGAGATTTGTGTAAAAAGGTTACTGTCCAGAAGACATTGATGAAAGAATAAGAGATGTGACGGCTGTGGACAGAGAGAATTTAATACAAGGCACAATTAGAAATACAGAAAATAATAATACTTTATCTCTTGTTATGGACTTCAATGCCCAACACAAACAAGTCGAAAGAATTGTTAGAAAATATTGGGACATTATTAAGGCAGATCGCCATCTCGGTGCTATACTTCCCGAGAAGCCCTGGTTTACCTACCAGAGGGCTCCAACCCTCAGAGACCGCCTAGCAAGAAATGTGCTTGATCCACCTACCAAGAAAAACTTTTCCTTTTTTGAAGGGAAAGGTTACTATCCCTGTAAAAAATGTTACACTTGCCGTCACACTAAAGAAAGTAAGAAAAAGAAGTTTAGCTTTACCTCTACAGTGACGTCAAAAGAGTACCCAATAGAGGACTTCATATCATGTCGGACTAAGGTGGTGGTTTATTTATTAGAATGCCTGTGCCGGATCCAGTATATTGGTAGAACGAAAGGGGAACTTTGGAGGGGGATTGAGGGAGCATGTCCAGAATATTAAAAAGGGGTTTGTTAAACACAGCCTGTCAAGACATTAAGCAGAATTTCACAATAAAGACCCCTCATCCCTTTTGGTTTGTGGCACTGAAAAATATAAACCCCATTGGAGAGGAGACAATAAAGTGATTAAAATTAGCCAGCTTGAGTCAAAATAGATACATGAAATATGGACTCTGACTCCTTTGGGTCATAATGTTGAGTTCGACCTCAACTGTTTTATTTCAAATTATTAACTTTTCATTTTCTACTTTTTTATATTACTTTTTTATAGTACTTTTTTATTCCCCTCCTCTTTGCTGTTACATGCTTCTTCCCTGTTGATGATGTTTTATGCAATTTTTTATGCGATTATTACTAGGTTATACCCTATCTGGTTTCCTGTACTTACCTCCTTTGTGTCGTATGCTTTTATTTCCTCACAATTACCTATAGTGTTGAATTTTTTATCATTATCACTATTTATCCACAAGACGGCAATATAGGCGAATTAGAACAAGTATCTTTGCTCATGATTACGTTTTATTTACGAGATTCCATTTTCTTACCACTAGATGTCATCTGTCTGCTGGGTTTTAAGGTGTTTCTTGATGAATCACCACTATATGGCGCTGTCCTATAGAGATTTTATATAGGCTAGTTTATATGCTTTTGTTTTCCTTTTTTTGTTTTATTTTTTACATTTTTATATTTTTTATTCGGATCTGTTATTAGGGGGTCTTTTTATTATAATTGCTTAGACCTCATATGGTCATTTATGGTGTCTACTGAGTGAGGATACACCTATTAGTATTCCAATCCAATCTACTGAGTGAGGATACACCTATAATCCACTTTGCTGATTAAGAACGGACTATATAAATAGACACCTAATGCCTGACTGCATTAACTTTTGATAAAGTCACGTGGGCGGTGATGATACGCGTCAGGGGAGAGTCAGGTGTCATCACTTCTGGCCGCGGCTGAGACCGGAAGTACTGGGATCTGTGCTGTTCATTTAAGTCTGAACATGTAAGTTGCTATGTTGTTTTGAATAAACCTGTTTAGAATATTGCACAATGGGGATATTCCTTTCTATTGCATGCCTCCACCCAACTTGCCGAACTTGAGGCCTTCCATTTGGAGATTTGCCAGACCTGTGACGATCGGCGGAGACTGATTGATTGATGGTGTTTCATCCACCTCCTGATTGCAGGCTCGACTTGACCCTAGGGGTCTTTGCTAGAGGTGAGAGGCTGGGGGAAACGTGTGGCGCACCACAGAGTACCTTTTATTAAGAGGAATCTGTCACCTATCATCGTTTGCACTTGCACTTTTTTCATCTATTTTTTTGCACAAACTGTTTTATGAAGACTCACTTTGTTCACGTTGGAACTATATTACATTAATTGGATCGACTTGTGGCTATTTTTATAGCGTTTCTGCACCTTTTTGCACTTTATGCGATTTTTGTTATTGCATGCGACTTTTTTTATCTCATGCGATTTTTTTTTTTTTTTTTTTTTTCCATCTTGATGCACTTTTAGACTATTTTTGGATTTATTCACCTTCATTTGGATTTGTTTATTTATTTGATGTCATATTTCATGAATTTTCACTGTTATTTATCCAATGGCACTTCTTATGAATTTAATGGATGTTTAGTCACTTTATTTATGTGATTTTTCTCTTTACGCATATGCACTTTACTTGAAGAATTGGATTATATTTATTTAATCACATTTATGCACTTTGAGTTAGCGCCACATATCTCTATTTACCTCCGTGGGGCACGCTTGTTGTTTTTTTCTGCTGCAGGCCATGTTATTGAGCCAGAACATGCAGAAGAGTTAGTGGAGTGGATAACAAAGCTGTCCTCATCCTCTGTCACCCAGGCTCAGAGTAGTTTGCCTTCCAATGCAGCTGCCAAAGCTGCCTATTCCACTAGCTCCTTGTCCACAGTCACTCCTTCCATATCCCCACCATCATGCACGGAGGAGTCCCCAGAACTATTCAACCACAGTGTCGGGTATATGCTGCAGAAGGATGCGCAGCGATTTGAAGGTTCCAATGTTGGTTCCCAGGTTGAGGAAGGGAGTAACGTGAGTCTAGAGAGAGTGGGCGCCCAAGAAGAACAAGAAATTAGCAGTCATATTTCCCCAGCTGCAGCATACTGCCAAGTTTGCTCCAGTGACGAGGAGGGAGAGGATGATGAAGTCACTGATTCTACTTGGGTGCCTGATAGAAGAGAGGAGGAGGCGGCACAACTCCAACGAGGCAGGGTGTCCTCTAGGGATCAGCTTAAGGGCAGCCACCCTATTGCATCATACCGCAGAGCTCCGCAGGTGCTGGGCACTGCTGACTCCTCGCTGACTTTGAAAAGTTCCTTGGTGTGGGCCTTTTTCGACACATCTGCAGCAGATCGCACCGTTGCTGTTTGCAACCTATGTCTGAAGCGGATCAAGTGTGGCCAGAACAGCAGCCACTTGGGCACCACATACTTGACCAGATATATGATGACCTCCCATGCAGTCCATTGGCAACAGCACTTGAAAGACCCATATCAAAAAAAAGGCGGACTTTTCCTTGCTCCTCATCTGGGATCTCCAACCCCACTATACCTCCAGTCCTCTCAAAAACCTGCACTGAGAGGAATGAAGGTATAACAATAGGTGTCCCAAGTACTTGCAACTAATCTGCTATCAGTACACCACCATCTGATTTTAGCAGGCAAATTTCCCTACCCCAATTGCTAAACCGTAAAAAGAAATTCGGTCTCAGCCATCCACATGCTCAGCGTCTGAATGCTAGCTTGGCCAAATTGCTTGCACTGCAACTGCTGCCTTTTCAGCTGGTAGACTCTGCCCCTTTCGTGAATTTGTAGAATGTGCGGTATCTCAGTGGCAGATTCCAAAATGCCATTTCTTTTCACTGGCTCTCTACCGGCATGTGGAAGGCAATGTTTTGGCCTTGTTGGACAGGGCAGTCAGCAGTAAGGTGCATATTACCGTTGACTCATGGTCCAGCAGGCATGGGCAGGGACGTTACCTTTCCTTCATGGTGCACTGGGTAACTCTGCTGGCAGCTGGAAAGGATGCAGGACAGGGTTCAGTATTGTTGGAGCTTGTTCAGTCACCATGCCTCCAAAATGCTAGTGGTGATTCTGCCACAGCTCTCTCCTCCACCTCCTCCTCTTCTTCTTCTTCCTCCTATGGTCTCTTCTGCAGATTTGTCCTCTGAACCAGCGGTGCTCCGTAAGCATTCAAGGGGCTACGCAAGCAGTCAGGCAAAAAGATGCCATGCGGTGGTTGAGTTGGTCTGCTTAGGGGACAGGAGCCCCACTGGGGCAAAGATTCGGTCAGCGCTGCAGGGGCAGGCTCAGAGGTGGTTGAAGCCACGCCAGTTTCAGCCAGGAATGGTTGTATGCGCCAATGGCACCAACCTTCTCTCCGCCCTCCGACAGGGACCCTGACCATGTTCCATGTTTGGCACACGTCCTGAATTTGGTGGTGCAGTGGTTCTTGACCAGGCACTCAGGCTTACAGGATCTCCTGAGGAAGGCGAGAAAAGTCTGTGATCATTTCTGCCGGTCATACAATGCCAGTGCTCAGCTGGCTGACATTCAAAGGGAATGCAACCTGCCCACCAACCGCCTCATTTGTGACATGCCCACCTGGTGAAACTCAACATTGGCAATGCTGTAGTGGCTGCACACGCAGCAGAGGGCCTTCAATGGGTACCTGTGCGAGTATGGCACCAGGAAAGGGTCAGGGGAGCTTGGCTTCTTTTCACCACGCCACGCTACTGATCAAGGATGCATGCACTGTCCTGTCACCATTTGAGGAGGTGGTGAGCAGCGACAATGCATGCATCAGTGACACTGTCCCTCTAGTCTTTCTGTTTGAGCACACGCTTTGTGGAATAATGGACAGGGCACTTGAGGCAGAACAGCGGGAGGAAGAGGAGGACTTCCTTACCTTTCAAGGCTCCCTTTATCCAAATAGTATTCCTGCGGGCCCACCAAATACACAGGAAGAAGGGGAGGAGGAGGATTGTGTCAGCATGGAGGTGGACAATAACACTCAGCAGCAGTCTACAAGGGGCGGTTTTCAGTCCCCAAAAAACACAAGGAGTTGTACGTGACTGGGAGGAGGTTGTTATGGATCATGTGATCTTTAGTGACACAGAAGGCTCTGAATCGAATGCCTCTGCAAACTTACACTGCATGGCCTCCCTGATTCTGCAAAGCCTGAGAAAGGACCCTAGGATTCGTGGTATCAAGGAGAGGGATCATTACTGGCTGGCAACCCTTCTTGATCCACAGTACAAGGGTAAGGTTGCAGAACTCATCCTGCCTTCGCAGATGAAGCAGAGGATGAAACATCTTCAGGAGGCCTTGAAGAAAGGTTTGTGCAATGCATTTCCAGACCTTGTGAGGTTATAATTTATTGGTGCTGGACAACATGTTGCTGAGGCTTTGTTCAGTCAGAGGAAGTTGGCCAGCTGACAGATGCCTTTAGACAATTTTTCAGTCTTCAGTGTCAAGGTCTGATCGGTTCAAGCAACCATCGCCAGCATCTGCATTACATGGTGCAGGAATATCTAGGGGCAACAGCAGACTTGGAGACCTTTCCAACAGAGCATCCACTGGGTTACTGGGTCTTGAGGATGGACCACTGGCCAGAACTTGCTCAATATGCAACTGAGCTACTGGCCTGTCTTGCATCCATCGCTCTTTCTGAAAGCACATTCAGTGCTGCTGGAGGGTATTTAATGGATCATAGAGTGCGCCTGTCCACAGACTCCATTGATCACATTCATAAAAATCAGTCTTGGATCAGGAGCTATCAAGCACCTGATGCTGATGTAACTGTTTGAATTTTCTGTGGATGTGGGATCTTTTGAAGACTGCCTATGCTGAATGACTATCCTACTCCTCCTCAATCTTGATGATGCTAGCTTCCAACAATATTTTTGGTTTAGGGCACCACCACCACTGCCTAAGGCCCAATTTTTCTGCCCATGTTTAACAAGGGCATGTAATTACAATTTTTGATCTAATATTTCACAGCAAGGCCCGTTCCTGCGTCCATCAAGAGTAACTGTGAGGGCTTACAGTGTTGTGGCACCACCACCACCAAAGGCCCAATTTTTCTGCCCCTGTTTAACAGGGGCATGTAATTACAATTCTTGATATTTTTCAATGATTTTCATCTATATTGCCGAGACCTGACAATACATTACAGCAGTTTTACAAGCAGTTTTAAATGACTTTTTTTTTTCCTTTAGAAATGTCATTTTGTTGTGGTATTGTTCTAAACACAGGCATACTATAGACACCCCACAGGCACAATATTTAAAGGAATATTTCATTTTTATTGTTTCAATTTAAGCATTATTAAAACGAGTAGGGGCCCACTGATGATGGTAATATCTCTGATGCGTCTACTGCCTCTTCTTCCTATAGATCTCATTCTAATCATACACATTGAGGTTCGTAAACCCCACAAGACTGGGTGATACTGCACATGGTGACACTGAAACGAATTGTATGCAGGCACAGAAACAGAAGACACCCCCACCCTCAGATGGGGAAGATAACGAACACACTTCAATAGAAACCAGAGGTAAAACACATCCCACTGAAGCGGCATCAGGGGCCACTCCTAAACACCCTAAATCCTCAAATTTTTGCATACCTGCCTCCAAAGACAAAATACCCATGACACCAAGACCACACAATATCACAGCACAGAGCCACATAGATCAGTATGTGGTTCGGCCCACATAACTCAATCACGCACGTTTGATGTCATCAATTTAACTTCTCACACTTTCACTCCCACAGAACTTGAAGTTTTTGGATTGGGATTAAATTTCTTTTTTTCTGATTTAGACCATTTCGATTGTATCAAAGACATCAATCTCTTTGCCAGAAAATTGAATTTTAAGACATATTGGCATAATCAATCCAGACGTTTTAAAGAAAGCTCTGACGTAAAATAGTCTTGAGCAGATTATAAAATGTTAAAAATCCTTGATCAATTGGAGAGGGAGGGAGGGATCTGGAATGACCCCAAAGAAAAGCATCAAATTTTGACTAACACCGAAGATACCACTGTCTCTAATTTTACGCCCCTTGAGTATAGGAATAAATCGTGTACATTTCTGGCTTTTTTCAATTCTATTTTAAAACTGTTTTGTTGATCGTGTAACTCAGGATGTCCAAAAGATACACTCTAGTTCAAGAGGCTCTAATTTAACATCTACTCAAAGATTTGCCCTTAACCAACTCAAAGTCAGGCAATATAAAATAATTAAACCCTCAGATAAGGGAGGTAATCTTGTCATACAGACAACCGAGGATTACATGGCTATGTGCTTGAGAATCCTGGGAAATTTCTTTTGGTATCAGAGGATTTCAGTGCATGCAGTCCACGGGAATTTTTCAGGATTATAGACGATGCATATACCAAAAATCTGATTTTGAAGAACACATGGGACTACCTAAAAGTACACCACCCAATCACTCCTACCTTCTTCGCTTTACCCAAAACTCACAAGTCACTTGTAGATCCACCTGGGAGACCTATGGTCTCAGGGTTTGGATGTTTAACTCAACAAGCAAACTCCTTAATCAATGATTACTTTCGCTCACACGTTAGTGTAAAAGTTTGCTAACTTATCTAAAGGACACAATTCACTTATTGACTGTACTGGAGGGATTGTCTTTTCCAACCCATACTATTCTTGCCTCCATTGATGTGGAGGCTCTTTAGCCCAGTATTCCACATGAGAAAGGGGTTTCCAGGACATCTCTCTTTCCCAGTGAAATGGATCTTGACACCATCCCCTACATTGCCTTTATTACAGAGTTTGCTGTATTTTATCTTGACACATAATGCGTTCACTTTTAACGGCTCGGTGCAGGGAGTGGTGATAGGGACCAAGTGTGCCCTATCGTATGCAAATCTTTACCTGGGGGGGTGAGAGCGTGAGGTGTTTGCATTGGATTGGTATTCAATGTACCTGTGCCACACCTTATTGTGGCACAGGTACATTAATGATATACTGATCTTTTGGACAGGCCCCCGTGAACTTTTGACAATGTTTATTGAAGCATTAAACTGTAACAACTACAATTTGTCCTTTTACTTTGAAATCGCATGTTGATACTCTCCCTTTTTGGACCTATGTATTCAATAAAGCCCCAAGGAAGATATTACCACCAATCTCTATCGTAAAGATACAGTGGGCAACTCACTCTTACATTTCCAAAGTGCCCACCCTTCACATCTGATAAGGTCAATACCCAAGGGGCAATATTTGCAGGGCTAAGTGCAATTGCAGCAATGAAGCATACTTTCAAACACAAGCTTCAAATCTATGGGAAAGGTTTAAGAACCGTGGCTATAGCCAAAAGTCACTTAAAAAGGCTTACAGAAATGCAGAGAATAATCACTGTGATCTTTTTTACTTTTTTAAGGCCATTTGGCATCCTCTTCCAGTGTGCAAAACTTATACCCTATAACTAAATATAACAACACTTAACATTGAAACGTACCTTGAAAACCCACTGGCACCTGTTGAAAGATGATCCATCATTGAATCTATTTATAGAACCCGAACCACATGCTATATTCAAACGTAATCAATCTGTCCGTAATATTTTGGTGTCAAGCCATTTTCTAGCCCCAAAAAATCAGGATCCTTGTGGTTCGAATCTCTACCCCGTGGTACTTAAGGTTGCGGTGCATGCGACTATTGTCAATTTATTCAACCAGGCAAATTTGTATGTGTACCATCAGGTGAAAACTTGACTATGTATCATTTTCTAAACTGCAATATTATTGGTATAGTGTATTTTTTTACATGTGGCTATGGAAGCCACTTTGTGGGAAGAACTAAACAATATTTTTGGAGACAGATCAAAGATCATGTAACGGACATATGTGGTGGTATTACAGAGAAACCCCCCTTCCCTTTTTTTTTTTTTTTTTTTTTTTTTTTTTCTGACCCCCTTCCTCTTTTTTAATGCCCCCCTCCCTGTAACCGACCCTTTAGCCAGAAACTTAACTGTTAATAAGAAATTACACACTAATACATTGTACTTTGGCAGATTATGGGCTATATGAAAGATGGGCAGGTAGGCTGCAATGGCATTATCGTTACATACTTAAACATGATTTTTGTTATCAATTACCCCACATTAAACCCACTCTCATATGTTGAGATTCATTTAGATTTTTGTTTTTTGCTCTGCCAGTATTTTGTCAATATGATGGGTTTGGCCCTGCCCGTGTCTGCCCAATGCCTGGGGGTGTTGGTGGAGGTGTGGTTATAGTATCCACCTCACTCTCCATCCCTGTAACACCCAGGGACCCCACAGAGGCGTTTCCAGGGCAGAATACACTTTCTATCACCATACCGGCATGACGCAGCCTCCGATCCGCGTAATTTCTGGATATCCTTTTCCACCCATTTGGAACGCAAGCACCCAGATGTACCCCCTTAGTTGCGTCAATTTCTGGTGTGCTGCCAGTTCCTGTCCCTCATCCCTTCCATCTATGCCGGCGTCTCTCCCTGTGGGCTTATCAGCTGGGAGAGACCCACCACACCGCCTACTTGGTGGGTGGTACGCACTGGAGAGGGACTTTAATGTGGTGTATACTGCTGCCTTGGTCTACACCCCATACTGGCAAGTCAGTGGACAGATGCAGATGAGCCCACTCCCGTCCCTCCAGATCCAATATGGCCCTCCTGGACTTTTGATTTGGGTGACAGGGGCAGTCTCAGGGATTCCTCCACCCTCCCCCTGCAATTGAAACAGACTCCCTTATACATATAAATACCTTCACCCATGGCTGCTTGCATGTGGTTGTCATTCATTTGAAGACACAGACAGAGGTAGTATGCATACCCAGTAAGCCGTTAATATAGGTGAGGAACCCTTTAAAAGGGATGACATTTCTAGTACATTTCCTCTATCTTTGTTCTACCTTCTGGGTTCACTTTACTTAGAATGATTAAAGTAAGCCTTTTTTATTGATTTTTCATATAGATTTTTTCACGGTTCCATCTATGCTGCAAGGATAAGCAAAAGCTTAGGTGTGGCTTGATTCACTCTTCAATCTTGTAACTTCTGACACTCTTTTGACCCAGTTCTGGCCCCTTTTGATCATTTAAGGTAAGATTTTCTTGCTCCCAACCCCCCCCACCTTTTATCTTTTCTCCCCCTACTCCCCTCCCCTTCCCCTCTCTCTCGCTCCCCCTTCCTCTTTCCCTCCCCCCCCAGGTGAGGTGTATCAGGATAAGACTGTGGGCTTATGGGGGATCCATTATTTCTGCTGTTAGAGGCAGATTTGGGTGGCAGGGAATTAGAATTATGAGCCGTGGTAGAGGATGAGCCAGCGCCATCTTGCCTACCTCTTTGCTTCTGTGTGAAGAATGCAGTCAGCTTCTTCAGTTTCCTGTCCTCTTTGTGCTTCATCAACATGATCCTCGGGTTGTTGCAGGGTAAAACGCCCAGTTAGGGTGTTGAAAAGGCTGCCTGGAAAGCTGCTGTGTGACGCTGAATATCCTTGAGTAGGAGAGCTCCTCTTTCACGCTGCCATCATGGACCGTGGCCGGCCTCGCCCCCATCGACTGGTGGTTTACTGATATATATTTACATTTATTAATGTCTGACTAACACTACCATTTTTTACTACCATATTTTTGCTCTGAAGTTATAATAAGCTTGAAAATATTTTATCTTGAAGTTCTATTAGTTTTTAAAGAATATCCAAGTTTAAAAATCTAGTATCAGAAAATATTTCCCTTTCCAGCTAGACATTGGCAACTTTTAATCAGATAATTGTTCCCTGCACAGATCTGTCAAATTACATTTCACAATTATCATTAGTAATAGGTATCTCAAATAGCAAATAGTTTTTTCTATTCCAAGCATGCTTCTAAAAGTTTATATCTAATTCCTAAAGAATCCACTATATCTGCTATCAGCAGGGAATATAATAATTCAAAATAAATGGAGAGAAAAACAATTGTATTACAAGACATTAGTTTCTTCTTTCTGAGTAAGAATGAGGTCTGGGTTCACCACTACCATTGGTTTGAGGTGAATCCTGTTGGTTTGAGATTTGTGGTCCTGATGAATTTATGTGCAAATTCATCTGGGAGAGTTTTTTTTTAAACTGTATGACCTGTATGAACTATAGCCAGCAGGCTTGAAAGATTAAAGAGGTGACTTTTGTATAACCTAGCCTTTTTACCAGAAAAGGATGGACACAGGGTAGTCATAGTGTCAATTTTTTTAAAGCTTTGGTAGGGAAAGGATATTGAAAGCTAACAAATTGTACAGGGAGAGATTATAGTCAATTAGAAAAATAAACTTTAGTTCTAATTGCTAGCTCTTTGGGCAAAAAAAACTTTCTGTTTTTACTATTGGGGGCTTTTTGCCTTTAATTAAGTGTTCTTGCATAGCAAGACCACTTACTGTTATCTCACATATATATTATTATTATAGCCAAATTTACCACCCTAACTCCTCCCACAGTTTTTACACTACATAGACAAGTAATATACCGAAACGTGCGGATTGTTCCCGATTGGTGTGCTATTACTTTGTGGAATGTTTCGCCAAATAGTTCACGAAGTATCGTCGTTTTTGCGGCAAAATTGGTCCCATAGGAATGAATGGGGAAATGTTCAAAACTAGAGTGGGAGGTGACAAAAGCTGAAAAATCAGGACATGATATCTAAACTGCCACCACTCCCTAATTTTCAAGCCCACCTACACAAATCTTATATCAAAACGTTCAGCTATCCCTGCTGCCACTAAACATGTCCACGGCTAAGCCATAGTCCTGATAGTTTTCATAATATGACCATTAGGGATGAGCTTCGTGTTCGAGTCGAACCCATGTTCGACTCGAACATCGGCTGTTCGATCTTTCGCCGAATTGCGAACGATATGGGCCGTTCGCGCCAAATTCGTGTGGCGCGTCACGGCCCATAATTCACTGCGGCAGTGCATTGCTTGCTGATGATTGGCCAAGCATGCACTATGACCCGCATGCTTGGCCAATCACAGCGCCGCCTTAACAGAGAGCCATAATTGGCCAAAGCCAAGGAGGCTTTGGCAAATTATGGCTCAGGGGATTTAGTACACGCCCCACACTACATAAGGCCGCCTGCACGGCGGCCCTGTGCAGTGTGTTCCGGTGTGCTTAGAGAGAGAGAGAGACAGTGTCATTTCATTTGAGTTAGCTAGATTAGGCAGGACAGTCAGTCAGTTAGCTGCACTTAAAGTGTATTGTGTGTATATGCATCCCAGGTGTTGCATATATATATATATATATATACATACACTGTATTCAGTTTAGCTAGATCCGTTCCTGTTATCTTCTAGACTATTTACATTTAGTGCAGTGCGTCCTGCTCACAGTGTTCAGCTAGATCCGTTCCTGTTATATTCCTACTGACAGGCAGGCTTGTCTTGTTACAGTATTTTGAAGAAAATTACTGGTGTTCTTTTGATCCTATTAGTACCACAGTCAGGCAGCTAGACTATTTACAGTTAGTGCAGTGCGTCCTGCTTACAATGTTCTGCTAAACCTACAAGTTAGTGGGGTGCGTCCTGCTCACAGTGTTCAGCTAAACCTACAAGTTAGTGGGGTGAGTCCACCTCACAGTGTTCAGCTAAACCTACAAGCTAGTGGGGTGCGTCCTGCTCACAGTGTTCAGCTAGATCCGTTCCTGTTATCTTCTTACTGACAGGCAGGCTTGTCTTGTTACAGTATTTTAAAGAAAATTACTGATGTTCTTTTGATCCTATTAGTACCACAGTCAGACAGCTAGACTATTTACAGTTAGTGCAGTGCGTCCTGCTCACAGTGTTCTGCTAAACCTACAAGTTAGTGGGGTGTGTCCTGCTCACAGTGTTCAGCTAAACCTACAAGCTAGTGGGGTGCGTCCTGCTCACAGTGTTCAGCTAGATCCGTTTCTGTTATCTTCTTACTGACAGGCAGGCTTGTCTTGTTACAGTAAATACAGCTACCTGAAGAAAATTGCTGGTGTTCTTTTGATCCTATTAGTACCACAGTCAGGCAGCTAGACTATTTACAGTTAGTGCAGTGCATCCTGCTCACAGTGTTCTGCTAAACCTACAAGTTAGTGGGGTGCGTCCACCTCACAGTG
Source organism: Aquarana catesbeiana (assembly GCF_042186555.1). NCBI lineage: Eukaryota > Metazoa > Chordata > Amphibia > Anura > Ranidae > Aquarana > Aquarana catesbeiana. Next base: position 264,492,773 of record NC_133324.1, read on the forward strand.
TTCAGCTAAAGCTACCTGTAGAAGGTTGGTGGTGTTCTCATACTACAGGCAGGCAGTTGATTTTGCTAGCTGCAGTATCAGTACATATATATATATATATATCCCAGCTTAGTGCAGCTACAGGCCATTAGTATGTCTGGAAGGCCAAGAAGGAGAGGCAGACAGTCACAAGCCAATAAGAGAGGGCAAGCAGGCTCTGTGTCTAGTGCTGGTCATGGAGATGGTGCATCCTCATCAGCACGTGGCCATGGGACACGCTTGGCCTTTTTTTCGGCAGCTGGCCATGTTGAGCCGCAACATGCGGAAGACTTGGTCGAGTGGATGACCAAGCCGTCCTCATCCTCCTCATCCTCTCTCACCCATGCCCAGGGTACTTTGTCTGGCAAAGCAGCGGCCTCTTCCCTCGGCTCAATGTCATCAGTGACTCCTTCCCTAGCCCCACCATGTCCTCCTGAGGAGTCCCTCGAACTGTTTGACCACAGTGTTGGGTACATGCTCCAGGAGGATGCCCAGCGTTTGGAAGGCTCTGATGATGATACTGAGCTCGATGAAGGCAGTAACACGAGCACGGACAGAGGGGGTGCCCAAGAAGGACAGCAATCTGGCAGTCATGCTCCCCCTGCTGTAGCATACTGCCAGGTTTGCTCCAGTGATGAGGAGGGAGGGGATGATGAGGTCACTGACTCAACGTGGGTGCCTGATAGGAGAGAGGAGGAGGAGGAGGAGGAGGAGGCGGCACATCACCAACGAGGCAGGATGCCCTCCAGGGGCCAGCCTAAGGGCAGCACATTGACTGCATCACACCCCAAAGCTCCACATGTGCAGGGCGCTGCAGTCTCTGCGCGTTATTCAAAAAGTTCTTTGGTGTGGGCCTTTTTTGAGACGAGTGCATCAGATCGCACCGCTGCTATTTGCAACATATGTCTCAAGCGTATCTCGCGTGGCCAAAACATCTCCCGCTTGGGTACCACATGCTTGACCAGACATATGTTGACCTGCCATGCAGTTCGTTGGCAAGCGTATCTAAAAGACCCACACCAAAGAACAAAGAGGACCTCTGCTTGCTCCTCATCAGCTGAGATTTCCAACCCCACTAGACCTTCAGTCCTCTCTGAGACCTGCACTGAGAGGAATGAAGGTGTAGAATTAGGTGTGTCACAGCCACGTACTTGTGGGCAATCTGATTTTGGTACACCGATGTCAGATTGTACCAGGCAAATTTCCCTGCCCCAGCTGCTGCACCGCCGAAAGAAGTTTGCTCCCAGCCATCCACATGCCCAACGGTTGAATGCTAGCTTGGCAAAATTGCTAGCACTTCAACTGCTGCCTTTTCAGATGGTAGACTCTGCCCCCTTCCGTGAGTTTGTGGAATGTGCGGTTCCTCAGTGGCAGGTACCCAAACGCCACTTTTTCTCACGGAAGGCGATTCCGGCTCTCTACCAGCATGTGGAAGGCAATGTCCATGCCTCGCTGGACAGGGCGGTCAGCGGTAAGGTGCATATTACCGCTGACTCATGGTCCAGCAGGCATGGACAGGGACGTTACCTAAGTTTCACGGCGCATTGGGTGACTCTGCTGGCAGCTGGGAAGGATGCAGGACAAGGTGCAGTAGTGTTGGAGGTTGTTCCGCCACCACGCCTCCAAAATGCTAATGATTGTGACACACCTCTCTCCTCCACCCCCTCCTCTTCTTCTTCCTCCATGGCCTCTTCCTCGGAACCAGCGGTGCTCCGTAGTCGTTCAAGGGGCTACGCAAGTACGCAGGCCAAAAGATGCCATGCGGTGCTTGAGCTGGTGTGCTTGGGGGACAGGAGCCACACTGGGGCAGAGGTTCTGTCAGCTCTGCAGGGGCAGGTTCAGAGGTGGTTGACGCCACGCCAACTTAAGGCAGGAATGGTGGTTTGCGACAATGGAACCAACCTCCTCTCTGCCCTCCGACAGGGACAAATGACCCATGTGCCCTGTTTGGCTCACGTCCTTAACTTGGTGGTGCAGCGGTTCTTGGGCAGGTACCCGGGCTTACAGGATGTCCTGAGGCAGGCCAGGAAAGTCTGTGTGCATTTCCAACGGTCATATAATGCCAGTGCTCGGCTGACGGACCTCCAAAAGGAGTTTAACCTGCCCAAGAACCGCCTAATCTGTGACATGCCCACCAGGTGGAACTCAACGTTGGCCATGCTGCAGCGGCTGCACACGCAGCAGAGGGCCATCAATGAGTACCTGTGCGACTATGGCACCAGGACAGGGTCAGGGGAGCTTGGTTTTTTTCCCCACGCCAGTGGGCCATGATCAGGGATGCATGCACTGTCCTGTCACCATTTGAGGAGGCCACGAGGATGGTGAGCAGTGACAGTGCATGCATCAGTGACACTGTCCCTCTTGTCCACCTGTTGGAGCACACGCTGCGTGGAATAATGGACAGGGCACTTGAGGCAGAACAGAGGCAGGAAGAGGAGGACTTCCTTAGCTCTCAAGGCCCCCTTTATCCAGACAGTGTTCCTGCGTGCCCGCCGATCACACAGGAAGAGGACGAGGAGGAGGAGGAGGAAGATTGTGTCAGTATGGAGGTGGAGCCTGGCACTCAGCATCAGCAGCAGTCTTTAAGGGATCAGTCCCAAGAAACCCATGGACTTGTACGTGGCTGGGAGGAGGTGGCTGCGGACCATGTCGTCCTTAGTGACCCAGAGGACTCCGGACCGAATGCCTCAGCAAACCTACGCTGCATGGCCTCCCTGATCCTGCAAAGCCTGCGTAAGGATCCTCGTATTCGTGGTATCAAGGAGAAGGACCAATACTGGCTGGCAACCCTCCTTGATCCACGTTACAAGAGTAAGGTTGCGGACCTTATCTTGCCATCGCAGAGGGAGCAGAGGATGAAACATCTTTGGGAGGCCTTGCAGAAAGGTCTGTGCAACGCGTTCCCAGAGACTGGGAGGTTACAAACTCCTGTTTCTGGACAACGTGTTGCTGAGGCTTCGGTCAGTCAAAGAAGGAGCGGTGGAGAAGGTGGCCGTCTGACCGATGCGTTCAGACAATTTTTTGGTCCGCAGCCCCAAGGTATGATTGGTTCCAGCAACCATCGCCAGCGTCTGTTTTACATGGTGCAGGAATACCTAGGGGCAAGATCAGACTTGGACACCTTTCCCACCGAAAATCCTCTGGGTTACTGGGTCTTGAGGATGGATCACTGGCCAGAGCTTGCACAGTATGCAATTGAGCTACTGGCCTGTCCTGCATCCAGCGTTCTTTCGGAACGCACATTCAGTGCTGCTGGAGGCGTGGTCACCGATCACAGGCTGCGTCTGTCCACTGACTCGGTCGATCGACTGACCTTCATAAAAATTAATGAGTCTTGGATCACCACCAGCTACCAAGCACCTGATGCTGATGTAACCGAATAATTTTTTTTGAAATCTCAGATCCCTTCAAAGACTGCCTATGCTGATGCTGAGTGACTATCCCTGAGTAATTATCCTCTTCCTCCTCAATCATCACGCTGATAGCTTGTAAGAACATTTTTGGTTCTGGGTGCCACCACCAGTGCCTAAGGCACAATTTTTCAGCCCCTGTTTAACAGGGGCGTGTAATTACGATTTTTGATGTAATACTTTGCAGCAGGGCTCGTTCCTGCATTCCAACTAGAGTGTCTGTGAGGGGTTGCAGTGTTGTGGCACCAGCACCAGTGCCTAAGGCCTAATTTTTCAGCTCCTGTTCAACAGGGGCATGTAATTACAATTCTTGATCTAATATTTCACAGCAGAGCCCTGTGAGGGCTTACAGTGTTGTGGCCACAGCAACACCTAAGGCCCAAATTTCTGCTGAGTATATAGGGCAGGACCCTACTTTCAAACAACTAACTTACAAACGACTCCTACTTGCAAACGGAAGGAGACAACAGGAAGTGAGAATAAATCTACCCCTAGGAAGGGAAATTCTGTAAGAGTTAATATGGGAAAAACATTTCTCCTTTCCACTGATGCTTTCCAATCCATTGGGACAAAAAGTGAGGTGAAATCTTCTGAAGAGGAGGAAAGACAGCAAAACAAATGTCACAGGGGTGATAACCCTTCCCTATGTTTTCCAAAAAGCTTAAAAAAGATTTTTTGGCTGGAGCTAAACACGTTAAAAATGTACCCGTTCAAAATTACAAAGAGATTCTACTTAACAACAAACCTACAGCCTGTATACTGCTGTTCAGAGTATATAGGGCCTGGTGGCCCCACACCTTTCCTTATTTTAATTTGGGTGCGGAGTTCCCCTTAATATCCATACAAGACCCAAAGGGCCTGGTAATGGACTGGGGGGTACCCATGCCGTTTGTCTCACTGATTTTCATCCATATTGCCAGGACCCGACATTACATTAAACCCGCAAGCAGTTTTAAATGAGATTTTTTCCTTTAAAAATGACATTTGGTGCGGGGACTGTTCTAAACACGGGAAACACGCGTCACTTTACAGGCATACTATAGACACCCCTCAGGTACGATATTTAAAGGAATATTTCACTTTTTTTTTTTTTTTACTTTAAGCATCATTAAAATCACTGCTCCCGAAAAAACGGCCGTTTTTAAAAGTTTTTTTTGCATTGATACATGTCCCCTGGGGTAGGACCCGGGTCCCCAAACCCTTTTTAGGACAATACCATGCAAATTAGCCTTTAAAATGAGCACTTTTGATTTCGAACGTTCGAGTCCCATAGACGTCAATGGGGTTCTAACGTTCGTGCGAACTTTCGGTCCGTTCGCAGGTTCTGGTGCGAACCGAACCGGGGGGTGTTCGGCTCATCCCTAATGACCATTTGTTTGTAACTCACGCCATCCATTGACATTCATTGAAACTCTACTCTAGACCCTTCAAATTTGAAGGGCAATATCTAAACTGCGACTGTGACTCCATTTCTAATATTTTAGAGACATACTATGCACCAAAATCTAGGTCTGGGTCTTGTGATTCTCACAATATAAAGATCTTCACTGTAGGATGTATAGTTTTTAAAATACGACCGTTTGAAGTACTGCACAGTTATTACAGCTATCATGATCCTGTGTATTGTGTATTGAGCAGTGGTTGTGAAGCATAAACAGGGCATGAGCGTTGCTAGGAAACAGTGAATGTAAACACTGATTATCATCAAACTGATAGCACACCTTCACCTCCATTCTACGTCAAGATGCTGAGACCCCCCAAATGCATGTGGTCATACCTTCATCTGCTAGGCTTGATAATGCTTGTAGACTACTGGTGGAGGCAAGAACACTTCACACAATTTCCCCAGAAATTGTAGCTTTTCTAGTTGATTTTGTTTTGGGGGTGGTATTTGGGTGGTTTCATTTGTTTTTGAGGTATATTGTTTATTAGTTTATATTGATGTTTTGGGTTAAAATGCTTTTTTTGCATCATGGAGTTCCCTTAAAAAAAACATACGATTAGGCACGATGTGGGTGAAACATGAGAGGGGTGTGACTGATTGGTGTGGATTTAAGCTGAGGACTGTCTTTCATTTACTTCACATTGAGCCCGGGTTCACACCATAATGCGCTGCGGACCGCACAGGAGCGCTGTGCGTCCCTGTTCACCGTTTCAGGGACGAATCAGGGCCGATTCTATGCCTGAATTCGGCCCTGAAACGCAGCCAAAGACGCACAGCGTTTTTGTGCAGTGCGCACCGCAGCCGCCCTGGAGATATGTGAACCGGCTCCATAGGGAGCCAGTCACATTCTCCTGCTATGCGAATTAGATGTGCGGAAACGCACATCTAATTCGCATATGTGTGAACCCGGGCCAAAGTTGAATATAATGTGCGGCGATACTTGTATGCTATATCCCATAGGCATGTTATTTACAGGATTTGTGTTATTCAGTGATGCCTAAATGACTTTCTCCCTGCTGTATGGTTTTTTTTTTTTGTTTTTTTTTTTATAATTATTTGTATTTTACATGTTCCCTATAGCAGTGCCATAACCGCTTTCCTATTAGCTCTAAAAATGATCAGACGCTACTAACAGGATTGCCTGTTAGTAGCTTCAGGGGGATACAGGTTTGCTGAATTTCAAACAGTATTTGGCAAACCCTTGGCAAATCAAATCCCACCAGATTCGGGCCATTCCCGTATCTGAGTTTAGTTAAGGCAGTAACTGTGTTGATATGTATTTTTACTAAACAGGTAGAATAACAGAATCTTTTGCCTATATAATACAAATTTTATTTATATATGTCTAGTATGTGTGAGTTTGTACAGATTTTCAAGGTGTGTGGCTGAGACTGAGAAACAATGCAGTTAGTGGATTTTTACAGGAAAGCCATCATGAAAAAAATAAGGGTTCTGGCATAGACCTCTTTTTGGAAATGTTAGTTGTCTGACTGTCGTACTGATCCTATGATTTTAATGTTTTCAAAATCAATTATGAATCAATTGTGTACTGTCAGTGATACTTTTTTTATTTGCACATACAATCTTTAAGGACAAGCTTTCGGAGTATGTCCCCTTCTTTAAGGTCCTAGCTGTAACAAAAGTTTTAGCAGAATGTTAAACACAATCTGAGGGAAAAGAAAAAAAAGAAACAAACACACAAAAACAAATGTACATGGCAATGATAAAACAACTAGCATAGTTGGTGAGATAAGACAGATAGAGGGAGAGCTATAGACTGGAGGGGGATGACAGTCAGAGGGGGTTCATAAAGCTGTTGGATAATGAGTAAGGAAATCCATATCTAAATTTGGGGCGGCACAGTGGTGTAGTGGTAGCACTCTCGCCTAGCAGTAAGAAGGGTCGCTGGTTCGAATCCCAACCACGACACTACCTGCCTGGAGTTTGCATGTTCTCCCTGTGCCTGCCTGGGTTTCCTCCGGGTACTCCGGTTTCCTCCCACACTCCAAAGACATGCTGGTAGGTTAATTGGATCCTGTCTAAATTGTCCCTAGTATGTATGAATGTGAGTTAGGGACCTTAGATTGTAAGCTCCTTGAGGGTAGGGACTGATGTGAATGTACAATGTATATGTAAAGCGCTGCGTAAATTGACGGCGCTATATAAGTACCTGAAATAAATAAAATAAATCTAAATTTAGGCCGTTTTGTGTCAAATAGAACCATCATTCTTTGTTCAAAAGTTTTCCTTTCCTGGATGTTTCTGAAATTCTCTTTAAGAACTAAAACATTGTGGTCTTTTATAGTGTTGTCCGGTTGTGAGAAATGATGTCCTATAGGTGTGAAGAAACTATCTTCTTTATGTTCCTTGATGGTATGGCTGCAAATTTATCCTTGTTCGTAACATCTGTCCTGTTTTGCCAACATAAGATCCTTTGCTACATTTTTTGCATTTGATGAGGTACGCAACATTACTGGAGGTCACCTCAAAAATCAAGTATGTCATTTAAGAGTTTGAAACTCAACCTGACTTAATTTACTATCTGTTTGCTCTGAGCTGTAACTCAAGAGGGAGTTCAGCTTAAAAATACTTTCCAGTCTACAGCTGTCAATTATATTCTGCTACCATGGTCAGGTGGTTTTTCAACAAACACTGGACTGTTTACATGTAGCACTAATGGGAGCTTGAGGTATGGGTGGGGGGATCCAAAACACTATGGGGCACATTTACAGAGAAGTGCATTTGACTTTTTTGACTAATTTAAGACACATGTTGACTATTTACTACAAAAACGGGCTTCATTGTTTGACAGCCACCCACATGAAACCACATGCACTGTCCGTGATCCGAATGACTTTGTGAACTTGTACACACCAGTTCCATTGTGGAGTGTCCTGCAAAGTTTCAAGAGGTGGCAAAGCTAAAAACAAAAAGTTGTGAATGCTGTTGGAAAACCATGTGCTTCATTGTTTGCCCTTTCTTATACTGCTTTAAATTGCCTCAAAATGCAGATGGGGCATCTAAAAAGACTGTAGTAGACTTCCTTTTTCAAAGGGTTAGTCCAGTAAACATTTCTATTAAAATTCTAATTTCTGTTACATTTTTTAACATCCTTTTAGTGGTACAATCTATAAAAACCATAGGCATTTATAGTTTAAGTGGTCAAAAATCCCTCTCTCCATATTAGGGTGAACACATAATCAGAACCCAGCAATATGCAGGACAAAGGTAAATGCTTGGGGATGGGAATGATCACACAGTGTAGGATACAATGAAAACCTGAATCCTGCAAAACATAATAATGCTTTTATATTTAAATTCTCAAGAAATTCAAGAGGTGAATATAAAAATCTACAGGTAAAATTAAAAGCTACTTGAAGAAACACACAAATCCTATGCTGGGTGATTTATATTTTGCAAGCATGTATTATGCTTGAAACTTAAAGTCAGAGGATGTTAATAGCCACACTAATAATCTGTATATTTCCAGAAAAAGTGTAGATTTTCAATTTGTTGCATATTGAAATTGCAAGAACATTTTGTACTACTGGTGTTACATTATACATTTCTAACACCTCCTAAGAGGCCTATAGTATAACATGAGATTTTGTGAAGTGCTTTCAGCAGCAAAGTTCCTTAATTAAAAAATCTTTTCAAATACTACACTTTATATTTTGCATATTCTTTTACAATGTTCTCTATTACGTTTAATAGGATGTGTGTTTCGATCTGTGAATAGATCTTGAACATTATGAAACACACTTTCAGCTAAACACAGTAGACTTTTTCCACTCATAGGATGGGCTCTGTGTAACCATACATACTAAAAGTGGAATTTGTAGTCTTTTTTTTTTTTTGTCATCTGGGAATGTGTATCCCCTTACAATAACAGTCAGGACATACATACAGCTTGTAGAGTACTGTAAAAATACCTCAGGGAACCAACTTGTTTTTACTGTTTGAAGAAATAAAATCACTTTAAAACTAGTGGAGGCAACGTGGTGGTGAATAGAATACACAGCAAAACTGTTCTCAAATTGGCATATGATTGTGGTTTATCAGAAATGTTTGGGCCCCATGCACACTGGACATTAATGGTAATGTTAAATTGGCAGTAGTGCTAGCAGGAGAAAGCTGGGGTAAAAATACGCATTTTACACCCACGTTTGGCCGTATTTAGCCACATTTGCATTTATAAGTTTTTTTTTTTTTTTTTAGCTAAAACACTCCCCTCTGCTATTTTTAATTCCCACTTTCCCACAATGCATCCATGAATAGTGAAATAGTCATTGTTTAGTTGTGAAGTCACCATTTTAAAAGCAGAGAGAATTCTGTATTGTTCAGGAGCTTTCTTTCCTGGATGCATCCATTATGGATCCTATAATCCAGACGTTTGATGAGGTCATGCTACTGATTATGTTAAGAAGGGTGAGGAGACTGAGACAGCTGGAGGAGAGAAGCAACCATTGATGATTTTGGACCCATCCTTTGATATCCCGTTGTTTATCTTCTGGGTATTTTGCCAACATGTGCACAAGGCTGCGGACATATACAATGAAATTCTTTAACTTTACATGCATGTCCATTATATCTTTTGATCTTCTGGAGAGGCTCCAACCAGGGCCGGCGTGACCTATAGGCAAAGTAGGCGCCAACCTAGAGTGCACATCAGTGGGGGGTGCCACGCCAGTGATCAGTGGCTTTGCTATGGGCAGAGGTGGCTCACAGGGGTCTCATGACCTCCTAATTTACTTAGCAGGTGCCACGGATCCCCCTCCCACTTGCTCTCCCCTCTGATAAATAATAGAAGTGGGTCTGAGGAAGGAGAAACTGTGCTGCCCCCCCCACCCCCCCCACGCCCGCTGTCAGAAGAGGGCTCTCTATTTTCTGCCCATTCCCCTCCCCCCTGCTGTCAGAGGAAGGAAGCAGAATAGCAGGAGATCAGAGCAGCTGTTTCTCTGTGTGGAGAGAGAGCACCTCCGAGCTCTTCTTTTCCCCCTCACTCTCCTCCTCGTGCTGCTGTACTTGGGAGCAGTGCTTTCCAGGGCAACCACCCACTATGTTTCTTCCCTCTGCTTCCTATTGGCCAAGGGAAAAAAAACAATCAAAAAGTAGCAGAATGGAGGATCATGGGTCATGTAGTCCAAAAGACTTGCAGGTCCATTGCAATCCTAAGGGGGAAGCTGCAGCCCCCAGGATGCCCAGCTGAAGGGGAAGGAGAGTGCCAGGCTATGGGTGGCAAGTGGCACACTGCATCTGGTGGCAGGCGACAGTGGCAAGTGACACCCTGCATCTGGGGGCAGGCAATGGTGGCAAGTAACACGCTGCATGGTGTGCTATTACTTTGTGGAACGTTTCACTGAATGGTTCACGAAATAGCGTTGTTTTTGCGGCGAAATTGGTCCCATAGGAATGAATGGCGAAATGTTCAATGTCATTTAATTGGTGTGCTATTACCTTGTGGAACTTTGTGAAAAGCTGAAAAATACCAGTGTGAATCCGGCCTCAATGTCATTTAATTGGTGTGCTATTACTTTGTGGAACGTTTCGCCAAATGGTTCACGAAATATCGTCGTTTTTGCGGTGAAATTGGTCCCATAGGAATGAATGGCGAAATGTTCAAAACTAGAGTGGGAGGTGACAAAAGCTGACCACCCCATGATCAGCCAAAACATTATGACCGCCCCATGAAAAAAAAAATCATTTTTGAGAAAAATGTTCAGCTCTTTCAGATAATAATGGGACTTCAACTGTTTTACTACTATTTATACTTTTTAAAATATTAAGCTTTTTAACACTTTTCACAGTTACTCAAGCCACTCCACCCAGTTACTCCGTCCACTCCAGTTGTAGAGGCAAGAACACTTTTCACAATTTCCCCAGAAATTGTAGCTTTTCTAGTTAAGTGTTCTTGCATAGCAAGACCACTTACTGTTATCTCACATATATATTATTCTTAAGTGTTCTTGCATAGCAAGACCACTTACTGTTATCTCACATATATATTATTAAGTGTTCTTGCATAGCAAGACCACTTACTGTTATCTCACATATATATTATTATTCTTATTAAGTGTTCTTGCATAGCAAGACCACTTACTGTTATCTCACATATATATTATTAAGTGTTCTTGCATAGCAAGACCACTTATTGTTATCTCACATATATATTTAAGTGTTCTTGCATAGCAAGACCACTTACTGTTATCTCACATATATATTATTCTTATTATTATAGCCAAATTTACCACCCTAACTCCTCCCACAGTTTTTACACTACATAGACAAGTAATATACCGAAACATGCAGATTGTTCCCGAATGGTGTGCTATTACTTTGTGGAACGTTTCGCCGAATGGTTCACGAAATATCGTCGTTTTTGCGGCGAAATTGGTCCCATAGGAATGAATGGGGAATCTAGAGTGGGAGATGACAAAAGCTGGAAAATCAGAACATGATTTCTAAACTGCCGCCACTCCCTCATTTTCAAGCCCACCTACACAAATCTTATATCAAAACGTTCAGCTATCCCTGCTGCCACTAAACATGTCCACGGCTAAGCCATAGTCCTGATAGTTTTCACAATATGACCATTTGTTTGCAACTCACACCGTCCATTGACATTCATTGAAACTACACTCTAGCCCCCTCCAAATTTGAAGGGCAATTTCTAAACTGCGACTGTGCCTCCATTTTTAATATTTCAGAGACATACTATACATCAAAATCTAGGTCTGGGTCTTGTGATTCTCACAATATAAAGATCTTCGCTGTAGGATTTATAGTTTTTAAAATACGGCCATTTGTTTAGAGGTCATTTCAGGAAATTTTAGCCATTAATCAGAGTGTACTGTTAGTGTTTGTTTTGTTGCCATGGTTACCAAAGCTTCTGTTATACACGGGGGGGAGGTGGCTGGAGCATCTCAGCTCTGATTACAGAGCCCGGGGGAGGGGACAGACACACCATGTACTGATTTATAATAGAGGAATATGATGGGGCAGTTTTGATGGGGTAATTACTACAGCTGTCATGGTCCTGTCTATTGTGTATTGAGCAGTATTTGTGAAGCATAAACAGGGCATGAGCGTTGCTAGGAAACAGTGGTTGTAAACACAAAATGCTGAGACACCCCAAATGCATGTGACTTCATCTGCTAGACTTGATAATGCTTGTAGACTCCTCCCACAGTTTTTACACTACAGAGACAAGTAATATACTGAAATGTGCAGATTGTTCCCGATTGGTGTGCTATTACTTTGTGGAACGTTTCGCTGAATGGTCCACGAAATATTGTCGTTTTTGCGGCGAAATTGGTCCCATAGGAATGAATGGCGAAATGTTCAAAACTAGAGTGGGAGGTGACAAAAGCTGACAACCCCATGATCAGCCAAAACATTATGACCACCCCATGATCAGCCAAAACATTATGACCGCCCCATGTAAAAAAAAAATATTTTTGAAAAAAAAAAAATCATTTTTGAAAAAAAAAATTATTTTTGAAAAAAAAAAATTCATTTTGAAAAAAAAAATTATTTTTGAAAAAAAAATTCATAATTTTTGAAAAAAATGTTCAGCTCTTTCAGCTAATGATGAGACTTCAATTTTTTTACTACTATTTATACTTTTTAAAATATTAAGCTTTTTAACACTTTTCACAGTTACTGCAGCCACTCCAACCACACATCAGTTACTCAAGCCACTCCACCCAGTTACTCCGCCCACTGCAGTTGTAGAGGCAAGAACACTTTTCACAATTTCCCCAGAAATTGTAGCTTTTCTAGTTAAGTGTTCTTGCATAGCAAGACCACTTACTGTTATCTCACATATATATTATTAAGTGTTCTTGCATAGCAAGACCACTTACTGTTATCTCACATATATATTATTATTATTAAGTGTTCTTGCATAGCAAGACCACTTACTGTTATCTCACATATATATTTAAGTGTTCTTGCATAGCAAGACCACTTACTGTTATCTCACATATATATTATTAAGTGTTCTTGCATAGCAAGACCACTTACTGTTATCTCACATATATATTATTCTTATTATTATAGCCAAATTTACCACCCTAACTCCTCCCACAGTTTTTACACTACATAGACAAGTCATATACCGAAACGTGCGGATTGTTCCCGAATGGTGTGCTATTATTTTGTGGAATGTTTCGCCGAATGGTTCACGAAATATCGTCGTTTTTGCGGCAAAATTGGTCCCATAGGAATGAATGGGGAAACTAGAGTGGGAGATGACAAAAACTGAAAAATCAGAACATGATTTCTAAACTGCCGCCACTCCCTCATTTTCAAGCCCACCTACACAAATCTTATATTAAAACGTTCAGCTATCCCTGCTGCCACTAAACATGTCCACGGCTAAGCCTTAGTCCTGATAGTTTTCACAATATGACCATTTGTTTGTAACTCACGCCGTCCATTGACATTCATTGAAACTACACTCTAGCCCCCTCCAAATTTGAAGGGCAATTTCTAAACTGCGACCGTGCCTTCATTTTTAATATTTCACAGACATACTATACATCAAAATCTAGGTCTGGGTCTTGTGATTCTCACAATATAAAGATCTTCGCTGTAGGATGTATAGTTTTTAAAATACGGCCATTTGTTTAGAGGTCATTTCAGGAAATTTTAGCCATTAATCAGAGTGTACTGTTAGTGTTTGTTTTGTTGCCAAGGTTACCAAAGCTTCTGTTATACACAGGGGGGGAAGGTGGCTGGAGCATCTCAGCTGATTACAGAGCCCGGGGGAGGGGACAGACACCATGTACTGATTTATAATAGAGGAATATGATGGGGCAGTTTTGATGGGGTAATTCTGATGGGGCAGTTTTGATGAAGTAGTATTTGGGAAGCATAAACAGGGCATGAGCGTTGCTAGGAAACAGTGGTTGTAAACACAAGATGCTGAGACACCCCAAATGCATGTGACTTCATCTGCTAGACTTGATAATGCTTGTAGACTCCTCCCACAGTTTTTACACTACAGAGACAAGTAATATACCGAAACGTGCGGATTGTTCCCGATTGGTGTGCTATCACTTTGTGGAACGTTTCACCGAATGGTCCACGAAATATCGTCGTTTTTGCGGCGAAATTGGTCCCATAGGAATGAATGGCAAAATGTTCAAAAGGAAATGTTGCTAGGAAACAGTGGTTGTAAACACAAGATGCTGAGACACCCCAAATGCATGTGACTTCATCTGCTAGACTTGATAATGCTTGTAGACTCCTCCCACATTTTCCACACTACAGAGATAAGTAATATACCGAAACGTGCGGATTTTTCCCGATTGGTGTGCTATTACTTTGTGGAACGTTTCGCCGAATGGTCCACGAAATATCGTCGTTTTTGCGGCAAAATTGGTCCCATAGGAATGAATGGCGAAATGCTCAAAACTAGAGTGGGAGGTGACAAAAGCTGACAACCCCATGATCAGCCAAAACATTATGACCACCCCATGATCAGCCAAAACATTATGACCGCCCCATGTAAAAAAAAAAAATATTTTTGAAAAAAATAAAAATTAATTTTTGAAAAAAAAAATATTTTTGAAAAAAAAAAATATTTTTGAAAAAAATATATATTTTTGAAAAAAAAATTACTTTTAAAAAAAAAAAATTAAAAACAAAATTCATTTTTGAAAAAAACAAAATTCATTTTTGAAAAAAAAAAATTCATTTTTGAAAAAAAAAATCATTTAAAAAAATCATTTTTGAAAAAACAAAAAAACAAAATCATTTTTGAAAAAACAAAAAAATAAAATCATTTTTGAAAAAAAAAAATCACAAAGCTCTGAGGGGAATTATAGCTCCTCTCACACAGCTCTAAGGACAATTATAGCTTTATAGCTCCTCCCACACAGCTTGGAGGGAAGTTATAGCTCCTCCAATACAGCTTTGAGGGGAATTATAGCTCCTCCCACACAGCTCAAAGGGGAATTATAGCATTATAGCTTAGCATTATAGCTCCTCCCACACAACTCTGAGGGGAATTATAGTTTCTCCCACACCGCTGTGAGGGGAATTATAGCTCCTCCTACACAGCTCTGAGGGGAATTACAGCTTAGCATTATAGCTCCTCCCACACAGCTGAGGAGAATTAGAGCTCCTCCCACACAACTCTGAGAGGAATTATAGTTTCTTCCACATCGCTGTGAGGGGAATTATAGCTCCTTTTAAACAGCTCTGAGGGGAATTATAGCTTCTCCCACACAGCTCTGAGGGGAAATATAGCTTCTCCCACACAGCTCTAAGGGGAATTATAGCTCCTCCCACACAACACTAAGGGGAATTGTATCTCCTCCCACACAGCTCTGAGGGGAATTATAGCATTATTGCTCCTCCCACACAGCTCAGAGGGGAGTTATAGCTCCTCCCACACAGCTCTGAGGCGAATTATAGCTCCTCCTCCAACACAACTCTGAGGGGAATTATAGCTCTTCGAACAAAGCTCTGAGGAGAATTATAGCTCCTTCCACAAATATCATCATGCCATCTAAAGGAAAGAGATCTAAAGCTGCAAAGATACGCTGGACTAAACTGGATCCGGAGCCCCACAGCAGCATAGTGGATATGGAGGTTTGTGACAGTGAATGTGCCCAGGAGGTACATAGTGAACCTGTGGTGTCATTTTCATGTTCAACTCAGTGTCAAGTTCAAGAGCACAGTGACAGTGTGATGGGCACTTCTGAAAACCATGGCATGCAAGAACCATGTGTACCAAGTGAGATTTCTGTGCAGGCATCATTTCATCAGGATCATCATGGCTATGGAAGGTTAAGGAACAAACAGTGTACATGCATGGCTCTGACATTTTTGGCATACCACAGTGAGCTTGATGATGTGAGAAAGGGTGATCTTGATCAAATACTGAAGAAGGGCAACAGCTTGTATGGCTCAACAATAAAACAGCTAAAACAAAGAAATGTCTATCAGCATCAACACTTGACAATGGAAGAAGTGCCCCTCAGAGTCAACACTGACAAATATGAGTATAACGTTGTTAAATCTCCAGTGTTATCGGGATGTATGAGAGACACTGTAGACGGTGACAACCAAGGTTGGTTTGTTGACCTCTCCACAAGACTTCAGTGCCTCAATGCAGATGTTACACATGCACTTTTTATAGTAGTGCCATATTGCATTGCATTGTTCAGAGACAAGTCTGGGAGATATGGACTGTTTGATTCTCATAGTCGAAATAAGGATGGACTTCCTGCCACTGGAAAAAGAAAAGCTGTTATGATCACTTTTACACATTTGAGTGATATGGGGGCAAGGATTTATAAGTTGTATGAATTGCTCCTTACAGACACCAGAGGCCCTATTGATGGACTGCAGTATGACTTCATGCCAGTCTCATTTCATCGTGCAAGACGTCTGTCAGATGGTTTGCTGTCCCCACTGGTGCAATCTGACAAACCACATAATGCAAAGCATGTGGAGAACAAAGTGACACAGATGACCAAAGATGTAACACACACTGGATTCCCAGCCAGCAAGCATTCTCCACGGTCAGTTGATGCGAAATCCTCACAGGGCATATGGAAGGACAGTAAGGCATTGTCCAAATTAAATGCACAGAGACGACAAAAACTGAAGACAAGACACAGAAATGAAAGAAGGCGTGATTTCAAGGCTACAAAGATGTCTGTCACCAATAAAAAAAGGACATACATCACCAGCCGATACAGAGCAGATGCTGATTTTAAGTTGAAGCAGAAGCAATATATCATTCGCAAATATGCAACAGATGCCAATTTCAACTTGAAGCAGAAGCAATACATCACCAGAAAATATGCGACAAATGCAGATTTCAACTTGAAACAGAAGCAGTACACCACCAGAAAATATGCGACAAATGCAGATTACAACTTGAAGAAGAAGCAATACATCACCAGAAAATATGCCACAAATGTCGATTTCAAGTTGAAGCAGAAACAATACATCACCAGAAAATATCATAATGATCCTGCTTTCAGAAAACTTCACTTGCAACATTGCATGAGTTACATGAAAATGAAGCGTCAAACTCAAGCAGATTTTCGCATAACCCATTAGATGCAATGTGCCTTCAAAATAAGAATGAAATACAGACGATGGACTCGTGTCATGCGGGAATGCAGTCAACCAGTGGACAACAGCCTAATGCAGACAGCTATATCCACTTTCCATGAATGCATTAAAGCTGGGCCAACATTTGTGTGCACGATGTGTCATCGCACCCTTTTCCCTAACCAAGTGAAACATTGCATTCACAGCAATTACAAGAAGAATCTACACATTGTTGCTGCCTGTTTGACAGGGAAATATGTCCATGTGTGCAACAATCACTGTCAAGGACCTGAACAATGCACCGTACCAGATGAAAGGACCAAAGAATGGATTTGTCACAACTGTGATTTACATTTAAAAGCAGGACACAAATCATCCATCGCTGTAGCTAACAACATGGAGCTGGCGCCCATTCCCCCAGAGCTCTGCGATTTGAATGTGCTGGAAAGACAACTTTTGGCCAAAATACTGCCATTTGCCAAGATCATCACACTTCCCAAAGGTCGACAGGCAGCTATACATGGCGCTGTAGTGTGTGTGCCATCCGAGGTGGAAACCACGGTCAATACTCTACCAAGATCGCACAGCAAATCCCAGTTACACAGAGTGAAGCTGAAAAGACGTCTGACTTACAAAGGCCACCAGCTGTTTCATTATGTCAACATGGGAAATGTAGTAGCAGGTCTGTCAAAACTCATTGACACACACCCATCTGACCTTGGAGAGGAAGCACTGACACACGGTGATGGAATATTCAGCATTGCACCTGCACAAGGAAACACACCTGTCAGCTTCTTTAAAGTTCCTAGGCTTGAGGCAATGGCTTTCCCTGTTCAGTTCCCTACTGGACAGAATACATTGGACCAGGCAAGACAAGTCAAACTGTCCCCGAGCATGTATTTCAATGCAAGGCTTTTTTGTGTTGATACTCGTTTTGCAAGAGACACAAGCTACCTCTTCTTTGCGCAGTTTGTCACAGAAACACACATGGCCAAAAGCAGCATGTCCATCCAGTTAAGGAAAGGAAAACCCAATACCAGGGATGGACGGAAAATATCCAACAAGCTGCTACAGGACAAGTGTGAGGTTGAGAGGTTGGTGCGAAACCGAGATGCCACAAGGTTCATGCAACCACTGAGAGGGAGTCCAGCTTACTGGGATAAAAATCTGAAGAATTTGCTAGCCATGGTCAGACAATTGGGTAAGCCAACATTTTTTCTTACCTTCTCTGCTGCAGAATTCAGATGGCCAGAGGTAATAACGGCAATAAAGGCACAACAAGGTCAAAAGGTGGATTTTGCGGGGCTAGACTGGGCTGAAAAGTGTGACATTCTTCGAGGCAACCCAGTGACCACCATGCGCATGTTTGACAAACGGGTTGATGCTCTGATGCGAGAGCTGCTGTTGGGTCCTGCACAGCCAATTGGTGAAGTTATCGATTACTTTTACCGGGTTGAATTTCAGGCGAGAGGGAGCCCTCATATACATTGTCTCTGTTGGGTAGCAGGAGCTCCTATATTTGGACAAGACAGTGATGACAAGGTGTGTGCCTTTATAGATCATAACATCTCATGCCAGCTGCCTGATGAAGCCAAACAGGCCTTACTTCACAGATTTGTAACAGAACTTCAAATGCACAGCAGATCTCATTCAAAATCATGCAAGAAAGGTAACAGAGTATGCAGATTTGGATTTCCAAAGCCACCTATTAGAAAAACGAGGATAACTTACCCGATGCCAGAAGAACAAGGAGATTGTGCAATGAAACCACAAGCAGCCAAAAACAAACTGAAACCAGTCTGGGATTTGCTTAATAACCCAAAAGTGCAGCTTGAAGACATGTCACAGCTACTGGCACAGTGTGATATGACTTTGAATCAGTACAACTCGTACATTCAGGCATTGACCTCCTCAAGCGTGATTCTAATGAAGCGTGATGTCAAGGACTGCTGGGTGAACAACTACAATCCACATTTACTGACGGCCTGGAACGCCAACATGGACATCCAGTACATTCTTGATGAGTATGGTTGCATCATGTACATGTTGTCCTACATATCCAAGCCAGAACGGGAGCTGAGTGACTATCTCAAAACAATAGTCAAAGAAATGAGCCCAGAAACAGCGACAGAACGAGAAGAAATGAAAGAGGTTCTTCAGGCTTATTCAAAACACAGAGAGGTCAGCGCCCAGGAGTCTGTGGCCCGTACGTGCAGCTTGAAAATGAAGTCTTGCTCACGTGAGGTTGTTTTTCTGCCAACTGGGGACAACGCACTGAAAATGAGTCTCCCGCTCAGTGCATTGCAGAACAAACCAGCCGATTCTCTTAATGTGTGGATGACGAGTTTTGTCGACAAATACAGAGCCAGACCCGAAACACCAGAGTTTGAGTCCATGTGTCTGGCAGACTTTGCATCCCATTACAGGGTTGTCTATGGCAAGCAGAAGGAAGATGGCAAGCAAAAGGAAGACAGCAAGCGTGTCAGCCTATTGAATGAAATGGGAATGATTCAAAAACGCACGAGAGGGAAGCCTGCAATCATCAGGTACGCACGCTTCTCAGAGAAGAAGGACCCTGAGAACTACTACGGCAGACTGCTTAAACTCTACCTCCCCCACCGTTCAGAGTCATCACTGAAAACTGTAAGGTTCCCAACACACCAGGATTTTTACAAAGGCGCCTGTGTGAGCTTACCAGGAGAAGAAGCAATCCGAGCAGTGTCTGCAATTGTTACCAGCAACCAAAAGAAGTTCGAACAACACAACAAAATTGTGGAACAAGTCTTGGATGACTTTGTAAAAAACGGCCCTGTTGAAGATGCTTGGAACACCTTTGCCCCAGAAGCTGAGTTGGATAGGTTGGAATGTATAGAGGAACGCAAAGAAGGGGAGCCACTTCATGAGAATGAACAAGATGATGTTCCGGAGTATACACGTCACAAACAAACAGGTGGAATTGCGCTTACTGTGAAGGCCCCACAAATGTGCCCTGATTTCCTTCGGAAAATGTACAGAAACCTTAACCGGACACAAGCTCAGACATTCTACTCAGTTTGTGACTGGTGCACTAACCGTGTGCGTGGCCTAAATCCTGACCCATTCTATTACTTTGTCACTGGTGGTGCAGGGACAGGCAAATCACACCTGATAAAGTGCATCTATGCTGAGGCGACAAAGATACTCTGTAAACTTACCAGACTACGTGAGGAAGCAGACATATCCATGCCCAGCGTTTTACTAACTGCATTTACAGGAACAGCAGCTTTCAACATTTCAGGCAACACTTTGCATTCTCTGCTGAAGTTGCCAAGAAGCTTGAAGCCACCCTACCAAGGACTTGGAAATCTAATAGATGAAGTGAGGGCACAGCTGTCAAATGCGGAGATCATTGTTATTGACGAGGTGTCAATGATTTCAAAGCCTCTGTTTGCCTACATCAACTGGAGATTACAGCAAATCAAAGGCAGTAAGAAACCTTTTGGTGGTATGTCAGTACTAGCAGTAGGAGACTTTTACCAGGTCCCCCCGCTGGGAAAAAGTAAGCCACTCTGCGTGTTTGAGGAAAATACCAATGACGTCTGGAAAGACAACTTTCAGATGATCACACTGACAGAGATCATGCGACAGAAGGATGACATTTCATTTGCTGAGCTTTTGAATAGAATCAGAGTCAAGCAGAAGACTGTCACCTTAAGCAATGATGACAAAGCTCTGCTTGCTCAGGCTTTTACAGATCCCACCCACTGCCCTAATGACGTGCTACACATATTTGCCACCAACAAAGAGGTTCACAAACATAATGCTGCAACTGTGTCTGTTCTCCATTCAAACAACACCAACATAGATGCCGACGATTACAGAAAAGACCCTAAGACAGGAGTGATGCTGAGGCAACACCAACCTTTCAAAGGACACAAAGACAATCTGATTGACACACTGCAAGCAGCTGAAGGTGCCCGTATCATGATCACAAGAAACATTGATGTAGAAGACGGGCTTGTTAACGGGACATTTGGCAAGATTGCAAGAATAATCATCCAGACTGAGAATGGTGCTACTACGGTAAACAAGCTTGGGCTTGTGCTGGACAATCCAAATGCAGGACAGAGATACCGTAACAAGTCGTCTTGTGATGCTGACAACTTGGTGTACATAGAAAGGGTAGAGGAAAACCTGAGACAGAAAGGAGTTGTTCGCAGGCAGTTCCCCCTGAAGTTGGCTTTTGGATGTACGATTCATAAGTGTCAGGGGATGTCGATACAGTCGGCAGTGGTCTCATTGAAACGGGTCTTCCAACCGGGAATGGCCTATGTTGCTCTGAGTAGAACGACTACACTACAAGGACTGTACATAACCGACTTTGATGAGAAGAAGATCTTTGCTGATCCTGAAATCACAGCTTCCCTGGATTCAATGAAGAAAGCATCACTGGAAATTGTTATGCCCCTCTTAAAGTTTCTACAGACAACAGACAAACAGCAAACATTAACAATTATCCATCACAACACGGAAGGATTACCAGCTCACATTGAAGATATCAAATCTCACCATGAGTTGACACTTGGAGATGTTTTATGTTTCACTGAAACTCATCTCTCAGGCTCTTCTGTTGCTGAAAGTCTCCAGCTGGAGGGCTACAACCTGTTCAAATGCAACAGACACCTCTCGTACACAAACCTTCCTGACATTGCAAGTAAAAGTGGCGGAGGTGTCGCCTTGTATGTCAGAAACCATTTCAAGGCATATGAAAAGCAGTATCATCACAATGTGACTGACTTGGAGTTCTTGTTTGTCAAACTGGAGTCCCCTGTACAAGCTTTGATCGCTGTTATTTACAGGCCACCGGATTACAGTATTGGACAATTCCTTACTAACCTGCTGGGCCTCTTGGAATCTTTGGAAATAATGGATTGCCAACCTATAATACTCTGTGGAGATTTCAATGAAGATTTTCTGTGCAGAGAAAAGAAGCCAATATCTGACCTTCTTCACTCAAGAGGATATACTCAACTGGTCTGGGCAGCCACCACAGAAAAAAACACACTGTTGGATCACATTTACATCTCCAGGGTGCAGCAGTGTCTCCAGTCAGGAGTACTGCACAGTTATTACAGCTATCATGATCCTGTGTATTGTGTTTTGAGCAGTGGTTGTGAACACGCTTAGAGCCTGCATAAACAGGGCATGAGTGTTGCCAGGAAACAGTGGTTGTGAGACAGTGGTCATCAAACAGATAATAAAGTGGCAATGAGGGTCAGTTTACGTGGCCATAGTTATGTGGGACCATTTACAATTAGCTAAACATCATTCTCTATATTTCATGTTCGGTGTACTTGTTAGACACTGAACTCACTTACTCCCCCCCATCCATCACAGACATCTGTCCTCATCATATAGTAAGAGGAATACCGCGCTGTAGTGCACCCAAAAAGGGTACCTGTTCGTGAAATATTGTGAATGACCAAATAGGGGATAACCAAAATAGTGATGAAAATAACTTAGTGAAAAAAAAAAAAAAAAAAACTACATAATAACAAAAGCAGCCACTCTATGTGAGATACACACACTAATACAACAATATAACAAATATAGCAGCGCTGTAAATAGGAGTAAATACTAGTACCAGTGTTGAATGGGACTAATTGGTTAGAACCCAAATTAAATAACTAACACAGTTCTTGAAACCTAAATCAATAAGTGTTTACTGGACAGTCATAACACAGTGAATAAAGTCCAAATAAATGTTGTGAAAATACATAGGCTCAGACCCCATTTTTTTAAAGCAGGAAATGTAAAATAGAAAAAATTCCTCCACCGCACCACGGTGGTAGCTGAAAATAAAATGCGCGCTTACCAAACGGCAAGCACAAGGGGGCTTGCGACCTTAACCCGGTCAGGGCCTTTCATTGGATGGGCTTCTAGGAAACGACATGCCACTTCATACAGCCAAAGGGTGATGATACCACTAGTCCACCAAGTCACAGGAAATCACTCTTATCATGGAGATTAATAAAAGACTCCTAGCTGGGGGGTTGTTCTCTTTTAGGGGTACCCCGGGAAAAGAGAGGGAAACAACATAGCGTAATCCTGGTTTTGAGGTTTATTAAAAGAATTAAAATAACACTTACAGTGTAGCAGATTCAAATAAGCATAAGAAGCCGGCTGGCTAAAACGATCACCCGTCCTGCAGACGGTAGATGCAGCACGTCAGCTCGCCCTATCACACTGTCCTCATCACACTCACCCTCTCCTTCCTGTGCTATAGCCTGCTTGCTGATTAGTAAGACAAAGAAACAGCAAGGAGCAAAACTGCAGAGAAACTGAAAATTTGTAAGGGTTTAAAGTATATGCTTTAATGAATTGCCTTGTATTCAAAAAGTTCAAAAAGTTGACTGTTCAAAATGTTAATGTTAATGTATAACGGAAATATACCGCCAGTTCGCTTGTGATGCAATATATTGAAATTATATGTACACTGTGTAAACTGTTTTTGACACACTTGATTTTGGGATGCGAGTCCGTCAGGTGCTATGCTTTGGCTGGGGCGGAATAAATCCTGGTAACCCTTAAGTCTGTGTCTGACAAAGTCATTTACTGATATTTCTACCTTCTACATCATTAGCACTTGTGCACTTTTTAAATTTGATCAATCAATTGGTTAGTGTAATGTTTACTATCTTTACTCACTACAAACACTCCACACAGTTACTCTGCCCATCTGCCCAGTTCAACCTTTCCACAGTTACTCCAACCACACAACAGTTACTCCAGGCACTCCCCCCAGTTACTCCGCTCACTCCAGATGTAGAGGCAAGAACACTTTTCACAATTTCCCCAGAAATTGTAGCTTTTCTAGTTCTTATTCTTATTATTCTTATTATTATAGCCAAATTTTCCACCCTAACTCCTCCCACAATTTTTACACTACAGAGACAAGTAATATACCAAAACGTGCGGATTGTTCCCGAATGGTGTGCTATTATTTTGTGGAATGTTTTGCGGAATGGTTCACGAAATATCGTAGTTTTTGCGGCGAAATTGGTCCCATAGGAATGAATGGGGAAACTAGAGTGGGAGGTGACAAAAGGTGAAAAATCAGAACATGATTTCTAAACTGCCGCCACTCCCTCATTTTCAAGCCCACCTACACAAATCTTATATCAAAACGTTCAGCTATCCCTGCTGCCACTAAACATGTCCACGGCTAAGCCATAGTCCTGATAGTTTTCACAATATGACCATTTGTTTGCAACTCACACCGTCCATTGACATTCATTGAAACTACACTCTAGCCCCTTCAAATTTGAAGGGCAATTTCTAAACTGCGACCGTGCCTTAAATTTAAATATTTCAGAGACATACTATATATCAAAATCTAGGTCTGGGTCTTGTGATTCTCACAATATAAAGATCTTCGCTGTAGGATTTATAGTTTTTAAAATACGGCCATTTGAATTACTGCATAGTTACTACATCTATCATTATCCTGTCTATTGTGTATTGAACAGTGTTTGTGAAGCATAAACAGGGCATGAGCGTTGCTAGGAAACAGTGGTTGTAAACACAAGATGCTGATCTTTATACTATTATTAGTTATCCACGCACCTTAAAACCACGGTCATTCTTTGAGTCTTTTATTGGCTTCTTTCATACTAGCTTTTATTTTTTGCATCTCAGGAATTTATTTATTTAGATTAGCGCCGCAGATTTACTCCCTTCTTAACAAGATGCTGAGACACCCCAAATGCATGTGACTTCATCTGCTAGACTTGATAATGCTTGTAGACTCCTCCCACAGTTTTTACACTACAGAGACAAGTAATATACCGAAATGTGCGGATTGTTTCCGATTGGTGTGCTATTACTTTGTGGAACGTTTCGCCGAATGGTCCACGAAATATTGTCGTTTTTGCGGCGAAATTGGTCCCATAGGAATGAATGGCGAAATGTTCAAAACTAGAGTGGGAGGTGACAAAAGCTGACAACCCCATGATCAGCCAAAACATTATGACCACCCCATGATCAGCCAAAACATTATGATTGCCCCATGTAAAAAAAAAAATATTTTTGAAAAACAAAAAATCATTTTTGAAAAAAAAAAATCATTTTTGAAAAAAAAAACTAATTCATTTTGAAAAAAAAATAATTAAAAAAAAAAATTATTTTTGAAAAAAAATTTCATAATTTTTGAAAAAAAAAATCATAATTTTTGAAAAAAATGTTCAGCTCTTTCAGCTAATGATGAGACTTCAACTTTTTTACTACTATTTATACTTTTTAAAATATTAAGCTTTTTAACACTTTTCACAGTTACTCCAGCCACTCCAACCACACAACAGTTACTCAAGCCACTCCACCCAGTTACTCCGCCCACTCCAGTTGTAGAGGCAAGAACACTTTTCACAATTTCCCCAGAAATTGTACCTTTTCTAGTTAAGTGTTCTTGCATAGCAAGACCACTTACTGTTATCTCACATATATATTATTATTAAGTGTTCTTGCATAGCAAGACCACTTATTGTTATCTCACATATATATTATTAAGTGTTCTTGCATAGCAAGACCACTTACTGTTATCTCACATATATATTATTCTTATTATTATAGCCAAATTTACCACCCTAACTCCTCCCACAGTTTTTACACTACATAGACAAGTAATATACCGAAACGTGCGGATTGTTCCCGAATGGTGTGCTATTACTTTGTGGAACGTTTCGCCGAATGGTTCACGAAATATCGTCGTTTTTGCGGCGAAATTGGTCCCATAGGAATGAATGGGGAAACTAGAGTGGGAGATGACAAAAGCTGGAAAATCAGAACATGATTTCTAAACTGCCGCCACTCCCTCATTTTCAAGCCCACCTACACAAATCTTATATCAAAACGTTCAGCTATCCCTGCTGCCACTAAACATGTCCACGGCTAAGCCATAGTCCTGATAGTTTTCACAATATGACCATTTGTTTGCAACTCACGCCGTCCATTGACATTCATTGAAACTACACTCTAGCCCCCTTCAAATTTGAAGGGCAATTTCTAAACAGCGACTGTGCCTTCATTTTTAATATTTCAGAGACATACTATACATCAAAATCTAGGTCTGGGTCTTGTGATTCTCACAATATAAAGATCTTCGCTGTAGGATGTATAGTTTTTAAAATACGGCCATTTGTTTAGAGGTCATTTCAGGAAATTTTAGCCATTAATCAGAGTGTACTGTTAGTGTTTGTTTTGTTGCCATGGTTACCAAAGCTTCTGTTATACACAGGGGGGAAGGTGGCTGGAGCATCTCAGCTGATTACAGAGCCCGGGGGAGGGGACAGACACACCATGCACTGATTTATAATAGAGGAATATGATGGGGCAGTTTTGATGGGGTAATTCTGATGGGGCAGTTTTGATGAAGCAGTATTTGGGAAGCATAAACAGGGCATGAGCGTTGCTAGGAAACAGTGGTTGTAAACACAAGATGCTGAGACACTCCAAATGCATGTGACTTCATCTGCTAGACTTGATAATGCTTGTAGACTCCTCCCACAGTTTTTACACTACAGAGACAAATAATATACCGAAACGAGCGGATTGTTCCCGATTGGTGTGTTATTACTTTGTGGAATATTTCGCCGAATGGTCCACGAAATATCGTAGTTTTTTGCAGCAATATTGGTCCCATAGGAATGAATTGCGAAATGTTCAATGTCATTTAATTGGTGTCCTATTACCTTGTGGAACTTTGTGAAAAGCTGAAAAATACCAGTGTGAATCCGGCCTCAATGTCATTTAATTGGTGTGCTATTACTTTGTGGAACGTTTCGCCGAATGGTTCACGAAATATCGTCGTTTTTGCGGTGAAATTGGTCCCATAGGAATGAATGGTGAAATGTTCAAAACTAGAGCGGGAGGTGACAAAAGCTGACAACCCCATGATCAGCTGAAACATTATGACCGCCCCATGAAAAAAAAAAATATATTTTTGAAAAAAAAAATATATTTTTGAAAAAAAAAAAATATTTTTGAAAAAAAAATTACTTTTGAAAAAAATGTTCAGCTCTTTCAGCTAATGATGGAACTTTTTTACTACTATTTATACTTTTTAAAATATTTAGCTTTTTAACACTTTTCACAGTTACTCAAGCCACTCCACCCCACCCAGTTACTCCGCCCACTCCAGTTGTAGAGGCAAGAACACTTTCACAATTTCTCCAGAAATTGTAGCTTTTCTAGTTCTTATTATTCTTATTATTATAGCCAAATTTACCACCCTAACTCCTCCCACAATTTTTACACTACATAGACAAGTAATATACCGAAACGTGCGGATTGTTCCCGAATGGTGTGCTATTATTTTGTGGAACGTTTCGCCGAATGGTTCACGAAATATCGTTGTTTTTGCGGCAAAATTGGTCCCATAGGAATGAATGGCGAAATGTTCAAAACTAGAGTGGGAGGTGACAAAAGCTGACAACCCCATGATCAGCCAAAACATTATGACCGCCCCATGTAAAAAAAAATTATTTTTGAAAAAAAAATACTTTTAAAAAAAATTTAAAAAAAATCATTTTTGAAAAAATAAAATCATTAAAAAAAAATCATTTTTGAAAAAACAAAAAACAAAATCATTTTTGAAAAAAAAAACATTTTTGAAAAAAAAAAATCACAAAGCTCTGAGGGAATTATAGATCCTCTCACACAGCTCTAAGGACAATTATAGCATTATAGCTCCTCCCACACAGCTTGGAGGGAAGTTATAGCTCCTCCAATACAGCTTTGAGGGGAATTATAGCTCCTCCCACACAGCTCAAAGGGGAATTATAGCATTATAGCTTAGCATTATAGCTCCTCCCACACAGCTCTGAGGAGAATTATAGCTCCTCCCACACAACTCTGAGGGGAATTATAGTTTCTCCCACACCGCTGTGAGGGGAATTATAGCTCTTTTTAAACAGCTCTGAGGGGAATTATAGCTTCTCCCACACAACTCTGACGGGAAATGTAGCTCCTCCCACACAGCTGAGGGGAATTATAGCTTCTCCCACACAGCTCTAAGGGGAATTATAGCTCCTCCCACACAACACTGAGGGGAATTGTATCTCCTCCCACACAGCTCTGAGGGGAATTATAGCATTATTGCTCCTCCCACACAGCTCAGAGGGGAGTTATAGCTCCTCCCACACAGCTCTGAGGCGAATTATAGCTCCTCCTCCAACACAACTCTGAGGGGAATTATAGCTCTTCGAACAAAGCTCTGAGGGGAATTATAGCTCCTTCCACAAATATCATCATGCCATCTAAAGGAAAGAGATCTAAAGCTGCAAAGATACGCTGGACTAAACTGGATCCGGAGCCCCACAGCAGCATAGTGGATATGGAGGTTTGTGACAGTGAATGTGCCCAGGAGGTACATAGTGAACCTGTGGTGTCATTTTCATGTTCAACTCATTGTCATGTTCAAGAGCACAGTGACAGTGTGATGGGCACTTCTGAAAACCATGGCATGCAAGAACCATGTGTACCAAGTGAGATTTCTGTGCAGGCATCATTTCATCAGGGTCATCATGGCTATGGAAGGTTAAGGAACAAACAGTGTACATGCATGGCTCTGACATTTTTGGCATACCACAGTGAGCTTGATGATGTGAGAAAGGGTGATCTTGATCAAATACTGAAGAAGGGCAACAGCTTGTATGGCTCAACAATAAAACAGCTAAAACAAAGAAATGTCTATCAGCATCAGCACTTGACAATGGAAGAAGTGCCTCTCAGAGTCAACACTGACAAATATGAGTATAACGTTGTTAAATCTCCAGTGTTATCGGGATGTATGAGAGACATGGTAGACGGTGACAACCAAGGTTGGTTTGTTGACCTCTCCACAAGACTTCAGTGCCTTAATGCAGATGTTACACATGCACTTTTTATAGTAGTGCCATATTGCATTGCATTGTTCAGAGACAAGTCTGGGAGATATGGACTGTTTGATTCTCATAGTCGAAATAAGGATGGACTTCCTGCGACTGGAAAAGGAAAAGCTGTTATGATCACTTTTACACATTTGAGTGATATAGGGGCAAGGATTTATAAGTTGTATGAATTGCTCCTTACAGACACCAGAGGCCCTATTGATGGACTGCAGTATGACTTCATGCCAGTCTCATTTCATCGTGCAAGACGTCTGTCAGAGGGTTTGCTGTCCCCACTGGTGCAATCTGACAAACCACATAATGCAAAGCATGTGGAGAACAAAGTGACACAGATGACCAAAGATGCAACACACACTGGATTCCCAGCCAGCAAGCATTCTCCACGGTCACTTGATGCAAAATCCTCACAGGGCATATGGAAGGACAGTAAGGCATTGTCCAAATTAAATGCACAGAGAAGACAAAAACTGAAGACAAGACACAGAAATGAAAGAAGGCATGATTTCAAGGCTACAAAGATGTCTGTCACCAATAAGAAAAGGACATACATCACCAGCCGATACAGAGCAGATGCTGATTTTAAGTTGAAGCAGAAGCAATATATCATTCGCAAATATGCAACAGATGCCAATTTCAACTTGAAGCAGAAGCAATACATGACCAGAAAATATGCGACAAATGCAGATTTCAACTTGAAGCAGAAGCAATACATGACCAGAAAATATGCGACAAATACAGATTACAACTTGAAGAAGAAGCAATACATCACCAGAAAATATGCGACAAATGCAGATTTCAACTTGAAGCAGAAGCAATACATGACCAGAAAATATGCGACAAATGCAGATTACAACTTGAAGCAGAAGCAATACATCACCAGAAAATATGCGACAAATGCCGATTTCAATTTGAAGCAGAAGCAATACATCACCAGAAAATATCATAATGATCCTGCTTTCAGAAAACGTCACTTGCAACATTGCATGAGTTACATGAAAATGAAGCGTCACACTCAAGCAGATTTTCGCATAACCCATAAGATGCAATGTGCCTTCAAAATAAGAATGAAATACAGACGATGGACTTGTGTCATGCGGGAATGCAGTCAACCAGTGGACAACAGCCTAATGCAGACAGCTATATCCACTTTCCATGAATGCATTAAAGCTGGGCCAACATTTGTGTGCACGATGTGTCATCGCACCCTTTTCCCTAACCAAGTGAAACATTGCATTCACAGCAATTACAAGAAGAATCTACACATTGTTGCTGCCTGTTTGACAGGGAAATATGTCCATGTGTGCAACAATCACTGTCAAGGACCTGAACAATGCACCGTACCCGATGAAAGGACCAAAGAATGGATTTGTCACAACTGTGATTCACATTTAAAAGCAGGACACAAATCATCCATCGCTGTGGCTAACAACATGGAGCTGGCCCCCATTCCCCCAGAGCTCTGCGATTTGAATGTGCTGGAAAGACAACTTTTGGCCAAAATACTGCCATTTGCCAAGATCATCACACTTCCCAAAGGTCGACAGGCAGCTATACGTGGCGCTGTAGTGTGTGTGCCATCATAGGTGGAAACCACGGTCAATACTCTACCAAGATCGCACAGCACATCCCAGTTACAGAGTGAAGCTGAAAAGACGTCTGACTTACAAAGGCCACCAGCTGTTTCATAATGTCAACATGGGAAATGTAGTAGCAGGTCTGTCAAAACTCATTAACACACACCCCGACTACAGTGACATTTCAATTAGAGTGGATGAGACAATCGCTGATGATGATGATGATAATGATGATGATGATAGGATGGAACTCGACAGTTGTGACGAAACTGAAATGATGGAGATACTTGAACGCATCGAAAATTGTGATCCATCAGAGGTACAGTCTGCATGTTTACCGGCTGCTTCTGAGCAACAGGAAGGCCATGACCAACAACCTCCCAATGCAGAGGATGAGAAGGATACACTAAGACCTGGAATTGGCCTAGACAGTTGTTTGCAGCCATCTGACCTTGGAGAGGAAGCACTGACACACGGTGATGGAATATTCAGCATTGCACCTGCACAAGGAAACACACCTGTCAGCTTCTTTAAAGTTCCTAGGCTTGAGGCAATGGCTTTCCCTGTTCAGTTCCCTACTGGACAGAATACATTGGACCAGGCAAGACAAGTCAAACTGTCCCTGAGCATGTATTTCAATGCAAGGCTTTTTTGTGTTGATACTCGTTTTGCAAGAGACACAAGCTACCTCTTCTTTGCGCAGTTTGTCACAGAAACGCACATGGCCAAAAGCAGCATGTCTATCCAGTTAAGGAAAGGAAAACCCAATACCAGGGATGGACGGAAAATATTCAACAAGCTGCTACAGGACAAGTGTGAGGTTGAGAGGTTGGTGCGAAACCGAGATGCCACAAGGTTCATGCAACCACTGAGAGGGAGTCCAGCTTACTGGGATAAAAATCTGAAGAATTTGCTAGCCATGGTCAGACAATTGGGTAAGCCAACATTTTTTCTTACCTTCTCTGCTGCAGAATTCAGATGGCCAGAGGTAATAACGGCAATAAAGGCACAACAAGGTCAAAAGGTGGATTTTGCGCGGCTAGACTGGGCTGAAAAGTGTGACATTCTTCGAGGCAACCCAGTGACCACCATGAGCATGTTTGACAAACGGGTTGATGCTCTGATGCGAGAGCTGCTGTTGGGTCCTGCACAGCCAATTGGTGAAGTTATCGATTACTTTTACCGGGTTGAATTTCAGGCGAGAGGGAGCCCTCATATACATTGTCTCTGTTGGGTAGCAGGAGCTCCTATATTTGGACAAGACAGTGATGACAAGGTGTGTGCCTTTATAGATCATAACATCTCATGCCAGCTGCCTGATGAAGCCAAACAGGCCTTACTTCACAGATTTGTAACAGAACTTCAAATGCACAGCAGATCTCATTCAAAATCATGCAAGAAAGGTAACAGAGTATGCAGATTTGGATTTCCAAAGCCACCTATTAGAAAAACGAGGATAACTTACCCGATGCCAGAAGAACAAGGAGAGCAATGTGCAATGTGCAATGAAACCACAAGCAGCCAAAAACAAACTGAAACCAGTCTGGGATTTGCTTAATAACCCAAAAGTGCAGCTTGAAGACATGTCACAGCTACTGGTACAGTGTGATATGACTTTGAATCAGTACAACTCGTACATTCAGGCATTGACCTCCTCAAGTGTGATTCTAATGAAGCGTGATGTCAAGGACTGCTGGGTGAACAACTACAATCCACATTTGCTGACGGCCTGGAACGCCAACATGGACATCCAGTACATTCTTGATGAGTATGGTTGCATCATGTACATGTTGTCCTACATATCCAAGCCAGAACGGGAGCTGAGTGACTATCTCAAAACAATAGTCAAAGAAATGAGCCCAGAAACAGCGACAGAATGAGAAGAAATGAAAGAGGTTCTTCAGGCTTATTCAAAACACAGAGAGGTCAGCGCCCAGGAGTCTGTGGCCCGTACGTGCAGCCTGAAAATGAAGTCTTGCTCACGTAAGGTTGTTTTTCTGCCAACTGGTGACAACGCACTGAAAATGAGTCTCCCGCTCAGCGCATTGCAGAACAAACCAGCCGATTCTCTTAATGTGTGGATGACGAGTTTTGTCGACAAATACAGAGCCAGACCCGAAACACCAGAGTTTGAGTCCATGTGTCTGGCAGACTTTGCATCCCATTACAGGGTTGTCTATGGCAAGCAGAAGGAAGACAGCAAGCGTGTCAGCCTATTGAATGAAATGGGAATGATACAAAAACGCACGAGAGGGAAGCCTGCAATCATCAGGTACGCACGCTTCTCAGAGAAGAAGGACCCCGAGAACTACTACGGCAGACTGCTTAAACTCTACCTCCCCCACCGTTCAGAGTCATCACTGAAAACTGTAAGGTTCCCAACACACCAGGATTTTTACAAAGGTGCCTGTGTGAGCTTACCAGGAGAAGAAGCAATTCGAGCAGTGTCTGCAATTGTTACCAGCAACCAAAAGAAGTTCGAACAACACAACAAAATTGTGGAACAAGTCTTGGATGACTTTGTAAAAAACGGCCCTGTTGAAGATGCTTGGAACACCTTTGCCCCAGAAGCTGAGTTGGATAGGTTGGAATGTATAGAGGAACGCAAAGAAGGGGAGCCACTTCATGAGAATGAACAAGATGATGTTCCGGAGTATACACGTCATAAACAAACAGGTGGAATTGGGCTTACTGTGAAGGCCCCACAAATGTGCCCTGATTTCCTTCGGAAAATGTACAGAAACCTTAACCGGACACAAGCTCAGACATTCTACTCAGTTTGTGACTGGTGCACTAACCGTGTGCGAGGCCTAAATCCTGACCCATTCTATTACTTTGTCACTGGTGGTGCAGGGACAGGCAAATCACACCTGATAAAGTGCATCTATGCTGAGGCGACAAAGATACTCTGTAAACTTACCAGACTACGTGAGGAAGCAGACATATCCATGCCCAGCGTTTTACTAACTGCATTTACAGGAACAGCAGCTTTCAACATTTCAGGCAACACTTTGCATTCTCTGCTGAAGTTGCCAAGAAGCTTGAAGCCACCCTACCAAGGACTTGGAAATCTAATAGATGAAGTGAGGGCACAGCTGACAAATGCGGAGATCATTGTTATTGACGAGGTGTCAATGATTTCAAAGCCCCTGTTTGCCTACATCAACTGGAGATTACAGCAAATCAAAGGCAGTAAGAAACCTTTTGGTGGTATGTCAGTACTAGCAGTAGGAGACTTTTACCAGGTCCCCCGCTGGGAAAAAGTAAGCCACTCTGCGTGTTTGAGGAAAATACTAATGACCTCTGGAAAGACAACTTTCAGATGATCACGCTGACAGAGATCATGCGACAGAAGGATGACATTTCATTTGCTGAGCTTTTGAATAGAATCAGAGTCAAGCAGAAGACTGGCACCTTAAGCAATGATGACAAAGCTCTGCTTGCTCAGGCTTTTACAGATCCCACCCACTGCCCTAATGACGTGCTACACATATTTGCCACCAACAAAGAGGTTCACAAACATAATGCTACAACTGTGTCTGTTCTCCATTCAAACGTCACCAACATAGATGCCGACGATTATAGAAAAGACCCTAAGACAGGAGTGATGCTGAGGCAACACAAACCTTTCAAAGGACACAAAGACAATCTGATTGACACACTGCAAGCAGCTGAAGGTGCCCGTATCATGATCACAAAAAACATTGATGTAGAAGATGGGCTTGTTAACGGGACATTTGGCAAGATTGCAAGAATAATCATCCAGACTGAGAATGGTACTACTACGGTAAACAAGCTTGGGCTTATGCTGGACAATCCAAATGCAGGACAGAGATACCGTAACAAGTCGTCTTGTGATGCTGACAACTTGGTGTACATAGAAAGGGTAGAGGAAAACCTGAGACAGAAAGGAGTTGTTTGCAGGCAGTTCCCCCTGAAGTTGGCTTTTGCATGTACGATTCATAAGTGTCAGGGGATGTCGATACAGTCAGCAGTGGTCTCATTGAAACGGGTCTTCCAACCGGGAATGGCCTATGTTGCTCTGAGTAGAACGACTACACTGCAAGGACTGTACATAACCGACTTTGATGAGAAGAAGATCTTTGCTGATCCTGAAATCACAGCCTCCCTGGATTCAATGAAGAATGCATCACTGGAAAGTGTTATGCCCCTCTTAAAGTTTCTACAGACAACAGACAAACAGCAAACATTAACAATTATCCATCACAACACGGAAGGATTACCAGCTCACATTGAAGATATCAAATCTCACCATGAGTTGACACTTGGAGATGTTTTATGTTTCACTGAAACTCATCTCTCAGGCTCTTCTGTTGCTGAAAGTCTCCAGCTGGAGGGCTACAAGCTGTTCAAATGCAACAGACACCTCTCGTACTCGAACCTTCCTGACATTGCAAGTAAAAGTGGTGGAGGTGTCGCCTTGTATGTCAGAAACCATTTCAAGGCCTTTGAAAAGCAGTATCATCACAATGTGACTGACTTGGAGTTCTTGTTTGTCAAACTGGAGTCCCCTGTACAAGCTTTGATCGCTGTTATTTACAGGCCACCGGATTACAGTATTGGCCAATTCCTTACTAACCTGCTGGGCCTCTTGGAATCTTTGGAAATAATGGATTGCCAACCTATAATACTCTGTGGAGATTTCAATGAAGATTTTATGTGCAAAGAAAAGAAGCCAATATCTGACCTTCTTCACTCAAGAGGATATACCCAACTGGTCTGGGCAGCCACCACAGAAAAAAACACACTGTTGGATCACATTTACATCTCCAGGGTGCAGCACTGTCTCCAGTCAGGAGTACTGCACAGTTATTACAGCTATCATGATCCTGTGTATTGTGTTTTGAACAGTGGTTTAGAACACGCTTAGAGCCTGCATAAACAGAGCATGAGTGATGCCAGGAAACAGTGGTTGTGAGACAGTGGTCATCCAACAGATAATACAGTGGCAATGAGGGTCAGTTTATGTTATGTGAGTTTTTTATGTCAGTTTTAGTTATGTGGGACCATTTAAAATTAGCTAAAAATCATTCTCTATATTTTATGTTCGGTGTACTTGTTAGACACTGAACTCACTTACTCCCCCCCATCCATCACAGACATCTGTCCTCATCACACTCACCCTCTCCTTCCTGTGCTATAGCCTGCTTGCTGATTAGTAAGACAGATAAAGAAACAGCAAGGAGCAAAACTGCAGAGAAACTGAAAATTTGTAAGGGTTTAAAGTATATGCTTTAATGAATTGCCTTGTATCCAAAAAGTTCAAAAAGTTGACTGTTCAAAATGTTAATACAATGTATAACGGAAATATACCGCCAGTTCACTTGTGATGCAATATATTGAAATTATATGTACACTGTGTAAACTGTTTTTGACACACTTGATTTTGGGACGCAAGTCCGTCAGGTGCTATGCTTTGGCTGGGGCGGAATAAATCCTGGTAACCCTTAAGTCTGTGTCCGACAAAGTCATTTACCGATATTTCTATCTTCTACATCATTAGCACTTGTGCACTTTTTAAATTTGATCAATCAATTGGTTAGTGTAATGTTTACTATCTTTATTCACTACAAACACTCCACACAGTTACTCTGCCCATCTGCCCAGTTCAACCTTTCCACAGTTACTCCAACCACACAACAGTTACTCCAGCCACTCCCCCCAGTTACTCCGCCCACTGCAGTTGTAGAGGCAAAAACACTTTTCACAATTTCCCCAGAAATTGTACCTTTTCTAGTTAAGTGTTCTTGCATAGCAAGACCACTTATTGTTATCTCACATATATATTATTAAGTGTTCTTGCATAGCAAGACCACTTATTGTTATCTCACATATATATTATTAAGTGTTCTTGCATAGCAAGACCACTTATTGTTATCTCACATATATATTATTCTTATTATTATTATAGCCAAATTTACCACCCTAACTCCTCCCACAGTTTTTACACTACATAGACAAGTAATATACCGAAACGTGCGGATTGTTCCCGAATGGTGTGCTATTACTTTGTGGAACGTTTCGCCGAATGGTTCATGAAATATCGTTTTTGCGGCAAAATTAGTCTCATAGGAATGAATGGCGAAATGTTCAATGTCATTTAATTGGTGTGCTATTACCTTGTGGAACTTTGTGAAAAGCTGAAAAATACCACTGTGAATCCGGCCTCAATGTCATTTAATTGGTGTGCTATTACTTTGTGGAACGTTTCGCCGAATGGTTCACGTTGTTTTTGCGGCGAAATTGGTCCCATAGGAATGAATGGGGAAACTAGAGTGGGAGATGACAAAAGCTGGAAAATCAGAACATGATTTCTAAACTGCCGCCACTCACTCATTTTCAAGCCCACCTACACAAATCTTATATCAAAACGTTCAGCTATCCCTGCTGCCACTAAACATGTCCACGGCTAAGCCATAGTCCTGATAGTTTTCACAATATGACCATTTGTTTGCAACTCATGCCGTCCATTGACATTCATTGAAACTACATTCTAGCCCCTTCAAATTTGAAGGGCAATTTCTAAACTGCGACCGTGCCTTCAATTTTAATATTTCAGAGACATACTATGTATCAAAATCTAGGTCTGGGTCTTGTGATTCTCACAATATAAAGATCTTCGCTGTAGGATGTATAGTTTTTAAAATACGGCCATTTGATTAGAGGTCATTTCAGGAAATTTTAGCCATTAATCAGAGTGTACTGTGTTTTGTTTTGTTGCCATGGTTACAAAAGCTTCTGTTATACACAGGGGGGGAGGTGGCTGGAGCTTCTCAGCTCTGATTACAGAGCCCGGGGAGGGGACAGACACACCATGTACTGATTTATAATAGAGGAATATGATAGGGCAGTTTTAATGGGCCAATTATGATGGGGCAGTTTTGATGGTGGCAATATGATGGGGCAGTTTTGGTGGGGCAATTATGATGGGGCAGTTTTGATGGTGGCAATATGATGGGGCAGTTTTGATAGGAATTGTATTGTGTAGAAATTACATTGTGTTGTGTATTGAGCAGTGCATGTGAAGCATAAACAGTACATGAGCGTTGCTAGGAAACAGTGGTTGTAAACACAAGATGCTGAAACCCCCCAAATGCATGTGGCCATTCCTTCATCTGCGAGGCTTGATAATGCTGATAATTTACCACCCTAACTCCTCCCACAGTTTTTACACATTTGCCGAATGGTTCACGGAATATCGTCGTATTTGCGGCGAAATTGGTCCCATAGGAATGAATTTGCGAAATGTTCAATGTCATTTAATTGGTGTCCTATTACCTTGTGGAACTTTGTGAAAATCTGAAAAATACCAGTGTGAATCCGGCCTCAATGTCATTTAATTGGTGTGCTATTACTTTGTGGAACGTTTCGCCGAATGGTTCACGAAATATCGTCGTTTTTGCGGTGAAATTGGTCCCATAAGGAATGAATGGTGAAATGTTCAAAACTAGAGTGGGAGGTGACAAAAGCTGACAACCCCATGATCAGCCGAAACATTATGACCTCCCCATGAAAAAAAAAAAATTATTTTTGAAAAAAAAAAATATTTTTGAAAAAAAAAAAATATTTTTGAATAAAAAATTACTTTAAAAAAAAATATTTATGAAAAAAAAAATATATTTTTGAATAAAAAAATTCATTTTTGAAAAAAAAAAAATCATTTTTGAAAAAAATGTTCAGCTCTTTCAGCTAATGATGGAACTTTTTTACTACTATTTATACTTTTTAAAATATTAAGCTTTTTAACACTTTTCACAGTTACTTAAGCCACTCCACCCCACCCAGTTACTCCGCCCACTCCAGTTGTAGAGGCAAGAACACTTTCACAATTTCCCCAGAAATTGTACCTTTTCTAGTTAAGTGTTCTTGCATAGCAAGACCACTTACTGTTATCTCACATATATATTATTCTTATTATTATAGCCAAATTTACCACCCTAACTCCTCCCACAGTTTTTACACTACATAGACAAGTAATATACCGAAACGTGCGGATTGTTCCCGAATGGTGTGCTATTACTTTGTGGAACGTTTCGCCAAATGGTTCACGAAATATCGTCATTTTTGCGGCAAAATTGGTCCCATAGGAATGAATGGTGAAACTAGAGTGGGAGATGACCAAACCGGGAAAATCAGAACATGATTTCTAAACTGCCGCCACTCCCTCATTTTCAAGCCCACCTACACAAATCTTATATCAAAACGTTCAGCTATCCCTGCTGCCACTAAACATGTCCACGGCTAAGCCATAGTCCTGATAGTTTTCACAATATGACCATTTGTTTGCAACTCACGCCGTCCATTGACATTCATTGAAACTACACTCTAGCCCCCTCCAAATTTTAAGGGCAATTTCTAAACTGCGACTGTGCCTTCATTTTTAATATTTCAGAGACATACTATACATCAAAATCTAGGTCTGGGTCTTGTGATTCTCACAATATAAAGATCTTCGCTGTAGGATGTATAGTTTTTAAAATACGGCCATTTGTTTGGAGGTCATTTCAGGAAATTTTAGCCATTAATCAGAGTGTACTGTTAGTGTTTGTTTTGTTGCCATGGTTACCAAAGCTTCTGTTATACACAGGGGGGAAGGTGGCTGGAGCATCTCAGCTGATTACAGAGCCCGGGGGAGGGGACAGACACACCATGTACTGATTTATAATAGAGGAATATGATGGGGCAGTTTTGATGGGGTAATTCTGATGGGGCAGTTTTGATGAAGCAGTATTTGGGAAGCATAAACAGGGCATGAGCGTTGCTAGGAAACAGTGGTTGTAAACACAAGATGCTGAGACACTCCAAATGCATGTGACTTCATCTGCTAGACTTGATAATGCTTGTAGACTCCTCCCACAGTTTTCACACTACAGAGACAAATAATATACCGAAACGAGCGGATTGTTCCCGATTGGTGTGTTATTACTTTGTGGAATGTTTTGCCGAATGATCCACGAAATGACGTTTTTGCGGCAAAATTGGTCCCATAGGAATGAATGGCGAAATGTTCAAAACTAGAGTGGGAGTTGACAAAAGCTGACAACCCTATGATCAGCCAAAACATTATGACCACCCCATGATCAGCCAAAACATTGTGACCGCCCCATGTAAAAAAAAATATATTTTTGAAAAAAAAAATAATTTTTGAAAAAAAAAAAAAATAATTTTTGAAAAAAAAAATTTTTGAAAAAAAATAATAATTTTTGAATAAAAAAATCATAATTTTTGAAAAAAATGTTCAGCTCTTTCAGCTAATGATGAGACTTCAACTTTTTTACTACTATTTATACTTTTTAAAATATTAAGCTTTTTAACACTTTTCACAGTTACTCCAGCCACTCCAACCACACAACAGTTACTCAAGCCACGCCACCCAGTTACTCCGCCCACTCCAGTTGTAGAGGCAAGAACACTTTTCACAATTTCCCCAGAAATTGTACCTTTTCTAGTTAAGTGTTCTTGCATAGCAAGACCACTTACTGTTATCTCACATATATATTATTCTTATTATTATAGCCAAATTTACCACCCTAACTCCTCCCACAGTTTTTACACTACATAGACAAGTAATATACCGAAACGTGCGGATTGTTCCCGAATGGTGTGCTATTACTTTGTGGAACGTTTCGCCGAATGGTTCACGAAATATCGTCGTTTTTGCGGCGAAATTGGTCCCATAGGAATGAATGGGGAAACTAGAGTGGGAGATGTCAAAAGCTGGAAAATCAGAACATGATTTCTAAACTGCCGCCACTCCCTCATTTTCAAGCCCACCTACACAAATCTTATATCAAAATGTTCAGCTATCCCTGCTGCCACTAAACATGTCCACGGCTAAGCCATAGTCCTGATAGTTTTCACAATATGACCATTTGTTTGCAACTCACGCCGTCCATTGACATTCATTGAAACTACACTCTAGCCCCCTCCAAATTTGAAGGGCAATTTCTAAACTGCGACTGTGCCTTCATTTTTAATATTTCAGAGACATACTATGTATCAAAATCTAGGTCTGGGTCTTGTGATTCTCACAATATAAAGATCTTCGCTGTAGGATGTATAGTTTTTAAAATACGGCCATTTGTTTAGAGGTCATTTCAGGAAATTTTAGCCATTAATCAGAGTGTACTGTTAGTGTTTGTTTTGTTGCC
This sequence comes from Aquarana catesbeiana, assembly GCF_042186555.1. Lineage (NCBI taxonomy): Eukaryota > Metazoa > Chordata > Amphibia > Anura > Ranidae > Aquarana > Aquarana catesbeiana. The sequence continues at coordinate 264,533,393 of NC_133324.1, forward strand.
ATGGTTACCAAAGCTTCTGTTATACACAGGGGGAAGGTGGCTGGAGCATCTCAGCTGATTACAGAGCCCGAGGGAGGGGACAGACACACCATGTACTGATTTATAATAGAGGAATATGATGGGGCAGTTTTGATGGGGTAATTCTGATGGGGCAGTTTTGATGAAGTAGTATTTGGGAAGCATAAACAGGGCATGAGCGTTGCTAGGAAACAGTGGTTGTAAACACAAGATGCTGAGACACTCCAAATGCATGTGACTTCATCTGCTAGACTTGATAATGCTTGTAGACTCCTCCCACAGTTTTCACACTACAGAGACAAATAATATACCAAAACGAGCGGATTGTTCCCGATTGGTGTGTTATTACTTTGTGGAATGTTTTGCCGAATGGTCCACGAAATGACGTTTTTGCGGCGAAATTGGTCCCATAGGAATGAATGGCGAAATGTTCAAAACTAGAGTGGGAAGTGACAAAAGCTGACAACCCCATGATCAGCCAAAACATTATGACCACCCCATGATCAGCCAAAACATTATGACCGCCCCATGTAAAAAAAAAATATTTTTGAAAAAAAAAAATAATTTTTGAAAAAAAAAAAATCATTTTTGAAAAAAAAAAAAAATATTTTTGAAAAAAAAAAATATTTTTGAAAAAAAAATTACTTTAAAAAAAAAAATTATTTTTGAAAAAAATATATATTTGAAAAAAAAAAATATTTTTGAAAAAAAAAATTATTTTTGAAAAAAAAAATTACTTTAAAAAAAATAATAATTTCGAAAAAAAAAATTATTTTTGAAAAAAAAAATTACCTTTGAAAAAAAAAATTACCTTTGAAAATAAAAATCATTTTTGAAGAAAAAAAATTCATTTTTGAAAAAAAAAATTACTTTTGAAAAAAATGTTCAGCTCTTTCAGCGAATGATGGAACTTTTTTACTACTATTTATACTTTTTAAAATATTAAGCTTTTTAACACTTTTCACAGTTACTCAAGCCACTCCACCCCACCCAGTTACTCTGCCCACTCCAGTTGTAGAGGCAAGAACACTTTCACAATTTCCCCAGAAATTGTACCTTTTCTAGTTCTTATTATTATTATAGCCAAATTTACCACCCTAACTCCTCCCACAGTTTTTACACTAAATAGACAAGTAATATACCGAAACGTGCGGATTGTTCCCAAATGGTGTGCTATTACTTTGTGGAACGTTTCGCCGAATGGTTCACGAAATATCGTAGTTTTTGCGGCGAAATTGGTCCCATAGGAATGAATGGGGAAACTAGAGTGGGAGATGGCAAAAACTGAAAAATCAGAACATGATTTCTAAACTGCTGCCACTCCCTCATTTTCAAGCCCACCTACACAAATCTTATATCAAAACGTTCAGCTATCCCTGCTGCCACTAAACATGTCCACGGCTAAGCCATAGTCCTGATAGTTTTCACAATATGACCATTTGTTTGCAACTCACACCGTCCATTGACATTCATTGAAACTACACTCTAGCCCCTTCAAATTTGAAGGGCAATTTCTAAACTGCGACCGTGCCTTCAATTTTAATATTTCAGAGACATACTATATATCAAAATTTAGGTCTGGGTCTTGTGATTCTCACAATATAAAGATCTTCACTGTAGGATTTATAGTTTTTAAAATACGACCATTTGAATTACTGCATAGTTACTACATCTATCATGGTCCTGTCTATTGTGTATTGAACAGTGTTTGTGAAGCATAAACAGGGCATGAGCGTTGCTAGGAAACAGTGGTTGTAAACACAAGATGCTGAGACACCCCAAATGCATGTGACTTCATCTGCTAGACTTGATAATGCTTGTAGACTCCTCCCACAGTTTTTACACTACAGAGACAAGTAATATACCGAAACGTGCGTATTGTTCCCGATTGGTGTGCTATTACTTTGTGGAACGTTTCACCGAATGGTTCACGAAATATCGCAGTTTTTGCGGCGAAATTGGTCCCATAGGAATGAATGGCGAAATGTTCAATGTCATTTAATTGGTGTGCTATTACTTTGTGGAACTTTTTTCGCCGAATGGTTCACGAAATATCGTCGTTTTTGCGGCAATATTGGTCCCATAGGAATGAATGGTGAAATGTTCAATGTCATTTAATTGGTGTGCTATTACCTTGTGGAACTTTGTGAAAAGCTGAAATATACCAGTGTGAATCCAGCCTCAATGTCATTTAATTGGTGTGCTATTACTTTCTGGAACGTTTCACCGAATGGTTCACGAAATATCGTCGTTTTTGCGACGAAATTGGCCCCATAGGAATGAATGGCGAAATGTTCAAAACTAGAGTGGGAGGTGACAAAAGCTGACAACCCCATGATCAGCCAAAACATTATGACCGCCCCATAAAAAAAAAATTTTTGAAAAAAAAAAAAAATTTTGAAAAAATAAAAAAAAACATTTTTGAAAAATAAAATCATTTTTAAAAAAAAAATCATTTAAAAAAAAATCATTTAAAAAAAATCATTTTTGAAAAAAAATTCATTTTTGAAAAAAAAAAATCATTTTTGAAAAAAATGTTCAGCTCTTTCAGCTAATGATGGGACTTCAACTTTTTTACTGCTATTTATACTTTTTAAAATATTAAGCTTTTTAACACTTTTCACAGTTACTCAAGCCACTCCACCCAGTTACTCCGCCCACTCCAGTTGTAGAGGCAAGAACACTTTTCACAATTTCCCCAGAAATTGTAGCTTTTCTAGTTATTATTATTATAGCCAAATTTACCACCCTAACTCCTCCCACAGTTTTTACACTACATAGACAAGTAATATACCGAAACGTGCGGATTGTTCCCGAATGGTGTGCTATTATTTTGTGGAACGTTTCGCCGAATGGTTCACGAAATATCGTTGTTTTTGCGGCGAAATTGGTCCCATAGGAATGAATAGGAAAACTAGAGTGGGAGGTGACAAAAGCTGAAAAATCAGAACATGATTTCTAAACTGCCACCACTCCCTCATTTTCAAGCCCACCTACACAAATCTTATATCAAAACGTTCAGCTATCCCTGCTGCCACTAAACATGTCCACAGCTAAGCCATAGTCCTGATAGTTTTCATAATATGACCATTTGTTTGCAACTCACACTGTCCATTGACATTCATTGAAACTACACTCTAGCCCCTTCAAATTTGAAGGGCAATATCTAAACTGCGACTGTGCCTTCAATTTTAATATTTCAGAGACATACTATACATCAAAATCTAGGTCTGGGTCTTGTGATTCTCACAATATAAAGATCTTCGCTGTAGGATTTATAGTTTTTAAAATACGGCCATTTGAATTACTGTACAGTTATTACATCTATCGTTAACCTGTGTATTGAGCAGTATTTGTGAAGCATAAACACGACATGAGCATTGCTAGGAAACAGTGGTTGTAAACACAAGATGCTGAGACCCCGCAAATGCATGTGGTCATACCTTCATCTGCTAGATGAAGGTATGACAAAAGCTGAACCCCCTTATGATCAGCCAAAACATTATGACCACAACATGATTAGCCAAAACATTATGACCACCCCATTATCAGCCAAAACATTATGACCCCCCATGATCAGCCAAAACATTATGACCACGCCATAATCAGCCAAATCATTATGACCGCCCCATGATCAGCCAAAACATTATGACCACGCCATAGTCAGCCAAAACATTATGACCCCCCCATGATCAGCCAAAATATTATGACCACGCCATAATCAGCCAAATCATTATGACCGTCCCATGATCAGCCAAATCATTATAACCACCCCATTATCAGCCAAAACATTATGACCCCCCCATGATCAGCCAAAACATTATGACCACGCCATAATCAGCCAAAACATTATAACCGCCCCATGATCAGCCAAAACATTATGTCCACCCCACGATCAGCCAAACCATTATGACCCCCCATGATCAGCCAAAACATTATGTCCACCCCAAGATCAGCCAAAACATTATGACCACAACATGATCAGCCAAAACATTATGATCACCCCATGGGAAAAAAAAAAAATTTTAACAATCATTTTTGAAAAAAAATCATTTAAAAAAAAATTATTTTTGAAGAAAAAAATCTTTTGAAAAAAAAAATCATTTTTGAAAAAAAATGTTCAGCTCTTTCAGCTAATGATGGGACTTCAACTTTTTTACTACTATTTATACTTTTTAAAATATGTAGCTTTTTAACACTTTTTTCAGTTACTCCAGCCACTCCAACCACACAATTACTCAAGCCACTCCACCCAGTTACTCGGCCCACTCCAGTTGTAGAGGCAAGAACACTTTTCACAATTTCCCCAGAAATTGTAGCTTTTCTAGTTATTATTCTTATTATAGCCAAATTTACCACCCTAACTCCTCCCACAGTTTTTACACTACATAGACAAGTAATATACCGAAACGTGCGGATTGTTCCCAAATGGTGTGCTATTGCTTTGTGGAACGTTTCGCTGAATGGTTCATGAAATATCGTTTTTGCGGCAAAATTAGTCTCATAGGAATGAATGGCGAAATGTTCAATGTCATTTAATTGGTGTGCTATTACCTTGTGGAACTTTGTGAAAAGCTGAAAAATACCACTGTGAATCCGGCCTCAATGTCATTTAATTGGTGTGCTATTACTTTGTGGAACGTTTCGCCGAATGGTTCACGAAATATTGTCATTTTTGCAGCAAAATTGGTCCCATAGGAATGAATGGCGAAATGTTCAAAACTAGAGTGAGAGGTGACAAAAGCTGACAACCCCATTATCAGCCAAAACATTATGACCACAACATGATCAGCCAAAATATTATGACCACCCCATGAAAAAAAATAATTAAAAAATATATATATTTGAAAAAAAAAATCATTTTTGAGAATAAAAAAAATCATTTTTGAAAAAAATGTTCAGCTCTTTCATCTAATGATGGAACTTCTTCAACTGTTTTACTACTATTTATACTTTTTAAAATATTAAGCTTTTTAACACTTTTCACAGTTACTCCAGCCACTTCAACCACAGAACAGTTACTCAAGCCACTCCACCCAGTTACTCTGCCCACTCCAGTTGTAGAGGCAAGAACACTTTTCACAATTTCCCCAGAAATTGTAGCTTTTCTAGTTTATTTTTTTCCACACAAGTTATATTTTCTCCCTGTATTTTTCACCATGTATTTTTTTAATTATTCACCTATATTTTTTTAAAAAAATTTTTCCCTAGGGTTTATGTTTAATTTTTGTCAGGGCTGGCTCAGCCCTTCCTTCTCTGAGTTGGCCGCTCTGCTATCGGCTAATTGCCAGCTCTCTTCTCTCTCCACAGTTAACCAGCTGTTGTGGATCTGCTCGTCAGTCCCGCCTACTTAAAGACGTCCAGCTCACTTCTTTCCTGCCTTCGCCTTGGCCACATCACAAGAAACCATCTCCTGCGTTTCTGTTTAAAGACTGGCTTTGCTGACATCCCTTCTGGTTCCTTATCCTGCTTGCTGTTCCTCCACTTGGATAAGTGTGAACAAGATATGGTGAAAAATACTCCTGCGCTTGTGAGATCGTTTGCTGTAAAACAAAGGTAGTATTGTAGTCAGAGATAGGACTGGGGGAGATGATGGAGCGTGTCCCGCTGCCTTAGCTGACCAGGGGTGGTCTGGAAAGGACTGTTTAGTAGGAATGGGTGGAAGGCGCGTGATCAGATGCTTACATCAGGAAATGTATGGTTTATTTATGTAAAAGAATACAGACATATAGTCATATAGATATAAAATCATACAAATACTACATAATATTATATAAAAAAAAGGAAAAACAAGTAACAAAATAAGTACTAGGAAGTTAAAATTGGGGTGTGCCCATATTGAGGCAGGTATTTAAGAAAGGCTGACGCGTTTTGAGGAAAACCTCTTCATCAGAGCCAGGAGAACTGGAGCACAGTCTGTATGGGCCGGTAGGCCGACATGTGTACATGGGGAGAGGTGGTGTTGCTAGTAGGAGGATGTGTCCTGTGATGGACAATTGATTATTCCAAGTTCCATACCCAGGTGTTCTATGGATGTAAATAGATTGTATTTTCTTTTTGCGGTGCTGTTAGGCTGTCAGATGTGCCTGTCTCAGGAGAAGTGTGTAAACACAGCTGCAAACTGTAGAGATCCTTTTGGAGTGGAGAGCCGTGTGATCCTGGCAGCAGAAGGGGGGGGAGGAGGAGGGAGGAGGTGTCCTTGAGGCAGCTGATGCCTGGATAGAAAGCGTCTTGCTGCCTAGGGATAGGAAAGGTTTTCCTATCCCTAGGCAGCAAGACGCTTTCTATCCAGGCATCAGCTGCCTCAAGGACACCTCCTCCCTCCTCCTCCCCCCCTTCTGCTGCCAGGATCACACGGCTCTCCACTCCAAAAGGATCTCTATTGTTTGCAGCTGTGTTTACACACTTCTCCTGAGACAGGCACATCTGACAGCCTAACAGCACCGCAAAAAGAAAATACAATCTATTTACATCCATAGAACACCTGGGTATGGAACTTGGAATAATCAATTGTCCATCACAGGACACATCCTCCTACTAGCAACACCACCTCTCCCCATGTACACATGTCGGCCTACCGGCCCATACAGACTGTGCTCCAGTTCTCCTGGCTCTGATGAAGAGGTTTTCCTCGAAACGCGTCAGCCTTTCTTAAATACCTGCCTCAATATGGGCACACCCCAATTTTAACTTCCTAGTACTTATTTTGTTACCTGTGTTTCCTTTTTTTTATATAATATTATGTAGTATTTGTATGATTTTATATCTATATGACTATATGTCTGTATTCTTTTACATAAATAAACCATACATTTCCTGATGTAAGGGTCTGATCACGCGCCTTCTACCCATTCCTACTAAACAGTCCTCCACTTGGATCCCTGACTTCTGGCCTGGCTGATTACCCGATCTGGTTACTGAACTCTGGCTTGGCTGACTACCCGTTCCGGTTACTGGCCTATGCTTACTCGATTTATCTTTTTATTTTTATTAATAAACAAGTCTGATTTAACTGTACTTCTGTCTCGGTCTGGTTCATGGTTTCTGACAATTTTTTATTTATTTTTAACTTTGTTCATTTGAATAAATTATTTCTAATGCAATATCCCTTTGATGATATGATTATTTATTCTGTTTCTGGAGACAAACGTTTGTTTCATTGCACCATTATTTTCTCATGGGTGTCTTCAAAGTGACTTGGAAAACCTGTTTGATACTGTGGGAAGAGATGCATGAAGTGCTTTAGCCTGTACCAAATTAGAAAATGCGGAAGGACATTGCGGATGAGTTTTGGGAAAAGACAGTTCTGGAATTGTATAGGTGCCCTCGACGGAAAGCATGTGAGGGTCAAAAAGCCTCTGCAGTCTGGATGCGAATGTCGCCTACATGAAGGACGCCTCCACATTCCCCCAAGCAGGCCTCTACCCTGGAAAATGGAGCCAAGTCTGCCAATGGTCATCATGGCAGATGAGGCATTTAGAGAATTTAATGCGGCCATACAGTGATTACGGAAAAATTTTTAGTTACCGTCTCAACCATGCCTGTTGGGTTGTCAAATGTGACTTTGGATTCTGCAAAGCAAAGTGGAGAGTAATCCTATCATGCATGCAGCTGGACATCAAAAATGCTATTACAGTGGTACTGGCCTGTTGTGTCCTCCAGGAGAGAAGCACTGGAGAACCAGCACCAGCAAATCCAAGTCAATGTGTCCAGTTTATGGCCTTGTGGTCAACTAGAGGGATCATGACCATTTGCAACCAGTTTTCTGAATTTTTTGCATCACCTGAGAGTAAATTGTCATGGCAGGATCAGCATATGCAATGTAATCCATTTGCTTTGCATATTTTCAGCCTAATGTTCCCCAAAAAATATTGTATAAAAATTATTAAAATGTATCTTTGGTCACTTTGCTCTCTGTAAGGTAGCATATATAGATTTTCAATGTAAATTTTCATCTGTGAGGGGCACGAATACACAGTCTGATAGGGTGACTGTATGCATATATCCCACACAAAGGGAAAACGTAGAATTTTTGAAGAGGGGGATGTTGATAGGTGTGCGCATATGGCACTGTTGATGTCCCAGGGTGTATAAGAGGACCATGAAAAACAATGCTAGCAAGAGTTGGTGGTGGCCCGCTACTGAGTTTGACAGAATGATACTGCTTTGCCCATGCATTATTTTTCCAGGTCCCCATCTATGTCCCCTGGAACATGACAGATTTTCTGGCAGTAGCTGGCATATGGAATTTGGGGTCTAAAAGGGATCCAAGTTATGCCGCTCTTTCCATACTTCCTTCAACAGTGTCATGATCCTCTCCTCTTTTTCCAGATTTATACCTGCACCCCTCTGACACTATGTCCCTGTCCACGGCCTCTCAAAGAACTGGTGGTGTCTGTGTCGATGTCCAGATCATGCAAAGAAAAGTAAAAATAAAAAATAAAAATGCAAGATAGATAGATAGATAGATAGATAGGGTAGTGCCACATTCGTGGGTTCAATGTTGTTAGAGGCAACTGGTGGGCTGACCTACTTATTTATTTATTTATTTATTTCAGGTACTTATATAGCGCCGTCAATTTACGCAGCGCTTTACATATATATATATATTATACATTCACATCAGTCCCTATACCCTCAAGGAGCTTACAATCTAAGGTCCCTAACTCACATTCATACCTATACTAGGGCCAATTTAGACAGGATCCAATTAACCTACCAGCATGTCTTTGGAGTGTGGGAGGAAACCGGAGTACCCGGAGGAAACCCACGCAGACACAGGGAGAACATGCAAACTCCAGGCAGGTAGTGTCGTGGTCGGGATTCGAACCAGCGACCCTTCTTACTGCTAGGCGAGAGTGCTATCCACTGCACCACTGTGCCGCCCATAGTGTCGTCATTGCCATGGAAGGCTCAGTCGGCTGAACTAATGGGATATCATCATCCTCCTCCTCCTCCTCCTCGTCTTGATGCTTTCAGTCCTCTGTTTGTTAGTTAGATATTGTCCTGAAAAGTCGAAAATATATCAAATATATTTTAATTTAAAAGATGAAAAAAATTACAAAGTTAAAATTTAAATGTAAAAAATAAAAACAATTAAATATATGCTATTGGATCAAATAAAATATACATTTATTTTAGAAAAACCTAATTAAAAATATATTTTTATAAAATGTATCTGAAAGAAAAAAACTTTATTAATTTGCAACAGTTAAATTTTGTAAAAAATTAAAACAAAAGATACAATAAACTTAAAATTGAGTAAAAAAAATTTGGATACAAAACATTTTTTAAATTAAAAAAAATATATAAAAATTCTAATTTTGAAAACATTTATAAAAATGAAAAAGTAAATAAGATGAAAATTAAATTAAAAAATTGAAAAAAATTGTTTGGATATTGCAAATTTTTCAAACAAATTATTAAAAATTGTATAGCAAAAAATAAATACTATGTAAAAAAAAAAAGTTACAATGAGAATACTATAAAATACAATACTTATAATATATACTTACTCTCTACCGTTGGCGATCATTGATTGATGGAGCTGTGTGCTGTAGACATGTGCCATCTTTTTTGGAGCTGGGACACCACTCAGTGCTACCTTTTCTTCCTCCAACAGATCTCATCTGACCCTTTCCCACAAGGATTTCCAATGAGTAATTTAGGCTACATTCACACTGAGACGCCAGGCTGTTAGTGCTAAAGTGTTGCTCGTTTTTGCGGCGCTTTAGCTTTGTTTTAGCAGGGCTTTTGCGCCGATTTTTGGCTGCTAGAGGGGCGGTTTTTACCCAAAAAAGGGTAAAAATTCCCATTTTGTAGCGCTTTAGAAACGCTTTGAAAGTGCTGCTCATTCATTGCAACCCTCCCTAAAAGATGCTGCTTGCAGGACTTTTCGTAACATCCCGCAAACGGACCGCCCCAGTGAGAAAAATCACACTGCAATAAATGGGAGGTGGTTTTCAGGTGCTTTGCAGAGGCTATTTCTAGCGCCTTAAAACCACCTCAGTGTGAAAGTGCTCCAAGATTGCTAACTTGTATTGAGTAACAATTTTACATACATATTTTTCAAATTAAGAAAAATTTGTATTTACTTGTTTTCTTCTCAGAGCTATTTCCAATGTGGGGTTAGGTCTTTGGTAATGTCTGTCCACAATTTTGCTTTTGTTATCCTGTCATTGTATTGCGGATGTGACAATTACCACAGTTCCAGATGGGCTTGTACTTTGCTGAGATCAGTTCCGTCTGGTATACCTTACTAGCCATGATGTCTGCAACTTCTCTGCACATCCACACACCTCAAAATGGAGATGACACTGGTCTGACAAAAAACAATAAAGCAGCAAAAGACACTGGGAAATGTACATAAAAGGTATTCCCTGTGTGTACATGTTGCCTGTGCCCAAGAAGATGAATAAGTTCTTGTAAATGCTAAACTGCTGCTAATGTTTTATTTCACCCTAGATGCAAAAAGACTTTACATACAGTCTATCCCACTCACCACATTTGGCATATTCTTAAAAAAAATACTTCTTTATTTGTGGATCTTGTCAAACATTTGATATGTCAAACGTTTGTTAACTGAAATGACCCACGTATCACAGTTAAATCTCATTGTATACTGTCACTCTAAATTTTTCATTTAACTTTTTTTTTTTTTTGCATTTGCAACAAGAACATCAAATAACAATATCTTTCACAAAAAAAAGGGGAAAAAAAAGTCACCAAACATTCAGCAAAAGCTAAACCACAAATTTTGCAGCAAAATCAATTTTGCTGAAAAAATTTAACTGATTGGTAATTTATAGTATATACACTCATTAAAAGACCAAGGTATTTAAGCAACAGGCAGATGGGTGTGAGGAGCGGACGTGTCTGAGTGAGTGCTCCACCCCCTCAGGAATCCCGGGCAGAGACCATGAACGGGCAGCTGATCAGCCGGTCAGCTGACCATGATGACGCACAGACAGGCCACTCTACAGCCAGCTGGAGAAGGTCGGAGCTCGGCGGATGGAATCCGAGCCTATCTGTCCCCCCGTGCTTTGTAATCAGGACTGGGGCGGCAAACGGGGAGATAGGAGGAGAGAAAGCGCAGAGATTTTAACATTAGCAGCAGCATGGACCGAACGGAGCGGGGGCCCTTAACGCTGAGCCATGGCACCCAGGCGGCAGGACGTGGTCTCATGGAGCATGGTAGGAGATCTCTGGCAGCAGGAAGAGGGAGGAAAGCCCCTGAACAGGGTATCCCAGGAGCCAGACAGGGTCCATTGAGGATGGGAGAAGATGTGAGGGCCCCCGAGCAGGGTCACCTAATGCACGGCGGGGGAGCCCCAGCAGCGGACCATGGCAATAATGGGCATAAGGACATAAACTCTTCAAACAAACAAGACCCACGAGCACAGGAACAGGGCAATTCGGGACACTTGGAGGCAGATGGGGGGACATTAGAGGCTCCATATTGTGTAGAGGCCATATCAATTACAGGTAGAGATGCCCTAGCTTCAAACATGGATCAGATGACCATACAAGGTAAACAAAGAGTGTCTAATGTAGGTCCCGGTCCTGGTTCGCAGGGAGACAATCGGACCCCAGCAGCAATTAATTTAAACTCAAAAGGTGGAGAAAGGTGGTCCCCGGGATTAAATAGGCATACGGAGTACACTGAGATGGACATCAGGGAATTATTGTGGGCCCTCCCTACAAACACGGACATTCAGCAATTAATAAGTGCCGTGGAACAGTCATGCCTGCAAGCTGTGGAGGGTTTAAGGGAAGACACACAGGCTTTGGGACATAGAGTAGAAAAAGTGGAGAATGACCAGGAGGTCATGGTACACGCAGTGGCGGATGTTCAAGATGCTATTAAAAATCATGAAGATGTGCTAAATTCTTATAGAGATCAGTTGAATGACTATGAGAACAGGGACAGAAGACAGAACATCCGCATAAAGGGGTTGCCCGAATCAATTCAAACACCCGAATTGATCTCAACAGTTCAAAAAATATTTTGCCATATTTTGGGGGACTTTGCACCAGAAATCATAGAGCTAGATTGGGCCCACCGGATTCCATCCCATAATGCTCAGAAAGTGGAGACACCAAGAGATGTCATCTGTAAAGTGCATAAGTATGCAGTGAAAGAGAGCATTATGAAGATGGCCCGTAGTAAGCCTGAAATTGTTTTTGATGGTATAAATTTAGCCTTGTACCCAGATATATCGCGCTGGACTCTTTATCAACGTCGTTTAGTCCGACCCTTGTTAGAAGCTCTATGCTTAGCGAAGGTTAAATACTGGTGGGGGTTCCCATTTAGTTTGACAGCCTCTAGGATTGGTAAAACAGCAACCCTTTGCACTAAAGATGACTTAGAGCCGTTCGTGGAAATTTTAGATCTCCCTTTAGTGGACTTTACAGATTGGAGAATAAATTATTTAGGACTTCTTTTACAATGACCTGAGCGATGGCAAGAAATCCCGGCAAAAGGCCAATGTGGAAATTGCTCATGAAGACACAGACCCGCACAGAGACTACCTGGAGAGTGGACGTATATGTGGGGGGTGTTTTTTTTTTCCCTCATACAAGGACGGGGAAAGATATCTGTTTCAATTGAGATCAAGAAGGGCAGGGGAGTGATATGTTTAACTGTAAACAAAATGTAGAATGCAAAGTAAAATGTATTAGGTATATGCTTATGTGAAGAGATTAGGGGGTGACCCTCCCCCCTCCCCTTCTCCTCCCCCCCCCCTTTTTTTTTTTTTTTCCTTTTTCTTTGGGTAGTCCTATGGAGGGTATGAATGGATAAGGTTATATAGATCCAGTCACCAAGGAGGAGAATTAAAGGTAAAAAATGCCCAGGGATGAGCGAGGTAATTAATACTTTGGAAAATGGGGATCATTTTTTGGTCAATAGGTTGGTCCCGATTTAAGGGACTAGTCAATCTGCTAGCAGCAGGGCGGGGGGGGAGGCCTGGGCACAAGGTGTGTTTATTTGTACAGACCCCCCCCCCGATTAGTTGACATACTCCAGGGTGGAGTATTTAGATATGGAGAAGGTGTTTTTTTTTCTTTTTTTATGTTTTTTTTTTTTTTTTTTCCATGTTCTGTTTGTTATTGAGTTACTAGGATCAGTAGTAAGAGTAATAGGAGACAGAAGTGTCATGGGGATGGTACCATGGGTTTGGTTTTGGGAAGAGTGGGTGGACATCTTAGGAAATGGCTGCGGTATTAAAAATTATATCATATAATTTGAGGGGGTTGCGCTCACCACATGAAAGGGGGCGCCTCTGGTTGGAACTGCGTCACCATGCAGCTGACGTGGTCTTCCTACAAGAGACACATTTTATGGAAGGGTCTATACCCAGCTTGCCCCAGCATGCAATTAATCAATGGTACCTATTGTAAGAGCAAGGGGGGGCTACAATCGCCTTTAGGAAATCGTGCTCGTGGAAACTGGGGTCCTTGCAGATAGACCCAGAGGGACGTTTTCTATTTGTGAAAGGTACACTGCATGGCATATGCTATACGTTCGCATCGATTTATGCAACTAATGAAGGGACAGTTAACTTTCTTGTTAAGACTTTAAGGATGTTGGAAAAATTTAGGGAAGGATGTTTGATTTTGGGTGGGGATTTTAATCTTACACTAGATCCAAGTTTGGATACATCAACAGGTAGAACTGCGCTGTTCTTTAGAGCCCTAAAACATGTAAAGCAACTTTTACGTTCTCCACTTCTTGCAGATAGTTGGCGGGTAACGCATACAGGAATTAAAGACTACAGTTATTACTCTAAAACACATGGCATGTATTCCCGTCTGGATTTACTTTTGGTAGACCAATTTTATTTGGAGAATGTCCTCAACTGTACAATCGAATCCATAACCATTTCAGATCACGCCCCTATAACCTTGACCTTTTTATCCAATTCAAGTAGGTCATATAGAGCGGACTTGGTTGAATGAGTCATTATTAGATAAAAAAAAAAATATAGCGGAGGAACTATTCCTTAAAATAAAAGCATACTTTGAAATAAATGTGCCTGAGGAAGTGTCAGAACAAGCTTTGTGGGAAACACACAAAACAATCATCAGAGGGGAGTTGATAGCATATGGTTCATATATTAAAAAAGAACGGAAGAAAGAAATAAAGGATTTATTGGAGAAAATCAGTGTACTGGAGATGAAACATAAACAAACCTTGACCCTGTAGATATTCAGCAATTAGAAAACTTGCGATTCAAGCTTTCACAATGCCTGGATCGTTGTGAAAAGTTAAAAATAAAATCAGGTATTTTGCTAATAGGTTTCATGAACAGGGGAATAAATGTGGGAGGTTATTGGCCAAACAACTTAAAAAACAACAGGATTCCAGACATGTTCATAGCCTATTAGTGCAGGATAAAAAGATAGTTGAAACTCAAGCTATAGCGACAGAATTTCGCAGATTTTATGAGGCACTATATAATATTCAAACGACGGACACTCCTCAATCAGGGGATACAGAGAGACAACATAGAGAGGAGATACAGGATTACATCAAAGAAGCATAAATGCCCACATTACCCAATACAATTATAGAAGAAATAGAACGCCCAATTACGGTAAAAGAGCTGATAGCAGCTGATAGCAGCCTTGCCATTAGGTAAGAGTCCAGGGCCGGATGACCTGACAAATATATACTATAAAACATTTCTTTCAGTATTAGCATTACCATTATGTAATTATTTTAATTCAATTAATGCAACCAATCCATTACCTCCAGAAGCCCTATTGGCTTATATAACGGTACTTCCGAAAGGGGGGAAAGACCCCCAATATTGTACCAATTATAGGCCTATCTCTCTACTTAACTCTGAAAATAAACTCTTGGCGAAGATTTGGCCCTTAGACTGCAAGAACATATGGGTGAACTAGTTCATCCAGACCAGACAGGATTTATGAAGGGACGCGAGGCGAGGGATAACACTATCCGAGCGCTTCACATTCTTCATTGGATGCAACATGGCCCCGATAGAGCTCTAAGGATCATACTGTCAATGGATGCCGAAAAGGCATTTGATAGGGTGAATTGGGGCTTTATGATAGAAGTGTTGAGGGGGGTGGGTCTGGGTGAACTAATGATGGGATGGATAATGGCCTTGTTTATGGATCCAAGAGCAAGGGTCAAGGTGAACGGTACACTATCAAAATATTTTAATATACGAAACGGTATGAGGCAGGGGTGCCCATTATCCCCATTAATATTTGATATGATACTGGAGCCCTTCCTTCGTAAGATTAGAAGAAATAGAGAAATATTAGGGATGTGTATTGGATCTGATGAACATAAAGTATCAGCCTATGCAGATGATCTCTTCTATCTCTTCACCCGACAGACATCCCTACTAGCACTTATATCGGAAATGCATAGATTTGGTAACCTATCTAATTTTACATAATTTTTTAAATGACCTAGTCATGTCCCTTTAGTGCTGGCAAGGTCCCTGCAACATTCATACCCATTTATTTGGAATAAAGATTCCTTGGTTTACTTGGGGGTACATATTAGTGCAGATCAAAAACTGCTATACGATCTTAATTATGGCTCCCTCTTGAGTGGGATGATAGGAGATATGAAGAAGTGGAAAGGCCAGTATCTGACATGGTTTGGACGAGTAAGCGCTATAAAAATGAATATATTACCTAGAATAATTTATATATTACATACAGTACCGATTACATTACCAGAGACCCTTTTTAAACAAATATGAAAGCCGTTTGTGGCCTTTGTGTGGAACAATAGAAGACCAAGATTGGCCTATGACACCCTGCGTAGGAGTAAAGCAGAAGGGGGAATGGGATTGCCAGATATCTCACTGTATTATAAGGCCATGGCATTAGTTCGGATTCTGAACTGGCGCCATGACTCTCAGAATAAATTATGGGTTCGATTAGAAAAGATAATGGCATGGAGGAACCTGGCAGGTGCCCCCTGGATTCCAAGTTCATCAAGAGGGCTTTCACAATGGACTTCACCATTGACACGGAATTTCTTGTTAGTATGGGATAATTTGAATAAGATGGGTAAATATGCCCCTCAGATGTCCCCTCTGGCTCCACTGGAGGGATTCCCTTGGTTCCTGCCGGGGGAGGAGATGGGTTATCTGGGGGCATGGGGCCAGGACGGAGACATCACATGTGGCAGGTTTGCCCCATGTGGAGTCCTGTTAACCTTAACGGAACTGGTGTCAAGCTTTGGGAATATACCATTAGTGGAAAGGAAATACCATCAATTGGTGAGCTTTTTTAATAAAATAAAACCCTTATTAAGATCTCTAAACTAACTCACTATATTTGAAAAGCAATGTGTACAACTGTCGGATGCTAGACATTTGTTGTCACAAATGTATAGGTTGATTCTCAGTGGGCGAGATGTGACGGTTCCCTATTTTGTTAGAGAATGGGAAAGGGAATTAGACCAGGTATTGACAAGCACACAAATTAAAAAAATTATTAAATTAACCTATTCCACATCCATAAGTTTGAGTGTGCAGGAAATGGCCTATACATTTTTAACAAGATGGTACAGGACCCCAGTTAAATTATCCCAGATGTATTCAACAGCAGATGACCGGTGCTGGAGAGGCTGCTGGCAGAAAGGTAAATTTATCCATCTGTGGTGGACATGTCCCCTGATTAAACCGTTCTGTGAGTCAGTTGCCCCATGGATTGAGAAATTGACCCCCAGATCCCTGGAATTTACACCTTTACACTATTTATTGCATGGGATGCCTGGGTCTATAAAAGCATATAGGAAAAGCATTACCCCACACTTATTAAATGCAGCTAAATTGTTTATACCTAAATACTGAAGACAGACCCACTGCCCTACTCTAATAGATTGGAGGAATGAAGTTAACTCAGTAATGGAAGCTGAGAGATGGGTCCATGTAGTGAAGGACCAACAAGGGAAATTTGAAAAGACATGGGCAGGGTGGGTACATTACACTATAGAGTTAGGGTAGGAGGGAAGTACCATGAAGTAGGCGAGATTAGAAAGTGGTACAGTCCCCAGGGACATATATAACCTAAGAGGTTGACACAGAAGTGGAATTATGAATAATTTGTATTGAATACTGATCATATCTATTTAGGGGAGAAGGGGAGTAATCTCTTTTTCTCTTTTCTCTCCTCTTCTGCTTCCTCTCTTTTTTACCCAGTCATCTTTCCTGGCTCCCCTCTTTCTTTTTTTTTTTTTTTTTTGGTTTATATTTTTCCTTTGGGCAATAATATGGCCAACAATGGCCTCTTAAACAACTTGACAATCACTTGATAATCACTTTTTTTTTTTTTCTTCACAAGGGATAAAGAGAAGGGGGTTATCACTAACCCCTTACTCCATCTAGTTTTTTGAAGGGATTAGTGTGATTGATAAGGGCACTTCACTTTCACTGTTTTTTTTTTTTTTATTATTATTATATTTTATGGCCAACAAGGCCTCATACACAATTGTTTTAATTTTTCTTTTCTTTTCTTTCTTTTTCTTTTTTTGTTTTTATCACAAAGGGTCAGTGAGGAAGTGGTTATTATTAACCCCTTTATTTTTTTGGGGGGGGGGAAACAGAGTGGAGGATAAGGGCACTTACACGGGTTTTGGGGTTTTCCATTTTTTTTGGGGGGGGGGGCAAGGGGGTACAGTAGGACGAAGGGTAATTTCTAGGAAGAGTAGGATGTAATTAGTTGACTTTCGTTCATACAACAAAGGGTGAGGAGGGAGAGAATTGAGGAACTTTCCCTTTTTTTTTTTTTCTTTTTTTTCTCTCTCTTCTCCTTTCTCTTTTTCTTTATTATTCAGGGTGGAGGGTTACACATGTTAGATTGTGGAATGAATGTATTGTAATTGTACAGTTTTTATCTATGGTTTAGTGGAATATAAAGCTGTATAACGATGAACTGAAGTTGTATTTATAAAATGAAAAAAAAAAAAGTTTTGATTATAAAAAAAAAAAAAAAAGACCAAGGTATTTAAATTGAAGTAAAGTAAGGAAAAATCTTGCGCTCAGCTTCAAACCAGATGAGATAATGGACTGCTGCAGCTAATGCAACCCAGACACTGGGCCAATAATTAATCTAATTTAAAAAAAGGTGTGCTGTCCCTTTAAGCATATAAACTAGTGAATAAGTGCAATAAAGCAAATGTGAAATTACAAATAAGTGCAAATTAAGCAAACAAAGTGCAAATAAGCAATAAATAAAATAAAAAAGTATGCAACTTAACGAAATACTCTTATCACTCTTAGTAATGTAAGGATAAAGGGGGGAAAAGCCTATTTAAGGTCACCCCTTTCCTCACGGGATCTGAGGCAGCGGCAGTTATTAGCATCCCCCTTTTAAAAGTTTTGCAAATGGAGTAATTCCATTTGCCAGCAAGTCATCCAATTAACTAGGGCAAAAAATAGGATCAGTTTAGGATAGGTCAATAAGGTCAAATAAATCCACCTATAGAACATTGGGGTACCCTATAAAAAGGGGCTCCAGGTAATGGATATTTGCCAGAAGAAATTTGAAGAGGAAACAGCTCCTTCGCTCTATGGGAGAGCTATAATACATGGCTTTAGAGTGCTCTTCTGGCAAAGAGAAGACACTGCTCAGGCAGCTTCTTGAGCGTGCCAGAGCTGAAGATGAGGATTGGCTCAGAAGCTGTTTCTCCTTACCTTCAGGGACGGCGGCACTGGAGATCGCGGGTGTCAGCGCTGAAAATGAAGACTCGTCTGTGACTCACTCTGAGCGCCATCGTCATGGAGTGGAATGGGTTCCGAAAATAGCCGAAGTTCCACGTTCAGCTGACCTGAATTCGATGAGACAAAAGCCGACTGTTTCTAAGGGCGGGACAAATGATGCAGGACTCGGTAAGAGGAGGCATATACAGCACAGTAGCTATAGTCCACCCCCAAATAGAGCTGCGTCACAAAGATCAGCTGGCATATTCTCCTCTAAAGGCAAGTGCTATACAGCCAGCCTGTATGTAATGACTGGGAAAACTAGTGGGAAAAAACAACAGCTAGCTAGTGGATCAATTGGCAGAGCATCTAACAGGCTTGCCAGAATAGATGTAGATGCTGATTCCCCGCGAATGTCTACAGCCAGATCACTACCACTGAGCAAAGGAAATATACATGAAATTGTACATCTTATCAACCTATACCTGTGGTATTAACATCACAACAGCCTGAACCAACTGATAAACCACCAGTTGCTAGGCAGAGTGAGTCTAGTACTCTACATTTAATAACTGAATTGTCATCTACTTTAAGTCACATTATAGCGGGTATTTCAACTCTTCACACCCACTTAAGGATAATGATACTGGTAACAATGTTCCAGTGGCAGTGGTGTGGTCTACTATTGATTCTACACAGCAGCCTATCCCTACATCCAATAGTTCTGATGATCCAACTGTTCTGATGTTGCCCATTTTAGTGATGTTAATCATGGTTTGAGTATTTCTACAGGTTCTTCTGAATTGCTTAAGGAAGCCTCTTCAGGCATGCCAGCATTGTATGGTAAGGCAGTAATGCCGTGTAAAATGTCACCATTAGGTTCTCATTTACCTATTGGTAAAATTGGTAAGGGAATTACATTGATTTGTTTTCCTTATTACCATCTACTAAAGAATTATTTTCTAAAATGGACAAAAAAAGAAGAAAAGATTGAGGATGCTAGGAGAAGACAACTTACTAAATCATTTTTTAATTGGCTTCAAGCTTTCTCAATCTTTTCTAGTATACTTTGAGAGCGGTTTCCGGATAAAAGTCCTGGACTTTTCCAACATGTCGACATTATTTTGGAAGCTTACCGTGGTTTAGTGGGGTTTTATGGTTTGATTACGATGAGGCTTTCAGAAATAAATTGAGTGTTCACCCAGCTTTAAAATGGGGGTAAAAAAAGATGTTGGGCTATGGTTGAATTTATTCCTCCCATCCCAATGGCTCCCATTTCCTCCAGATACAGGGGGTGGTGATGGTGACATGTTGTGCCCCATCTTACGCCAACCTGTATCTGAGGGAATGGGAAAATATTTTTCTGTCCCCAGATGCCCCCTTTGCAGACCAGGTATTAGTCTGGTACAGATTTATAGATAACATCTTTCTTGTATGGAATGGGTCATTGGATGACCTGAATGGCTGTGTGACAGCCATGGGCATAAACTATTTCATTCTTAAAATGTTATGTGTTATATGTTATGTGACGTCCAGAAAATCACATTTCTTGACGTCACTATTTTCAAATACCCATATGGTCAGCTGTCTAGCACGCTATACCGCAAATAAACAGTCAGAAATAACATCTTGCATGTAACCAGTTTCCACCCGGCACCACTTATTAAGTCCATTCCCTACACACAGTATCTCCGCATTCGTAGAAATTGCTCCGATGAGAACATGTTCCTCATCGAAGTAAAAAAAAAATTACAAACAAGATTTCTTCAACAGGGATATTCCCCAAGGGCCTCGAGAAAGCGTATAGAGGGGCAAAAGAGAAAACCAGACATAATCTACTTTTTGACAACTCTAAGAAAGTTTCTAATACCATCCAACAACAGACACAAACTAGGATTATTACCACCTTCAGTAAGCAACATAAAGCCATCAGAAAAATTCTACAAAAACACTGGCACATCCTTCTTATTGACCCGACATTGAATCAATTCATATCGAAGGACCCTCTAATTACGTTTAAACATACTAGATCCTTAGTGGATAAACTAGTGAGCAGTGAATATACTGGTGAATTCAGGGGGGACCCGTGCAAACGCTTGGGCACTTTTACTTGCGGGGGATGCTCCAAGTGTCAATTTATGAATATTGACAAAAATGTCATATTACCCAATTGACTGAGATACAAACCTTCCCACTTTGCAAACTGCTGCACATTTGAGGTAGTCTACTTGTTGACAAGCCCATGCGGCTGTTTCTATGTAGGGAATACAAAGCTGGAACTGCATAAAAGGATGAGCAGGCATATAAACAGCATGCGCACCTGTAACCCTGATCTACCTCTGGGCAGACACGCCCAAGACATACACCAGGGTAATTTCCAGAAAATCAAATTCTTGGTACTTTACCGGGTATGCCCCAATAATAGGGGGTGTGACTGGGACAAAATTTTGCTGCAAAAAGAGACCAGATGGATAGTGGCTTTACAAGCCACCTTACCACCTGGCCTCAACGACTGCATCAGTTATCGACCTTTTCTAGAAGGCTTCACATCTGGCACATGGGAAGGTTTAGGTTGAATTAGTTGCTGAAGGGCACCCCTAAGCACATGTACAGGATGCCCCTCTCTCTTTGTTCTCCTCCTTTTTGCCCCTCCTGTTCTGCATCCCTGTTTGGGCATGTTTTATATAGCACCCTCAGGTGCATCTATTCACCACTGTTACCCTTTTTCACATAGCCCATAATTATTTAGGCTTCGAACTATTTAGGTTTTGAGTTGGGATGCCTTGTTCTACCCAATTTTTCTAACAGCGACACATCATACATTATAAATGCACCCCGCGTTTTATGCCTGTAAACCGGATTGTAAATGTCACTGCTGACTTATGGTACACTGTCTGAACATTCATTCAGGAATACAGAGTCAGTAAGGCAGAGATCAATTCTAAAATACCCTATGGTTTTACTAGGTGTATATCTCAATGGGTGCATATAGATGTGGAGTGATTCCATAAGAGATGCTATGGTTTGCTCTATTGTTCTATATTCACAAGACCACCGGGTTAGTTTTTCTATATTTCGTTCCATTTTTTGTACATTGTTCTTTTCGTTTTTTGGTGCTTCTGCCCATTCACATTAGTGCTTTTTAGTGTGACTATTTAGTATGCTGACTATCGTGCCAGCACTGAGGTGACGAGCGATATGTGTTCTGTGGGAGGAGATGCGCCACTGCTGCCGTCCCAAGCTCCACCCTATCTTAGCTGGCTTCTGTTGTCACGTAGACGCTGTGCTCCACTGACACTAACGTCGGGGGGAGTGTTTGTGCATGCGCCTGTTCACATGTTTTTCCCTATTCTGCATATGCGCACTAGGATATACCCTGGGGAGCATGCGCCGGCATATAAATATAGGGGGATATCAAGATGTTTGCAGGCATTGACATGGAGGAGGCATGCTGTACACAGGACCCCGATATTCACAGACAAGTGTATTTATATGGGTGGCATGTAGGCCTCCCTTATGCTGTATGTAGCACTTATTCTTTGTATTGTGATATCTCAGGACATATTGAACCAGGAACTTTTGGATATTATCCGCCCGCTATGCAGCCCACATTTAAAGCTCTAGTGACAGTCTGTCCCTAGTACTCTTCATAAACACTCACTGATAAATATACTGGTTAGAATATATATATTTTTGTGCTTTTATGTGCTTCTTTTGTGCTTGTTCTCCCTGGTTGAATATATTCATCCAGGGACATTGTCTGCTGTGTACACTATTGCGGGGGGCTGGACACAATCGTGCCCCCTCCTCTTTTGTTTTTCTCTTTTTTTATTATTTTTGTATTTTTATATTTTTTTATTTTTATTGTTTTTTGTTCTTTTTCCCCTCCCCCCTTCCTTCGGTGGGTAGGTGCCCACTGTTTTTTCCTATTGGGGTCACTGCTACGTTTTAGCTTCCCCTTTGGGATATATGCACACTGGTGCAGGGAATATGGGGGGATCTGTCATGTCTTGTGTTAGTGCTTATTATGCGTGCACCTTTCTCTATTTTTCTATTTTTGCCAGTTTATTGGTGGAGCCCTACCACTACCAAGCATATTTTCTGCTATACAGACACTGAAAACATATTGCATTTCAAGCCTTTCATAACCCTGGTCTGGCGTCCATCTAATACTCTCTTTGTTTGAATCGCCTCTTGTGTTCTTTGAACATGGAATCATTCCAATGGGTATGTGGGGTCAAGAACTCCCATTTATTATTTATCATTCATTATTTTTTTTTTTCATTTTAATTTTTTTGCTGTTTATATTTCCTTTTTTGGTCAAAGTATATTAACATAATTCACATTCCAAACGGATGTCTTCTCTGATATGTCTCTTTGTATTTTTAGAATTAAAACATATGTAAATATAGTCAACTCTCAACCCTTGATGAAGGTATCAAAATACTGGAAACGCGTCAGATATCAGGGTACACCACCCTTCGGAGAGCACATATGCTGATCTGTATTTTGGTATTGGTGTTCTGTTTTCTGTTTAATGTATTTATGTGATGTGTAGAGGGCACACGTCTTTTTATCCCAGATTATACATTAATAAAAGATATACTTTTTTATCCCAGAGTTGGTGGTCTGTTAAAGTCCCATTCAGGGGGTATTTTTCTTTGTTCTATTCCTTCCAACCAGACCTGTAAAGCCTCGTCTGTCGACTAGTTCTTACAACACTTACACCACCCCACCTTATAAGAGGGGAATTTGTTTTGCGTTTAATGATATCCAGTGCAAATGGCTCAATTCATGTAAGTACATGTCAGGGCTGGGCTCAGCCCTTCCTTCTCAGAGCTGACCACTCAGCTGTCGGCTAATTGCCAGCTCCTATCTCTCCTCAGGTACTCAGCTGTTGATGATATTCTGTTCGTCACTCCTGCCTACTTAAGCTGTTCAGTCCTTTTGATCTCTGCCTTTGCCTTGATCAACATCACAGAAACATTTTCCTGCGATCCTATTCAAGACTTGCTTTACTGACATCCCTTCTGGCTCCAGATCCTGCTTGTTGTTCCACTACATTGATCCCTGACTTCTGGCTTGGCTGACTATCCTTTCTGGTTACGGAACTTTGGCTATGTTTTGACTACGTTAGTTCTTTTTACTTTTATTAAACAAGTGTGATTTAACTGTACTTCTGTCTCGGCCTGATTTCATGGTTTCTGACAGTATAAGCATGAATGTGCTTTATTCTCGGGAGCACATCCTGTAGTTATGTGTTTTCTGAAATTATCGTCCCTTTCACATCAGCAACCTAGAGATTCTTCAAATAAAGGCCAGAACACCAGTGAACCTGGTAAACATGTTGCCTTGGTTCACTATTTACCCAAACTGGCATAAAGCAATGCTTTTAATTGAAGGTTTTTCACAAGGTTTAAAAATTCCTAAGTTCAATAGTATAGATTGTAAAATAGTTCGTAATTTGCCTTCAGTAGACAACTTGACTTCAATTGTGAAAAGTACGTTGTTTAAAGTAGTTGAGGGCCGGTCTTTTTGAGCATGCTCCTTTTAATAATTTGAGATTTTGCCCTTTAGGGATCATTCCCAAAAAAGAGCCCAATGAGTATAGACTAATCCATCATTTATCATATCCTTATGATAATTCTTTAAACAATCAGATTGACCCCTCCTTTTCTTCAGTATCTTATGTATCC
This sequence comes from Aquarana catesbeiana, assembly GCF_042186555.1. Classification (NCBI taxonomy): domain Eukaryota; kingdom Metazoa; phylum Chordata; class Amphibia; order Anura; family Ranidae; genus Aquarana; species Aquarana catesbeiana. Next base: position 264,557,802 of record NC_133324.1, read on the forward strand.
TTTGATACGGCTTTAATTAAACTTAGAACCATAGGTGAAGGTGCTTTATTAGCTAAAGCAGACATAAAATCTGCTTTTCGGCTTCTTCCTATACACCTTGCTTGTTTTTGCTCTCTGGGTATTTATTTTCAAGGAAAATATTACATTGATAAATGCCTGCCCACAGGATGCTCTTTAGCATGTTTTTATTTTGAGGCTTTTTCAATGTTTTTAGAGTGGGTAATTAAAAATGAAACAAATTCAGATTTAATAATACATTACTTAGATGACTTTTTTTATTTATGGGAAGCAGTGATTCTGGGGAATGTGCTTATTTATTAAATACATTTTTGCTATATGTGAATATTTTAATATTCATTTAGCTGAAGAAAAACTGTTGGTCCAGTACCATGGTTGGAATTTTTATTACTACACCCAATGCACGGCATCCATACAGTTTTAGTTATCGCTCTGATTTGTATGCCAATGTAATATGAGCAGATTTTCGCTCAACCACTCTGCCTACAAACCCCATAATTCAATTGTCCGGTCTCATGTACCCTGCACATGCACAAACCGAATGGCAGATCCATTCGCCTCACTGCCTACATTGCCCATAATACTTTTCATCATGACGTATGGACGTGACTGCGTCATATGACGCTACTGCTCCCATTGGCCAGCGCCGCGGCCGGGCTGTGTAAATAGCCCATGTTTTTAACATGGGCTCTGTGTACAGCACCCGGCTGTCTCCCAGGGGCACGTCCATTTCTTTTCAGTTCCATGTAAGCAAAACATTTTTATCTGCTGTTCTCATGGGCACTGTCCTGGCTACCACTGTTGGCTTTTTAATGCACTCTCTTCTGCCCCCTCTTTCATTCTTATATCCATAGGTACTATATGCTAGCAAGGGCTACACTGCATGCTGCTGGCAGTGCTTAAGCTTCTTAAGGCGTTCTCCGTCATTTGGATGCTGGACCTTTCAGTATTATTATTTTGATGGTCTCTCTTTGCCTGGATATAAGACATACATTTGCCCCTGCTGTAGCAATGTTTTGAAGTCTACACACTAGTAGGTATCCTGTCTTTGATAATCTCTAATGGCATATAAACTGTCTGCTGTATTATTACTCTGTGCATTTTTTTACTTCTCCATAGTTTGTTATTAACATTCCATATTTTGGAGAATTTCCGGTCACAGGGATTTTGTACATGAGGCCTAACCAAATTGAAGGTCCTTTTTTACTTCCATCTTATTGTCTCATGCTGATTTCTCTTGGATTGTTTAGCACATGTTTTTTAATGTAACATGTAATGCGTTGTAATGCGTTTGTGCAACACTTCTGATTTTAATTGGAGTATATTTCATTTCAGACAGTGAGACTTGCTCTCTTTTTTTCTTTTGTTACATCTCTGAACCTTGATCGTGTCCTGAAGAAGCCTCACGGTGAAACTCGTAGAAGCGCAAGGGTTCACTGTACAGACTGTATTATTTTCATGTTTTTTATCTATTTTTTGAATACTGTGTCCATATGATGTACTTTTTCCAATAAACGTTTTGAATATTATTTCTATTTTCTCTCCATTGTTTCCATGCCCAAAAAATCTGACTTTTGGCTACTCCAGTAGTACCCCTCCCTGTGTTCCTAGAATTTTTAGGTGTTACTATCAATACATTAGATATGGAATTTAGACTGCCTTTAGATAAAATAGATAAAATGTCCCTTTTATTACTTTAATTTCTTAGAAGAAAATAGATTACGAAATGCAATCTTAGCTTGGACTGTTCGCTTTTGTGACTAGAATTCTGCCAATTGGAAGGATTTTTTTCTAGATGACTTTATTCTATTTTGGATTTGAAGAATCCTACCTCTCACGTTAGGTTATCTATTGAGGTTAAAGAAGATATGTTTATCTGGTTGCATTTTCTTCAAAATTTGAATGGTAAGACTATATGACAATTTGATTTTATTACTAACGATGCTTTTGCTCTTTTTACGGATGCAGCAGGATCGTTAGGTTTTTCAGTAATTTGGATGACACACTGGTGTGCTTCACATTGGCCTTCCAAATGGATTAGTCAGGGACTTTGTAAAAACATTGTATTGTTAGAATTGTTCCCTATAATCGTTGCACTGAAAATATGGGGGCATTGTTTTAAGAACAGAAGATTAATTGTCAATACTGACAATAAAGGAGTGGTGATGGCAATCAATTGCCTTTCATCCAAATCGCCACTTGTGAATAAATTATTGAGGTATTTTGTTTTTAAATGTCTTTATTTGAATATGTGGGTTAAAGCTTGATTTATTCCAGGGAGAGAGAATAGTTTGGCAGACTCACTTTCTCAATTCCAGATGGATCGCTTTTATCACCTGATGCTGCAAGCAAATCTACAGGGACTGATGTGCCCTCATCACTTATGGGAACTGATATAGTTTTTGACTATATCCAATATTCTTTAGTTAAATCCACATGGTCGAGTCATATTACATCTTAGAGGTTGTGGCATTGTTTTTTAAAGGATAATAATCTGGTTAGATTTTCTTTTGAAGATGTGGTATTATTGTTTCTTAGTGATTTGATGAACAAAAAATATTCTTGGTCACATATCAATAAATCATTAGCTGCTATTTCCTTTTTTCTGAAACAAAATGCTTTACCTCATTGTTTAAGTTTATTTTCGGTTGGACAAGCATTAAAAGGTTATAAAAAAATCTCCTATTACTATAGACCTGTTGGTCAGTTTGTGTTCTATTTCTACAACTGTTTGTTTTTCTGACTTTGAGTCTGTTCTCTTTAAAGCTGTCTTTTTCTTTCTTTGGAGCTTCCCTGTATATCTCAGGTGGTATCCACTGATAAACATAAGCCCTCGACGATGAAAGTTCAGAATGTTATTGTTGAAGATGGCCAATTTAGGATTTTTCTTCCATGCAGTAAAACGGATAAGTATAGCAAAGGACATTGGATTTATTTAATGTCCTTCGCATAATATTTGACCAGTATTGCTTTTGAAGCGATATCTCGTGATACGACTGAATTTGACTGATGTTTTATTTATTCATAATGATGGTTCTCCATTGGCAAGGTTCCAATTTAAGTGTTTTTAAGAAGTGTTTGAATTCTCTGGATGTGACTCAAGCAACATTATCATCACACTTTTTTAGAATTGGTGCAGAAGCTGCTAACATTGGTTTGCATGCTGAATTTATTAAGAAGTTGGGTGGATGGAGATCTGTTTCGTACAAGCTGTATATCTGACCTATTTCTTTTACTTAACTTACTTGCAGATGATATAAAATCATGTGGCCAACTTCACACAAAAGTCCTTTAAGAGTAGTGCGGAGTTTGGAAAGTGGTTCAGAGAGTGTTCATAGGTGATAATAAAGCAGAATCTCAGTGTGCACCTTCCACCGGTCAGTATAATTCCACCATGTATGAACACACTCCCCCCAGGGGGTTAAACTCACCAGAGCTGAAAGATAAGTAAGCCTCCAAGAGAAGAAACTCTCTTAATCAAAAACCGCTACCAGCACCACTCCGGGGGGATTCACAGGGGATCAGGGCTCTAAATAAATTGATAACATAAGAAAAGCGCACATAGCGTAATTCGATTTATTAAAAGAAACCCATCACATCTCACAAGACCCCCCTCAATAAATATACGTACAAAGCAATGCAATCAATCAAGCAACGAAAGTTGTGCACTTCACCGTTCCAGAGATCAGCCGGTTCAAAGCCCCAAGGAGCGAAAACACTCCCTGGTTGTGGATCCAGCTGCGGTGGAGCGCATATGTCACTTCCGGCGTCGTGTAAGCCACGCACTTACGCATTTTGTCATATCCTGACTTCAACAGAGGGTGCCCTCTGTTGAAGTCAGGATATGACGAAATGCGTCAGTGCGTGGACTACACGACTCCGGAAGTGACGTATGCGCTCCACCGCAGCTGGATTAAGAGATTTTCTTCTCTTGGAGGCTTACTTATCTTTCAGCTCTGGTGAGTTTAACCCCCTGAGGGGAGTGTGTTCTCACATGGTGGAACTGAACTGACCGGTGGAAGGTGCGCACTGACATTCTGCTTTATTATCACCTATGAACACTCTCTGAACCACTTTCCAAACTCCGCACTACTGTTAAAGGACTTTCGTGTGAAGTTGGCCACGTGATTTTATATTTCTTGCTCAACATTAGCGCTGTTTGTAGTGTGTTATCACAATTCTATTGTTTTATATATACTGCTTTTTTACATTTTGATTATGTTTTAAACGGCCGCTTTTTAACAACATTTTAAGTTGTCAGTCACCTTGTGTTTACAAATTGGGTGATACCTATATTTTATCAATTAGCTCCAATCTCATTCTTGAACAGCATTTTCTCCTTTGGCACTGAGAGGTGTGCTGCAGGTCCAAGTGAACACCCTTGTTGTTACTTGCAGATGAGCAAACTATTGTATGGGTTCTCGGCCCCTCCTTTATTTATTGGGCTCAGAAGAGAGCATCGGCACAACCTTATTCTTCTAATTTAAGTCTTGATTCTTCCTTTCAAGTATTCTGGAGTGACTGGAGAGGGATATGATGGGGTGACTTGCAATTTGAGTATAGTAGATTATTTGTTTGTTGGCCTCAACCAGATATTGTTCTTGTTCATCTAGGTGGAAATGATATAGGTCAAGTAAAGAATTTAGATTTGATTTTTAATTTTTCAATTAAATAGCCGCAGCCAATACTTATCCAATAAAAATTATTTAAATGAGATTTCTTGTCTGGATTTAATTTATATATTTAGGAATGCCTGCTGCCTTCTATCCCATGTAAGGCTAAAGGGGGGAAAAGCCTGTTTAAGGCCCCCCCTTTCCTCATGGGATCTGAGGCAGCGGCAATTATTAGCATCCCCCTTTAAAAGTTTTAAAAATGGAGTAATTCCATTTTCCAGCAAGTCATCCAATTAAATAGGGTAAAAAATAGGATCAGTTTAGGATTGGTCAATAAGGTCAAACAAATCCACTTATAGAACATTGGGGTACCCTATAAAAAGGGGCTCCAGGTAATGGATATTTGCCAGTTGCCAGAATAAATTTGAAGAAGAAACAGCTGTTCAAACGTGCTCCTTTGATTTAATTGATCCAGAATTACAGATATCAAACTAGCACAAACTCCATCTCCATGCAAGAAGCTCCCAATGACAACAATTTCCCACTGGTGAGTTTCCTCAGTAGGCTGCAATGGATTGTGAGAACTAGCCCTTTTGGTATCAGAGAATCGATCTGCGCATCAGGATATCCAGTTCGGCTCCAGAGCATTTTTTTTTATTTTTCACATATATGTAAAAATCTTAAAGTGTTTGTTAACTCCCCAAAAAATACAGATCCTGTTACCTTAAACAGATCAAAACAGCACAGTGCTTATGCTGTGTAATCTGTCCCCCTCTAAACTGTAAAAAACCTGTCTGACTCTGCCACTTCCTGTATCCCCCTCTCTACGCTGGTCACAAAAATCTGGGCTGCTGAGCCCTGACCACTGTGGTCAGAGTATGTCCCTTCGTCATCCACAGCTATCCTCTCAGCTCTCCTCTCTCCCCCTCACCCCCTCCTCCCTGCCTGTCAGCTCCGTGTTCTGTGTTTCTGTCTCCGCCCCCCACCGCTATTAGTAGAAATAAACTTTTACAACGGATCACTGCCAGTCCCTCTATTATAGGCAGGCATAGCACACCGTATAAGTCTTTTATAAAAATGAGACATGTAAATACAGTTTTAGAGCAATCTTCAGGCTGGCCATGTGACTCTCGGCTGCTTTTCGGGCTACTGCAGGAGGGGCTGAGCGACCATGTGACCTCCCCGGCTGACGTCAGAGGGAGATCTCGGGCCCCTCCTGCAGAAGCCATGTGCCTGAGGTTTACAGAGGCCGCGAGGCACGTGACCGGCCTGCCGATTGCCCTAAAAATTTATTTACATGCCTCATCTTTATAAAAGACATGTGCAGTGTGCTATGCCTGTTTATAATAGAGGGGCTGGCACAGCTTTGTATATTTGGGTTAACAAACACTTAAATTTTTGGCAATAAAATTAATTAATCACCCAGAACATTATATATTTTCTGAAAGCAGAGGCCCAGTAGAATAAAAAGATGATAGTTGCAAATTTTTGTTTTACGTGATATTTGCACAACTGTTTAACTCAAATTTGCAGGAAAAAAATGTAATAAAATCAATTTTAGTGCAAAACCACATCATATAATACAAATTTTTGGTTAAAATATAAAATTTGGGAGTGCATCGCGTAAATATATACCAAACATTCCGTGTTTGGTGCCCACAAATCCCCATAGGTGCTGCTTTAAAAGCCTTTACAGCTCATCAGTTTGGAGTTAGCTAGCAGCTCTTGTGCTAGTATTATTGTTCTCACTGACATTCACGGCGATATGTCACATGTATGGTGCGACTGAGGTTTACATGCGCGTGCACACCCTGGGCTCGCGTTTAAACAGGTGTGCGGGGCTACAGGGGTTTTTTCGGCAATTTTTATTTTATTTAAATATATTTAATCATAATTATATTTTTTTTTACTTTTTACTTTTATTTTTATATTTATTTTTATTTGATTGCTATCACAAGGGGTTAATAAACCCCTATGTGATAGCATTAGGCAGATGACAGGTAATCTTTATGGAGACATTAGGGGTCTAATAGATCCCAACGTCTCCCCTGCCCTTCACACCATCTAACCAAGCACAGATCAGCTTGGTTAGACGTGCCCCCTGGCTGTGCTGGCCAGGAAAGGGTGCATCTGAAACCGGAAGTAACATTACTTCCTGTTTCACTGTTTGCAAGTGAGATCGAGGCATGGATTTGCCTCATTCTCACTGCAATCTCTCCCCCCCAGCTGGTGGATGTGTTCCCGGGCTCCGGTGAGTGCAGGACAGCTTGGGAACCACGGGAGGAGGGGGCCACCTGGGGGAGGGGGGAGGCACCAGGCAGCTGGCTGTAGCATTGACCCCTAAAGGCCTAATGGTGACCTCCAGATTCAGGGAGAGCTGACATCCTTCCTCGAAGTGTGGGTTATTAGGCTTGGTGGGCGTAATGCAAGTTGGAAACATGGGCGCCAGTCACTTTTTAAATGCAAGAAAAAGAGATTTATTGTCTTTTAAACAAAACTGGTGGACAGAGGGTTAGAGCTAGGACACCCTTAGGCAGATGCAATAGCAATTGGCAGACTCAGAGGCAAATATAATAGGCAGACAGTTATACAGGTGGAGGGCCTTTAAGAAGGGATGCAGCAACTGTATTTGTAGAATTGCTGTCTCCTACGGCAACTGAACTTTCAACAGTTAATATAGATCTATACTGGTAACCCACAGTAACCCATTACAGATCTTCTATTATATCTCACAGTATCCCACTGTAGATCTTCGCTCACTGAGCACCTGGTCTCTCACTAAACTTCAAGATCCCAGTCGTCACTGGATCCCCTGAGCTCTTCCACAGCTAAACCCGCTGTATACTCCTCAAGCTTCACCCCTGCTAACCCGCTGGGTATCTGGCTTGACACTATGCTGAAGCTTTCCCACTTCTTCACCATCCCCAGCTGGTGAAAAGGCTGCTATGGTACTTCAGACTTCTATACACTGACCTCTTATAACAGGAGTGGCTGTCCCTTGGTGGCAACTGCTTCCCCTTTACCCCTGGCCTTGATCCTCACTTGCCCCTGGTGACAGGAGTGGTCGTCCCTTATGGCAACTGTTTCTCCCTTACCGCTGGCAACAATTCGGTTCCCCGTCCGGCGGAACCTCTGCAACTTGGTTAGGCTTCTGGCCTGAAGCCCCGACCTCACACTGCTTCTGGATAGGCCTCAGACAGCCTAGCAGCCAGGTGCTCCCGTGATAGGTCTCTGGCTTCTGGTCTAGCAACCCGGAGCCTTGTGACACATGTTCACCCAGACAACCATCCAGGTGGCACAAAACCCTGATCACCTGACTCCTACCGAATAAATAGGTTCTCCAGGCAGGCCAAAGGGCCAAATAAACCCCTTCCAATTGACCCTTCTGAATTAACTATGTCCTTGTCATTCTAATGCCACAGGCAACAATGCCACCTAGTGACAGATGAGAGAGGTGCATCAAATCCAGAGTTAGAGAAAAGTCAGTGGATCCCCTAACAATTAGCCAGGCTAGCTACCACCTAGCAAACTAAGTGCCGGTTCACACAGGGGCGGCACGACTTGCAGGTTGACTCACCGAGACGACCTGCACACGACTTCAGCGGCGACTTGCAAAATTACTTCTGTATAGAAGTCAATGCAAGTCGCCTGAAGTCGCCCTCAAAAATACTATAGGAACCTTTTTCTAAGTCGGAGCGACTTGCGTCGCTCCTATTAGAACGGTTCCGTAGTACAGAACGGGACGCGACTTGTCAGGCGGCTAAGTTGCCTGACAAGTCGCCCCTGTGTGAACCGGGGCTAAATGTGTTATCAACCCTGCCTACAACCAGGGTGCTACATCAGTAAACTGTGCTCTTCTAGTTGCACAATGCTAGGGATGTGACAATGCTTTTTTTTTTTTTTTTTTTTTTTTTTTTTTAGCTTGGTGTCTGTTACGAAGTTAACTGCAACAGATTTATCAAGGTAGTTAGCAACCATTTACTAGAGACAGAATGGGGATCTGTGTGTGTAAACACACAAATCCCAGTTCTGTCAGGAGAGGAGAGACAGATTGTTTGTTCCTATTAGTTAGGAACAGTGATATGTCTCCTCCTCTAGTCACTCCTATCCCCCCACAGTTAGAACACACATTGAGAGAACACATTTAACCCCTTGATCACCCCCTAGTGTTAACCCATTCCCTGCCAGTGACATTTATACAATAATCAGTGGCTATTTTTATCTCTGAGTGCTGTCAATGTCAATGGTCCCAAAAAAGTGTCAAAAGTGTCCGATCTGTCCGCTGCAATGTCATAGTCCTCATAAAAATCGATGATCGCTGCCATTACTAGTAAAAAATAAATAAATAAAAATGCCGTAAATTTTATTGTAGACGCTTATTATGTAGACGCTATAACTTTTGTGCAAACCAATCAATATACACTTATTGCTATTTTTTTTACCAAAAGTATGTAGAATAATATATATCGGCCTAAACTGATGAAGAAATTTGTTTTTTAAAATACCACCAAAAGAAAGCTATATTTGTGGGGAAAAAGGACCTCAGTTTTATTTGGGAGCCATGTCGCAAGACCGCACAATTGTCAGTTAAAGTGACACAGTGTCATATCGCAAAAAATTACCTGGTCAGAAAGGGGGCAAATCCTTCCGGGGCTGAAGTGGTTAAAGAAATGTAGTTAAGTAAACTGCTTTCAAAAATATATATATTTGAATTGTTTATTTTTATAAATTTACAAAATGTCAAGTAAGCAAACAGAAAAAAAATCTAAGACCTCTTTTACACAGGCACCTCCGCTAAGCAGAATCCCCTTGCTCAGCAGGGAACCTCTCTACTGATCCCCGCTGAGCAGGCAGATGACAGGTCCATGTCCGCTTCGCTATGCAGAGCAAACAAGGACATAGTCCTGATCTCCTCTATGGGACAATCAGATGGAAATGGATCGTCTTTCTGTTTCCACCTGATGCCATCTGATCCACCAGACAGATGGGGAATATGACTACCATCTGTCAAATTTTGGCGGACAGGATAGGATCGGATGGTGGCGGGTGTCAGCGCACATGTGTCCACTGACATCCGCCGCTCCATAGAGGAGACTGGAGAGTCTGATCAGGTCCGCCTGAAAAACTGACAGGCGGACCTGATCTGATCACCCCGTGTGAAAAGTGCCCAAGTCAAATCAATATTTGGCGTGACTACCCTTTGGCTTCAAACCAGTATCAGTTCCAACACTTGGACAAAGTCAGGGATTTTGTAGGATTAGAGTTTGGTGTATGATTAACCATCTATACCAAGCAGATGCCAATGATCATCAATTTCATATGTAAGTTGAAATGCAATAATTAACTGAAACACAAACAGCTGTGTAAGAGGTGTAAAACTGGGTGGGGAACAGTCAAACTCTGCTACTAAGAGACAGTTTCATGTCATAGGTTATATGCCATGGCAAGACCGAGCACAGCAACAAGACACAAGGTAGTTACGCTGCATCAGCAAGGTCTCCCCAGGCAAACATTTCAAAGCAGACTGGGGTTTCAGGATGTGCTGTTCAAGCTCTTTTGAGGAAGCTATAATAAATGGGCAACATTGAGGACTGTAGATGCAATCAGCCAAGGAAACTTGATGCAGCAGATCAAAGACACATCATGCTTACATCAGAAGATGTCTAGCAGTGCCATCAACACAGAACTGGCGGAAACCAGTGGAAACCAGGTACACCCATCTACAGTACTGTCGGAAAAGGCTGTTCAGAAGTGGTCTTCATGGAAGAATTGTGGCCAAAAAGCCATACTTCATGTGGAATCAAGGCTAAGCAACTTTGCATGAAAACATAAGAACTGTAGTGCGAAAAAAGTTGAAATATTTGACTGTAGCAGGAAGCATATTGTTCACTGAAGAGCTGCTGAGCAGTACAATAATGAGTGTCTGTAGGTAAAAGTGAAGTATGCTAGAGGTTCCTTGCAAGTTTGGGGCTGCATTTCTGCAAATGGAGTTGGAGATTTAGTCAGGATTAGGGATGAGCCGAACACCCCGTCCAGAACCTGCGAACGGACCGAAAGTTCGCACGAACGTTAGAACCCCATTGACGTCTATGGGACTCGAACGTTCAAAATCAAAAGTGCTCATTTTAAAGGCTAATTTGCATGGTATTGTCCTAAAAAGGGTTTGGGGACCCGGGTCCTACCCCAGGGGACATGTATCAATGCAAAAAAAACTTTTAAAAATGGCCGTTTTTTCAGGAGCAGTGATTTTAATGATGCTTAAAGTAAAAAAAAAAAAAAGTGAAATATTCCTTTAAATATCGTACCTGAGGGGTGTCTATAGTATGCCTGTAAAGTGACGCGTGTTTCCCGTGTTTAGAACAGTCCCTGCACCAAATGTCATTTTTAAAGGAAAAAATCTCATTTAAAACTGCTTGCGGGTTTAATGTAATGTCGGGTCCTGGCAATATGGATGAAAATCAGTGAGACAAACGGCATGGGTACCCCCCAGTCCATTACCAGGCCCTTTGGGTCTTGTATGGATATTAAGGGGAACCCCGCACCCAAATTAAAATAAGGAAAGGTGTGGGGCCACCAGGCCCTATATACTCTGAACAGCAGTATACAGGCTGTAGGTTTGTTGTTAAGTAGAATCTCTTTGTAATTTTGAACGGGTACATTTTTAACGTGTTTAGCTCCAGCCAAAAAATCTTTTTTAAGCTTTTTGGAAAACATAGGGAAGGGTTATCACCCCTGTGACATTTGTTTTGCTGTCTTTCCTCCTCTTCAGAAGATTTCACCTCACTTTTTGTCCCAATGGATTGGAAAGCATCAGTGGAAAGGAGAAATGTTTTTCCCATATTAACTCTTACAGGAGAGAATTTCCCTTCCTAGGGGTAGATTTATTCTCACTTCCTGTTGTCTCCTTCCGTTTGCAAGTAGGAGTCGTTTGTAAGTTGTTTGAAAGTAGGGTCCTGCCCTATATACTCAGCAGAAATTTGGGCCTTAGGTGTTGCTGTGGCCACAACACTGTAAGCCCTCACAGGGCTCTGCTGTGAAATATTAGATCAAGAATTGTAATTACATGCCCCTGTTGAACAGGAGCTGAAAAATTAGGCCTTAGGCACTGGTGCTGGTGCCACAACACTGCAACCCCTCACAGACACTCTAGTTGGAATGCAGGAACGAGCCCTACTGCAAAGTATTGCATCAAAAATTGTAATTACACGCCCCTGTTAAACAAGGGCTGAAAAATTGGGCCTTAGGCACTGATGCTGGTGCCACAACACTGCAACCCCTCACAGACACTCTAGTTGGAATGCAGGAACGAGCCCTGCTGCAAAGTATTACATCAAAAATCGTAATTACACGCCCCTGTTAAACAGGGGCTGAAAAATTGTGCCTTAGGCACTGGTGGTGGCACCCAGAACCAAAAATGTTCTTACAAGCTATCAGCGTGATGATTGAGGAGGAAGAGGATAATTACTCAGGGATAGTCACTCAGCATCAGCATAGGCAGTCTTTGAAGGGATCTGAGATTTCAAAAAAAATTATTCGGTTACATCAGCATCAGGTGCTTGGTAGCTGGTGGTGATCCAAGACTCATTCATTTTTATGAAGGTCAGTCGATCGACCGAGTCAGTGGACAGACGCAGCCTGTGATCGGTTACCACGCCTCCAGCAGCACTGAATGTCCGTTCCGAAAGAACGCTGGATGCAGGACAGGCCAGTAGCTCAATTGCATACTGTGCAAGCTCTGGCCAGTGATCCATCCTCAAGACCCAGTAACCCAGAGGATTTTCGGTGGGAAAGGTGTCCAAGTCTGATCTTGCCCCTAGGTATTCCTGCGCCATGTAAAACAGACGCTGGCGATGGATGCTGGAACCGATCATACCTTGGGGCTGCGGACCAAAAAATTGTCTGAACGCATCGGTCAGACGGCCACCTTCTCCACCGCTCCTTCTTTGACTGACCGAAGCCTCAGCAACACGTTGTCCAGAAACAGGAGTTTGTAACCTCCCAGTCTCTGGGAACGTGTTGCACAGACCTTTCTGCAAGGCCTCCCGAAGATGTTTCATCCTCTGCTCCCTCTGCGATGGCAAGTTAAGGTCCGCAACCTTACCCTTGTAACGTGGATCAAGGAGGGTTGCCAGCCAGTATTGGTCCTTCTCCTTGATACCACGAATACGAGGATCCTTACGCAGGCTTTGCAGGATCAGGGAGGCCATGCAGCGTAGGTTTGCTGAGGCATTCGGTCCGGAGTCCTCTGGGTCACTAAGGACGACATGGTCCGCAGCCACCTCCTCCCAGCCACGTACAAGTCCATGGGTTTCTTGGGACTGATCCCTTAAAGACTGCTGCTGATGCTGAGTGCCAGGCTCCACCTCCATACTGACACAATCTTCCTCCTCCTCCTCCTCCTCTTCCTCCTCGTCCTCTTCCTGTGTGATCGGCGGGCACGCAGGAACACTGTCTGGATAAAGGGGGCCTTGAGAGCTAAGGAAGTCCTCCTCTTCCTGCCTCTGTTCTGCCTCAAGTGCCCTGTCCATTATTCCACGCAACGTGTGCTCCAACAGGTGGACAAGGGGGACAGTGTCACTGATGCATGCACTGTCACTGCTCACCATCCTCGTGGCCTCCTCAAATGGTGACAGGACAGTGCATGCATCCCTGATCATGGCCCACTGGCATGGGGAAAAAAAACCAAGCTCCCCTGACCCTGTCCTGGTGCCATAGTCGCACAGGTACTCATTGATGGCCCTCTGCTGCGTGTGCAGCTGCTGCAGCATTGCCAACGTTGAGTTCCACCTGGTGGGCATGTCACAGATTAGGCGGTTCTTGGGCAGGTTAAACTCCTTTTGGAGGTCCGTCAGCCGAGCACTGGCATTATATGACCGGCAGAAATGCACACAGACTTTCCTGGCCTGCCTCAGGACATCCTGTAAGCCCGGGTACCTGCCCAAGAACCGCTGCACCACCAAGTTAAGGACGTGAGCCAAACAGGGCACATGGGTCATTTGTCCCTGTCGGAGGGCAGAGAGGAGGTTGGTGCCATTGTCGCAAACCACCATTCCTGCCTTAAGTTGGCGTGGCGTCAACCACCTCTGAACCTGCCCCTGCAGAGCTGACAGAACCTCTGCCCCAGTGTGGCTCCTGTCCCCCAAGCACACCAGCTCAAGCACCGCATGGCATCTTTTGGCCTGCGTACTTGCGTAGCCTCTTGAACGACTACGGAGCACCGCTGGTTCCGAGGAAGAGGCCATGGAAGAAGAAGAAGAGGAGGGGGTGGAGGAGAGAGGTGTGTCACAATCATTAGCATTTTGGAGGCGTGGTGGCGGAACAACCTCCAACACTACTGCACCTTGTCCTGCATCCTTCCCAGCTGCCAGCAGAGTCACCCAATGCGCCGTGAAACTTAGGTAACGTCCCTGTCCATGCCTGCTGGACCATGAGTCAGCGGTAATATGCACCTTACCGCTGACCGCCCTGTCCAGTGAGGCATGGACATTGCCTTCCACATGCTGGTAGAGAGCCGGAATTGCCTTCCGTGAGAAAAAGTGGCGTTTGGGTACCTGCCACTGAGGAACCGCACATTCCACAAACTCACGGAAGGGGGCAGAGTCTACCAACTGAAAAGGCAGCAGTTGAAGTGCTAGTAATTTTGCCAAGCTAGCATTCAACCGTTGGGCATGTGGATGGCTGGGAGCAAACTTCTTTCGGCGGTGCAGCAGCTGGGGCAGGGAAATTTGCCTGGTACAATCTGACGTTGGTGTACCAAAATCAGATTGCCCACAAGTACGTGGCTGTGACACACCTAATTCTACACCTTCATTCCTCTCAGTGCAGGTCTCAGAGAGGACTGAAGGTCTAGTGGGGTTGGAAATCTCAGCTGATGAGGAGCAAGCAGAGGTCCTCTTTGTTCTTTGGTGTGGGTCTTTTAGATACGCTTGCCAACGAACTGCATGGCAGGTCAACATATGTCTGGTCAAGCATGTGGTACCCAAGCGGGAGATGTTTTGGCCACGCGAGATACGCTTGAGACATATGTTGCAAATAGCAGCGGTGCGATCTGATGCACTCGTCTCAAAAAAGGCCCACACCAAAGAACTTTTTGAATAACGCGCAGAGAGTGCAGCGCCCTGCACATGTGGAGCTTTGGGGTGTGATGCAGTCAATGTGCTGCCCTTAGGCTGGCCCCTGGAGGGCATCCTGCCTCGTTGGTGATGTGCCGCCTCCTCCTCCTCCTCCTCCTCCTCTCTCCTATCAGGCACCCACGTTGAGTCAGTGACCTCATCATCCCCTCCCTCCTCATCACTGGAGCAAACCTGGCAGTATGCTGCAGCAGGGGGAGCATGACTGCCAGATTGCTGTCCTTCTTGGGCACCCCCTCTGTCCGTGCTCGTGTTACTGCCTTCATCGAGCTCAGTATCATCATCAGAGCCTTCCAAACGCTGGGCATACTCCTGGAGCATGTACCCAACACTGTGGTCAAACAGTTCGAGGGACTCCACAGGAGGACATGGTGGGGCTAGGGAAGGAGTCACTGATGACATTGAGCCGAGGGAAGAGGCCGCTGCTTTGCCAGACAAAGTACCCTGGGCATGGGTGAGAGAGGATGAGGAGGATGAGGATGGCTTGGTCATCCACTCGACCAAGTCTTCCGCATGTTGCGGCTCAACATGGCCAGCTGCCGAAAAAAAGGCCAAGCGTGTCCCATGGCCACGTGCTGATGAGGATGCACCGTCTCCACGACCAGCACTAGACACAGAGCCTGCTTGCCCTCTCTTATTGGCTTGTGACTGTCTGCCTCTCCTTCTTGGCCTTCCAGACATACTAATGGCCTGTAGCTGCACTAAGCTGGGATATATATATATATATATATATATATATATATATATATATATATATATGTACTGATACTGCAGCTAGCAAAATCAACTGCCTGCCTGTAGTATGAGAACACCACCAACCTTCTACAGGTAGCTTTAGCTGAACACTGTGAGGTGGACGCACCCCACTAACTTGTAGGTTTAGCAGAACACTGTGAGCAGGACGCACTGCACTAACTGTAAATAGTCTAGCTGCCTGACTGTGGTACTAATAGGATCAAAAGAACACCAGCAATTTTCTTCAGGTAGCTGTATTTACTGTAACAAGACAAGCCTGCCTGTCAGTAAGAAGATAACAGAAACGGATCTAGCTGAACACTGTGAGCAGGACGCACCCCACTAGCTTGTAGGTTTAGCTGAACACTGTGAGGTGGACGCACCCCACTAACTTGTAGGTTTAGCTGAACACTGTGAGCAGGACGCACCCCACTAACTTGTAGGTTTAGCAGAACACTGTGAGCAGGACGCACTGCACTAACTGTAAATAGTCTAGCTGCCTGACTGTGGTACTAATAGGATCAAAAGAACACCAGTAATTTTCTTTAAAATACTGTAACAAGACAAGCCTGCCTGTCAGTAAGAAGATAACAGGAACGGATCTAGCTGAACACTGTGAGCAGGACGCACTGCACTAAATGTAAATAGTCTAGCTGCCTGACTGTGGTACTAATAGGATCAAAAGAACACCAGTAATTTTCTTCAAAATACTGTAACAAGACAAGCCTGCCTGTCAGTAGGAATATAACAGGAACGGATCTAGCTGAACACTGTGAGCAGGACGCACTGCACTAAATGTAAATAGTCTAGAAGATAACAGGAACGGATCTAGCTAAACTGAATACAGTGTATATATATATATATATATATATATCTATATATATATATATATATATGCAACACCTGGGATGCATATATATACACAATACACTTTAAGTGCAGCTAACTGACTGACTGTCCTGCCTAATCTAGCTAACTCAAATGAAATGACACTGTCTCTCTCTCTCTCTCTAAGCACACCGGAACACACTGCACAGGGCCGCCGTGCAGGCGGCCTTATATAGTGTGGGGCGTGTACTAAATCCCCTGAGCCATAATTGGCCAAAGCCTCCTTGGCTTTGGCCAATTATGGCTCTCTGTTAAGGCGGCGCTGTGATTGGCCAAGCATGCGGGTCATAGTGCATGCTTGGCCAATCATCAGCAAGCAATGCACTGCGATGCCGCAGTGAATTATGGGCCGTGACGCGCCACACGAATTTGGCGCGAACGGCCCATATCGTTCGCAATTCGGCAAACGATCGAACAGCCGATGTTCGAGTCGAACATGGGTTCGACTCGAACACGAAGCTCATCCCTAGTCAGGATCAATGGTGTTCTCAATGATTAGAAATATGGGCAGATACTTATCCATCATGCCATACCATCAGGAAGCAGTGTGATTGGCCTCAAATGTATTCTGCAGCAGGACAATGACCCCGGACATACAGCCAATGTCATTAAGAACTATCTTCATCATAAAGAAGCACAAGGAGTCCTGGAAGTGATGGTTTGACCCCCACAAAGCCCTGATCTCAACATCAATGAGTCTGTCTGGGAAGACAGAAGGTTTTGAGGCAGCCTACATCCACAGAAGATCTGTGATTAGCTGTCCAAGATGTTTGAAACAACCTGCTTATCGAGTTCCTGTAAAAACTCTGCAAGTGTACCTTGAAGAATTGAAGAATTGATGCTGTTTTGAAGGCTAATGCCCCGTACACACGGTCGGATTTTCCGATGGAAAATGTCCAATCAGAGCGTGTTGTCGGACAATCCGACCGTGTGGGCTCCATTGGACATTTTCCATCGGATTTTCCGACACACAAACTTTGAGAGCAGGCTATAAAATTTTCCGACAACAAAATCCGATCGCGTCAATTCCGGCTGTGTGTGGCCAGTTCCGACGCACAAAGTGCCACGCATTCTCAGAAGAAATTCTGAGACGGAACAGCTCGGTCTGGTAAAATTAGCGTTCGCAATGGATACAGCACTTTCGTCACGCTGCAATGTAAAAAATGGTTTAATACAGCGCACTCTCTTCTTCTTTATAATGTGAGAAGAATGAAATAGTTTTGCTGCTCATATTCACCCAGACTTCTCTCAAACTTTCTTTATTATTTATCGTGATTCCCTCAATATATTTTGATTTGTCAATTTTTTTTTTTTTTTTGTTTTCTTTTTTTTTTTTTTTTTTTTTTTTAAGGCTGTTTTTTGTTTTTTTTGGGGGGTTTGTATTTTTTTCAAGGCTGATCTTTGTTTTATTTTTTTGTTAGTTTTACTCCCTAATATTTTTGTGTGTGTTTTGTGTGTCAAGTTACCACAGCACCATCAGCAACACCATGATATCTTTATATTATTTAATCTCAAGGAGGTTGCTTGGTGTTGGTGTCCCTTGTTAATTTCACATTGCATTTTTGAAATGTACCTGAATCCTCACAAACAAAGTGTCCTTTATGAAGGAAAACACACATAGGTGAGTATAAATGCAACAAAAAATCCTTTATTAAGGGCTCAGAACCAAATAAAGAGGGAGGCAACACTGGAGAAACATCAGAAATTGGGGAAGCCTTGGACCCCCTGGGCAGACATCAATTATTTAACATCAAAATTGGTGGCCTGAGGAGTCCATATCTAAGGGAGTGCAGTCTGGTCCAGAAGTCCCAGAGATCCGGAAAGCAGCAGATGACATCTGTGTCCCCAGGCTTTGCTACTACAAGAGGCTGCATCTTTTGCCAGACCAGACTGGACCCAGGGTCATCACTTTCTGGTCTTCTTTCCACACTTCCTTCCAGGCTGTGGCTCTGGTGTTGGAGATGTGGCAGGAGGAGGAGTAGGACCTGGAGGAGGAGGAGGAGGAGGAGGAGGAGGAGTAGGACCTGGA
Organism: Aquarana catesbeiana; assembly: GCF_042186555.1. NCBI lineage: Eukaryota > Metazoa > Chordata > Amphibia > Anura > Ranidae > Aquarana > Aquarana catesbeiana. The sequence continues at coordinate 264,576,215 of NC_133324.1, forward strand.
GGAGGAAGAGGAAGAGGAAGAGGAGGAGGAAGAGGAGGAGGAGGAGGAGTAGGTGTGAGGTCACAAATGTGGGTAGCAGATGTTATTTGGCCCCTCAACCCCTTATTGAGAGCTTCCAAACTTAAGGACTCACACAGGAGTCGTTGGCCCTCCTCCATCTGCAGCATTTTGCAGGCAGTTATGCCAGCAAAGTCCTCCTCCACACTGTGGGGACTTCTCAGGGCCTCTGTAGCCTTCCAAAAGAGGCCTATGGCAGCCTCCTCCAGGTTACTCCTCTTCCTGCCACTTTGTCTTTGAAGGTGTAGGGGAGGGACCTGGATATCAGGCAGCCTGCCTGGCCCGGCCACCTCCTGGCTGAGAATTCCCTGTGTATGAAAAAGGGACATGGTTTTAGTTTTTGCATCATCACAATCATAAATTAGTACTCCAAACTAACATCTAGTTAACATCATTGATTGGACAACCAGCAATATTTAGAAGAATACTATACCTGGCTCAAGCTGGGCTCCTCCACATGTTGCTGCCTGGAAGGCCCAGGTTGGGCATCAGAAGCCTCAGCTGGGGGGGAAGGAAGCATGGAAGGAAGACTGGAGAGTGCTGGCCTGGGTTCAGTCTGACCTGCCAGAAAATGCAGCCTGTCATAGTACCACAGCCTGGGGACATAAATGTCATCTGCAGCTCCTGATCTCTGGGAATCCTGGACCTTCTTGTGCTCCTCAGGCCACCAATTAAGATCTTCAAAAAGGTGATGTCTGCCGTGGGGATCACCGTCTTCACAAATTCCAGCAATTGATCCAGTGCTGCCTTCCTCTTTGTTTGGTTCTTATATTCAAGGTGGTTAATCTCCCACAGACAAGGCAGCTCCCTGAACATATCAATGAAGATTGGCATAAAGTCCTTATCTTTCAAGATATCCATTTTCACTGCAAGACACAACACAAGACAAACCCTAATGTCAGCCTAAAGTCTTCTAAACTTGTGCAAATAGAGGCCTCAATCTAGAAGCAGTATAGGCCCAATGTTAAATCTTACCTTCGTTATCAGGATCGGCGCCTCCGTTACTCCTTCCTCTGCTCACAGATCATAAGTACTACGCACGCATATTATGCTTTATAGACACTGCGCATGCGTGAAACTCCACCCGCCCCTGACATTCTTTCTAGTCTATTCCCCGCCCCTTCTCGTTCGGTGCAGTGGGGAAGAGCACATGGCGGAGTCAGAGCAGGTGTCTGATATTTACACCAACGAGGAGGAGGAGGAGGAAAGCCCAGAGCCTGAAACATCCCGATCCAGAAGGAGACGATATAAGGCATCAAATATGTCCATTGGGGAGATGTTGAGATGGTCGACATAATGAAGAGGGCCGACTATGATGGAAAGTATGGACCTTACCCCAACCACAATGTCCGTAAGGCCAAGATCATAGCGAAAGTGGTCAAGAGTCTGCACCGGAATTTCGGGGTACGTCGATCGTAAGATCAGCTCAGGAAGCGGTGGTCGGACCTGAAATTACGAGAACACGAGCAGTACAGAAAGATCCGGAGAGTGCTGCAAAAAAGTAAGTAGTTGTGCTGTGTTCCTATTCTTTTTGTCTTTATTACGTTCGTGCTGCTCCATGTGCTTTTCTTAACTGTTAATCCAGTTTAAAATGTCAACTTTCATGTTCATGGGCACATTATTCGTTCGTATCAAACATTTTTCGTTCAGCCTATAAAACACCATTGTTTGGGCCTTATGCATTTGCCAACATTTTTTAGGGCCTACTTGTCTGAAAATAATTTAGTTGTGTAGATGTGTTTGTTAATAGAATGAAATGCAAACTAGATTGTGTGTAAGGAGAGGACACTCAGCAGCTGTTTAGACATCTGGACGCTGGAGCACTAGTGTGGGACACAAGAACACCCTTTTTATTAGGGGGTCCACACAGGTGCTCCAGTGTATACTATAGGGGTGTCTCCATCTGTGAAGCTTGTACAAAACAGGTAAAGTATGTAAAGTATTGAATCTTGACAAAGGACACTAAAAATTCAACATCTTGTAACTCAGCCAAAATAAACAATTGTACACCACTTCCAAGCAATGTTTCATATTTATAGTTCTGCCATCAAATATCTGTGTGCTAAGTATACCATTTTTTTTTTACCTAGGGGAGAAAAGACTCGGAGGACACCCCTCATCCGAGGAGACTAGAGACCCCCCACCTCTGGAAGAAGGGGAAATCTCCCAAAGACAAGAAGAGCAGGAGGAGGAAGACGTGGTGGAAATTGGCACCACAACAGGTGAGTGTCTGCGACCACAGGCTCAGGTAAGAGATGGATGCCGGCATATTTATAATACATGTTTTTTTTTGGTTTCTATCTTTTTAGGCGATCTTGATGTTGTGGATCCAGATCCTTTCACCTCGGAAAGTGCACAGATCCTGATTGGGGAGATCATGGGGTGTAATAGGGACTTGAAAAACATCAAGAAAAGCATCAATGATGTTCTTCAAAAAAATAAGAACATCATTGATGTTTTGGGGAGAGTTTAAAACCCCTCCAAATCCCTTTCTTTTATGGTGTGCTACAATTTTAACATTTTTTGTCTAATTGGAGAAAAGCCAAATTTTGAGGATGCACACAGTGTGTCAACATGTGCTATCTGCCATCACGGGAGATCAATGGACGCATTTTGGGGGTGCAACCCCTTCCTCAATAATAAAGTAGCTGTGAGGAAGGGGTTGCTCCCCCAAAACACGTCCCTTGATCCCCCATGATGGCAGCTAGCACATGTTGACATTCGGCTATTTGTGTGCATCTTCAAAATTTGGCTTTTCCGGGGGTGACTTCACCCCATCTGAATGCAATATCAAACACAGTTCCTAAATACTCATGTCTGATATTGCCTTCAAGTTCTACCAAATGTGAACTTTGTAAGTTCAAGATTTGTGTCTTTCTTGTGGGTTTTAAACATGCCTGTTTTATCTTAAATGGACATTTCTACTTTTTCTAATGTGACCCCAAAAATTGTTATACAACAAACATGTTGGCTTGTTTTAAAAACCTTTTCTAAATGCACATGTGATCGTGCAGGTATTAAAAAGATTGTTAATCAAGAATGTGTGGATTATTGTCTCAACGCTACAACACTTTTGGGGTGCTCTAATTGGTGTTTTCTGTGACAATGGGTGTAATTTCCTAAGGGAAAATCCACTTTGCACTCCAAGTGCAGTTTCAAGTGCACTTGTAGTGCAAAGTGTCTTTGCCTTTTAGTAAATAACACTCAACAGTGCTTTGTATAAGGTTACACAATCACGCCATTTTCAGGACTCAACACATTTCTGTCAGGGTCAGCTAAAACAAACACAAGCAGTAAATGTCACCAAAGATTTGCTTATTTTGTTTTATTTTTTATTTTAAAAAGGTTTTACACATTGTCTGGCATATTGATAGCCCCCCTACCGGCAAAGAATTCCAGGTATCTTAGCCGGACATCATGGGCACTCAGGGAGGGCAAGCCAGGATGGCCACTTTCAAGCGCCGTCAGGGTTGGTTCATTTTGAATTCCGGCCTCAGGCCCAACTGAGCCAGCATAGCTGGCAGAATGTTGCAGTAAAAAGTTGTGTAGAACACAGCACGCCAGGATAATATGATTCAGTTTATACTTCGCCATATGTATGGGTGTAAACAAATAGGCGAAACCGGCTGGCCATGATTCCAAATGTGTTCTCCACCACTCTTCTGGCTCTGGCCAGCTGGTAATTAAAAACCTTCTGGTCCGGGGTGAGGATCCTCATCGGGAATGGCTGCATAAGATGGTCCCCCAGCGCAAAGGCTTCATCCGCAATGAAGACGAATGGGAGTCCTTCCACATTGTCTTCTGGAGGTGGAAAGTCCAAGCTGCCATTCTAGAGACGCCTGTAGAACTCCGTCTGGGCGATGACTCCACCATCGGACATCCGGCCATTCTTCCCCACGTCCACATACAGGAACTCATAAGTAGCCGACACCACCGCCAACATCACAATACTATTGAACCCCTTATAATTATAATAGTACGACCCCGAGTTGGGTGGTGGAATGATGTGGCCGAGACACCTGGAGACGCCTGTAGAACTCCGTCTGGGCGATGACTCCACCATCGGACATCCGGCCATTCTTCCCCACGTCCACATACAGGAACTCATGAGTAGCCGACACCACCGCCAACATCACAATACTATTGAACCCCTTATAATTATAATAGTACGACCCCAAGTTGGGTGGTGGGATGATGTGGATGTGTTTCCCATCAATTGCCCCTCCGCAGTTAGGAAAGTCCCACCGCTGGGCAAAGTGGGAGGCCACAGTCTGCCATTCCTGTGGCGTGGAAGGAAACTGTGGAGGAAAACAAAAAAAATAGTCTTTTTACACATAAACATGGAAAGCAGATTAGACACATTCATTCTTGGCCAACATCAAGATAACATTTATTTATGGGAATTTTTAAAGCCCAAAGTATAAGGTACACCTATCATATTCCCCCTCCCCCCTCTCATGGGCCATTTCTAACATTATAGGGGGGAAGCTCTTGGACAGGTAACCCTCTCCACTTCATTGAGAGATGAATGCATAAATAATGGGTATTACTTTGAACAGCCCCTCCTTAGTTACAATATTGGCAGCCCACTGGACAGGTAGGAAGTGTCATAATACAAAGATATAAATACACACTGTACACATTTGAGCACATTTGGACATTCTGCTATTACCTATCAAGATAATAATAGTATTCATCCATAAATATGACCACAAAAGAGATGGGTATAGTGTGTATGGGTTTGGCAAAGTCAGCAGATAGATGATTGAGGATAGATAGAGAATTGGTATTAGCTGACTTAGCAGTTGGGGGGAGGGAGGGTTCCAAATAATTTGGGGACCCCCCAAAAAAAGTCTCTGGCACTCTGCCCAAATTTAACTCACAAATCACATTTCAACACATTTTAGGGGGTGTTTGGGGTAAAGCACTACTATGGAGCTGATAAAATACATTGTTAAGTGACTACATGAGGTGAATATAGGACCAGGAGACCATGCTGGGGGGGTAAGTGAAGGCAAATATGTATGAAGGACAACAAAAATAATTACAGAAAAATCCAGCATGCATGAGGACAAAGGGGACAGTCACAGCATATTACAATCATGGTAATTAGCGAATGAGGAAAGAAATACAATATATTAGCAAACATTAAATACAATAAAATGTGATATTAAAGGATAAAAATCTTACCTTAATATACTCCTTCTGCAGGACCTGGATGATGGCAGAACAGGTCTCTGGGATAATGATCCCCAGAGCCTGGAGGGAGATGCCTGTCGAGAACTTCAAGTCCTGCAGGCTTCTCCCCATCGCCAAGTACCGCAGGGTGGCGACGAGCCTCTGCTCCGGAGTGATGGCTTGCCTCATGCAGGTATCCTGCCTGCTAATATAGGGGGTCAGCAAAGCCAACAAACGGTGAAATACAGGGTCCGTCATCCGGAGAAAGTTCCTGAAATCATCAGGATTTTTCTCACGGATCTCACGGAGCAAAGGCATTTGACAGAACTGGTCACGCTGAAGCAACTAATTCTTGGTCCATGAACTCCTCCCCACCCTGTTCATGGACTGGACTTGTGTCAAGGTCAGGACCCCAACACCAAGCCCCCGCACAGCACGAACTCTACGAGCAGTACGTATACGCAACATGGCTAGAAAACGGTCGGCTGCTCAGAACGAAGTAACAGAACGCACTGAAGAACAGCAAGGCCTGTGAAAAGTGACCTGAAAAACAGTAACGAACGAACAAGAACACAATGACAAAGTCACGCCTAGCTTGCTTGCACGCACTGAAGAGCAGATACAAACCCACAAGCACAAACTGAACAGCAGAAAATGATCTGAAAACCACGAGTCTGAAAAAGCACAAATCGTCTCTCACCAAACTTTTACTAACACGAGATTAGCAAAAGGAGCCCAAAGGGTGCCACGCTTGGTTCTGAACTGGCCTTTGCTAGTCTCGTCGTACGTGGTGTACGTCACCGCGTTCTTGGCGATGGGAAATTCTGACAACTTTGTGCGACACAAAACAAGTTTGAGCCAAAATCCATCGGAAAAAATCCTAGGATTTTGTTGTCGGAATGTCCAATCAATGTCCGACCGTGTGTACAGGGCATAAGGGTGGTCACAACAAATATTGATTTGATTTGGGTTTCTCTTCTGTTCATTTACTTTCCAGTTAGTTAATTAATAAAAATAAACTATTAACACTTCTTTTTCTGAATTCATTCTAAATGCATTTGTAAATCTTAATGGCAGCATTTCTTTCACAGCTGCCTAAACATTTTGCACAGTAATGTACTGTATCACTGGGGGGGCGGAGCCGGCGCGCAGCATGTGAGGACGTCTTGAGAGGAGCTCTCCCTGCAGATTCCACATCCTGACCTAATCCTGTGAGCTAAAGCCCGCGTTTTGCCCTGGACTGCTGGGGTATGAGTAGCGGACCCTCCGGAGAGCCTCAGGGGATGGTGAAATACGGGCCTCCGTGGCCAAAAACACCGGGGGAGAGACTGGCCCGTTATGCCTGGGGCTCTCAAGATGGCGCCGCGGCGCCGGGCAGAGAGGAGGATGAGGAATGGCCGCCGCTCCAGCAGCAGCATGAGGACACAGAAAGACCACAGCCTGCTTCCTCTGGTCGGGTGAGTCCCAGAATACAGAGGGACCGTACTATGCGCAGGGGGAGATCATTGGACAGGGACGAGGGGCCCATACATGATACAGACAGAGCCCTGGAAGAGGAGGGAGAACCGTCCCTTAAGCAAATAATGGCTGCCATACAGGGGTGTCAGGCTAAGCTGCTAGACCACTTTGGGGAACTGCAAATGGAATTCTCCTTTATGAAACATGATATGCAGAAGCTTAGAGAAAAAGCCCAGGCTACTGATCATCGCATTGCTGCTCTGGAGGACACTGTTAGACCTATGACCACTGATAACCAAGTCATTAAAAAGACCCTCTCTGAGCACACTCTTAAAATGGCCGACATGGAGGACCGCATGAGAAGAAATAACATAAGGCTGGTGGGGTTCCCTGAAGGAGTGGAAGGTAGTCATCCTGAGGAATTCTTGGAGGACTGGCTGAAGGAGAATATGACCCCTGGAACTTTCACTGCTATGTTTGCCATAGAGAGGGCGCACCGTGTACCAGGTAAACCCCCACCAAAGGGAGCAATCCCCAGACCCATGATAGCAAAGATTCTGCACTTCAGGGACAGAGAAAATATCCTAAAAGGAGCCAGGACAGGCCCTGAGCTGAAGTGTCATAATTATCGGATATCTATCTATCCTGATTTCTCTGCCACCACGCAAAAACAGAGGGCTTCTTTCTATCTGATAAAGAAACGGCTTAGAGAACTGAACCTGATGTACAGTATGCTATATCCAGCAAAACTACGCATTGTGGATAATGGCAAAACACATTTTTTTACCACCCCCACGGAGGCTGCTGATTGGCTGGATGCGAGGGGACGATCGAGAAGAGGGGGCTCTCCAAGATCACCTTAAACTACTACATACAGATGAAGATGTTGGGGGATAAGGGATGTCAGGAGAAGGAAATATGGCGGACGCTGAGCTGCTCTTTTACCGCCCCCCCCCCCCCCCTTTTTTTTTTTTCTCCCCACAACCCTCTTTATAAGGTGTAGGGAGGCACTGAATGGAGCCCTCAAATTTGGCCTTATGCACCCGGCAGTTCGGAGGACTACAGAAGATATATGTTTGCTGCTTTCAAATGCTCAAGAATACTTTTAACACCGAAGGAATCTGTAGGTTTCTTTCTCCTTTCGGAAACAGAGGTTTTTTGTTGTTTACCTATTTTCACTTGAGACCTGAGGAGTGGAACAAGAAGTCTTCCTCTTCTCCTTAAACACTTATATATATATTTTTTATTTCTGTGTTGCAGGTTTTTTATTTTCTGTGGGGGTTTTTTTCCTCTCACAATTGAACTCACTCCTCACAGTGCTGGAGCCTGTGTGTTTCTTTTGAAAACACACATCCGTTATAACCTCTTTTAGGTTAAAGGTTTTGGGAATGAAGTGCCTTGCAAGTTGGGGGCGGGTACAGGGTGGGGGGAGGGGGACAAGGGGGGGGGGAAGTATCAGAGAAAACTATCATTATGCTTTGTGTATGCTCATGATTTCAAGCTCTTTTTTGATATCTGCTGTCTGCCTTATATGTTGCTGCTCACCAGGATGGGGAGGGGAGGTGCTGGAGCCCTGGAGGATGCCCTACCTGAACGCTGGGAGTGAGGAGGAGGGGGAGGGCGGGAGATTCTTGTTATACCCACTATGGCTGTGAACCTTAGAGTGATCTCCTGGAACGTTAGAGGCCTTAACTCCAAATTTAAAAGATCGCTGGTCTTTGATTATCTAAAAAAATATAAACCGCACTTAATAATGTTGCAGGAGACACATCTGCAGGGCTCCAGGACTCTCTCTTTAAAAAGGGCGCATATTGCTGGGGCTTACCATGCAAGTTACTCTTCATTTGCTAGGGGAGTGTCCACACTAGTGGCTAAATCCCTACCCATATGTATTCATGCAATAAAAACGGATATAAAGGGTAGATATGTTATTACAGTGATATAGGTGCATAAAAGGTTCATGACCTTTGTGAACTTGTATGTCCCGCCTCCCTTCTCCTTGTCTCATCTGGATGATATGCTTCAAGCGACTTTTGAGATAGCGGAAGGGAGGATTTTCATTTTGGGGGACTTGAATGCGGTGGTGGATCCGACAATGGACAAGTTGGATGCACCGCCGAGAACGCCAACACCGCTTGCGAAGTGGATGTCAGCCCACGGCTTCTGTGATGCATGGCGGGTGAGACACCCAGAGATCAGGAAATATTCTTGCTACTCTGAGACACATAAAACACTGTCTAGGATAGACACGGTATTGGTTGAACCTGAGGGACTGCAACTGGTGGCTGGGGCGAGGTACTTACCTAGAGTGCACTCGGACCATTCACCCATACTGGTGGATATTGTAGTGGGACAGAGACAGGGTATCAGACACTGGAGGATGGAGGCTAGTTGGTTGCAGGAGGAATATGTTAAAATTAAATGTAATGAAACTATTCAGCGGTTCTGGAAGGAAAATAAGGAAGTTGGCTCAGATCTAATAAAGTGGGAGGCATTCAAAGCTACTCTACGAGGGGTGTTCATGGCGGAGGTGGGTGGCTTCAAGAAGCAACTAGCCTCCTCAATAATGGATAGGGAACGTGAGGTATCCCTAGCTGAGGCAGAATACGTTAGGCGACCAACTAGAGAGGATTTGTATACTCTCCAGGATAAGACACGGGCATACAAGGAAATACTGACTGACCAGACTACCAAACTCGGACTTGCGCAACGTAGACGTATCTTTGAATTTGGGGACAAGAATAGTAGACTGTTGGCATATTTGGCACGACCAGAATACACACCCATCTGTATAACGAGTATTTATGGTCAGGGTGGAGTGGAGGTGAGTGATTCCGAGGGTATACTGCAGGTCTTTGTTCAATTCTACAAAGAACTTTACAAGTCATGCATCCCACCGGGAGGTAACACTCTAGAAAATTATCTGAATGATATTGATCTTCCTAAGTTAACAAATCTAGACCGTGCAGAGCTGGAGGCTGACATATCTGTGGAGGAGGTTGCGGGGGCGATAGCTTCTTTTGCCCCTAGGAAATCTCCGGGCCTAGATGGTATACCCTCGGAGTGCTATACTACCTTTAGGGGTGGATTGGCGCCCCGACTATTGCAAGTGTTCCTGACTGCGCGGCGGGAAGGGAAACTTCCCCCCTCTATGAGGGAGGCCCTGGTGGTCCTGATACATAAAGGGGGAAAAGATCCTAAAGAATGTGAATCCTATAGACCCATCTCATTGATGAATGTCGACACCAAGATACTAGCGAAAGTATTGGCGGGGAGACTGCAGTCGGTAATCTTAAAACTAGTTAACCCAGATCAGACAGGCTTTATACAAGGGCGCTGTGCACAAATGAACGTTAGAAGGTTATTTATTAACCTACAGACAGACCATGACAATTCCGGGGAGAGAGTGGTGGCCTCTTTGGACACCAAGAAGGCCTTTGATTCGGTCGAGTGGGCCTATCTGTTTGGTCTCCTGGAGATATTGGGATTCGGGCCTATATTTATATCCTGGGTGAAGCTGTTGTACACTGACCCATTGATCAGGGTGAGGGTAAATGGCATTATATCTGAGCCCTTCTCTGTCCTCCGGGGGACCAGGCAGGGATGCCCGCTATCCCCCCTTCTTTTTGCTTTGGCCATAGAGCCACTTGCGGCAAAGATAAGGGATACTCCCCATCTGAATGGACTTCGGGTGGGGGGGATTGAGGAGCGAGTCTCCCTTTATGCGGACGACATGCTTTTGTATCTCCAAGATCCGGGTGCTTCGTTATCTACGGCCTTCCGGTTGATACAGGAATTCGGAGACTACTCTGGGTTCCGTATCAATTGGAGCAAATCATCCCTGTTTGCTATAGATGACACAGCGACGGTCCCGGCGGAATCCCCCATTCAACTGTCCCAATCCTTTAAGTATCTGGGAGTTGTGATTCAACTTCCCATTTCGGGGTATATAGACCTTAATTTGAGACCGGTAGTGGAGGCTCTTCGTGAGAAGGTGGAGGAATATGCCATTGACAGTGATGGGTCGTATAAACCTATTTAAAATGATTATCCTGCCAAAGCTGTTGTACGTTCTGTCGAACTCGCCTGTATATGTCTCGGTGAAAACGTTTAAACGCATAGACTCCATTGTGGTGGATTTCTTGTGGGGAACCAAGGCTCCCAGGTTATCCCTAGCAATCCTGAAACTACCAATAACTCGGGGGGGGGGTTGGCTATGCCAGACATGAGATCCTATTTCTTTGCATCCCAAATGACATTCTTGCATTGGCGATGTTTCCCCCAGATACCTAATGCCACTACTCTACTGGAGGCGGCTGTTGCCACATCACAGGAAACATTACTGAACATTCTGTTTAGAAAAGAGATACCAGGGAGAGGGATGGGATCTGCTATGGCACTACCAGGTAGAGTATTCCATCTTTGTGCGCAGAAAATAATGGACGACCCGCTATGGTTGTCACCTAATTGTCCTCTCTGGTATAATAAATCTCTAAAAGAGTTCTGCAAAATAGAGGATGGGCATGGATGGGCCAAATTTGGGATAAAATATCTACATCACATATACCAGGATGGCAGGCTAACATCCTTCGCACAACTGAGGGAGCAGTTTGGTGTACCTAGGACGTGGCAGTTCAGATATACCCAACTGCAGCACGCAGCGACAGCCCAGTTCGGGAGGGGGGAGGTGAAGGTACAAAACACAGCCTTGGAAAAGGTCCTGATTGACCCGGAACCGACTAAGCGTATATCCAGATACTACAAGGAGATTAGATTGGGAGGACCTGACCTGACTGCTAGGACCAGAAGTAGGTGGACGACTTTCATTCCGGAACTGACTGAGGAATTGTGGCAGGAGGTACTTGATACATATTTCGTATCGGTGATTTCCTCCACGGATAGAATGATACAGCTTCGATATTTACACCAGATGTACTACACTCCAACTAGACTATTTAAAATGCACAGAAGGGACGACCCAGAATGCCATAAATGTAGGGGAGATGAGGGAACTTTCCTTCATATGGTGTGGGATTGCCCTAAGGTAAGACCTCTATGGTCTCAGGTGACTGAGTTCATATCTGACCACTTTGGTCTTCCAAACATATGCTCTCCTATGAGGTGCCTGCTGGGGATCTTTGATCAGGAAGAGATGAATATAAATACTAAACTGTTCCTTAGACTTCTCTATTTTGGGGTGAGAAAACTGATCGCTTGACGATGGATACATGGTGAACAACTCACCCTGGGAATGTGGATAAAAATAATAAATGATGATGTACTTATGTATAGAATGACATACGAGGCGAGAGGAGCCCCCAAAAAATTTAGGAAAGTGTGGTGTAGGTGGACTGAGTCCAAAAATACCTTATCGGTAGAAGAGGAGGAGAGCAATAGAGAAGAAAGAATCTAGGCAATGATGAGGGTGGACAGTAGAGTGTTGAAAGAATGGATGCATACAATATTAGGGGCAGATAAATAATGAGGGGGGGTGGGAAGGGAGGGGAGGGAGTCCATACAGGGAGGGGGTCTTGTGGGGGTTTTGTTTTTTCTCTGTCTGAAACTAAAGTTCCAATGTTTATGTTGACTGTCCAGGCGCTCTTCTTTCTGATCGGTTTTCTAGTAAAATATGATATACATATAAATAAAGACTTACTTAAAAAAAAAAAAAAAAAAAAAAAAAGAGCAAAACAATCAGGTTGAATGAGGTAGAAGGTTGTTTTAATATTGAAAGAGATAACTGCAGAACAAGTGAAACTGGGTGTGTTATATGTGTAGAGGTAACATGTTATCTTCAATGAGATGTAAAGCAACCTACTGTTTACAGAATGTGATGTAACATGTCAATATGCTCAATAAAAAATCTTGTTTAACCACTTGCCGACCGCCGCACGACTATATACGTCGACAGAGCGGCACGGGCAGGCAAAAGGACGTATATGTACGTCCTTGCCTGCCCGCGGGTGGGGGGTCCGATCGGACCCCCCCCCGGTGCCTGCGGCGGTCGGCAAATCTCCCCCGGCGATCGGAGGTGAGGGGGAGGCCATCCATTCATGGCCCCCCCCTCGCGATCGCTCTCAGCCAATGGGATCATTTCCCTGCCTCTGTATTGTACACAGAGGCAGAGGAAATGATGTCATCTCTCCTCGGCTCGGTATTTTCCGTTCCGGGCCGAGGAGAGAAGACTGCAATGTAAGTGCACCAACACACTACACACACAGTAGAACATGCCAGGCACACTAAAAACCCCGATCCCCCCCCCGATCGCCCCCCGATCCCCCCCCAATCACCCCCCCCCTGTCACAAACTGACACCAAGCAGGTTTTTTTTTTTTTTTTTTTTTTTTTCTGATTACTGTATTGGTGTCAGTTTGTGACAGTTACAGTGTCAGGGCAGTGAGTGTTAGGCCCCCTGTAGGTCTAGGGTACCCCCCTAACCCCCCCTAATAAAGTTTTAACCCCTTGATCACCCCCTGTCACCAGTGTCGCTAAGCGATCATTTTTCTGATCGCTGTATTAGTGTCGCTGGTGATGCTAGTTAGGGACGTAAATATTTAGGTTCGCCATCAGCGTTTTATAGCGACAGGGACCCCCATATACTATCTAATAAATGTTTTAACCCCTTGATTGCCCCCTAGTTAACCCTTTCACCACTGATCACTGTATAACCGTTACGGGTGACGCTGGTTAGTTTGTTTATTTTTTATAGTGTCAGGGCACCCGCCGTTTATTACCGAATAAAGATTTAGCCCCCTGATCGCCCGGCGGTGATATGCGTCGCCCCAGGCAGCGTCAGATTAGCGCCAGTACCGCTAACACCCACGCACGCAGCATACGCCTCCCTTAGTGGTATAGTATCTGTACAGATCAATATCTGATCCGATCAGATCTATACTAGCGTCCCCAGCAGTTTAGGGTTCCCAAAAACACAGTGTTAGCGGGATCAGCCCAGATACCTGCTAGCACCTGCGTTTTGCCCCTCCGCCCAGCTCGGCCCAGCCCACCCAAGTGCAGTATCGATCGATCACTGTCACTTACAAAACACTAAACGCATAACTGCAGCGTTCGCAGAGTCAGGCCTGATCCCTGCGATCGCTAACAGTTTTTTTGGTAGCATTTTGGTGAAATGGCAAGCACCAGCCCCAGGCAGCGTCAGGTTAGTGCCAGTACCGCTAACACCCACGCACGCACCGTACACCTCCCTTAGTGGTATAGTATCTGAACGCATCAATATCTGATCCGATCAGATCTATACTAGCGTCCCCAGCAGTTTAGGGTTCCCAAAAACGCAGTATTAGCGGGATCAACCCAGATACCTGCTAGCAACTGCGTTTTACCCCTCCGCCCGGCCCAGCCCAGCCCACCCAAGTGCAGTATCGATCGATCACTGTCACTTACAAAACACTAAACGCATAACTGCAGCGTTCGCAGAGTCAGGCCTGATCCCTGCGATCGCTAACAGTTTTTTTTGTAGCGTTTTGGTGAACTGGCAAGCACCAGCCCCAGGCAGCGTCAGGTTAGTGCCAGTAGCGCTAACACCCACGCACGCACCGTACACCTCCCTTAGTGGTATAGTATCTGAACGCATCAATATCTGATCCGATCAGATCTATACTAGCGTCCCCAGCAGTTTAGGGTTCCCAAAAACGCAGTATTAGCGGGATCAACCCAGATACCTGCTAGCAACTGCGTTTTACCCCTCCGCCCGGCCCAGCCCAGCCCACCCAAGTGCAGTATCGATCGATCACTGTCACTTACAAAACACTAAATGCATAACTGCAGCGTTCGCAGAGTCAGGCCTGATCCCTGCGATCGCTAACAGTTTTTTTGGTAGCGTTTTGGTGAACTGGCAAGCACCAGTGGCCTAGTACACCCCGGTCGTAGTCAAACCAGCACTGCAGTAACACTTGGTGACGTGGCGAGTCCCATAAGTGCAGGTCAAGCTGGTGAGGTGGCAAGCACAAATAGTGTCCCGCTGCCACCAAGAAGACAAACACAGGCCCGTCATGCCCATAGTGCCCTTCCTGCTGCATTCGCCAATCCTAATTGGGAACCCACCACTTCTGCAGCGCCCGTACTTCCCCCATTCACATCCCCAACCAAATGCAGTCGGCTGCATGAGAGGCATTTTTATGTCCTCCCGAGTACCCCTACCCAACGAACCCCCCCAAAAAAGATGTTGTGTCTGCAGCAAGCGCGGATATAGGCGTGACACCCACTATTATTGTCCCTCCTGTCCTGACAATCCTGGTCTTTGCATTGGTGAATGTTTTGAACGCTACCATTCACTAGCTGAGTATTAGCGTAGGGTACAGCATTGCACAGACTAGGACACACTTTCACAGAGTCTCCCAAGATGCCATCGCATTTTGAGAGACCCGAACCTGGAACCGGTTACAGTTATAAAAGTTACAGTTACAAAAAAAGTGTAAAAAAAAAAAAAAAAAAAAACACAAACAAAAATATAAAATAAAAAATAATAGTTGTCGTTTTATTGTTCTCTCTCTATTCTCTCTCTCTCTATTCTCTCTATTGTTCTGCTCTTTTTTACTGTATTCTATTCTGCAATGTTTTATTGTTATTATGTTTTATCATGTTTGCTTTTCAGGTCTGCAATTTTTTATACTTTACCGTTTACTGTGCTTTATTGTTAACCATATTTTTGTCTTCAGGTACAGCATTCACGACTTTGAGTGGTTATACCAGAATGATGCTTGCAGGTTTAGGTATCATCTTGGTATCATTCTTTTCAGCCAGCGGTCGGCTTTCATGTAGAAGCAATCCTAGTGGCTAATTAGCCTCTAGACTGCTTTTACAAGCAGTGGGAGAGAATGCCCCCCCCCCCACCGTCTTCCGTGTTTTTCTCTGGCTCTCCTGTCTCAACAGGGAACCTGAGAATGCAGCCGGTGATTCAGCCAGCTGACCATAGAGCTGATCAGAGACCAGAGTGGCTCCAAACATCTCTATGGCCTAAGAAACCGGAAGCTACGAGCATTTTATGACTTAGATTTCGCCGGATGTAAATAGCGCCCTTGGGAAATTGGGAAAGCATTTTATCATACCGATCTTGGTGTGGTCAGATGCTTTGAGGGCAGAGGAGAAATCTAGGGTCTAATAGACCCCAATTTTTTCAAAAAAGAGTACCTGTCACTACCTATTGCTATCATAGGGGATATTTACATTCCCTGAGATAACAATAAAAATGATTAAAAAAAAAAAAAAAAATGAAAGGAACAGTTTTAAAATAAGATAAAAAAGCAAAAAAATAATAAAGAAAAAAAAAAAAAAAAAAAAAAGCACCCCTGTCCCCCCTGCTCTCGCGCTAAGGCGAACGCAAGCGTCGGTCTGGCGTCAAATGTAAACAGCAATTGCACCATGCATGTGAGGTATCACCGCGACGGTCAGATCGAGGGCAGTAATTTTAGCAGTAGACCTCCTCTGTAAATCTAAAGTGGTAACCTGTAAAGGCTTTTAAAGGCTTTTAAAAATGTATTTATTTTGTTGTCACTGCACGTTTGTGCGCAATTGTAAAGCATGTCATGTTTGGTATCCATGTACTCGGCCTAAGATCATCTTTTTTATTTCATCAAACATTTGGGCAATATAGTGTGTTTTAGTGCATTAAAATGTAAAAAAGTGTGTTTTTTCCCCAAAAAATGCGTTTGAAAAATCGCTGCGCAAATACTATGTGAAAAAAAAAAATTAAACACCCACCATTTTAATCTGTAGGGCATTTGCTTTAAAAAAATATATAATGTGTGGGGGTTCAAAGTAATTTTCTTGCAAAAAAAAATAATTTTTTCATGTAATCAAAAAGTGTCAGAAAGGGCTTTGTCTTCAAGTGGTTAGAAGAGTGGGTGATGTGTGACATAAGCTTCTAAATGTTGTGCATAAAATGCCAGGACAGTTCAAACCCCCCCAAATGACCCCATTTTGGAAAGTAGACACCCCAAGCTATTTGCTGAGAGGCATGTCGAGTCCATGGAATATTTTATATTGTGACACAAGTTGCGGGAAAGAGACAAATTATTTTTTTTTTTTTTTTTTTTTTGCACAAAGTTGTCACTAAATGATATATTGCTCAAACATGCCATGGGAATATGTGAAATTACACCCCAAAATACATTCTGTTGCTTCTCCTGAGTACGGGGATACCACATGTGTGAGACTTTTTGGGAGCCTAGCCACGTATGGGACCCCGAAAACCAAGCACTGCCTTCAGGCTTTCTAAGAGCGTAAATTTTTGATTTCACTCTTCACTGCCTATCACAGTCTCAGAGGCCATGGAATGCCCAGGTGGCACAAACCCCCCCAAATGACCCCATTTTGGAAAGTAGACACCCCAAGCTATTTGCTGAGAGGTATAGTGAGTATTTTGCAGACCTCACTTTTTGTCACAAAGTTTTGAAAATTAAAAAAAGAAAAAAAAAATTTTTTTTTTTGTCTTTCTTCATTTTCAAAAACAAATGAGAGCTGCAAAATACTCACCATGCCTCTCAGCAAATAGCTTGGGGTGTCTACTTTCCAAAATGGGGTCATTTGGGGGGGGTTTGTGCCACCTGGGCATTCCATGGCCTCCGAAACTGTGATAGGCAGTGAAGAGTGAAATCAAAAATGTACACCCTTAGAAATCCTGATGGCGGTGATTGGTTTTCGGGGTCCCGTACGCGGCTAGGCTCCTAAAAAGTCCCACACATGTGGTATCCCCGTACTCAAGAGAAGCAGCAGAATGTATTTTGGGGTGCAATTCCACATATGCCCATGACCTGTGTGAGCAATATATCATTTAGTGACAACTTTGTGCAAAAAAAAAAAAAATAAAAAAATAAATTGTCACTTTCCCGCAACTTGTTTTAAAATATAAAATATTCCATGGACTCAACATGCCTCTCAGCAAATAGCTTGGGGTGTCTACTTTCCAAAATGGGGTCATTTGGGGGGGGTTTGTGCCATCTGGGCATTTTATGGCCTTCAAAACTGTGATAGGTAGTGAGGAGTAAAATCAAAAATGTACGCCCTTAGAAATCCTGAAGGCAGTGATTGGTTTTCGGGGCCCCGTATGCGGCTAGGCTCCCAAAAAGTCCCACACATGTGGTATCCCCATACTCAGGAGAAGCAGCTAAATGTATTTTGGGGTGCAATTCCACATATGCCCATGGCCTGTGTGAGCAATATATCATTTAGTGACAACTTTTTGTAATTTTTTTTTTTTTTTTTTTTTCATTATTCAATCACTTGGGACAAAAAAAATGAATATTCAATGGGCTCAACATGCCTCTCAGCAATTTCCTTGGGGTGTCTACTTTCCAAAATGGGGTCATTTGTGGGGGTTTTGTACTGCCCTGTCATTTTAGCACCTCAAGAAATGACATAGGCAGTCATAAATTAAAGACTGTGTAAATTCCAGAAAATGTACCCTAGTTTGTAGGCGCTATAACTTTTGCGCAAACCAATAAATATACACTTATTGACATTTTTTTTACCAAAGACATGTGGCCAAATACATTTTGGCCTAAATGTATGACTAAAATTGAGTTTATTGGATTTTTTTTAGAACAAAAAGTAGAAAATATCATTTTTTTTCAAAATTTTCGGTCTTTTTCCGTGTATAGCGCAAAAAATAAAAACAGCAGAGGTGATCAAATACCATCAAAAGAAAGCTCTATTTGTGGGAAGAAAAGGACGCAAATTTCGTTTGGTTACAGCATTGCATGACCGCGCAATTAGCAGTTAAAGCGACGCAGTGCCAAATTGTAAAAAGTGCTCTGGTCAGGAAGGGGGTAAATCCTTCCGGGGCTGAAGTGGTTAAATAAAAAAAAAAATGTACTGTATCACTAAATATTTTGGTAAAATAAAAAAGATGAGATTGCATTGAGTAAATAGATGCTCACTATGTCAAGTATATGTAAGAAGAGATCTATTCCTAGGGTAGTCTATAGAGTAGACGCCCCCAGGATAGAATAGACAGCTACTTGTGGTCAGAAAGGGCACTCTACACAATTATGTAAAAAAGTTTTGTATCATAAATGCAATTTTATTGTGGTGATATTCACCTAAATCATTAGATTTAAAAACATTATGTTGCTTCCCAATGAGATTAATTGATTCAAATCCTCTGACAACATGTAAAAAAAAAAGTGATACCTTAAATGTATAATCATACAGACAAGGTATCAATGTTACAAATGTCTAACATTCAGACAAACAATACTCACATATAACATTTAACAAATAACACATAATGCAGGCGCCTGAAGTGATCCATCTCTGTCTGCCAGTCCCGGTGGCTAAATGCTTCTGTATTAATTAGGGTTGTCCCAATACCGATACTAGTATCGGTATCGGCACCGATACCGAGCATTTGCCCAAGTACTTGTACTCGGGCAAATGCTCCCGATGCTTCCCCCGATACCTAGAGGACAGCTGTGATCGGCGCGTGGGGGGAGTTACAAGATTCTCCCCCAGCGGCTTTCACCAGCTTTAGTGACATACAGCGGTGATCGCTCACAGCTGACTGTCACTGCATCCTCCTCCATGCCCCCTCCGTTCCTCTGTGCCTCTCCGCTGTCCCCCTCCGTTCCTCTCTCCTTATCTGTGTCTCTCCGCTGTCCCCTCCGTTCCTCTCTCCTTATCTGTGTCTCTCCGCTGTCCCCTCCGTTCCTCTCTCCTTATCTGTGTCTCTCTGCTGTCCCCTCCGTTCCTCTCTCCTTATCTGTGTCTCTCCGCTGTCTCCTCCGTTCCTCTCTCCTTATCTGTCTCCTCCGTTCTCCCCCTCCATTCCTCTGTCCCCCTCCTCCTTCCTTTGTGTATGGACAGAGTCAGCTGACTCTGTCCATTCACATAACTGAAACATTGTAATCTCCTGTGATTACGATGTGTCAGTTTATGAATGGAGAGGAGCCGCTGTCTTCCCTCCATTCATTCTCAGTGCAGCTGAGGCTGCAGAGAAAGGGACTGGGGAATCTTTATCCTCTGTCTCTTTCTCTGTCTCAAGGGGGAGATATCAGAGGTCTGTTAAGACCCCTGATATCTCACCAAAACCCCCCAAAAGGGCTGATTAAAAAAAAAAAAAAACAATAAAGAATAAAAATATATTATTGTAAAAAATAAAAAAAGCAAGCACTGTTAAAAAAAAAAAAAAAAAACTGTCGCATGACATTAAAAAAAGTATCGGTAATCGGTATCGGCGAGTACTTGAAAAAAAGTATCGGTACTTGTACTCGGTCCTAAAAAAGTGGTATCGGGACAACCCTAGTATTAATGTTAGTGATATAAAGTAATATCATAAATCAAACCTAATTAGGTGATCAATATCGGGAGTGCCAGGCCGAGGTGGTCCCCGGGGATATTGTAGTATCAATGGAGTCTAATTAAGGAGCGGGGGGCGGTAATTCGGGTGGTAAATGAGGAAAAAAATGAAGCTAAAGTGCCTAAGTTTGTGGGAAGTCCTCAGAGGTTAGTTGGAAAAGTCCTCTTTAAGCTTGTTCCGTTCTTTATGATGTGATACAGTTATTTAAGTATAGGAATTTGCATTGGATTCAAATCACACATTTAGAATTGGATCAAACTGATAACCAATAAGGGCGCTAGCGTGCTTGTGAATGTTCCATGGTAGTGTTCAGTGATGGTATGGACACTATATCAGTATTCTCTTATTCCTCTGAACATTTCAAATTTTGTTACCTAACTACTAATCGAGAGTGAATGATTTCATGGTCATCTTAGCAACTTTGCAGTTTCTAGTCACTATGTCAAGTGTTACATTTGCACGCACCTGCAAAAAGCACAATTAACTTTTGTACCCTATATTTTCCATAGGCAATCCTTTAAAATCCACTACAGGTCACCAGTTTAGAGTTAATCATGAATAGGGGCCCTAAAATTATTGCACTCATCCCAGTGTGTGCGGTGATATTTAACAAGTGCATTGCAAGTGATGTTTTTGTATGTAAGCACCCCTGATGGGTGCATTTACATTTGTGTGTGAGTGCATGGAGGGACAGAGTGGGCCCAATTTGGGGGGGGGGGAGCGTTAAGTGCTTGGGTGTAACTTTGTTTTTTTCTTTTTCTTTCTTTCATTAAAAATTTACTTATATCACAATGGGGCGAAATGTCCCCTATGTGATTAAATATTTTTAAGACAGGTTTTCTTTCATGAGACTACGGGGGGCCTTTTAGTTTCGCCTGCCTTAAGTTGAAGATAAGGCCGAGAAGACTGCCAGGGAAGCATACTCCAGGGGGTCACAAAAAGCTATATAGCCATCAGATCACTTTAGGTAGAAAACTGACAGTCAGCTTGTGGAATGTACATACACTACTGCCAGAATGTATGTAAAGCACCCCCCATTGCCACACCATACAAAGTATGGTGGTGGCAGTAAAAGGGCTAAAGAAAACAACATTACACAAATTAATGTTATGAATTTGATGCACAAAAGGATCTGTTCATTTTTCATGTATAAATACATGTTTTTTTACTATCAGTTCTGAAGAAAAGGCAGTGTGTTGAAAACTACAATCTACTTACTTAGCCAATAAATGGTATCACTCTAAATCCAAACTTCTACTTTTGTTTATAGCTAACATCATATAACACACACCGCTATGCACCATGTTACATTTACCATCACTTTAAAAATATTTAGATTTCAGTATCAGGAGAAGCAGTAGTGAGCGCCCATAAAATTGGCCCTGTACCATTTGACCGCTGTGACCAATCACAATGATGTCAGTTGTAAACAATGGCTACATGCCTGCATTTTTTGAACAGTTTCCTCTCTGGAAACTTGTGGCATGGTAAAACATGAAGTTTTACCATGCCTCTTGGAAAATACCTTGGTGTGTTTGCTTTCCAAAATGTGGTAATTTTTTGGGTGTTTCCTATGTTCTAGTGCTCTAGGGCCTCCAGAAATGTGATAGGTAGTCAGGAAAGAAGATGTGTGATTTATGCACCTAGAATGCCTTATAGTGCTCCTTAGATTTTGGGCTCCTCTATCTGGCTAGGCTCTATAAAAGTCTAACACGTGTGGTATCATCATACTTTTTATGGGGTATTAGATTGTGTTTTGGGGTGTAATTGTAAGTATGCTGTGTGTTAGAAATTGTCAGCTTTATGTAAAAAATACAACACCCAGGGTAAGAATCTCCCAGAATCCTTTTACCCAGAATAGTACAAAAAATTTAGGAGTTTCTGAAACTCAGAAAATACTTTTTTCAGGTAACAAATGCTGTAAAGAATTTTTTGATTGACAGGTTGCTTTAGGCATTCTTCCCTAGTTAACTAGCATCCTTAGATTTATACACACATTTAGTGCCATAGGCTAATTACTCAATCTATTATTCAACCATTAATTCAAAAAAATCAGGTTTTGAAAATTCTTGTTAAACACTTGCCAACCGCGCACTGTAGCTTTACTGCTACAGTGCCAGCTGTGCAGAATCACATATATATACAAAACTCTGCTTTTCCACCCTGGCTGCGCTGTGATTAGTCACATCTAAAGAGGTTTGAGGGCAGATAGAAGAAAAATAAGAGGAAAGTGAAAGAAGCACCTTGATATAACAAAGAGACACAGCTGGGCATTCACACACGCACTAAATCAATACCAGAAAAAGAATTGTGGGTGTCTGAAAAGCAAGTCGATTGTTTACATTCGGAATGATGCAGCATCTAGATCTAATAGGCTCAGAAAGGCTAGGTAGGTAGCAAACCTAATGAGTCACCAATGTCAGTGATCTAGGAATAGGGTAATGATCTAGTTGCAGAGAAACTATTATGTTAAATTAACCCATAACAATTGTCCATACAGAGGGGTAAGTAGCCATAAACTTAGTCAAAAAAGAAATTGTTTACATCCAGCTCTAAGCATATTAATATCTTCCCACCATGCAATAGCCGAAACACGGCTACAGCCCAGGCTCACATTGCTGGGAGGGTGTGTATGGACATCCTCCGGTGACTGCGCTGCGCGCGTGTCCCCTGCAGTTTTGATAATATCTTGTAATCTTCTCTATATTAATAAACAAAAAGATGCTAACACTCCTTAATCTACTTTCTCCCTCCTGGAGATAAATAGCAGGCCTCTCACCCACTCACCCACTATATGAATATAAATATTTTGAGTCCAAATGTTCCTTTTGGGAATCATACTCAACCAAAATCTATTTACAGTATCCCACAAAAGTGAATACACCCCTCACATTTTTGTAAATATTTTATATCTATCTTTTCATGTGGCAACACTGAAGAAATGACACTTTGCTACAGTGTAAAGTAGTGAGTGTACAGCTTGTATAACAGTGTAAATTTGCTGTCCCCCCAAAATAACTCAACACACAGCCATTAATGTCTAAACCGCTGGCAACAAAAGTGAGTACACCCCTGAGTGAAAATGTCCAAATTGGGCCCAAAGTGTAAATATTTTGTATGGCCGCCATTATTTTCCAGCACTGCCTTAACCCTCTTGGGCATGGAGTTCACCAGAGCTTCACAGGTTGCCACTGGAGTCCTCTTCCACTCCTCCATGACGACATCATGGAGCTGGTGGATATTAGAGACCTTGTGCTCCTCCACCTTGCGTTTGAGGATGCCCCACAGATGCTCAATAGGGTTTAGGTCTGGAGACATGGTTGGCCAGTCCATCACCTTTACCCTCAGCTTTTTTTACCAATCAGTGGTCATCTTGGAGATGTGTTTGGGGTCATTATCATGTTGGAATACTGCCCTGCAGCCCAGTCTCCAAAGGGAGGAGATCATGTTCTGCTTCAGTATGTCACAGTACATGTTAGCATTCATGGTTCCCTCAATGAACTGTAGCTCCCCAGTGCCAGCAGCACTCATGCAGCGTCAGACCATGACACTCCCACCACCATACTTTTCTGTAGGCAAGATACACTTGTCTTTGCACTCCTCACCTGGTTGCCGCAACACACGCTTGACACCATCTGAACCAAATAAGTTTATCTTGGTTTTATCAGACCACAGGACATGGTTCCAGAAATCCATGTCCTTAGTCTGCTTGTCTGCAGCAAACTGTTTGCAGGCTTTCTTGAGCATCATCTTTAGAAAAGGCTCCCTTCTGGGATGACAACCATGCAAACCAATTTGATGCAGTGTGCGGTGTATGGTCTCAGCACTGACAGGCTGACCCCCCCCCACTCCTTCAACCTCTGTAGCAATGCTGGCAGCACTCATATGTCTATTTCCCAAAGACAACCTCTGGATATGACGCTGAGCACGTGTACTCAACATCTTTGGACGACCATGGCGAGGCCTGTTCTGAGTGGAACCTGTTCTGTTAAACCGCTGTATCGTCTTGGCAACCGTCCTGCAGCTCAGTTTCAGGGTCTTGGCAATCTTCTTATAGCTTAGGCCATCTTTATGTAGGAGAACAATTCTTTTTTTAGATCCTCAGAGAGTTCTTTGCCACGAGGTGCATGTTGAACTTCCAGTGACCAGTATGAGAAAGTGATAACACCAAATTTAACACACCTGCTTCCCATTCACACCTGAGACCTTGTAACACTAACGGGTCACATGACACCGGGGAGGGAAAATGGCTAATTGGGCCCAATTTGGACATTTTCACTTAGGGGTGTACTCACTTTTGTTGTCAGCAGTTTAGACATTAATGGCTGTGTGTTGAGTTATTTTGAGGGGACAGCAAATGTACACTGTTATACAAGTTGTACACTCACTGCTTTACATTGTAGCAAAGAGTCATATATGCAGTGTTGTCACATGAAAAGATATAATAAAATATTTACAAAAATGTGAGGGGTGTACTCACTTTTGTGAGATACTGTATATATAGACAAAACTGCTGGGGGGGGTGATTTAGGAGTGATGTCATCTTTGTATTTATTCATGTCAATTGTGTCCAAAATGTGATGGGATTTGGTTGGCAGGTCTAGGTAGGCTCTAGCACATTGTACACTATATATTATTGGACATTATATTTTTTTGTACAACAGCACTAAGAAGGAAAGAGTAGGGATGGAACTACCCAGAGAGCAAGCAATTGAGCTGCAAGTGTGAAAATGACTTGCTAAGCTATTGCTAGACTTGCCAGGCTTCCCAAGTGTGTTTCACAGTTGCAGCAAGTTTGCATTGCATGACTCCAGATCAATTTTCTTTTTAAACATTCTGCAAATCTACTGCAAGTTCTGGTTCAGTTATGTTGTGCAATAGTCATCCCACCACAGGGGTCACTGTGGTTGAATTTTCATCTTTGCTCCCTGATGTAGACTTACAGAGATATTGCTATAGACTCACCACTGCAACTTTGCTCTTGCTAGAGACTTGCCACACAAATTTGTTACAAATTGGAAACGTGTCAACTAGAACTTGTGCTTGAAGTGCTCTACAAGTGTACAACTTGCCAGAGATAATGTGCAGCATGTTAACAAGACTTACAATTCAACAATGCAACAAATTTGTGGCAAGTTATCCTTGCTATTTGGGTAGGAGTCAGTCAGGCTCTCCTGCATGTATTTACACTAACAGTGGCTACACCAACAAGAGGCTAGATCAGAGTGGGCAAAATGATGTCCTAGTTGGTATGCTGTTTCTCCTTCATTGTGCAATCAGCAGGATGGGGGGTGTTTTGACCAGGGTTCATGTCTAAGATGTTCCTATATATAAGTATTTTGATTGTGTATTTAGCTGCTTGGCTGAAATTCAACTTTAAGAATATACAGTATGTCACAATACTCTTCTTACACATTAGATGCTACAATGTATGAGTTGCAGGGATATGTGTATATGCCATTCCTTATGGAACTCCTTTTGTAACCTGTTGTTTGAATTTCCTATCTTGGGTACCAGCATCAGAATTTTGGCCATTAATAAATCCATAATTCAAGAAAAAAAGGACTTAACATCTAATGCCACGTACACACGGGCAGACTTTTTGACCGGACTGGTTCGAAGGACCGAATCCGGCAGATAATCCGACCGTGTGTGGGCTCCATCGGACCTGCAGCGGATTTTTTCGGTCAAAAATCTGACGGACTTTAGATTTAAAACATGTTTTAAATCTTTACGATGGACTCGAGTCCGGTCGCAAAATCCGCTCATCTGTATGCTAGTCCAACGGACAAAAACCCAGGGCAGCTATTGGCTACCGGCTATCAACTTTCTTATTTTAGTCCGGTCGTACGTCATCATATACGAATCCGTCAGACTTTGGTGTGATCGTGTGCAGGCAAGTACGTTCGTTCAAAAGTTCATCGGAAGTCCATCAAAAGTCCTTTGAAAGTCCTTCGAAAGTCTGTCGAAAAGTCTGTCGGACCGGTCTGATCGAAAAGTCCACCTGTGTGTATGCGGCATAACATGTAACATGTTGGCTCTACATAAAATAAGTAAAAAAATAATAATTATAATTATATACTTTACTCATAAATCCATTTTAGCAGTTGAAAAGAGTATTGACAGTTTGTTGAGAGCAACTACAACATTATATGCTATAAAGCTGCATTGCCATTGTAACCTTTTAAACCTTTTTTGAAAGACATAATATGACATACAAGCTTAGGGAGAACATAAGGGCCCATTGAAAAAGGAACATAAAGAATTGTTCTATTATTCAGCAGGGTTATCGTTCCTCTTAATAAATCCCATGGACAGGAGACATAAAGCTATCATCAGTGATTTGAAACTCATATAAAAGCTGTCAAAAGAGCCTTTAAAAGAAGCAATTTCAGCAATATTATTTCATCTTTCACTAATAACGAGCACTTCCCTATACAGTAAAAAAAATACATTAGCGTAGAATCATTAGTTTAAGAAAATGCAGGTGAACTTACCCTGGGAATTTTTTGAGCAAGTGTCTTTACATACTCGAATTTCAATTATGCATCATTTTGATGCAATGTATTCATTAGCTGTTAGGCTTTTACAAAGCCATTTGTGTTAGATTTCCTTTCCTATGTCCCCTGTGTCTAGAGGGTTCACTTACTCTTGTTAGAAATGTTTTTCTACTAAAAAAGAAAGCATTACTTTCTAATCTTTTAATGTAACTCAGAAAGCATTAGCCATAATAAAATACTGATTAGCCAAAATCTCTTCTTGTGTTTAAGACTATTTTGCATCTACCTACAGAAATGTTATTCATTCTTTGATGCTGCTGAGGAGATTTGTAAAAATGTAACTCTATCTTGTTAATTAATAAACCAGTTCTGAATACAACAATAGTGTGTAATGTAAAGGGTCACTTCCTACAGCAACAAGCTAGTTTACTGCATTTTTTTGTATCCAACAACCTAAGAATGTGATAGACAAATATATTACCGAACTGCGTAGGGATTATCTAGAATGCAATACCCACTATCAGTACTATCTTTAGATGGCCCTCTGTCCATCATAGCATGTTTCCAGTTTAGAACTGACTTGTGAGTAGCAATTTTTTCCTATAGGATTGGGTTTCTTTTTTCTTGTTCCGTTCTCTTTTTTGGTATACTACTAGACTACAGTGCTTTTTGTACATCTTTTTCAGTTTCGCATGTTACATCTGCGCCTGAAGATGTGGATTATGGTCCATGAAACTTGTTGAGCCCCAAGGTTGAAAATATGTATACTACCATCATGCGTTTTCTTACAAACTTTTATCTTATATATGAATTTTTGCCAAACATGTATTTATTACGTATACTTTTTCTATTTATACGATTAGTTTTCTATCCAATATTCATATGTTACAACATGTTATGATCTAACCACTGATAAATTTGTTTTTATTCTGTAAATGAAATACTGAAATTATGGATACATTTTTAGAATTGTTGATTTTGTTAGTTTTAGTTTTTTTAGTAAAAAATTCACTCTCAACATCAATTTTCACAAACTTTCACAGTGTCATGAGTCTACCTCTATGCATGTTACTTCTGTAATATCTATACGCAATTCATCATTTACAAACTGTTGGTGCACACACTTCATTTAAAGTCCCAACCTTTTTTTTTTTTCTTATACAAGATTAGGGATGGAGGCACATGGCTTTACCCTGCTATGGGCTTCATTTACAGGCTCAACCCTCCCTCCTCCTTTTACCACTATCAGGATTAGAACACATTGCAAATCCATTAACGACAGTAGGTTCTTGATAAGGGCAAATCTGTCACTTTTCACACACTAATGCCCCGTACACAAGGTCGGACATTGATCGGACATTCCGACAACAAAATCCTAGGATTTTTTCCGACGGATGTTGGCTCAAACTTGTCTTGCATACACACGGTCACACAAAGTTGTCGGAAAATCCGATCATTCTGAACGCGGTGACGTAAAACACGTACATCGGGACTATAAACGGGGCAGTAGCCAATAGCTTTCATCTCTTTATTTATTCTGAGCATGCGTGGCACTTTGTGAGTCGGATTTGTGTACACACGATCGGAAATTCCGACAACGGATTTTGTTGTCGGAAAATTTTATAGCCTGCTCTCAAACTTTGTGTGTCAGAAAATCCGATGGAAAATGTGTGATGGAGCCTACAAATAGTCAGAATTTCCGACAACAAGGTCCTATCACACATTTTCCATCAGAAAATCCGACCATGTGTACAGGGCATTAGACAATTTAAATTCAATTTGCTTAAGTAATATGACCAGACCATATATTTCAGATCAAATGCACCATATCCCTATTTTATGTTAAAAAACTAAATAAAAAGGTGAGCAATGGAACTTTTCAGTTGCTATTGCAATTCGATTCACACAAAGATTGTACTTAAAAATGTAATGGTGCCATTTTATTTGAGATTTGAAGATTTTTTTTTGTGCTTTGTTTGTCTTTCTGTTCAATGATGAACTAATTTATCCATCATATATATTGCACTATTGCACTCCATCAGTAAGCTATTTCCAAGAATACATTTTATAAATATAGTTTGTTCACATTTCATAATGGTGAGGGGATGAGGGCATAATTCAACACATTTTGCAGTGGAATTATGCTGATTTCTTTGGAATTGTGGAAGAAACAGTATATAATATACATTGTTGTACATTTTTATGTTGCCATGTCATAATCTTTATTTTGCACCATTTACCACATTAATATTTCACTTACATATGCATACTGATTGGCAGTCTTTTTGAAGCCATGCTTGTGCCTACCCTACGATTTACAGAGAGGGGTTCCCTCGTAGCTGACTCCAAACTCTCTACAAATGATATTTGTGATATTCACAGCTAAGTTTAAGGGTTAAAAACAAAATCACCCCATTTAAATTTTAGTGCCTACTGTACGTATCTGGAAAGAGGACCACCTGTGTAAAACTCTCAATAATATTAACTATACTATAGCCACCCATATAGTTCCTCCCAGAACACTGAAAAAGAAAGTTGAATTAAACAAAAATCTACCCTCAATGGGGATCCAAGTTCAAATTCCTTGTGGCATAATGCTCATAGGGATTATAAAGCTTTCAGTATGTATATGGAGTCTATAAACATACGTTCCAACAGTCAATAACCCCCTGGATCCAATGCATCATATTCCCAATAGAGTAATTTAATTTTTGCTAAACGCTACCATATAATACCTGTAATACATTTCAGAAATCATTTCAAACAGTCCCACATTTCCATAGATTTCTGCAGGAGTATCTATAAAGAAGTTCTTATACTGTACTATGGATGGCAAACAAAGAACAGAATATATTCACTATTAATCCTAGTGTGAACTAAAAGATCATATGCTGTATAATGAAAATTTTTTCTCTTTTTTTGGTGCTTGTAGATTACTAAGCCACTATACAGTGGTGGAGCAGTGATCATTCCCCTTTTCCCTCTTTAAATATCTTGTTCTTGTTTGTGACTTCCCTAAATCCTGTCCCCTTCTAACCTGTCAGCCTCTGTATGCATGTAGCGCCCTCCCAGTTAGGCTGTTAGGTAAATTTAGTGATTTTATTTATCATATCCTGGCCAATCCTTGGAAGGGGGCAGCAAGAAGGTGGCTGGGGGGGTGATAAATAGTAGGCCTTAACAGGTGGTTCTTTCCTCTTTAGGAAGGTTATCAGTATTCCCGGGGCTGCTACCCCCCGGAGAAGAATCAATGAGACAAGAGACTACAGTTTAGACCTAAGACGTGGCTGGGCTGAGAGCCTTAATGGAATTACTGAGGAGGTATACTTGTTTAGGGACACTGCTTCAGAGTCCTGGTCTGGAGAAGGAGTTTGTGATCTTCCTCTACTTGAGGTTGGGTGAAAAACAGCTTCAAAGACACTGTGAGTAAAGTTCTTGCTAGGGGAATATTAGTTGTGCAATTTCCAGAAGGGTTCAGTGGCCAGAAATTGCCCTGTGGTCTGTAGCTGTGGAGCTTTAGACATTCCCACCTTCCCCTGCTTACTAGAAAGGTTGTGTGTGATTCCGCACAAAGGAATGTACAAGGTAGATAAAAAAATATAGGTATATAAGAGAAAACTGCTGCCCCTACAGGATACTACCACCTAAGTGGTTTACAGGTGAATTGATTGGGAAGGATGTAGGTGTGGTGCTGTTCCTCTTAGGAAGAATAATTAATTAAAGTGCTTAAATTTAAATGGCTGGAATGTATTCAAAATCCAATATATATGGCAAGCTTTTTATATGTAAAAGTGAATAGTGCTTAGGTGTTATACCCTCTGCAGAGTGCAGCGTTAAATTATAAATGCCTTTGGGGTTAATGAGGACGTGTGCTGGTGGTGTGTATGAAAATAACAACCCCTATGTGCTCATACTCCTATTATGTATTCCACAGGTGTTGTAGTGAGAAGTGAGGGGGTTGGACCTCCTGATAAAAAGCCAGCTGAAATTTGATTAAAAAAGAAATGTGCACCATAAATAATATTATTTACTTTTCATATTCATATTTCATACTTTTAATATTAAAACTTTTTATACCACAATCAAACTGCCAAAATTGTAAAGATAAGGGAACCCATAATTGAGTTTTATGCGGTATTATGCTATGGGCATTCTTCTCTCCTTCATATGGTAATCCGGTGGAATGCTATTAGCAAAGCACAGATCATTTGATTGGTCCAAGAGTCCTACACAGTGGCATATACTGTGGCTGCGCAGTACCCCTGGGGGGGTAAGGCTATTTGGTGAGTGCATTCATAATAAGAGCACAAAAAAGATCACCAGCACTATTATCACTCAAAGAGGATAAAGAAAAGTATTATTTCTGCAAAGCACTGGACACTTTTGAGAGCACAAGTCACTTTGTTTATTTTTGTTTATTATTGTATTAACCGCTTCCCTACCCGGCGATAGACAAATGACGTCCACGGATGGGATCTCCCATCCTGGGTGGACATCATATGACGGCCTCGGGTTCCCTAGGAAACACATTTCAAACTTCCCCACCCCCTAGTGGTTAGCCCCTTCACTGCCTGTCACATTTACACAGTAATCAATGCAATTTTATAGCATTGATCACTGTATAAATGTGAATGGTCCCAAAAATGTGTCAAAAGTGTCCGATGTGTCCGCCATAATGTCAGTCACGAAAAAAAAATCTCTGATCGCCGCTATTACTAGTAAAAAAAAATAAATCTATCCCGTATTTTATAGACGCTATAACTTTTGCGCAAACCAATCAATATACGCTTATTGCGATTTTTATTTTTATACCAAAAATATGTAGAAGAATACGTATCGGCCGAAACTGAGGAAAAAATTTGTTTTTTTTTTTTTAAATTGGGATATTTATTATAGCAAAAATTAAAAAATATTGTGTTTTTTTCAAAATTGTCGCTATTCTTTTGTTTATAGTGCAAAAAATAAAAACTGCAGAGGTGATCAAATACCACCAAAAGAAAGCTCTATTTGTGGGGAAAAAAGGACGTCAATTTTGTTTGGGTACAACGTCGCACGACCGCGCAATTGTCGTTTAAATTGCGACAGCGCTGAAAACTAAAAATTGGTCTGGGAAGGAAGGGGGTGAAAATGCCCGGTATTGAACCGGTTAAAAGTATTGTTTATATATCTTCAGTTTTTATTAATAATATTATTTATGGTGTACATTTCTTTTTTAATCAAATTTCAGTTGGCTTTTTATCAATTATAATTATTGCAAGTTGTAAATATGAGTTTAAGAAACTAGCATTTTTTAACAGGGGGTCCAACCCCCTCACTTCTCACTATAACACCCGAAGGAATACATAATAGGAGTATGAGCATATAGGGTTTGTTATTTTCATACACACCACCAGCACTTGTCCTCATTAACCCCAAAGGCATTTATAATTTAACGCTGCACTCTGCAGAGGGTGTAGCACTAGTCACTTTAAAATATGAAAAGCTTGCCATATATATTGGATTTTGGATACATCCCAGCACTTTAATTTTAAGCACTTTAATTAATTAATCTTCCTAAGAGGAATAGCTCCACACCTACCACCTTCCCCTGCTACCTCCAGAAAACTGTTATCAAGAGACTAGAAAGAAGTTTGTCTTCCTGTGCTGTTGTTGAATGTTTTTGAATATCCCATGGCCCCAAACCCCTTCCTAATGTTAAAGTTATGCTGCAATAAATTCTAAAATATATCTCCTAGATAGGTACAATAAAAAAAGATACAAAACAAACAGCTGCATGGGAAAGAATTGCAATTGGTTGGTGGTATGACAGAAATGGTAAAAGAAGAAGACACTAATTCTAGTGCAGCTCTGTTAGCATTCAGTTTATTTTTCTGTTTTTACTTATACTAATTACCGCTAGCCGACCAGCGCACGACGATGTACGTCGGCACAATGGCACGGTTGGGCAAATGGATGTACAGGTATGCCCCCTTTAAATCACGGCATTGTGGGCAAGCGCACTACGTGGCCGGGGGTCCCGCAGACTCAATGTCTGCCGGGGACCCACAATGGTGTCATGGAGCAGAAAAATGGGGAGATACCTTTGTAAACAAGGCATTTCCCTGTTCTGCCTAATGACATGACAGGGATCTACTGCTCCCTTTGATCGGGAGCATTGATGGCTGTCATGTCAGTGGAAGCCCATCCCCCCACAGTTAGAACACCTCCCTAGGACACACTTAACCCCTTGATCACTCCCCAGTGTTTAACCCCTTCCTTGCCAGTGTCATTTACACAGTAATCAGTGCATTTTTATATCACTAATTGCTGTATAAATGACAATGGTCCCAAAATGGTGTCAAAAGTGTCCGATATGTCTGCCATAATGTCGCAGTCATGATAAAAATCGCAGATCGCCGCCATTACTAATAAAACAAAATTAATAATAAAAATGCCATAAATCTGTCCCCTATTATGTAGAAGCTATAACTTTTACGCATACCAATCAATATACGCTTATTACGACTTTTTTTTTTTAATCAAAAATATGTAGAAGAATACATATCAGCCTCAGCTGAGAAAGAAATTAGTTTTTTTATATATTTTTTGGGGATATTTATTATAGCAAAAAGTAAAAAATATTGCTTTTTTTCAAAATTGTCGCTCTTTTTTTGTTTATAGCACAAAAAATAAAAAACGCAGAGGTGATCAAATACCACCAAAAGAAAGCTCTATTTGTGGGGAAAAAAGGACATCAATTTTGTTTGGGTGCAACGTCGCATGACCATGCAATTATCAGTTAAAGCGGCGCAATGCCATATCACAAAAGGTGCTCTGGTCAGGAAGGATGTAAATTCTTCCGGGACTGAAGTGGTTAACTGAGCAAAGGGACCTAAATGCTCACACATGCTGGTGAAATGTCACTTATCGTTTTTTGCTTACAGTGAATCGACCTGACATGCTGTGAATCCCAAGTCTAACAAATTGTTTGGCTGATCTCTAGTCATTACTATCTAGTTTAAGTTGTAACATTTCTGTGTTAATGCATTATACTGTACTTACTACCCAACAAAAATTAAGACTATATTCAGAAAGATACCTGCCTATATGATTGGTCAAAAAATACAGCTTTCTTATTTATGTTTATTTAGTTCAAGGAAAGCCATTCTGAAGAAAACACATTGTTTGCAGGTTAAAGAGAAGTTCCAGTCTTTAAAAAAAAAAAGTCACCAGCTACAATTACAGTAGTTACGGCCTTTAATATAAGGACACTTACCTGTCTATTGGTCCCAGCTGATTCATCAGTTCATCTGCATTAAGAGAAACAGGAAGTGAAGCCTTCCGGCGGCCATGGCTAGATTCATACTATGCATGAATCTATCTATTATACATATAGGAGGTGGTGTGGATAGAGGGGGCGGTGCCCAGGAGCCCCTAATGGACGGGCCTCCACTAGCAGTGAAGAACAGTGAAACAAGAGGGGGCATGGTCTGTCAGCCCCGTTAATGGATGCCTAGACGCTAAGCTCGTCAGCCCGGGGAGAATACAAGAGCGACATAGGCCTGACCCGAACAAACATCCACGGCCATCCTTCCTCCCTATCGTTACAGGCAGCCCTGCAAAGGCCCGCATGAGGAGGAGCTCACAGCCGCTGGACCCGCAAATTGAGGCCTAGGCTTTTCTCCCCTTCCAATCCAACCAGGCCTTGTAATCCTCCATGGCCTCATTTCCTACTACAGGGCAACCTGTGTTGGATACTACCCTAAAAGAGATGCTGCTCTCCCTCCAGTCCTCTCGCTACCAGTTGTGAGACTCTCAGTTACCAAGCTCTTGACTTTTGTTACCCCCCATAGTGGTTTGGTGAACCACCGGTTTCACTATTCCACCTGTTCACCACAATAGTGATAAGTTCACCCTCATCTTCTCCTCTACAAGTTCAGTTTGATCTCGTTCAATTCTCCTCCTGTTAATTGTGTTATTTTGCAGTCCTCGCTCTACCTTCCTTCAGAGACCATCGAAGAAGACTAAGACCAACAGAGACATCGTCTGCCGCAGCACCTCAACTTCCATCTAATCACAACTAACTGTGTGCTGGTGACCGCCTGAGTCACACACACCACATCACAAATGACAGCCACTGTTCTATCCCTAAATGCTAATGGGCTTAATCACCCAGCCAAAAGGCATTCACTCTGGAAAACAGCCCAAGAAACCAAATGTGACATCCTGTGTATACAGGAGACACATTTTGCTACCACAGCTACGCCAACCTGCAAACACATCCGCTTCCCACACGTATACACCGCATCCTTCACCTCAAAGAAAAGAGGCGTATTGATAGCGGTCAAAGACACGGTCACTTTTCAGTTGAAACAAACTATGTCAGACCCACCATATCTCATCTTGATCTGCACCACTAACAATACAGACTATACGCTAGTCAATCTATATGCTCCAAATGTACGCCACATTCATTTTCTTCGTAAGCTTATGAAAAAAGTTCAGCTCATACGGAGCGGTTACTTAATCTTATGTGGAGATTTCAACCTAGTCCCGGAAGTGCAAATGGACCTCTTCTGCACGGACAAATGGTTATTGCAAAAAATTAGCGCATCTGTGATCCACACCACATCTTGGTCGGACCATGCCCTCATCACGATTTCTATTTCAGACTCCCCGCAACAAAACCACCCTTTCTTGTGGAGATCAAATAACTATATTATCCAACATCCAGATTACTCCCAAGAAATAACTAAACAAATAGCAGAATACTTCACGAACAAAGCAGGCTCCGTGTCCGATCCAGGAGTGGTGTGGAATGCGCCTAAAGCGTTTATTGGGGGTGTACTGATAAAGATAAGTTGCCAATTCAAAAAACAGAGGACACAACATATAGATACACTCATGACCCAAATCAATGTCCTAGAAAACCAACTCAAAACAAACCCCCACCCCTCTCTCTCAGCACAACTACTATCTCTCAGACAAGACCTAGAATGCACTTATTACAGTCCTTTGAAAATGCACAAAGAAAGTTTAAAGCCACATGCTACTCTACTTCCAATAAAGCAGGTAAAGCCCTTGCTAACCGTATTAAAACTAGACGAAACCAAACATAAAATAGAACACATATTTCATCCCCACACAAAGGAGAAATTGAGAAACCCTCAAGACATAGCAGATGCCTTCAGCACATACTATAGTGACTTATACAATCTTAAATATGACCCGAGCACTCATCAACCCACACTTGATGACATTAACACATTCTTAAGCCAGATCAACCTCCCAACCCTAACGAACGAAAAATTGACCAAATTAAACGAACCATTCTCAGAACTAGAAATTACAAACACTATCAAATCTCTCCCTCCAGATAAAGCACCGGGACCCGATGGTCTTACGGGGGCATACTATAAGCAATTCTCCCTCCAACTAGTGCCTCATCTAATCACCATGTTTAATGAGGCGGCCCTCTACGCAAAATTCCCAGACGAATCACTAAAAGCAATTATTGTAACTCTACCAAAACCAGGTAAGGACCCAGTGTCACCTCAAAACTTCCGCCCAATCTCACTCCTGAATCTAGACCTTAAAATTTATGAGAAAATGCTGGCCACTAGATTACTCAATATTATGCCCAATTTAATCCATAAGGATCAATCTGGCTTCATCACCGGACGCCAAGCATCAGATGCAACTAGGAGAATGATAGATATAATTTATTACGCTGAGTCCAGTGGAACGCCTTCTCTGCTCCTCTCCTTGGATGCAGAGAAGTCGTTCGATAGGATTCATTGGTCCTACTTACAACAAACCCTCTTAAAATTTGGCTTTAAAGGACACATACTAAATGCCATTTTAGCATTATACTCCTCCCCCTCTGCCCAGGTATTCTCCGCCGACATGCTATCCCAATCATTCCACATATCTAACGGCACGAGACAGGGATGTCCACTATCCCCCCTTATTTTCAACCTTCTCATTGAACCACTGGCAGAACACATTACAGACAAAACCCCAAAATATCAGGATTTGAGATAGGCAAATCATCCCATAAAATAAGCTTGTTTGCAGACGATGTAATTCTCATGCTCACTGACCCGACTTCCTCACTACCAGAAGTTCACAACGTCCTGCATGAATTCAGCAAAGTATCATACTTCAAAGTAAATGTGACAAAATCATATATATTAGACCTAGGTATAGACGCCACAACCAGGAACCTTCTGCAAACAAGTTGCACATATACTTGGGATGAAAACTACATAACATACTTGGGAATTCAATTAACTAAAACAACAAAAAACCTCTTTACCTACAACTTTAAACCCTTCCCTGCCAAACTCCAAAAAGAAATACAACACCTAGCAAACCACGACCTATCCTGGTCAGGCAGATTGGCTGCCTTTAAAATGATACACCTGCCCCAACTATTATATCTTTTTCAAACCATCCTTATCCCACCTTATCCCATTACCATCAGCATACTTCAAAGATCTTCAAACCATGCTTAATAAATTCCTTTGGCAAGGGAAAAAACCTAGATGTGCACAATCCAAACTATTCAAATATAAACTTGCAGGGGGGGACAGGTTCCATCAATTTCGAAGACTATCACCGAGCTTCCATCCTGACCCAACTACAAGAATGGTTCCACCCACAACCCAACACCTTATGGGGACTTATAGAAGCAGCAACCTTCAAACACACGACACTGCAAACATGGGTTTTAGGTATACCACTGGGTATCCCCATCCCGAATGCAATCTCTCCCACAATAAAAGCCTCGGCTCTGGCTTGGAAGGCACTAAGTAAATTAGTCACACACCAAACCAAAACACTCTCTCCACCTCTACCAACAAAAATACTTCACCAATTTTCACCTGACCTATCTCTAGCTCACTGGGCAACAAAAGGCATCACACTGATTCAGCACCTATTCCAAGGACCCAACCTAATGACATTCCCTCAACTACAAAAAACATTTAATCTTCCTACCAATGAGTACTTCAACTACATGAGAGTAAAACACTGTATCTCCCACATACCTACCCCAATGTACACACTACCA
Organism: Aquarana catesbeiana; assembly: GCF_042186555.1. Taxonomy (NCBI): domain Eukaryota; kingdom Metazoa; phylum Chordata; class Amphibia; order Anura; family Ranidae; genus Aquarana; species Aquarana catesbeiana. The sequence continues at coordinate 264,613,766 of NC_133324.1, forward strand.
TCCAATATATGGTCATTCCTAACCAAACCTAAAACAAAAGTGAAAGGTATCTCCCTTTTCTATGACACTTTCCATCAAAAAAAGATATTGGCTAAATCAAACTCACATCTACATTGGGAATCAGATCTCAAACTAATCTTCTCAGACACACAATGGCAAACAGCACTTCAATCTATTTACAAATCCACACAATGTTCCACACTTTGGGAACTCACCCAAAAACGATCCCTACGCTGGTACTTAACACCCTCGAGAATAGCATCCTTTAGTAAGAACACTCCTGACACATGCTGGCGATGCAACCAATCAAAAGGAGACCTTCTCCACATAATGTGGACATGTCCGTACATACTTGGCTTTTGGATATCAATATTCCATATAATATGAGACATCACATGACACCATATCCTACCATCACCAGCACTGGGTCTACTAAACTTAACAATAGAGAACATACCTCTACCCCTTAGAAAAGTGACTACCCACATTCTACTAACGGCTAGGCTAAGCATAACCAGACTCTGGAAAAACACCCTAGCCCCGACTATGGAAGACACACTAAGCCTGGTGAAACTTCAGTACAGCTACGAACTGATGTTAGCCTTCAGCAAAGGCATGCTCACCAGATCTGAATGGCTCCCTTGGTCTCAATGGTCCAGAGCAGCAGATTACTTATGAAACACTATACGCGTAGACGTCACCATACACAAATAGTTATAGACACTCTTGATATCTGCTCTTGGAAAAGCACTAAGCATTAATATGTTAAATTGTACCACCTGTGATTGATCTGCAATAGATATGTCAAACTGAACACCTGTGCTTATTTTGTTAAATAACTTGAAACCTGCTACTTACTGTTTATATGTAATCTATATGAAAATCCAATAGAAATTATTGATAAAAAAAAAAAAAAAGAACAGTGAAACAAATGAAGTGGGCTTTTTACCTCTGCATTTCTGTGTGTTGGGATGCCAGGCAATACAATGCTTATCACCCATCACCTGCAAGAATTGTTTGATGGAACAAACAAGGGCTCCAATAAACAAATTCTGGACAAAATGTCAGGAGCTAAAGCACAAGCTCTTTCTCAGCAATAAGCACTGAAATACCACATTGACTGACCACTTTTGGTCAGTAAATAAACTGTATCTTTCTAAATTTTAGAAGTTCAGAACAAATGGTTACAAAGAATCAGGATATTAAAAAAATGTATTTCACACTATGAAATGCATGTATTTGATTCCGATTTATCATCAGTTTAGGTATTAGGAGATGTTAGACTTCTACACCCTGTTATGCAGTTCTGTGACACAAATGCAGAAATTAATATGATAGGATAGAGGACTAATATGTATGTCAGAGAAGACTTTGTGTTGTGCCTCCCCTCTCTGAATAGTTTATGCATCACACCATGAAAAAAGCCTCCTTTGTTGTTTTTAAGTCTGTCTTTTTTAGAAAAGTCAAATTTTAGAACTGGTAACACAGCCAATGTTAGTATTTGGAACTGTGCAAGCATCTTCTCTGGGCTCATGCTATGTAAAATTGCCAATGTTATGTCTTTAATTTAGATACCACAATGACAAGAATGAGTAAAACTAAGCAAAGAGTCATGTTGAACACAGTGTCACTTACTTTTGGGAAATTCATGACAGATTAAACGGTCAGCTACAGACACAAAAGTAGGCCATTATAAATCAAATTACCACATTCCAATTGAATTGTTAGTGACAGGACACTGACTGGTGTCATTAAACATATTAGCAGGATAGCTCTTAAAGCAGAGTTCCACCCAAAAGTGGAACTTCCACTTAGAGCACTCCTGACCCCCTGACATGCCACATTTAGCATGCCATTTTTTTGTGGGGGGAGTGCCTTCCCTTGACAGGTACCTAGCTCCCACTTCCAGTTTTGCCGCCTAGGCAATTCCTCCTCCCCCTCCCTCACTGTAATCTTCTGGGACATGTCACAGGTCCCAGAAGGTGGCCCGGGCATTAAGGATGCACAGCGTGACTCGCGCATGCTCAGCGCGCACCCAGCTGTGAAGCCACAAGCTGTCACAGCCGGGTGCCCACACTTGCAATGCTGGCGCATCGTGATTCACGCATGCGCAGTGTGCACCTGGCTGTGAAGCCGCAAGCTGTCACACCCAGGTGCCCACACTTGCAATGCCCGCGCCATGGAAAGGAGAGGGAGAGAAGCGAGGCTTCGGGTGCCCGCATCACTGGTCCGTGGGACAGGTGAGTGTGTGTTTATTAAAAGTCAGCAGCTACACTTTTTGTAGCTGCTGACTGTTAACCACTTGCCGGCCGCCGCATATACATATACGTCGGCAGAATGGCACGGCTGAGCAAATGGGCATACCTGTACGTCCCTTTGAATTTGCCGCCATGTGGTCACATGCACGCTGGCGCTTGTGCGACCCTGCCGCGAGCTCCGTGAGTGTGATCGCGGGTCCAGCGGACTCATCTCATGGAGCTGAAGAACGGGGAAATGCTAATGTAAACAAGCGTTTCCCCATTCTGCCTAGTGACACTGTCACTGATCACAGCTCCCTGTAATTGGGAGCGGTGATCAGTGAAGTGTCACACGTAGCCCCCCCCCACAGTTAGAATCACTCCCTAGGACACACTTAACCCCTGCAGTGCCCCCTACTGGTTAATCCCTTCACTGCCAGTCACATTTACACAGTAATCAATGCATTTTTAATCGCACTGATCGCTGTATAAATGTGAATGTTCCCAAAATTACGCAAAAGTGTCCGATCTCTCCACCATAATGTCGCAGTCACAATAAAAATCGCTGATCGCCGCCATTACTAGTAAAAAAAAATTATTAATAAAAATGCCATAAAACTATTCCCTATTTTGTAGACGCTATTGCTTTTGCGCAAACCAATTGCTTATTGCAATTTTGTTTTACCAAAAATATGTAGAAGAATACGTATCAGCCTAAATAGAGGAAAAAAAAGTATTTTTATATATTTTTTGGGGATATTTATTATAGCAAAATGTAAAAAATATTGCTTTTTTTTTCAAAATTGTCGCTCTTTTTTTGTTTATAGCGCAAAAAATAAAAACTGCAGAGGTGATCATATACCACCAAAAGAAAGCTCTATTTGTGGGGAAAAAAGGACCTCAGTTTTATTTGGGAGCCATGTCGCAAGACCGCACAATTGTCAGTTAAAGCGACGCAGTGCCGAATCACAAAAAATGCTCTGGTCTTTAGCCAGCCAAGTGGTGCGGGGCTTAACCACTTGCCAACCGCCTCACGCCTATATATGTGAGCAGAATGGCACGGGCAGGCAAAATCACGTACCTGGTACGTGATTGCCTTCCCACGGCGGGGGGTCCGATCGGACCCCCCCGGTGCCAGCGGCGGTCGGCATTTGTCTGGGAGCGTTGAGAGGCGATCCGATCATGGCCCCCCCTCGCGATCGCTCCCAGCCAATGAGAAACATCCCCTGCCTCTGTATAGTACACAGAGGCAGAGGATGTGATGTCATCTCTCCTCGGCTCGGCAGTTTCCGTTCCGGCGCCGAGGAGAGAAGACATCTGAGTAAGTGTAAAACACAACACAACACAGTAGAACATGCCAGGCATACATTACACCCCCGATCCCCCCCCTATCCCCCCCCAATCACCCCTCCCTGTCACACTGACACCAAGCAGGGGTTTTTTTTTTCTGATTACTGCATGGTGTCAGTTTGTGACAGTTAGAAGTGGTAGGGCAGTTAGTGTTAGCCCCCTTTAGGTCTAGGGTACCCCCCTAACCCCCCCTAATAAAGTTCTAACTCCTTGATCAACCCCCGTCACCAGTGTCGCTAAGCGATCATTTTTCTGATCGCTGTATTAGTGTCACTGGTGACGCTAGTTAGGGACGTAAATATTTAGGTTCGCCGTCAGCGTTTTATAGCGTCAGGGACCCACATATACTATCTAATAAATGTTTTAACCCCTTGATTGCCCCCTAGTTAACCCTTTCACCACTGATCACCGTATAACCGTTACGGGTGACGCTGGTTAGTTCGTTTATTTTTTATAGTGTCAGGGCACCCGCCGTTTATTACCGAATAAAGGTTTAGCCCCCTGATCACCCAGCGGTGATATGCGTCGCCCCAGGCAGCGTCAGATTAGCGCCAGTACCGCTAACACCCACGCACGCACCGTACACCTCCCATAGTGGTATAGTATCTGAACGCATCAATATCTGATCTGATCAGATCTATACTAGCATCCCCAGCAGTTTAGGGTTCCCAAAAACGCAGTGTTAGCGGGATCAGCCCAGATACCTGCTAGCACCTGCGTTTTGCCCCTCCGCCCGGCCCAGCCCAGCCCACCCAAGTGCAGTATCGATCGATCACTGTCACTTACAAAACACTAAACGCATAACTGCAGCGTTCGCAGAGTCAGGCCTGATCCCTGCGATCGCTAACAGTTTTTTTGGTAGCGTTTTGGTGAACTGGCAAGCACCAGCGGCCTAGTACACCCCGGTCGTAGTCAAACCAGCACTGCAGTAACACTTGGTGACGTGGCGAGTCCCATAAGTGCAGTTCAAGCTGGTGAGGTGGCAAGCACAAGTAGTGTCCCGCTGCCACCAAGAAGACAAACACAGGCCCGTCATGCCCATAATGCCCTTCCTGCTGCATTTGCCAATCCTAATTGGAAACCCACCGCTTCTGCAGCACCCGTACTTCCCCCGTTCACATCCCCAACCAAATGCAGTCGGCTGCATGAGAGGCATTTTTATGTCCTCCCGAGTACCCCTACCCAACGAACCCCCCCAAAAAAGATGTTGTGTCTGCAGCAAGCGCAGATATAGGCGTGACACCCGCTATTATTGTCCCTCCTGTCCTGACAATCCTGGTCTTTGCATTGGTGAATGTTTTGAACGCTACCATTCACTAGTTGAGTATTAGCGTAGGGTACAGCATTGCACAGACTAGGCGCACTTTCACAGGGTCTCCCAAGATGCCATCGCATTTTGAGAGACCCGAACCTGGAACCGGTTACCATTATAAAAGTTACAGTTACAAAAAATAGTAAAAAAAAACACAAACAAAAATATAAAATAAAAAAAAATAGTTGTCGTTTTATTGTTCTCTCTCTCTCTCTATTCTCTCTATTGTTCTGCTCTTTTTTACTGTATTCTATTCTGCAATGTTTTATTGTTATTATGTTTTATCATGTTTGCTTTTCAGGTATGCAATTTTTTATACTTTACCGTTTACTGTGCTTTATTGTTAACCATTTTTTTGTCTTCAGGTACGCCATTCACGACTTTGAGTGGTTATACCAGAATGATGCCTGCAGGTTTAGGTATCATCTTGGTATCATTCTTTTCAGCCAGCGGTCGGCTTTCATGTAAAAGCAATCCTAGCGGCTAATTAGCCTCTAGACTGCTTTTACAAGCAGTGGGAGGGAATGCCCCCCCACCGTCTTCTGTGTTTTTCTCTGGCTCTCCTGTCTCAACAGGGAACCTGAGAATGCAGCCGGTGATTCAGCCAGCTGACCATAGAGCTGATCAGAGACCAGAGTGGCTCCAAACATCTCTATGGCCTAAGAAACCGGAAGCTACGAGCATTTTATGACTTAGATTTCGCCAGATGTAAACAGCGCCATTGGGAAATTGGGGAAACATTTTATCACAGCGATCTTGGTGTGTTCAGATGCTTTGAGGGCAGAGGAGAAATCTAGGGTCTAATAGACCCCAATTTTTTCAAAAAAGAGTACCTGTCACTACCTATTGCTATCATAGGGGATATTTACATTCCCTGAGATAACAATAAAAATGATTAAAAAAAAAAAAAAAAAATGAAAGGAACAGTTTAAAAATAAGATAAAAAAGCAAAAAAATAATAAAGAAAAAAAAAAAAAAAAAAAGCACCCCTGTCCCCCCTGCTCTCGCGCTAAGGCGAATACAAGCTTTGGTCTGGCGTCAAATGTAAACAGCAATTGCACCATGCATGTGAGGTATCCCCACGAAGGTCAGATCGAGGGCAGTAATTTTAGCAGTAGACCTCCTCTGTAAATCTAAAGTGGTAACCTGTAAAGGCTTTTAAAGGCTTTTAAAAATGTATTAATTTTGTTGCCACTGCACGTTTGTGCGCAATTTTAAAGCATGTCATGTTTGGTATCCATGTACTCGGCCTAAGATCATCTTTTTTATTTCATCAAACATTTGGGCAATATAGTGTGTTTTAGTGCATTAAAATTTAAAAAAGTGTGTTTTTTCCACAAAAAATGCGTTTGAAAAATCGCTGCGCAAATACTGTGTGAAAAAAAAAAATGAAACACCCACCATTTTAATCTGTAGGGCATTTGCTTTAAAAAAATATATAATTTGGGGGTTCAAAGTAATTTTCTTGCCAAAAAAAAATAATTTTTTCATGTAATCAAAAAGTGTCAGAAAGGGCTTTGTCTTCAAGTGGTTAGAAGAGCGGGTGATGTGTGACATAAGCTTCTAAATGTTGTGCATAAAATGCCAAGACAGTTCAAACCCCCCCAAATGACCCCATTTTGGAAAGTAGACACCCCAACCTATTTGCTGAGAGGCATGTCGAGTCCATGGAATATTTTATATTGTGACACAAGTTGCGGGAAAGAGACAAATTTTTTTTTTTTTTTGCACAAAGTTGTCACTAAATGATATATTGCTCAAACATGCCATGGGAATATGTGAAATTACACCCCAAAATACATTCTGTTGCTTCTCCTGAGTATGGGGATACCACATGTGTGGGACTTTTTGGGAGCCTAGCCGCGCACAGGACCCCGAAAACCAAGCACCGCCTTCAGGCTTTCTAAGGGCGTAAATTTTTGATTTCACTCTTCACTACCTATCACAGTTTCGGAGGCCATGGAATGCCCAGGTGGCACAAAATCCCCACAAATGACCCCATTTTGGAAAGTAGACACCCCAAGCTATTTGCTGAGAGTATTTTGCAGACCTCACTTTTTGTCACAAAGTTTTGAAAATTGAAAAAAGAAAAAAAAATTTTTTCTGGACTTTCTTCATTTTCAAAAACAAATGAGAGCTGCAAAATACTCACCATGCCTCTCAGCAAAGTAGCTTGGGTGTCTACTTTCCAAAATGGGGTCATTTGGGGGGGTTTTGTGCCATCTTGGAATTTTATGGCCTTCAAAACTGTGATAGGTAGTGAGGAGTGAAATCAAAAATTTATGCCCTTAGAAATCCTGAAGGCGGTGCTTGGGTTTTGGGGCCCCGTACGCGGCTAGGCTCCCAAAAAGTCCCACACATGTGGTATCCCCATACTCAGGAGAAGCAGCCGAATGTATTTTGGGGTGCAATTCCACATATGCCCATGGCCTGTGTGAGCAATATATCATTTAGTGACAACTTTTTGTAATTTTTTTTTTTTTGTCATTATTCAATCACTTGGGACAAAAAAAATAAATATTCAATGGGCTCAACATGCCTCTCAGCAATTTCCTTGGGGTGTCTACTTTCCAAAATGGGGTCATTTGGGGGGGTTTTGTACTGCCCTGTCATTTTAGCACCTCAAGAAATGACATAGGCAGTCATAAACTAAAAGCTGAGTAGATTCCAGAAAATGTACCCTAGTTTGTAGACGCTATAACTTTTGCACAAACCAATAAATATACGCTTATTGACATTTTTTTTACCAAAGACATGTGGCCGAATACATTCTGGCTTAAATGTATGACTAAAATTGAGTTTATTGGATTTTTTTTATAACAAAAAGTAGAAAATATCATTTTTTTTCAAAATTTTCAGTCTTTTTCCGTTTATAGCGCAAAAAATAAAAACGGCTGAGGTGATTAAATACCATCAAAAGAAAGCTCTATTTGTGGGAAGAAAAGGACGCAAATTTTGTTTGGGTACAGCATTGCATGACTGTGCAATTAGCAGTTAAAGTGACGCAGTGCCAAATTGTAAAAAGTGCTCTGGTAAATCCTTCCGGGGCTGAAGTGGTTAAGTGGTTAATAAACACAAAAACGAGTGGAACTCCACTTTAAGCCATGCCTGCTAGCAGCCAGTAGAAGGACCCTGTCATAAATCTTTTAGCAGAGCAGTTAAAGAAATACACAATTTATTCTGGTTCTTTTTTGTGTGTGTATCTGCCAGAACCAAAATCTACTTATAATTTATGAATCTTGATGTGATAACATTACATTTTCACCAAACTTCTATCCAAAGGCATAAGAAAATACCAATCACTTAGATGCCAATCACTGCTTTAACCACTTGACCGCTGGGCACTTAAACCCTCCCTAACCAGATCAATTTTCAGCTTTCAGTGCTCTCACATTTTGAATGACAATTACTAAGTCTGGGAACATGCTACCCATATGATTTTTTGTACTTTTTTCACACAAATAGATCTTTCTTTTGGTGGTATTTGATCACCACTGAGTTTTTATTTTTTGCGCTATAAATGAAAAAAGATTGAAAAATTTGTTAAAAAAAAGCATTTTTCTTTGTTTCGGTTATAAAATTGAGCAAATTAGTCATTTTTCTTCAAAAATTTTGGCCAAAATTTATACTGCCACATATCTTTGGTAAAAATAACATAAATCAGTGTATATTATTTGGCCTGTGTGAAAGTTATAGAGTCTACAAGCTATAATGCCAATCACTGAAAATTGATCTCACCTGATTACACTTGATGTACTGACAGTCTCATTTCTTGAGACACTAACAAGCCAGGAATGACCCCTTTTTGAAAAGTAGACATTCCAAGGTATTTAGTAAGAGGCATTGTGAGTTTTTTGAAGTTGTAATTTTTTCCCACAATTCTTTGCAACATGAAGATTTTTTTTTCTTCTTTTTTTTCACAGAATTGTCATATTAACAGGTTATTTCTCTCACAAAACATATGCATACCACAAATTATACTCCAAAACACATTCTACTACTCCTCCTGAGTAGGGATGAGCCAAACACCCCCCCTGGTTCGGTTCGCACCAGAATCCGCGAAAGGACCGAAAATTCGCACAAACGTTGGAACCCCATTGACGTTTATGGGACTCGAACGTTTGAAATCAAAAGTGCTGATTTTAAAGGCTAATTTGCATGGTATTGTCCTAAAAAGGGTTTGGGGACCAGGGTCCTGCCCCAGGGGACATGTATCAATGCAAAAAAAAGTTTTTAAAACAGCCGTTTTTTCGGGAGCAGTGATTTTAATGATGCTTAAAGTAAAAAAGAAAAAGTGAAATATTCCTTTAAATATCGTACCTGGGGAGTGTCTATAGTATGCCTGTAAAGTGATGCGTGTTTCCCGTGCTTAGAACAATCCCTGCACAAAATGAAATTTTTAAAGGAATAAAAGTCATTTAAAACTGCTTGCGGCTTTAATGTAATGTCGGGTCCTGGCAATATGGATGAAAATCAGTGAGACAAACGGCATGGGTACCCCCCAGTCCTTTACCAGGCCCTTTGGATCTTGTATGGATATTAAGGGGAACCCCACACCCAAATTAAAAAAAGGAAAGGCGAGGGGCATGGCCGCGGCATGAAAGTGTGAGGACGTGCAGAGGAACAGCTCCGTGAAGCCCTCAGCATATACCGCACCCGCAGCAGCTTTCCTGGGGGATTTCAGCTCCAAATATGCCATCCAGACGGCGGACATCCCCACAGCGGACCTCTCGGAACCGAACCGGCTCCCTGGATTTATACTTTTCAGAGCCGCACCGTACAGCTCCAGGGACATCCAAGATGGCGCCGGCCGGTAAATATCACACCGCACGTGCAGCCTCCCCTAACCCCTCTCCACAGCTATCGTCTCCCTCTCTTCCTCCACCTGCCTCACCTACCAGCTCAAGTGGCTCCGCTCCCCCTACAACAATGGGAGATGTCATGGGAGACACAGATCTTAGAGCCCACATCCTTGCCCTCCCCACAAAAGCTGACTTGGAGCTGTTTGTTAACAGGGTGGAGAAGGCCTTCAGGCAGGACATTGAGGACTTGCAGGCAGATACTGCACACATTGGAGGTAGGGTGGAAGACCTGGAAGCACAATGGGAAGTAGTTACACCTGCTTTACAAACCCTCCATGAACGCTGCAAGGCACAGGATCGCCAGATTAACTCTTTGACCAGATGGATGACTTTGAAAATAGAAGTCGCAGAGTTAACATCCGCATCAGAGGCATGCCTGAAGCTACTGGCCCCAAGGACTTAGTGCTCTCCCTGCAAGGATTATTCAAACAGGTCCTAGGCCGAGCTGCACCTGATCATATAGAGATAGACAGAGCTCACAGGGCCCTTCGCCCACCATCAGAGGACTCGAATAAGCCAAGAGACATTATCTGCAAACTACACAAGTACTCCCTAAAGGAAAGTATAATATTTCACGTCCGAGGTCTCCGTCACGTGGACTTTGATGGTGCAAAGCTGTCTTTCTATCCGGATCTTTGTAGACGCACCTTGATGCAACATCGGGCCCTTAAGCCACTACTTGAGGCCCATCAAGATGCAAAGCTGACCTACAGATGGGGCTTCCCGTTCCAATTGACGGTAACCAAGGATGATCAACAGGTTGTTTTACGCACCAAAGAAGAGCTGCCGCAGTTCCTGCAACATCTGGGCCTACCCGCCATTGATATACCAGACTGGAGGTCTGCTCAGGAGATACCGCTACCCGCACGCTCTCAGCCCTGGCGCACTTCTCGTTGCAGAGGCTGCAACCGGTGCAGGTCTGGAGAAGATTCTCACCAGGATGCATCGCATTCCCCCCATCGTCCCCCCCCCCCCGAGGAGGTCCTGAAAGACTCACGTGAACTGATTAACTTCTGTTTCTATTTACAGGTTTGTTTATATAGTTGCTGCAGCAACCGCACACTGGGCTAGCACATTGCCGCTGTTGCTATGCCCTTCACACTAACTGGAGATGGCTATCCCGAGCGGGCTCGCACCTAGTGCTGCTCCATTTTCCCCCACATAGGCCGACTCTTAGGAGTCAAGTCCCATGTTTGGGATCCTATGCTGCTCGCTGACCTTGACCCTTCTGTTGACCAGATGGATGGGTGGAGGTCCCCGATTAGCAATGGTTGGTTGTTTTGGAGAGCCTTTAGGGCGACCTCCTTGTTGATTATTTTCAATGTTTTACTGGTTTTTGGTTTCTTGAATTTTCATGTTTGTTTTTTGTTTCCTCAGCACTCAATGTTACATGAAATGACCTTTCGTAGGTCTGCTATTCATCCTGATCGGGGGTTGGGGACCCTTTCATGTCTTCACTACCTTATGGCATCCCTGAAAGTGATATCGTACAACGTCTGTGGGCTGGGATCGCCTAATAAATGCAGTAAGTTGTGGCTCGAGTCTAAACGCATGGGGGCACAGATTATTTTATTGCAAGAGACACATTTTCACACTGACTCGGTCCCCCGTCTCCCTACTCACCTATACTCTCAGTGGTTTTTCAGTAACTCCACTCAAGCTAAATCGAGTGGAGTGGCAATAGCCATACATAAACAATGCCCGTTTATCCTGGAGGACCAGTTATCTGACCCATCCGGATGGTATGTCTTTATTAAAGACACTATCTTGGGCCATAAATTTACTTTTGCAACCCTGTACGCACCAAACACTTGCCAACTCACCTTTTTAGATTCTCTCTTAGAATCCCTCTCACATTTCAGAGAAGGCCAATTGATTTTGGGGGGAGATTTCAACATCAGCCCTGATCCCAAGCTAGACACGTCTGCAGGATGTTCTACCCATTCATTTGCTTTCCTCAAGCATTTCAGGAAAACCCTACAGTCTCATCACTTTGTTGATGGCTGGAGAGTACTTCGCCCCACTGACAAAGATTTTAGCTATTATTTGGCTACTCATGCTGTTTACACTCGCATTGACATGGTGATGATGGACCAATTCTCCCTAGAGACCTTGTCCAGTGCATCGATAGGCTCGATCACTCTATCGGACCATGCCTCAGTGTCCATATCAATACACCCAATAGCCCCTGAAACCAGATCATGGACATGACGCTTGAATGAGAATATTCTGGATGATGCAGTAGCGTCTAAAAGCGTGTCGGATGCTATTTCCCAATATTTTGCCGAAAACATAACAACAGATGTAGGATGGGCGTCATGGGAGGGTCATAAGGTGGTGATTAGGAGGGAACTCATCTCCCAAGGCGCAAGACTAAAGAAAGCACGGGGGGAGAGCTGCAATCCCTATTGGGGAAAATACATTTAACAGAACTCAAGCATAAACGCAGTCAGACTCCGGAGCTGACATCAGCGCTCCAATCCCTTCACGTAGAACTCGCCACCCTATTGGACACTCGAATTCAGGCCCGCCTCCGCCATATCTCCCATAAATTTTACGAATTCCGGGAATAAATGCGGGCAACTGCTAGCTAGAGCGTTAAAAAGGCAACAGGCCTCTAGCCATGTACATAAGCTTCATTCGGGGAATGGCCAACCTGTTATCCATTCATCGAAAATAGCAGCAGCCTTTAGAGAATATTATGCACAACTATACCAGCTACCTTCCACACTACCCAGTCTGACAGATGACCAGAAACTTGCTCATATTATGGACTACCTGACGGAGGCCCAGGCCCCCCAAGTTTCTGCTCAAACCAGCAAAAATTTAGAAGCCCCCATTACTCAGACAGAATTGGAAACTGTAGTAAAGGACTTGCCGCACGGGAAAAGACAGGGCCCTGACGGGTACACAAACACATATTACCGCACTTTACTTCCCCTGTTATCTAGCCCTATGTGCACCTATTTTAATGCACTGGCATCGGGTACTGTTTTGCCCAAAGAAGGCCTCTTGGCCCATATTACGGTTCTGCCCAATGATGGGAAAGATCCTACAGTTCCTAGTAATTATAGACCTATATCGCTCCTGAACACGGACATAAAAATATTGGTGAAGGTCTTAGCGAACCGCCTACAACTCATCATGCCTTCAGTTATACACCCAGACCAAACTGGATTTAGTGCTGGCAGAGAAGCGAGAGATAACTCTAACAGGGCGATCCAGTTGATCCACTGGGCGCCGGTGTGGGCAGACCATCCACCCTGTCTTCTGCTCTGCACTGATGCGGAGAAGGCATTTGACAGGGTGGATTAGATCTGGATTAGATATCTTCATGCAGTGCTGACTAGGTTGGGGTTGGGATCTAAAATGTTGTCTTGGATATTATCTTTATATAGCCACCCCGCAGCCCGAGTTAAGGTGAATGGTGTTCTCTCAGACACCTTCTCTATTAGAAATTGGACCAGACAGGGGTGTCCGTTATCCCCTCTTATCTTTGCCCTCACCTTAGAACCACTGCTTAATAGAATCCGAGCTAACCCTAACATCAAAGGCTTCGACGTTGGGCCTCAGGAACATAAACTATCAGCGTACGCGGATGATGTTCTGTTTTACGTTTCTGACCCGCTGATCTCTCTTCCCAATATTATGGCTAATTTACAGACTTTTAGCTCTATTACTAAGTTTAAAATTAACTACACTAAGTCGGAGATCCTACCCTTAAATATCTCCCTGAGTTTGAGTACACGGTTGCAATCTTCCTTCTCTTTCACATGGTGCAGGAACCGACTAAAATATTTTGGGGGTTTATTTTACTCCTTTGTGCTCTCAACTATATAATAATAATTACACCCCACTATTATCCACTATAAAATCCGATCTGCACAGATGGGACAGAGAAACCTTTTCTTGGATGGGCCGAGTCAATGTGTTAAAAATGAATGTGCTACCTTGCATACTGTTCTATCTACAAATGGTACCTATTTTCTTACCCAGGTCTTTCTTCTTGAGCCTCAATAGTGTGTTTCTAAAATATATTTGGCAGGGGCGAGGTTCACGTCTGGCACTTCGCACCTTACAAAGACCAAAACAGCTAGGAGACCTGGGTGTTCCAGATCTTCGCATGTATTATGAGGTGATAGCCCTACAAAGGATATTGGACTGGCATCACGGGGTGGCCACTAGGGTCTGGGTATCGTTAAAAAAATTTCTGGCAGGCTGCAACCTAGCACATGCCCCCTGGCTACCCCAGGCCTATAGAGGCCTATCTGCCTATGTCTCTCCATTGACAGTCCACGCATTAAAACTATGGAATACCCTAAACAACTCAGGAAAACTCGCTCCTCCATACTCCCCACTGACTCCACTGGGTGGCTTCCCTTGGTTTACCCCGGGAGAACATCCGTCTTTTTTTGCACCTGGACGGCAGATGGTGAGGTGCGGCCGGTTCTTTCAGGACCAAGGATTAGTCCCGCTGGAAACACTTAGATCCCAATATGGTAGTTTCCCATTGGATGGATGGAGATATGGGCAGCTTCAGCATTTTGCATGTGGTTTACAACGAGCCATACGCTCCCCTACTTTATCCACCCACTTTGAGAAGCTATGCATGGAAGCTAATCCAGTCCCTCACTCTATTTCTGTCCTCCACGAGCTGTTATTGAGACAGTCACCCCTGGGGAAACCAATATACATTCGGGAATGGGAAAGAGACCTAAACCATGAATTTACTGATGTGCAGCTAGAACACCTGTACCGCCTTACCCATTCCAGCTCGGTAGACACAAAAATGCAAGAAAATGGGTTTAAGGTTCTAACTAGATGGTATAGAATGCCCACTAAACTTGCTAAAATATACCCAACTGTCTCAGTCTTATGCTGGCGGGAATGTGGGCAAAGAGGTTCCTTCTTACACATATGGTGGGAGTGTCCCAAGCTGAAACCTTATTGGCAAGATATCAGAATTCAAATAAATCATATCCTAGACATAAACCTTCCTGACTCTCCCTTAGGCTTCCTCCTGCACGTCCCATCCATCCCTCTCAGCCTTTACCGACAATCGGTATTACCTCATCTATTAAATGCAGCCAGGATATTGATCCCCATTCACTGGAAGACTAGCAAAATCCCAAGGCGATGGGATTGGATCTGCTTGGTAAACGACATTATGATTGCTGATGAGTGGATGGCGAAGTGCAGGGATAGATATGACAAATGGTATGGTATATGGGCCACTTGGAGGCACTATGCTGAGGGGGTTGGTGGGCACAAACAACCGCAGGACCTCACCCCGATGGGAGGAAAGTAACTATTGCTATTATTATTAGTTTAACTACTGATCCAGAATGATCATTCCAGGTAATGTTAGCAGAATCTTTTCATAAAATGTCATGAGTGCAGTTTGCTTTCTTTCTTTTTTTTTTTATTTTTCTCTTTTTTTTCTCTCTCTTTTATTTTTGTTTTCACAATCTGTATTTAAGATCTATGTCTACAGAATATGCAGGCCAATGGCTTTAATTATCTACCTGAATTGGTAGACTCTGTTCAGAAATATTACTTATGTCTAATAGCAGGGCTGGAGACGAATCCACAAGTGACAGGAATCATATGCTCGTATGTTTATATAGTTGACACGTTTGACTCCTAATCCCTATATGTGGATAGCCAATCGGGCTTAAAAATTTTGTATGTTGATATACACTCGAGTAGACAGCTACGTACCACAGAATCTACATTCTTTCTGTATTGTCTGAACTTTCTACCTTCTTGTACCTTTTTGTTATACTAAATATATACTTAAATAAAGATTATAAAATAAAAAAAAAAAAAAAAAAAAAAGGAAAGGCCCTATATACTCTGAACAGCAGTAACAAGACAGGGACTGTAGGTTTGTTGTTAAGTAGAATCTGTTTGTAATTTTGAACTGGTACATTTTTCACATATTTAGCTCCAGCCAAAAACATCTATTTTAAGCTTTTTGGAAAACATAGGGAAGGATTATCACCCCTGTGACATTTGTTTTGCTGTCTGTGCTCCTCTTCAGAAGATTTCACCTCACTTTCTGTCCCAATGACAAATGTTTTTAGAAAATTTGGGGTTTTTAGTGAAACAAGGATTGGTGATAAAGCATCAGTGGAAAGGAGAAACGTTTTTCCCATATTAACTCTTACAGGAGAGAATTTCCCTTCCTAGGGGTAGATTTCATCTCACTTTCTGTTGTCTCCTTCCATTTGCAAGTAGGAGTCTTTTGTAAGTTGGATGTTTGAAAGTAGGGGCCTGCCCTATATACTCTGCAGAAATTGTGGCCTTAGGTGTTGGTGTTGCCACAACACTGTAAGCCAGAAGAGAATTGTAATTACATGCCCCTGTTGAACAGGGGCAGAAAATTGGGCCTTTGGTGATGGTGCTGGTGTCACAACACTGTAAGTCCTCACAGTTACTCTTGGTGGGCACTGGAACGGGCCCTGCTGTGAAATATTAGATCAAGAATTGTAATTACATGCACCTGTTGAACAGGGGCAGAAAAATTGGGCCTTTGGTGGTGCTGGTGCCACAACACTGTAAGTCCTCACAGTTACTCTTGGTGGGCGCTGGAACGGCCCTGCTGTGAAATATTAGATCAAGAATTGTAATTACATGTTTCTGTTGAACAGGGGCAGAAAAATTGGGCCTTAGGCACTGGTGCTGGTGCCACAACACTACAACCCCTCACAGATACTCTAGTTGGAGCGCAGGAACGAGCCCTACTGCAAAGTACTGCATCAAAAATTGTAATTACACGCCCCTGTTAAACAGGGGCTGAAAAATTGGGCCTTGGGCACTGGTGCCACAACACTGCAACCCCTCACAGATACTCTAGTTGGAGCGCAGGAAAGAGACCTGCTGCAAAGTATTGCATCAAAAATTGTAGTTATATGCCCCTGTTAAACAGTGGCAGAAAAATTGGGCCTTAGCCACTGGTGGCGGCACCCAGAACCAAAAATGTTCTTACAAGCTATCAGCATGATCATTGAGGAGGAAGAGGATAATCACTCAGCATAACAGGATATTCACTCAGCATCAGCATAGGCAGTCTTTTTTTTGTAATTTTGTACTGGTACATTTTTCACATATTTAGCTCCAGCCAAAAACATCTATTTTAAGCTTTTTGGAAAACATAGGGAAGGATTATCACCCCTGTGACATTTGTTTTGCTGTCTGTGCTCCTCTTCAGAAGATTTCACCTCACTTTCTGTCCCAATGACAAATGTTTTTAGAAAATTTGGGGTTTTTAGTGAAACAAGGATTGGTGATAAAGCATCAGTGGAAAGGAGAAACGTTTTTCCCATATTAACTCTTACAGGAGAGAATTTCCCTTCCTAGGGGTAGATTTCATCTCACTTTCTGTTGTCTCCTTCCATTTGCAAGTAGGAGTCTTTTGTAAGTTGGATGTTTGAAAGTAGGGGCCTGCCCTATATACTCTGCAGAAATTGTGGCCTTAGGTGTTGGTGTTGCCACAACACTGTAAGCCAGAAGAGAATTGTAATTACATGCCCCTGTTGAACAGGGGCAGAAAATTGGGCCTTTGGTGATGGTGCTGGTGTCACAACACTGTAAGTCCTCACAGTTACTCTTGGTGGGCACTGGAACGGGCCCTGCTGTGAAATATTAGATCAAGAATTGTAATTACATGCACCTGTTGAACAGGGGCAGAAAAATTGGGCCTTTGGTGGTGCTGGTGCCACAACACTGTAAGTCCTCACAGTTACTCTTGGTGGGCGCTGGAACGGCCCTGCTGTGAAATATTAGATCAAGAATTGTAATTACATGTTTCTGTTGAACAGGGGCAGAAAAATTGGGCCTTAGGCACTGGTGCTGGTGCCACAACACTACAACCCCTCACAGATACTCTAGTTGGAGCGCAGGAACGAGCCCTACTGCAAAGTACTGCATCAAAAATTGTAATTACACGCCCCTGTTAAACAGGGGCTGAAAAATTGGGCCTTGGGCACTGGTGCCACAACACTGCAACCCCTCACAGATACTCTAGTTGGAGCGCAGGAAAGAGACCTGCTGCAAAGTATTGCATCAAAAATTGTA